>NC_141051.1:48301081-49036081 GCF_041138505.1 Cibotium barometz | reverse complement strand
TCTTGTTGTTGATGGTGGAGATGGCATAGGCATCTTCTTGGAAGTATTTGATTTGCTTCTTTTCTTCTTCCTGCTGCAAAGAGGCTATCACACTTTCCAAAGAAGGAATAGGTTCCTTCTCTTTAAGCACAGTGACAAGTTGATCAAATTTTGAAGGCATGGTCTTCAACAAGATGGCAACAGCATCTTCATTAGGTACATGAGATTGGAAATACACAAGTTGAGTCATAAGACTCTTTAACCTATTGAGATGATTGAAGCCACTCCTTGATTTGCTTCTATTGTGAGTCCATAGAGTTGCATTTTAAGACTAATCTTAGAGTGATTTGCTTAGCACCAAAGATTTTCTCAAGTATTTCCCAAGCTTTAGCTCCAGTGTCAGCATTATCTATATAATGAATTATTTATCATCTAATGTGATTATTATCCCTAAAGCTTGTTCATCCTTTGCTTGCAATGCAATGATGGTAGCTCTAGTGACAACTCCTCCTTCCTCTCCTCCTACTTGTGGTTTCACTAAGCTCCATAAATTCTTTCTCATTAAATGGCCCTTGACCTTTGTTTGCCAAGTGTGAAACCCTATGCCATTGAACGTATCTGGACACTTAGAATTAGAATCCATAATAGGTGTGGATGCCATAGATAGGGAGGTCTTACCCCACGGAGAAGATAGACTTAGGGCAGTGTCTATAATCCCTTTACAAAAGGTGGCATTCAAGCTTCATAACCACACACACATATATCATCTATGTGGATAATGAGATGTGATAATGCTTAATCAAAGTAGAGGATTAGTCTTTAGTGCATGAAATAACATTATTATGATCATTAAAAAGGGATTAAGCAAGGTCATTACCACCAAGCATTAAAAAAATGTTTGCGTAAAAAATCTGCAAGAACCTCCTTCTACAAATTGACTTGGCATTGGAGATTGGCTACACCATTTGGCAAGCCCTTTTAGGGGAAGGTAGAGCACTTTGGGGCGCACTTATAGCTCAGAGGAATTTAACCAACTGCTTTTCTGGAGAGAGAACAAAGCTCTATAGAGCAGCCACCTACTGAGAAACAGTGATGATTTAGGGGAAACGACCGTACCCGGTCGAACAACGGCAAAATCAAACAATTGATGTGATGGCAACCTGCGCAAGGTTCCTTGTGAAGAAATCATGCCATGATGTTACCTGTAGAAGGTGGTGGAAGCCCTCGAATCCAGGTAGGTGTTGTTTTGGAAAAGCCTATTTTAGCTCCACTAATAGTGGGTTATTAATAACTTAATAAAAATACTAAGTAACTATTAAATTAACTTAATGAGGGCTTTGGGAACGTAATTGGCTTTGATACCATGAAGGAAATCAAGGTGGGAAGAGATTTGAGCCATTCATAATATGAGAAATCACTGCATTGCTTCATTAGCAAATGTGAGTGCTACATGGGCTTATATAGCCTTTTGATCCAATCCTGGATGACATCACTGATGATGTAGACGAGATAGATGCTTCTCCTAAAGATGCTCCATGACTCCTTTGCTGTAGGGATGCCCCTTGACATGCGGATGGACATGTGGAGTGATGCTATACACTCTCATTTTAGCTTAGCCTAACATTTTATCCAATGCACATTTGCTAAGGGACAAGTTGAGCTTATATTTCTAACATATATGTGTGTGTGTGTGTGTGTGCGTATTTAAATATTCTCTCTCTCTCTCTCTCTCTATATATATATATATATCTATTTAAATATATCTATGTGTGTGTGTGTGTGCGTATTTAAATATTCTCTCTCTCTCTCTCTATATATCTATATATCTATATATCTGTGTGTGTGTGCGTATTTAAATATTCTCTCTCTCTCTCTCTATATATCTATATATCTATAGATATATAGATATATAGATATATAGAGAGAGAGAGAGAGAATATTTAAATACGCACACACACACACACACATATCACACACACACACACATATACATACATACACATATATATCTATAGATATATAGATATATATAGAGAGAGAGAGAGAATATTTAAATACGCACACACACACACACACATATACATACATACATAAATACATACATATATAAATATAAATATATATATATATGTATGTATACTTATATATTTATAATATATATGTGCGTGTGCACATGTGTGGGTGTGGGTGTGTTTTATTATATGCTTATTTTTTATAATAATTAAATATTCTCTCTCTCTCTCTCTCTCTCTCTCTCCAAGATAGATATATATATATTATATTCTTTATATAATATAATATGATATAGATGTATGGGTATGCCCACTAGTTACATAGTAAAAGGAAAGCATCATTTAGATGCATTATGTGATGTGACTATCATCTCCGGACGACGACAAGAAAAGCACAAGGTATTCCTACTTTCCTTTTTAGTGCCATGTACAAGAATAAATGTTTGAAATAAGTGCATTTGGGTGGGTAGGACTTGCTTTGTTGGAGCATCACTCACTAGCTCACTTTCAAAAGTAAAATAAAATAGGAAAGAAATAAGATAGTGGAGGCAAGCCCATTATTATTATTAATTTCAAAATTAATATATATATATATATATATATTCTGCGCGCACCAGAGAGAGCTTCCGCTTGTTTTGTTGGGTTTTGTGTTCTGCTGAGTGGTGGTGATGATGATGATGATGGAGCGCGAACCATATCAAGAAGCAGCTGCTCAGTGCGCCATGGCTATCAGCCGGCGCATCGAGAACCCCGCCGACCGGCAGGCGACCTTCTCCAGGCGTCGCACAGGCCTCCTCAGGAAGGCTTACGAGCTCTCAGTGCTGTGTGACGTCCAGCTGGCGGTCATCGTCTTCTCCCCTACCGGCCGGGTCTCCGAATTCGGCAGCCCGAGGTAGGCCGCTCCCCAGTGTTTATTTTTGCAAGTTAGGGTATGCTTTTTCTTAAGAAGGCCTCTTTCAAATTTGTCTTTCAATGTGAAGGGCATATTTTTTTTCTTTGCCCTTCAAAAGACTGCCAACATAAAGGTTATCTTTCAAGTTCAAGTTCTTTAAATGAAATTGTTAAGTCATTGACCCATTGTGGTAACAATATATCTATTGACCCACTATATTACAATCTCTTTAAGACTTATGAAGTTTGTTTTTCTTGATCACCATGGTTCTGCTATAAAGCTTCATCAGTTTTCTCAATAAGCTATCGAATGTCTTCAAAAAAAGAACTAATTAATGTGTAATGTGTATCTAAAGAAGCAACAAACTAATACCTACATGCCCTTCATGTGCAAGGTTCAATTTTTTTCACCCTTCCATGTGAAGGGCAATTTTTTTTTATAGCACTTCAAGAGCAATACTCGATTCTTTTTCATACTTCTTTAGCAGGTCAAATTGCCCTTAGAAGGGCTCTGCAACCTTCAAAAATAAACACTGCCAACGTTCCCTCTCTTTTATTATTGAGTGTACAGAGCACATGGCCTCTGCCGCTTTCTTTTTACTGTCTGTGTCTGTCTCTACTTATTTTGTTTATGGGGACCTGTGTTTGATTGTTGTGGTGGTTTGTTGGGTGCCTCGACCATCTCTTCTCTTCTGTATCTTTTCTTCTCTTCTTTATGTTTATATATCTTCTTTTCTCTATATTATCTTAAGAAAGAGTTTCATAAAACTGTCATGTGGCAAGAATTTGGAAGTTTGGTGCCTCGACCACCTCTTCTCTATCTCTTCTTCTCTTCTCTATATCTCCATATTATTTTAAGAAAGAGTTTCATAAAGCAGCCATGTGGCAAGAATTTGGAGCTTCAGGAAGAGGTTTGGCAAAAATTTGGAGGTTCGGTAAGAGAAGGAAGAGGTTTGAGGAGGTTTCGGTAGAATTTGAATTTGGAGTCTCAAAAGACGTGCGACGCAAGGGTTACCCACTAGTACTATTTATTGACTATCTTCTTCCATCAATATAGGGATATGGGTCTCTGAGTTAACTTTGAATGTATTCTCCCAAAAAGAATCATTGCTAAATTAAAATTTTCATCGCTAAGGTTTTTGGCCTTGCTTGTATTTTAGCACGAAATCATGCATTCTAAACACTTGTTTCATGCATTATTTATTGTCTTGTTCTCTCCCTCTCCTCACATCTATCATTCTCTCTCTTCACCTCTCCTTGTTTTTAAGCTCACTCCTCCACTCTCTCTCTCTATTGTGAGAATAACATAATAAAGTGTTCACATCAAATCATAATTAATAACTAATCATGATTAATATTAATGAATAGACGTAGGTGCAATTACTCTACCTATACGAGCTTTATAACATTGTACTCATCAATCAGTATAATAACAACTTTCATGGTAAAGCTTACTCTTGTGTATACATGAGTTTGAAGGGTCTCTTTAAAACCTTTCATGGTATGAGAGCTTTTAAAGCTCCATGGCCATGATCTTGACAAATCGACAAGCCAAGCCACTTTCGATCGCCCGCCCACCACTGTCCACTCGATATTTCGTGCATTCAACAACCCTCTTTCCACAACATGCGACGTTTATTTTTGAAGAACACTAAAAGCCCCATTATCAAGCTCTCATGGGTACAGTTCGCCATTCGTCAAAGCATTGAAAAGAGACATCCATTATCAATACATATAAAGAAAACAATTCAACGAGGACGAAGCTGTAGTAGAAATGATCAAAAATCAACATTGACGGTCTTCGCAATTCGAACCAACACAAACGAAGTTAAAGATAATTTCTTATAACCAGTTTTTTCAAACCTTAATCAATGAAAACTTTGTGTCAATTAACTTAGCTAAGCCCTTCATAACATGCTCCTTTATACATTTATTAAAACTACTAATATTATTAAATTAATGGCCTCTTTATGTAATTCTAACCTCAATGGACTCTCCATTTCCCAATCGTGCATCAAAATGAGATATTGCACAAACATTTTAGAAAAAGAGTTTGTACTCATAAATAAATAATGACTTTCATAGCCCTCCTCTAGCCTTCGAGCTCTATAACATTATATTTATCAATCAATAATAAAAACTTCATGTTGTTCAATCACATTATCTCTTGCGTAAAGCTCACTATTGTGTATACATCAGTTTGAAGGGTCTCTTTAAAACCTTTCATTGTTCATTTGCTAAGTTTAGTTCATTTTCTTGCTATTTTTTTATCTCAAGATCAAGTGCACTCAACATCAAATCTTAAGATCTTGTAAATGATTGTAGCCTGGTTAGCTTCCATCCATGCAAGGAGGGGGTCATCCCAAACATTTGTAAGATGACACATATCGGCATTATTAACTCTATTTCAAGTGCTAAGTCAATCAAGAGGGAAAGACAGATAGATGAGATTGCTATATACCACACATCATAAGCGAGTTACTAGTTAACATACTACTTCTCATCCATTCCACCAATTACAAACTACCTTTTCTCTATTTAATTACTAATTTTGCAAAGTGCATGCCTTTTATCACCAATGGGGCTTGGGAGAAGTTTTATCGATCCAATTCTAGCTCTTTCATTTGCCTTGTTACCTAACCTCCATAAACACAGAAAGATTTATTAGCAATCCAATTCTAACTCTTTCATTTACCTTGCAACCTAACCTCCATAAACACACAAAACTCTTTTAGCATTAGTATCCAATATTATACTTGTCAACACGTGATGAGAGTATAAGAAATCTCAGCTTCATTATGAGATCTAATATCCATTTTGCCTAACCCATCGATCTACTTAGGTCTACCTAGCTTGGTCCAAGCTAGCATTGCACAAGGTTTTCTCCCTTACACTCCTTGCCATATAAAGGTCTTCATTAACTTGATAATTTAAGTCTAGTGTCTTCTTTTGAAGTACAATTATGGAGTATAGACGT
This sequence comes from Cibotium barometz, assembly GCF_041138505.1. Taxonomy (NCBI): domain Eukaryota; kingdom Viridiplantae; phylum Streptophyta; class Polypodiopsida; order Cyatheales; family Cibotiaceae; genus Cibotium; species Cibotium barometz. Next base: position 49,030,222 of record NC_141051.1, on the reverse strand, counting down.
GGACATAATCCATCACGATAGTATTCAATATAATAATTCTAGAATGAAAAGGAAATTGCACATTTTCTCATTTTTTAAACTAAATATCGGTCTATCTATTAGCCAATCTAGCAAGTCCTCATCAATGACCTTCACCCTTATTGGTTGGTAGCCAAGGTATTTGAAGTCCTTATTGGTGGCCCTTATCTATTAGCTAGTCTATGAAGTCCATATTGGTGGGTAGCCAAGGTGTTTGAAGACTTGGTCCTTGTTGATGACCTAACATCCCATATAGAAGCATAAAATGTGTCATGTTTAGGTAGCTAGTGAGCCTATATTTTTGTATAAAGCATTTGTACTCAAACACTTCTAGAAAGCATTGCACAAGGAGTAAAAAGCTCTTTACATTTTCATATGAAGCTTCCAGAAACAACATTGAGTCACCAATAAAAGATCACAATTGTTTAAATGTAGCTTTAGAACTTGCCTCTCTTAAACATCTAGGCCAAAGTACACAAGTAGATGGCAAGATATAGAAACACAAAACAATGGGGACAAGGGATCCTTGAGTATAGATATTTTCTATAAGGATGAGACAAGTAGATGGCAAGATATAGAAACACAAAACAATGGGGACAAGGGATCCTTGAGTATAGATCTTTTCTATAAGGACGAGCCAACCACAAAGCCATTTAACATTAGATATGACACTTAATTTTAAATGTGAGAGCGTAGAAGATGTTGGAGATGAGGTATCTGCTTACAAAGTATCTTTGTCACAAGAACCATATGGTGAGAGATAGGGAGTTACTTTGTACTTTTGATCATTGCAATTTAATTATGCATAGAAATGTTTTGATTTATTTTATTGGAGGAGTTATTTGTGATTGCAAATATTTGTAAAGAATTTTAAACTTTTTAACTTATCAATGACATGCTGATCTAGAATATTCACACACATAGTCTTACAAATAAATGATTCTCTTTATTTAATATTTTAGCTCATGATTTATTGCTTTTGTTTCTTTTAGTACATGTGAAATCTTAAAAAGATATCAAGAATCAATTGGAAGGACACAAACAAATGGAAACATGATCCATAATCGAGAGGTGAGGTCATATTATTCAAATTATTGTCCACATTACTAAGCTTAGGTTGTGATAAAATGCTAGAAGTAGTTGTTTATGGGTATGTTTACTTGTATTTTTCCCATCATTGGCCCTTTTATCGGTGTGTATGTCTCTCTCTCTCTCTCTCTCTCTCTCTCTCTCTCTCTCTCTCTCTCTCTCTCTCTCTCTCTCTCTCTTTGTGTGTGTGTGTGTGTGTGTGTGGAGTGCTTGGGTAGTGGTTTTAAGTATCGGTCTTCTAATCAAGTGCCATGCTCGCACTTTGGTGCCGTCATATGAATTTGATGTGATATTAAAACTATTATTCCTTCTCCCTCTCTCCTCCTCCTCTCTCTCTTTCTATGTGTGTGTGTGTGTGTGTGTGTATCTATGTATATATGTATATGTACATGTATGTATGTCTACATATGTGTGTGTGTGTGTGTGTGTGTGTGTGTGTGTGTGTGTTTATCTCTCTATATTTCTATCCAAAATTTGGACTAGTTTCTCTTTGGTATATTTTTTTGGTAGTCCTTTACTTTCTTCAAATTTGTTCATGATGATGAGCTTAGTTTGTATGATAAAATGTTAGAAGATGATACACACACACACACACACACACATACACACACACACACACACACACGTGTGTGTGTGTGTGTGTGTGCACCTAAATGTTGAAGAGATTCTTCTCTTGCATATTTTAGTTAGTATTTACTTTGTATCCTCAAATTGAAGAACAGTTTTTGGATGAGAAATGACATTCATAATTTTTAAATCCAAGGTTGAAAAAGTAAATAAACAAAACAAAAGGGATAGTGAAAAGAGCCTCACAAAATGTTTAGCCTTATCTAAGTCATGGCTTGAAACTTCCAATCAATTATCTTTTATTGTAAAGCATTTTTACTATACATTTTATCAAGTTAAGTAATCTAAGGGAGCAACTAGCATGTATTGATGAGGCCTATTTGGAAAGTTTTTTGATGTCTATTATTCTCATAGCTCTACTGGATTCATACCAAGGTTTTTCATCTACACTTCGGCTCATGATGAAGGGTAACCCAATGCCCTTAATTTTGATGATTTGGTTGTATGACTCTTATAAGAAGAGAAATCTCGACAAAAACGAAGTAGTATGTGTGTGGGAAATCAAGCATGGTACCATTCAATAAAGTAAAGGAAAAGGCTTTTTTTTTTAGGGCGGCTATAAGCCAAAGGTAGAATCAGCCCAGTCTTTTGGAAAGGATGTGAAGAAGGGGAGTGATAAGCCTAAGAATAAAAGAAAAGGCCACTATTGTCGAAAGACAGGCCATTACATCAATGAATGTAGAGAAAGCTAGAGAAGGAGAAGAAGAAAGAGTCAAGCATGTTTGTATGGCTGATGCATTAGCACCAAGTGCTAAAAAGGAGTCAATGAACTATGCACATGATGATTGGCTATTCATTGTGCTCTGCATTTATGATCCTTCTGCCCATGATGCATTAGCACCAAGTGCTGAAAAGGAGTTACGTGACAGATTAGTATAGCTAGTACTTTGATAGTGGTGCTCACAAACCAAGCACATTTCTTCTCAATGTGATTTATTTTTCTCACTTGAGGATGCTCCTCAAGGAGGAGCAGTCACATGTGTAAACAACTCCTCGTATCGAGTAAAAGGAGTTGGTAAGGTTGTTTCTCATTGCAAGTGGTGAGACAACCACTCTCTCACAAGTCTTGTTTGTGCCAAGCATCAAAAAGAACTTATTGTTAGTCTTTGCCCATTGCTAGGGCAGGCCTAGTGGTAAGATTTCTTGTATAGGTGTAGATTTCATGACCAGAGAGATGGAGATATCGCTATAGTATCTCCTAATCTAATCCATGGGCTTTATAGGTCGAACATGTATGAGAGATTTTCACATAATGCTTTTTCAATTACTACCACATGTGCTATGAGTGATACAGAGCTATAACATGCTCTCTTTGGTCACTTGAGCTTTGATAGTTTGTTGTGCCTTAAAACATGTATGTCGGATGCATTTTAGGAAAGATGCAACATGCATCAATCTAAGATGGATCAACTAAATTTATAACTTTTACATTATGATGCATGTGGTCCCATGATGACATCGTTGATCAGGGGATATCTCTAGTTTATGACTTTTATTAATGACTATGCTAGGCACACCTGGGTGTATCCGCCACCGTTGAAGGCAAAGTCAAAGGTTTTTATATGATTTAAACACTTTGTTTCTATGGCTGACAATGTGTCTACATGTAAATTTGGCACCCTTTGTACATATTGAGGGGGAACGTATAAGTCAAAAGAGTTTAATGTATATATGGCTAAAAGAGGCATAAAATATTAATACACCTCAACAAAATGGTGTGGTTGAGAGGAAGAATATATCTCTCATGGGAATTTCACATTGCATGGTTAAAAGCTAGAATTTTCCTCATGTTTTTTTGTTAGAGGCAGTTATGTCTACCACTTAGGTTTCCCACTAAGGCCTTGCAAACAATTACTTCTTATGAAGCTTGGAATGCCATGAAGCTCTCTGTGGCTCGTTTGCATGTTTTTGGTTATCTTGCTTATGCTCTTGTGCAACAACGCAATAAGCTAGATGATAAGGTAGTAAAATGTATTTTTGTGGGATACAACTGAGATAGAAAAGGGTATAGACTCTACCATCTAGCCACAAAGCAGATTTTAGTGTGAGTAGAGATGTTATCTTTGAAGAGAATTCAGTTAAATCCATGCTTTTATGAAAAAACCAGTAAAATGTATGCTCACATGACATCTTTGATATACTCCTAATCTTGTATAATTTTGGGCAACCATATGTGGAGCAAATGAATGCTCAAAAAGATGTTATAAATCAGTCCATATGGGTTGAAAATAAGCTTAAATTTCAGCCCATTGATCAACCTATTAATGAGACAATTGTGGATGAGGAAAGGGCATCCAAGAGTATGCCATAGCCAAAGTGCATTAGCTGTGTGAGGAATCCCATTGTTTCATGCTCGCACAAAGCATATTGAGGTGCATTATCATTATGCCAATAAAAGGCTCATTGCAAGAGATATTAGCTTAGCTTATGTCTTTACATACAAAAATGTGGCAGATATGTTCACAAAGCATCTCTCATATGACAATTTAAAGCCTTAGGGTTATTGAGATTTGGGGATTGATCAGCCACACGATCCCTGTACATGTTTACATTATCATTATAGGAGGGGATTTGTAGCCATTTGTATGATAGTGATGCGTGGGCGTAGGCTAATAATGGGTTCGTACGCTTCTCCCCTCTTTAGGAGGTTTTTTTCCGTGATCATATGTACACACTCTTATGAGTATGTACACACTCTTATGAGTGTGTAAGTGACCTTATCATGTCACTTCACTTGTACTTCACTCATTCTTTTAAATCTAGTTTTGAGTGTTGTTCTTCCATCTATCTCTCCTTGCTTGTTGCATCTATGTGTGTATATTAATCTCCACTCTAACAATATATATATATATGTGTGTGTGTGTGTGTGTGTGTGTGTGTGTGTGTGTGTGTGTGTGTGATGTATACATGTATGTATGTATGTATACATACATACATATATATACATATGTATGCATGTATGCATGTATGTATGTATGTATGTATGTATGCATGCATGTATGTATGTATGCATGCATGTATGTATATATGAATATATATATACATACATACATACATATACATACATGCATATATTCATACATATATACATATATATGTGTGTGTGTGTGTGTCTATATACATAACATATATCTACACATACACACACACACACACATATCATTCGAACCATATCAAGACACCGATGGTAAGGCCTTGTTCAAATGAGATTGTGTATGTGAGGTGCATGGCTAGATTACAAAGGGATTAGTGTTTGTACTTGGTTACAAACTCTTCTACACCCTCTTATAACTTCCCTCCCTCCTCCCTCTGAATGAAAGTAGAACAACAAAACCAAACTTGTGTACCCCACCCCTCCCGCATCACCCCTTCCCATCTCCTCCCTCCTCCCTCCTCCCTTCCCTCCCCTCTCCTCCCCCCCATCAAAGACCTCAACTCCAGTTAATATTATAACACATCATATGTTTCAAGTGTGCATTTCTAATTACATTTGTTCTTAAAGGTTGGTTGACTTGCCACCAACCATTCCTCTAAATCTTTATACCATATATGGTATGATGTCATAGTAGGTATAACATAATTTATAACTTTATCTATTTTTATAAGTTGTGATACATGACAACTCTTTATATCTCACTAATAGATATTCCCTTTTTTGTTTCCCATATTGATAGATAGTTCATTATAGATTCTTAGTTGTTCCAAATCATGCATCAAAACTTTAAATCCTCTTGATTCAATAAAAATATAACCATGCCAAGTAATATTATTTTTATCAAGTCCCTCAAATTGAGCTCCATCCATTCTCACATCTCAACAAGGCAAAAAAAGGAAGAGTATGCATAACTTTACTTGATTATTGTCCGTAGATAAGGATTACATAGTTTCAACTTTACTTGATTATTGTCCCTAAATAAGGAAGAACGATGGTTAACTTAGAGAATCATGCCATTTAATACTTCTTTGCATTCATAATCTTTAATGGATCAGGTACTCAAATGTGTGTCATTGCACAGGTATTATAATGACCAAAGAGAGAGAGAGAGAGAGAGAGAGAGAGAGAGAGAGAGAGAAGGATGGAAGGAGAGAAGTCTTTTGTTATACATCTTGACAATTATGATGTGTTTTAGTATATAGCTGTCTTGCTTCTTTTATTATGTGGTCATTGTGAATTGTATGTACATAATATTTTTCTAGATTTGATAGGATTTATTTTTTTATTTTATTTATTTTTTATATTTTGTCCATTGAATAATATATGTATATAATTATAGTTTTTCTAAGTACTTTTTTAAAGTAAATAAATTCATACCATTGATACAATAGATATAGATTGAATAAGTCACTATGATTAACAAGAATAATGAAGATGAGATAAAGATATGTTAGTTTATGTGTAGGCTTTAGAAAGAGACAATGAAAGTCAACCTTTCTATTTTATTAAAATGAATACTAATCTCCTCAATATGTTTATATGACAATACTTATGATAGTATTGGAAAACCAAAGCTCTTTTGTTACAGAAGGAGTTGCAATACTTACAAAATCAACAAAGGTAAGAAAACATCTTGAGATTTAGTTTTAATATGAAAAGTTCATGCTATTTATTGGACCTTGGAAAATAAAAGGCTATATGTATTTGTAAACATTTCTCCTCAATACGTCTTCTTTCATTTCTACAGATTTCTGATGGGTGAAAACCTCATGTCTTTGCATCTGAAAGACCTTGAGATGCTTGAATCAAAGCTTCATGTTATAATCAATAAGATTAAAGAGAGAAAAGTGAGTATATTTAAAATCAGTTTTAGGAACTTTATCACTAGAACTTTTTTTAAAATCATGTCATAAAGCACTTTATCACTAGAAAGAAATGTGCTAAAATTCACAATCTCTCTTATGTTTTAAACATGGATTTAGATTCAAATATTTGATGTTCAAGCCAAAGAACTTTGCAAGAAGGTACATTTCTTAATATCTTCTTAGCTTGATTTTTGACTTTTGATAATATGTCAATTTTGATGTTTCACGTAGGTACCATTTTTTACACATAGGTATATGAAGGAAACAAAAAATTATGTTGAGATTCAAGTGATGTGGCATTTTTAAACAAGTTAATACTTTAAGAAAATGAAATCTTCTTGGAATTATGCTCTCATATGCACTCACACGTATGTGGATATTTTAAATGTATACTTATGCATACAAGTATGTATATGCATACACAAGCATGTGTGCATGTAAACACCCACATCCATGCACATGTGCATATATACATGTGTTCACTCATACATGCATATATACACAAACATACATATATGTTCACTCATATAGAAATATTAGCAAGCAAGATTGTATTAGGTTATAAATATGTTCACTCATATGTGCGTATGCACACAAACATACATACATGTTCACTCATACAAAATAATTGCCAAGCGATATTGTAGTATCAATAATTTTCTTTTCGTGTCAAACACTCTAGGATTGGATTGCACCTAGGCTGGTCTAACATGGTTTCTTCTAATGAAAGGGTAGTTAAAACATGAATAAACTAAAGGATGACCATAAGATGATGTGAGAAGAGCATTGATTTCTAATAGACATCCATTATGTGTACTACAAAAGATTAGAGAACTTATCCTTTTTTCTTTTACATGTAAAAATATTACGAGGGTCTGTTTCACTTAAGAAGTGATATTACACTTAATAATGACACAACATACTAAATTTTTAGAAAGAAATATTTTTAAAAACTTTTTAATGGTACCTGAAGCATCATATCTTCACTTTAAAATATATGTGCAATATCCACAATTTAAATGAAACAGGATACTTTCCACAAGACCAATACATCATAAGATCAATACACATGTGCAAGAAAGGGCTCCCAGAAATTGAATTATTTATGTTTAACATCTTTGAGAACATTCCCTTTTGCAGGAGCTCATAACCTCTTGACCTCCCCCAAGCTTCAATAGGACTCCTAAAGCGCCTACCTAGGTCTTGCTCCGTAGAGTGGTAACTTGTCTTGTGATCTTGCCATAATGGTAATGTGTCTTATGATCTTGCAAGGTCATGGGTTACAATAATACATTTTTAGAAGTCAACATGCACTGGAGTGACATGTCAATGTGTGGTGGAAGCTTATCCCAAAAGTCATAATCTTGCATCGTGAAATGCCCAATAGGTTTTATTGTATTCCCGCCTCAATAAGCTTGACCACAAGTCTTGTTCCTAGAAAGTGGCAGGGGCTTCCCCACTAGGTCTCCCAACAATCAATCATCAATCCTTGGTGATTATGCTAACACCAGCACCACCATCCAATATTGCAAAGATCATCTTGCCTTTATAAATCATATGTATCATGATGTTCATTTCATCTCTTTCAAAATAGTTTCCTAGCTTGTTCATGGGCACTTTTGGCTATCCTTTCGTTTTGTGTATGGGAGAAGAGCTCTCAATGTGTCACATCTCATCCTCCTCATCTTTAGGTTTAGGATTGTAGGCTCTTTAGTTCCTTGTCATCTATTTGGATCATTCTCTCCAAAGTTAAGAATTTACTTGTAAAAGAGATTTGATCTCAAGACTTTAACTTCCAAGGCTATGAGGCCTACTATTTTCCTTATGTAATATCCATGCTCAATTTTCTCGTACTCACTCTCGGAGAGGTGTGCTTGGACCTACCAATGTGTGGGGGATATACGTTGATTCTTCCATAGGAGGTGGTTGCTTTGATGGGGTTGAAATGAAGTTGTGTCCTATCACATTGAAGAAAATATTATGGTGACTATGATGACCCATGTAAGACCAAGTTTTCCCTCCCATTAAGTCCTCCTACAATGTATCTAGCAAAATAAAATCTACTTGGATTGGTTCGAGAGGCAAAGGCTCCAGTATTTTCCTTTTGTATACTCTCAGGTTCTCTTACTGGTTACTAGTTCTATGTTTGACACTTGAGTAGGGTATGAGATACATGCTCAAGTGGGATAAGTGGTTTGTACTCGACCACTTGCTCAAGTATTGGATCTGGTTTGGCCTCCAGCTTACTTATAATAAGTGCTTGGTCTTTTTCATTCAATATGGGGTTGGGGTACTCTTTTAGTTTCTTTGGAAGGAATGGGTTTATTCTCTTTGGGAAGAGCTGGTCTTTGATTGGGAGATCCATTGTTGTCTTCGCGCGAGGAAGGTATCTTGGAACTATCATCCAAACCAATGTTAATCTCACGACATTGTTGCCCTTAACACATGATCATGTGTTGTTGGTGCTCTTTGAGGTTTTCTTCTTTTGGACCTTTTAGTCTTTTTAGGGGCTATTATAGCCTTTGTGGGAGATTATGCCTCATGATCTTTGGTAGCTAGATTTGAGGTTGAAGTCTGAGCTTTTTTCTTCTTAACTGCCTTGGATGTTTCCTTGTTGGTAGCTATCATCACCATAGTTTGGATCCTTTTGATGGCATCAAGGGGGATTGTATGAATAAGCCTTCCTTGTACACAAAATAAGTTAAGGCTCACCAAAGTGGCTAATGCTCCTTTGACTAGGGTGATTGTCACTCTGATGGGAAAATCATTGAAAGCATGTTCAAATCCACACACACTTGTAACATCTACCTTTGTGTGGAATGCCATTAGGTTTTGGCATTGGATTTGAAGATGGAACTAGAGCACTTGTGACATGGCTCTATGAGGACACTTTAGAACACTCAAAAACACGGTGCATGCCTTTACAATGAAAACATTGAAGAGGTGGTCTGCATGACATGTTATTGAAGTCTCTTGCCCTTTATTGCACCATATCCTCAAACATGAAGGCATAGTTAATGGATGGGGTTGTTCTTTTCTAGATATTTGTATGAATTGTACTATTTATATGAATCGTATTGCTTATATGACTTGCAGATTTTCATTTTGGAGTGTCAGAGTCCACTAGCAAAGTCATCGAGTAGTATTGTTGTATCAGTTCAATTTCAAGAGTAATCAGTTAGGGTGTGATAATATGAGGTGGGTATGGCATTGGTGGTGGTTTTTACATACCTCATGATATAGGGTTTTGAAAAATGAGCACATGATTATGGGCCAATTGAGAAGCATTTTCTATGGGCATTAGGGCTAGTGTGATTTCTAGGTGGTGGTGCCATGTTTCCTTGGTACCAATAATGGATTATATCATGGTTCCCATGGCAATAGCAATGAGGACAATACTATTGTTGTCAAGGTCTTAGTAGTGGACACTCTGTGCTTGTATGGTTTTGGCAAAAAATTGTTCACTGAACCATATCTCTTGGTGGAAATAAACGTGGGTGTTCCACTTGACTAATTCGAATGGTTGGCCTTGGGGTTGCCATGTGGCCAGCCTTGCGACTGTTCACCTAAACGATTGAGCATATTTTTTTGCCAACTCGTCCATGCTCATGTCCTTTATTAGGAATATACCTAGTTTTGGTTGGGCACCCTTGGCTGATGCATCCTCTATCTCTTATTTTGGGTGGATGACTTCTACATCCTTGTCTTATAGGTTTCATTACCTCGAGGGCATACTCATCCAAGATGTAGTGTCTAGACCTATAGAGATTGCCATGAAGCCTCTTGCTCTTGAGACCAATCATAAAAATTGATGAATGAGCAATAAGTCATCAAGTCTCTTGTAGGGGGTTGTATATCTAATGTGGGGATACTTGGTTCTAGTAATGTAATCCCACATTCTTTTACTCTCCTCTTTCTTGAGGTTATAGATCTATCTGATAGTTCTCTATTTGATGCCACTGGGAAAGCATCCCATGATGAATGTGTGTTACAAGACCAAATAGTTGGCCTTTTCATGTGGGTTTAGAGAATAAACCATTGGACTTTTTTGCCTTCAAGGAAAAGCCCGAATGAGCAAATCTTGGTGGGATTATCAATCGTCCCCATTACCTCTAAAATTTGATCAAACTTCTCTAGATACTGAATGGAATCTCTAGTTCCATCAAAATTTATCCAACTTCTCTAGATACTGAATGGGATCTCCAGTTACACCAAATTTGTTCATCATCCTTGAGATGTGGATTGGATTTGTTTTTCCCAAGTCTGAGCCTCTAGTAAGTATTATCTAGTAAGTAACTACTTGGTGGTTATGGTCAGCTTGGGATAATCCTAGCTCAGGATCGACACCAAATGTTTAAACAGTCTGGCATCTAACATGGTTTTTGACCACTTTCTAAAGGAGCAAACCTTGAGGTTGTTGGCCTTAATTCTGCTCCTTTATTGGATCTTCGCCCAAAAATAGGACGGTTTAATGTCCTTTTCATGAAGTTTATGGTGCTATTTACATAGCCAGTTTGGTGAATCTACGGCTTGGAGAACCGTTTGGCAGCTCTTGTTTCTAGATGTTCCATTGTTCCTCCACTGATGTTTGTATTTGGTTGGCCCATATTTTCCTAAATCTCCCCATTTAAGGTGGATTAAAGGAGTTTTGCCTTCTTAAGAAGTAAGCACTCTATTGTGAGGTCGAAGGTCGAGTGAGTTTGAGGAAGCACTTTGTTCTCAGTGCTGGTCCTTTTCTGAGATTGAAGGCTAGGTTGGTTTGATGAAGTGTGGTTTGATGCATTATTGGTGGTTTTATTGTTGTGTTTCCAATAATTAGTCAAGATTGAGTTTGCATCAAAGTGTTTTGCTCTAGTGAAGCGGCCTTTAGTGCTTCCTGAAGTAGGTCTGAAATTGATTCCAGATATGTTTTCTCTTCTCAAGCTACAAAAAATTTGAGTTTTAAGATTTATTGGTTTTTTTTCCTAGGCTCATGTCTCTAGGTTCACGTGTTTTTTAGCTCGTGCCTCAAAACTTGTGTCTCTCAGCTCGCTTATGTTGACTCACGCTTGGTGACTCACGTCTATTCTCACACCTTTTATTATATGAACTAGACGCATGTACTTTATTTTTATGAAATAGGCCTATTTGGGGCACATACTTTTATGTACTAGGCTTATGAAAGGGTGGGTAAATATTGAGAAATAATTATACTATAATTCTCTAATAATTACAAAGGATAAGAATTTTCCATGGAACTTGTAAAATTGGTTACATATTATATGAGAAGAAAATCCTTAAAGGACATGATTACGTATGTCCTTACAAGTCTTTAAGGTAGTCATAATTGGTTGGTAAAATATTAGAGATACTACCTCTAGAATCACATTTGGTTAAATCACTCCGTTTGTCACACCGGAATGCTCCTTACTAATGGGGTGAAGAAAGATCTCTATATGTCTAGATGGAGGCAAAAAGAGATAGTCTTTGTAATAGTTTTCTCTCACTAATGGTGGGGGAAGAAGAGGAAGCTGATACATGAGGAAAACCTATGAAAAATATTAGTAGTTTCGGTGGGTAAAAGTATATTAACCTACAAAGGTAAGTGCTAGTTTGAGCAGGTAAGATGGCAAAGCACCTTATGGTAGGTCGAGCAGGTGAAACTATGTTAAACTAGGTCTTACAGAAGATAAGTGCTAGTTCGAGTAGGTAAGGCCTTCCAATAGGTCGGGCGGGTGAAACTATGTTAACCTACATAGTGGTTAATAGTAGTGTAAGAATTTTCTTATATGTTTGATAACAGCTATCTTTAGTTATAGCCATAACTAAGACTTTTGTTAAACCCTACATGTCTTGAGAAAAGAACATCATGGAAGTTCTTGAGCTTTTTGTTCCTAATGTTAGTCACATCATTAGGTATGTAAAATATGTGTCTGAAGTAGATATTTCCATTGTGAATTCTTCTCGAGCTAAGAAATCAACACTCCTTATATCTAGTTGTTTAAGAATGGAGTCAAAATGAGTGTTAGTTCTTAATGCATTGCTAGCTTGTTCTTTTAGTTCCAACCTTATTATAGTGATAACATTGCACAAGGGTCTTTTTCTAAGTCTGAGCCGCCTCAACTTCTTTCTTCTTGTTTCCATTTTTAAGACAAATTTATTTGTATATAACAATGTCATTTACTTTCATCATCTCTATTGATAAGGAGACTTGGGGGTAGATAAATACTTGAGACCTCATACATCCTCAATCCAAATTTGGTTTCCCACAACAAAAAATGTCTTCAATGCTTTGAGGCAAGAAGCGGTACAATATAAAAGATTAGGGGGTTCACTTAAAATATATTTGAATATCTCACAAGAGTCCAAAATTGAATGTCCCATGTGAGCCTAAAATAAGGTATTTTTTAACTCACTTTTTGGGGATAAATTTATAAAAATGTATTTATAAAAGGTTGTTGTTTGTATAGAAAAAGGAGCCATTTTAAATACTTAAAATTCAAAAATAAGGGATTCGATATAGCCCTTGAATGTATGTGATATATAGATTTTCTAGATAGAGTGAAAACACTCCCTCCCCCCTCTCCCTCTGCACACGCGAGAAGTTCTAGGTCATGAGCAAGATGTCTCTTCTCATGCTTATTGAATTCATAAGCTATGATTCCCCTATATTGGGATAATACTTAACTTATGTGGTTCCCACTAGTGTCACAAGTAACCATAAAATGTTTACCGATCTCCAAAATCTTTAGAATACAATTCTCCTTTTTTTTGTTTTGTTTAATGAATTCAAATGCCTTAATTTTACATTTCTTTGTTTATAAGAATAAAAAATCCTATTTATTCAAGTTTGTAAGAGGACTAGATATCTTAAAAAATTCTTTGATGTGTGTCCTTTCATATTGGACTAAGCTAAGGAGGCTTCTTACATCTCGGACACAACTAAGATCCATGCGTAGAAACATTTTCTTTGACTATGTCATGATCCATGTTCTTTTACATGGTCATTCTAGAATAGTTACTTCGACCATGTCATGGTCCGTGTGTATCCCATCTCTAGATATCACCCCACTAAGGTTAATTTTTTGGTCCTTGGAAAAGAATCATTTGAACATATTTCAATAAAGCTTCTTTATAAAAAACCTTTTATAGATGAATTTTATGATTTTTTATTTCCTAGAATAGACAAATATGTTTTCTATGAATACCAAAATGAAATCATCAAGATAACCATGATGTATACTATTCATGAGACACATGAAATTTACGTAAGCATTTAAGACTGTAAACTCTTAGTGTTATCTAGTCCAAAAATTCATCTTCAAGATGTATTAATATTTTATTTGAATCTATTAGAATTAATTTTCATAGGATAATTAGGCCAAAAACTCATGTTTTGTAATAATAGTTGATGATGTAGATGAGGACCCTGATTTTCAAAAGATCACCTAGGTTTGGATTATCTAACTTTTTGTTCCTGCTACATTATCCCACAAGGTTCCTTGTCACATTATGTCATTATCCCACAAGGTTCCTTCATGTTCCTAGCCACATTATCAGTCAAGGTTCCTTCACTTGTCACAACATTAACTAGAACATTTGGCCTTGGAGTCCTAACTGGGTATGGTAATAACCATGGTTTCTTTTTTGTATTTGCATAGGCCTTTGGCCGAATAGGAGTTATGAGATCTAAAGGTGCGATTTGATTGTAAAGGTTTCATCATGAGTTTGGGTTTGAGCAATGGGTTACATGTTTAAATTATCAACTTCATAATAACTTATTGCGGGCATGTAGAGCCTTGTGGGAGATCACATACTTAACCTTAACACATAACCCCTAAGTCTTAACAAAGATGGGAAGTTAACAAAATGTGTAAAACTTACCTTAAGAAACCAATTATGAGGTAAAAGGATAAGGAGGATGGATAATGAAAGTGACACAAGGTCATTAAGAAATCTCCACTACTTCTAAAATTATCATTTTTTGCGTGCACTACATTTGTTTTTTCCCTCAATGTATTATTGGCATATGCAACTTACAATTATTAGAAAGTTTAGGAGTAGAGCATCATGTGCATACATTAACTTATCAAGTTAAAATTAGATTGCAGAAGCCCAATCAAGCATTTTCTCAAGTTGCGTAACCATGGAGCACAACTTTGTGGAAACCTTTCCAAACATTTATGCTTCGAAGGAGAAAAATCAAATCATAAAAGATTTTGATGTTTCTTTGGACCTTAGGTAAATTTTCTAAACCTTATTTGAATAAATTATTCCAAGCTCTTAATATCTCAAGTTAATGTACCAAAATAAAACTTTTTTCTACATGATAGATTGTTCTCATGATTGTAGGTTGTAGCTGTTTCCTTATCAATATCATGATGCATTTGGACATGTTATAAGCTTTTGAAAACCAAGGAAGGGTGCTATAAATAATGTATCCCTTGCACAGAATGATCAAGGATGCCATAACTATAAAAATGGTCATGAAGACAACAACAAACCATATATAATTTAAATAACTTATCTCTGATGGTGGAGGTATAGCATCTAAGCACATGTAATTAGTAAAGAGAGAGAGAGAGAGAGAGAGAGAGAGAGAGAGAGAGAGAGAGAGAGAGAGTTTCTCATTTTCTCATTTGTTTTCCCTAGCACACATAGATGCGTACACACACACACACAATATTATATTATGTGCACGTGTGTGAGAGAGAGAACACACACACACATATATATGTATTTATAGGTATGTATATATGTATATATAAATAGATCTATATGTACGCCAACATAAACACATTCATGTGCATGCACACAATGCACCACTTACACACACATACACACAAACAACACAAACACGCACACAAAAAAAACACATGCACACACACCCACATGCACGTGCACATACACAAATATGCACACTTATACGCACACACTTACTTAACCTCACACATGCACATACATGCATATAAACTTACATATATATACATGCATACACACACTGAAATACAAAATTACACGTGCACACACATCGATAGGCACACAAGCATACATAGATGCACATGCATACACACATTTGCATGTATACACACACACACACATTATATACATACATACATACATACATACATATATATGTGTGTGTGTGTGTGTATACATACATACATACATATATATATATATATATGTATGTATGTATGTATACATACATACATTTATACATACACACACACACACACACATATATATATATACATATGTATGTATCTATGTATGTATGTATATATGTGTGTGTGTGTGTACACACACACACACACACACACACGTGCACATATATATATATATATATATATATACATACATACATATATGTATGTATATATACAAAGACACGTATGTACATATACATATATGTACATAATACATGTACATATATGTATATACATGTATGTACATATATGTATATGTACATACATATATATTTATATGTGTATATATATATATACACACACACACACACACACACACAGAGATATATATGTATATATATAAATGCATACATACATATATATCTATATGCATATATACTTATATATATATATATATATAAAAGTGTACCTCAATTACACTAGGCATCAAAAAAGAAATGCATATTCTACAAGCATACTAAGCGTTACCTTGAAACACTTTCTTATGTTGGAGGGCATATATTCTCACCCATGTTTATAGGTTCGTTGGTGTTGCGTGATGGAAATTTATTAAATACGTCGTATGAAGGTAAAGTCATGTGGAAGGGGGGCTATATAAGCCATATGAAAGGAAAGTCTGGGGGCTATATAAGCTATATAAAAGGAAAGTCCTGTGGAAGGGGGGCTATATAAGCCATGAAGGATTTCTTCATCCCCATGCTCTGTTCACACCATACATTTAGAGGCAAGGAAGCTAAGGTTAAGGTGGGGTAACTTCCAACAAAGCTCACCCTTTGCATGCTTATATAGGCATGGCACCAATCGGCTCATTACCTGGGATGTGCTAGCGATTTTATGAAAGTGGTCATTGAAACATGGTATTAGAGTTAGGTCGATAGATCTTAGCCAATATATTTACTTAAATTTAGGGATGTTTTAGAGGGCATGTGCCTCACACATATTTGGGGGCTCATTGTGGTCCTTAAATTATGACGCATGCAAGGAAAACCTTGTGAAAGTAAGCTTATATTAGCCGTGAAGGGTTTATTCATATAATCACTTTTATCATAATCATACA
Source organism: Cibotium barometz (assembly GCF_041138505.1). NCBI lineage: Eukaryota > Viridiplantae > Streptophyta > Polypodiopsida > Cyatheales > Cibotiaceae > Cibotium > Cibotium barometz. The sequence goes on along the minus strand of NC_141051.1, from coordinate 49,013,443 downwards.
TTCTTGGGAAACATTATCATGTAAGGGTTCATAACCACCCGACCACCCAAGAGCTCTAGTAGGACCCGCACACACCTAGTCAAGTCTCCCACCTTAGTGGTTACCTGTCTCAAGATCTTGCAAGATCTAAAGTTATACTATCCCCATAGAGATGTGCAACCTAGACTTCATTAGAAGTCAACACACACCATAAAAATGTGTCAAAAGCTGCCACTACAACTCAACTATGTAGCATAAAAGCACTTGTATAGAATTGTGACATCTCTACCATAGTAGCATGTCAGCCAACCACTGTAATGAGCCCTCCAACAACTCCCAATGATTTCTTATTTCCAAAAACAAACTATGTAATTCTTCATAACTTGACTACAATCAAAGATTATTCGACATAAAGTATCTATTCCTAAAGAAAAGGCAAGAATGTTTTTTTTTCAAGAGCTTAGAGGGTTCCGCATCCCACTCTAAGATCAACAAGTCCAAAGCTTCAATACCATCCAATGAGTTTTACCCACATCATACTATAATAAGCCCTTTTGGGTGTCTTCTTGGTGAGTTCGTTTATCTTTTTTTGTAGATAATGTAGAAATGTCTTTCCATTTACACTTTTTGTTGTTCTTCCTCTTTGTGCAGTAGCTTAGTTCTCTTTGATCTGTGTGATTACATTCTATGTCTAGTCAAATTGCCCTTTTTTAGCAAGTCTACGAGGTTGACTGTTGATTTTTTGTGAATGACCAAGTGTTTGGTTGTGAGCTTTGATACCACGTCAAGGAAACATCCTCCTTGTTTGCAGGTCAATTACTAGCTCTATTAGACACTCAAACATTGTCATGATATTTTTATAGAAAATTTTTACCACTCAATTGGTCGAATTGGCAATAATAGAGGGATTACATGGGCCGACACCCAAATTGAACCCAATGGCTGACATCTTCGAGCCGTTAAGATCCATGCAACAAATACACCTCCCAAGACCATTTGTCATGCTGACAAGCAAGCTTGTCATCGGGTTTTACATCCCTTGTCAAATAAATCCCTCCGGGATTTGGTCCCTTGCCTAGCACTACCACAAGTCCTAAACCTTTAGAAGTACTAGGTACCAACCCTTTGCAATCCCTAGATGCCTAAACCTTGGACATATTGACTAATCTAGGAAGGGAGTTGCCCAAGGACTAAATGAGGTATTAATCACAAGAGCACCCACACATGGCCTTAGTGACTCATCCAAAAACACGATCGTACACACAGGTTTCCAAAATCATGGGTAAGTACGATGGAATGACTAATCTTGTTCAGTTCATGTAAGTGTTTGAACAAAGATGTGAAAGCTTTGGAAATCCAAACTGCCCCACCAAGGTACATGCGTTGAACCTTTGATTAGTGGGAAAGGCTAGTCGATGGTTCATCACATTGATGCCTGCGATCAAAGCAAACTTTAAAACCTTGAAAATGGCCTTTATCCATGGATTTTCATGACAAGGTGATCGGTGGATTGCAAAAAAAGGTACATGCATTGAACCTTTGCTTAGTGGGAAGGCTAGTCGATGGTTCATCACATTGATGCCTGCGATCAAAGCAAACTTTAAAACCTTGAAAATGGATTTTATCCATGGATTTTCATGATAAGGTGATCGATGGATTGCAGCAAAATGACTCTATTTGATTGAGCAAAAACAAAATGAAACCATTAGAGATTTTATCATTCGAATAAAACTCTTGGACTCACGATGTGAGTCATGGGAGAAACTAAACGATGCTCAATTGAAGAGATGTTTCATGATGGGCATAAATAAAAACAACTTACACAACTTGATCACGTATTCCATACAAAAACATTCGGTCAATGTTGTAAAGAAGAAATACATTTAGATGACAACATGATAAAGGATGATCATGCAGAGAGCAACAAAATGCTCATCAAACTCCACCCGTACGCCAGTCTTGCAAACCTGATGCACAGATGAAAACCAAGTGTACATAGCCTGGCTTCAAATCCTTGAACCAAACTATGAGAGAAAGAATGAGCTTCCTCAAAACCAAACATCTTTAATGCCTCTCAAAGTGATGGGCGAAATGCCTTGTGTTCATTACCATCACTACGCCCATCCCAATCCACAATGTGCATATCTTAGGTTTATCTTTTTGTACTGCATACATTGCAAAACCTTTTGTCATGACATACCACAATGTCCCTATTCACTTACAATCACCTCAAAACCTCAAACTTTAGTGTCCCAAACAAATACAGTTCAAAGGGTCAAAACTGCTCAAGAAATAGTTCAACGAACAACACTACAATGCTTTTATTGTCAATGGACCGCACAAAGTGGTAGACTACATAGTTTGGAATACCTCCACGCCCATAGTCACTGACACTTTGCAACCCACATGTTAACAATGTGGAATCGACCACATGTTTCAAGATTGCCTAGGGCAAGTTACTTCAATGCAACCTGTCTTAAGAATGTAACGCTTAACATCTTGAGTGTGCAAAACGGGCAATTGGCCACAGTACCCTTGAATGTGCTTACATGATTACAAGCCAAGGCACATGAAATAAACAAAAAGCCTACAAAAGAAAACTCTTCCAATTGGGTAGAAGAGTATGTTCTAAAAGAGAAACCAAAAGAGGAAACAAAACCTTCTACACCTAAGAAAAACAAGGGCAAAAAAGCTGTTGAGACCAAGTTCAAAACAAAGGATATGGGAAAAAAGCCTATGGATTAAACCCTAAAAGATCCAAGAGCTACACATGACAAGGAGGCCTCCACCTCAAAGGCTATCCCTGAAACCGCAAAACCCACATGTGCGACAAATGATACAAAATCCTGAAAGAAAATTCGTTCTTGTCGCATGGGCAAACATAATGAAAACCTGATAATCTAAGGAAAGTAAAAAGATGAAACAAGTTCTACAGCATAACTTAGTGAGAACGAACAAATTTTGACTTGTCACTCAGTGCACCTCCCAAATCCAATCAAGAAACTAGAACCCACCCAACCACCCTAAATTGAAAATCATCACGATCACATGACCTATGAGGAATGCAAAAAGCAAGCTCTTGAGAGCATGCTTAGCATTGTTGAGTGTCAAACAGGATCACCAATTGTGATTGAACCTCATAATATCAAACCTAAAAGAGCAATCAAAATACAAAAACCGAAACCGAAAGAGTATCGCTTCCCATTTCTAGAGGAAGACGTACTCTCCACAGAAATGAACTCATCAAGCCAAGAAGAGTCATCAAAGGAAGATTTCACGAATGAGGAAATTGATAAAGCGCGTGAGGAATTCGATGAAGCCCTTACAAAATTTAAGAAGTCTCTCAAATCCTCATTTGGAGGAGTGCTCTTCTCTCGGTGAAGCTAGCATAGCTTCAACCCTTTCATCTTTAAAGGCTAACAATGAGTTGTACACCAAGATCTGAAAGGCTACATAGATAGGTACTAGAAGGATTCAAAGGTTTCCAAACAGACCTCCATTAAAGTGGTCAAAGGACCGAGTGTACCATTGTACACATTGGGTACTCTTGAAAAAATTGAGAGCCAAGAAGAGGATGAAACTGAGTGGGAGTCTGAAACCGAAACAAGAATTGAAACTGAATCTGATAATGGAACATCTATGGTTCCACTAGAAGATTCTATCATGGTATGGTTAGATTTCCCTGTGTGGGCAATGATGTTAAGCATAAGTGCGCATTGCTTAGCCCTCAATCTAGTCATAACATAATGACAATAGATACTTGGATATCGTTAGGCCAACCTAAAATCATCCCTAAAGAGACCAGTCGTGATAGGTACCATTGGACAAAAAATTAAAGTTCTAGGTTGCTTCAGGCATTCTAATCAAACCATTGGTGGAAATGTGGAATTTAGATTCTATGTCACCCTAGATCCCCTTGAGTATGATGCCATCCTTGGTGGAGCTTGGGTATGTGACTCCTGGTATTCAATTGAAGAATCCATGCAAATAGTCACCTTGAACACTCCTGCAGGCATTGTGAAATTGCTCTTACAGGAGGAAGAGACCTTGGCAGAGCTGGAAGTTGGAACTCCCAACATATCTTACTCAGAATATCCCAAGAGTTATGGTTGGATTTTAAGTTTACAACAATAAAATCAACACACTCCAAGCATATCTTTATCCACAGTGAGAATAGAGTCTTATGACCCTTGAGTTATGAAATTTGTTAGGTCAACCAACACTAAAAGCATATCCAGAGAAAATTCCTTTCACAAAAGGCATGACCATGCCATGTCTGAGATACTTTGAACAAACAATGTATATAGAATCTAACACCCTTACTTAACTACAAGTTTTTTGTGGTTATGTGTTGGAAGTAGATTTAATCTTGGGGCATAAATGGACTATGATGTTGAATGCAACCTACTAGATAATAGATAAGATGAATGATTTGGACTAGCCACTACCTGCAAGCCAAGCGGCCCAGGAGCTAAGAAAGCGGCAAGCAAAAAGCTACAAGTCTCTTCCTCAAAAATCCCCTTTGCATGAAAACATACCTTCTACATCAATGGCCAACTCCGACAAAGCATCTACCCCTTCAATTCCATCCTCACCAAACAAAGTCCAATGCAAAAACCTTGTAATCAACAACTATTCCCGAAGAAGTTTCCCAAGTACAACAATTTATCTCTAAAAAGGAGCTCAAAGAACAAGCCTCAACCTCGACAACTCCTCATCTACCAACCTCACCAAAGGAGAAGGCTGTACGCTCAAAAGCCTCATCGTTAGTAGCCACCACTCCACAAGAGACTCAAGCCTCATCAACACTTATGCATCTTAAACCCACAACCTTAGCACCAACCAATGTGAAGAAGGGCCCTGAACTTTTTGCTTTAGCCAAAAAGAAAACTCCACCATGACAGCCAAGATCAAGGTATCTTAATGGTATCAAAACGTGGGTGGGAAAGTAGCTACTTGTAGCTCAAGGCTACTACACAAAGGTGCCAATTCAATTTGGGTGCCTTGACAATCAAAGCCTCTTCCTCAATGCAAAACTCAAAGGCCAAGGCAAAATAAAAGTAATCCTCAATGTCGTCCACAAAAGCTTATGTGAGTTCCTCAAAGAGCTTCAGCCACTCAACAAGTGTGGGTACCAAAAGTGCTGCTACAAGCTCAAGGGCATTACCAAAGTAATACAAAAGCTTGGATTCCCAAGCGCATCATGAAGTCACCCGAGCCTACACAAAGAAAGAAACCTCAGCACCACAAGCATGAACCACCAATTCATAATGTTCATCAAAGATGGGTGCATGTGCACATGCTTTAAAAAAAAGGATATTATGATGGAAATCCCAACATATGGTTGCCAAGATCCAACAAAGTAAAGAAAGCCTCACCACCGACTTCAAATCCAAAAACTTAGCCTAAAACTAACAAGAATGGAGGCCTAAGCAACACCAAGAAAGCTACTCAACACCTCTCGTGAATTCAACATATACACAAGATCTTGCATGTTTAGTCAACACCACTAGCAACTAACCAGAACGTGTACCTACCGCCTTAACAAAACTTGAGCCAAAAGTTCAAGAATCGATTTCCACGTCTGCACAAAAACTTATGAGCGCATCAAGGACAAACTCACAATGCTTTTTTCATCATTCAAGATGACAAGTAGCTCAGTTTTGCAGAAGCTGCATCTATTCTCTCAAAAAGGAGAGTAGCCACAAGAACCTGTTGCTCGCAAGGTGGTAACAAAAAAAGGACGAAAAAAGAAAAGATAAAAGGAAAAAAGACACAAAATGGCCTACCTAAAAATGGTAGAATTTCACAAGAAACTCCCAACGATAATAGCCAATATATTTTTGTTAAGCTTATAGCTTGCTATTCTTTTGGGTAGTAGCTGCTCCATGAGTACATATCCATACTCATGATCTGGAGGACATTTGCACCAAAGTCTCACAATCTACATCCTTCTAGGTATATCTCTGGATGGGGGGGCCATGGTGGGGGTGAAAGCCTGGTCAATGGTACAATCCATCGCCTAGAATTTTCCTTCAAATTGGAAACCTCGCCAATGGACACAAGTATCTTCACCACATAATGATCTCCAATTTATGCGAAGATGTCCTTGTTAATCTCACAAGTCGACTTAATTCTTTCATGCCTCGCCAACCAATGGTTACCTCAATAGTAGCTCAATATAAGTCTCTTTGACTCAGTTCATGTATATCTACTTCATAGAGAACTTACATATACATAAAAGCATAAAAAGTACATGGGAAGAAGCATGTAGGAACAGGTCCTACTCAACAATACTTGACAAGAATCCTGCCACAAAGGGACATCATTGAAGGCCAAATTCTTCAAAGTGATGAGTGTCACCTCAATAAATTAGATGAGGAATTGATAATGACAGTCTTGTTCTGATGATTTCGTCTACATTTCTTCGGATCCTTCCTTCTCTTTTCCCACATTATTAACATCTCTTAGTTTCCCAACTAACACAAATAACATGTAACTCTGTGTATGATTACAAAGTGAGCAAAAAATATACCCACAAAAATATAAAAATGCAATCACTAAATAAAAACCCCACCCCATTAGGAATTCCTACCTTTCTTATTCCTTCTAGAGGAACAAGGACCATTGAACATCTCTCAACATCAATAGCCATCAGCAAAGCTTGTCAATTCTCCCCACACAAAGGTCTTCAACACAATCACGAGGATGCGATTGACATCAGGAAGGGGGAATGTTAACCCATTTCTAAGGTTAACAAGAGCTACTGCCATTATTTTACATCAAGGAGTCAAGGTAATCACACCAAAATCTCATACATTCAAGATATATGAAGTAACAATGTCCACGTCTACAGCTTGGACAGGTGCTCCGTAATGGTCCCAGGGAATATATATGGCGATTCCCGCTTCAAGAGTGTGTGGTAGAAAGTTAGGATGAATTCCCAAGTTATTTACTTCATGGATATATTATGAGAGTAGTAATTGTAATAGAATTAGGCCTCTTATGACCCAAAAGTGCCCGGCCGGCCACAGCTTAAGTGAGTGTAAACACTTATGGCCCTGTATATAAGTGAAAAACTCTCATAATATAAGGAACTCTCCCATTGTGCAATAGAGTCTTGCTCTTGGTAATCTCTCTCTAATCCATGCTAATGAGTGTCTGTAAGTGAAGTGAGGTCAGAGAAGGGATGCGTAAGTGAAGTGAGGTGAGAGAAGGGACGTGTATACGTAGTGCAATGGGCCAGTGTGACAACGCCCGCGGGAGGCACGGTGGAGTTTCCACTCAAAGAGTGGTGGAGCTTAGACCTTGAAGATGCAGAAAAATTGATGCTGAAGCCAAAGCCATGTATCAAATGATCCTTCAGAAGACCCAAAACAAGCCAACTAAAGAAAAGACTACTCAGTAGGATGATTAGGAATTTTAGGAATGTTTTGTATTGAGTGTTGAGATATCGAGCTCGTCTAGTGAGGCTATGGACACTGATGACCCACCTGGGGGATAGGCCCCACACTTACACCACTGGCATGGTTGGTGAGATCTTGGGTGATATGCAGCCAGTGGGATGACAGGCTGTGTGACAGCCATTCTAGAGACTAGCATAGTTATAGCGCCAGCTCCTTTAGTTGGGTTCACACTATAGAACCCTTCTATGTATTTGGTTGAGTACCTTTCATATTGTGTGTACTCGTATCTTGTATATGGTGTGTTGAGTGTTGAGTGAAGAAGAAGAAGAGTTTCAGCCTCTCACCTTGTGTGTTCTCTATTAGGGTTTTGTGAATGTGTGTGTGCTTGCAAGAGCTCAAGCTCTCCTCCCCCCTGCATCTTTTCATGGTATCAGAGTCTGGTTCATGCTAAGGGTTGAGCTACAAGCAAGAGAACCATAGGAAGCGGTACGAGGGTAAGAGCTTCAACTACTCTTCCCTATTTGTGTTGGTGACTACACCCTTGTCGGGAGCTCTACGGGAGGCACCGACAAACAATCTCTGATTGAGGAGCTTTCTTCGCGGGAGTAAAGCTATAGGGAAACTATGCTATCCTATTGGCTTGCTTTTTCGGGCCGAAAACGCGTTTCGGGCGCGTCTGGACCTCTGTTTTTCAGAAAGCAGGCGATTTTGAGCACTGCGGGTAAGTCATCGATTCTCTGCAAAACTCTGTTTTAAGAACTGCAGGAAGATAGATTGGCTGTGTAGACACTGTGGGTGCTGTAAAGAGGTCAACAGTTGCCATTGGGTGTATGTATGCATATTGAAGTCACTGGTTGTGACATTTGAGAGTACTACAGTACCGTTGCAGAAAATACAGCAGTTTGTGTAGGACAAACCAGAGTGCTATTTCGGGTAAAATTGTGTGTCTGGCAAGCTCTCAAATGATGGCATAACCCAGATTGTAGCTGAGAAGCTTGATAAGAACAACTTCCATGCTTGGAGGTTCAGGTTGACGAATTTCCTGATGGGAAAGGGCTATTGGGACTACATAGAAGGTAAGCATGAAGAGGCACCGGAGATACCGGACATAAATCCGACTGCTCTGCAGATGTGAAAGAGTTTAAAGATTGGAACCAAGGAGCAAGGAAAGTTATGTATTGGCTCTCCATTAGTATACATGACACCATGATTGGGCACATTTAGGATGCCAAGTCTCCCAAGGAGGCGTGGGACACCTTGGTAAAACTCTATGAAACAAATACCAAGGCACGTACGATACAGTTGAAGAATGAACATACTGTGGAGAAAAAGAGCATGTCTGTGAATGACTATGCATTGAAGATAAAGGGTATTGTGGAATCCCTTGCATCTATTGGTGTGTTAGTAGATGATGATGATAAGGTGGAAGTCTATCTACGTGGTCTCGGGGCCACAATACAAGGCGTTCAAGACGTCTATTCAGACTCGGGAAAACATTCCCAACTTTACAGATTTGGTGTCTATGCTGATTATAGAAGAGAAGAGCTTGGGTGAAGACCAACAGTCTTCACAAAACAAAAACAGTTCAGAGAGCAACAGGCCTTCTACACAAGTTCAGGTAGAGGATGAGGTAGAGGAGGCTGTGGACGCGGTCAAGGAGGTGGCCGAACAGGTAATCAGAATTATGGCCAGCAGCAGCAGCAACAATAGTCCCAGAATACACAACAACAACATCAACAACACACAGGTGGAAGAGGCAAATTCAGAGGTAGGGGGAGTCAAAGAGGACGTGGAAATTGGCAAAGGCAATATAATGATGCACGTGAATGCTTTTATTGTGGTAAGCCTGGACATGTGCAGGCATAAGAAGCAGGCTGACATGCAAAATGGGAAAGTGCAGCAGAACAACTATGCATCCTCAAGCAGAAACAATGAGGATAATGAAAGGTTGTTTGTTATGCAGCATGTCGTGAATGCCATGTCTGAAAATGTTGAAGCAGCACAAAAAGATGATGTATGGTATGTGGATTCAGGTGCTTCGAACCACATGACAAGTCATGGGGAGTGGTTCAAGGAGATGAAAAACCTTGAAAGACCAGGTTTTGTGGAAACAGGGGATGACACTGCTCATCCAATTGCCCATGTTGGAGATGTGCCATTGTCTATGATGCAGGATGGCAAAGTGAAGTACCTTGCAGATGTACTTCACGTTCTGAACATAACAAAGAATCTGGTTTCAGTTAGCTAGATGATTGAGCAGGGTTTGCAGGTTCGGTTTAACCCTTATGGTTGTTATGTTGAAGATTTTAAAGACAAGTGCAGGTTGGTTGCAAAAGGCAACAGAGTGGGCATAATGTTTACCTGTTGAATGTAGACATGCCTGAAATGAGTGCTGCGATGTTTGTAAATGGTTCAACAGATGGTTCAGGAATTGTTGCAGACACAGACATTTGGCATAAAATAATTGGACATGTGAATGTGCAGAGAATGAAGTCTATGCAGACTAAAGGAATTGTGACAGGGCTGCCAAAATTTAAAGTGGAAGGTATGCAGAGAATATGTGAAGCATGCCAATTTGGAAAGAAAACAAAGCATGTATTTCCATGTAACAGATATGTGAGCAGAAATGCACTAGATGTTGTGCATTCAGATGTATGGGGTCCTACAAAGACCATGTCAATGGGAGGCTGCAGGTATTATGTGACATTCATTGATGACCACACAAGGAAAGTGTGGGTATATTTCATGGAGAAGAGTGAGGTGTTCACTCACTCTTCTTTCAGAATTTCAGAGTTTTGGTTGAAAAGCAAACAGGGAAATATGTAAAGTTCCTAAGGTCAGATGGAGGGGGAGAGTACTTCTCCAATGAGTTCTCTGAATTTTTGAAGAAGAATGGTATTCGGAGACAGTTTACATGCAGATACACTCCGCAGCAAAATGGAGTTGCTGAGCGGAAAAACATGCACATTGGTGAGATTGCGTGAGCGTTGATGGAAGAGAAGAATATGCCGCATAGCTATTGGGCTGAGGCTGTTTCTACAACAGTATACATCATGAACAGGACTCCAACTGTAGCCATACATGATGTAACTCCAGAGGAGAGGTTTACTAGGAAAAAACCTGATTTGTCTCATCTGAAAGTTTTTGGATGCATTGCATATGTGCATGTGCCAGATGAGCTGAGAACTAAGCTGGATCCAAAAGCTGAAAAATGTGTGTTTATTGGATATTCCCTTGAGCAAAAGGGATACAGGTGTTATAACCCTGCTACACGTGAGTTGAGGGTAAGCAGGGATGTTGTCTTTGATGAGATGAGCAACTGGTATGCTGCTGAAAAAGAAGCTATTGGTGAGTGGAAGTGTGGTTGCACAAAATGCAGGTCAGCAATCACAATCTTTGATCGGACCAAGAGAGTCCTCATCTAGTGGGTCTGTTGATAGACCATGGAGTGGCAGGCTACGTCATAATACCAGTCCTGCAAATGTGATTAGTACATCACGTAAAGGAAAAGAGAAAGTGGTTGAGCCCCTTAGTATGGCTGACATTTTTGCAGGGCATTCTCATGTTGATGAAGAGTCTAGTGGCTCAGATATGAGCCTTGATGAGGAGCTTGGGATCCCAGCTATGAGAACACCTGGTGTAAAGAAGGCTATAGAAGCCATGAATGAAAAGCTGCGAAGATCTGGGAGAGTGAAAAACCCTGTGCAGAGGTTTACCTATGATGGTTATGTGGCACATCACTATGCATATATTGCAAAGGTTGTGCAGGTTGTAGAGCCCACATGCATTGATGAGGCTGTTGGAAATGTGTGTTGGGAGAAAGCTATGGATGAGGAGATGGATGCACTATATGGAAATGAGACTTGGGATTTAGTGAAATTTCCTGAAGGCAAGAAAGCCATTGGATGCAAGTGGGTGTACAAAGTAAAACATAACAGTGATGGAAGCATAAACAGGTATAAGGCTAGGTTGGTAGCCAAAGGATATGCGCAGACATATGGCATTGATTATGATGAAACTTTCAGCCCAGTTGCCAAGATGGCAACAGTGAGAGTTGTGATAGCAGTGGCTGCGTCAAAGCAATGGTCTTTACATCAGATGGATGTAAAGAATGCATTCTTGCATGGGGATTTGCAAGAAGAGGTATATATGTTACAGCCACCTGGTTATGAGGATGTGAGTCACCCCGAGCATGTTTGCAAGTTGAAGAAAGCCTTCTATGGCTTAAAACAAGCACCAAGAGCATGGTTTGACAAGATTTCTAAATATCTTGTCACTATTGGCTTTCATGTAGCCAATGCAGATTTCTCGCTGTATGTGAGACATGGTGATAGAGGGGTTGTGCTTGTTGTTATCTATGTAGATGACTTGATCATTACGGGTGTAAAGATCTTGCTTAGACAGAAGTTCGAGATGAAGGATCTGGGGGAGCTCAGATATTTCTTGGGCATTGAGGTGATTAGGTCACCACATGGTATCGGATTACTGCAGAGACAGTATGGCTTGGACATGTTGTCCAAGTATGGTATGACAGGCTGTAAGCCTATTTCTGTGCCATTGGATCAGAATTGGATCACAATAGCAAGTTGAGTACAGATTCAGGAGAGATCTTGGAGGATCCTACTATGTATAGGCGCATAGTAGGAAGCTTGATCTACATGACGATCACCAGACCAGATTTGAGCTATGCTGTTGGGTTGGTGAGTCAGTTTATGCAGGTTCCATGAAAGCCGCATTTAGATGCATTGACACGCATACTGAGGTATGTGAGGTCTACTTTGCATTGTGGACTATTTTATGAGACTGGGACAGAGATATGTGTACATGGGTACACAGATGCTGATTGGGCTGGTAGTATCTCAGATAGAAGATCAGATAGAAGATCTACTAGTGGCTTCATGTTTTCTTTGGGGAGTGTTGCTGTGACTTGGAGCAGTAAGAAGCAGCCTACGGTTGCTCTATCCAGTACAGAGGCCGAGTATAGAGAAGCTGCTATGGCAGCATGTGAGGTAGCTTGGTTGAGAAAGCTACTTGCAGATTTGGGTCTATCAGATAGACAAGTTGTCATTTTCTGTGACAACATTAGCAGTATACAGCTGGCCAGGAACCTAGTTTTTCATGCTCGCACAAAGCATATAGAGGTCCACTACCATTTTGTCAGAGAGAAGGTCTTGGCAGGAGACCTTGACCTTGTTTATGTCAGCACACAGGATCAGGTAGCTGACATCTTCACCAAAGTATTAGGTACAGAGAAGCTCCACAGATTCAGAGCTTCACTTTGGTGTACATGAGATGGAGTTAAGCTCGAGGGGGAGTGTTGAGATATCGAGCTCGTCTAGTGAGGCGGTGGACACTGATGACCCGCCTGGGGGATAAGCCCCACATTTACACCACTGGCATGGTTGGTGAGATCTTGGATGATATGCGGCTAGTGGGATGACAAGCTGTGTGACAACCATTCTAGAGACTGGCATAGTTATAGTGCCAGCTCATTTAGTTGGGTTCACACTGTAGAGAACCCTTCTATGTATTTGGTTGAGTACCTTTCATATTGTGTGCTCTTATCTTGTATATGGTGTGTTGAGTGTTGAGTGAAGAAGAAGAAGAGTTTCAGCCTTTCACCTTGTGTGTTCTCTATTAGGGTTTTGTGAGTGTGTGTGTGCTTGCAAGAGCTCAAGCTCTCTTCCCCCCTGCATCTTTTCATTGAGGACTTGGGCTCAAAACAATTTGTATCTCAATGTTACTTTAATGGAAAATATCTTGCGACATTTTAATTTATTTGTGTACTCGTACTATACTTTGCTCTCTCTCTCTCTCTCTCTCTCTCTCTCTCTCTCTCTCTCTCAATTTTTTTGTAAATTATTTTTAAAGATGTCTTAAATTGCTAAAATAATGAGGGGTTCAATAAGAATTTTGGATATTAAAAAAAAACAAAGATATGAGAAAAAAGAGAAGAATCTTTGCAAAATGAAATGTATTAATAAAGATCTGCAGGCTAGGGCTGCTGGGGCTCCATGCCCTCAGGATTCTTTGTCTTTGGCCTTGCATCGACATCCTTTGACTGGGTCTCTTCTGTAGAAGCCTTCTTGCTTGCTGCGAATCGAAGCTTCTTCTTCGGAGTACCCTTTTTGCCAACCTTCTCAGGGGTTCCTTGCTTAAAGATAAAATGCTTAAAAGGTGAATGCATAGGCATTCTTTTCTTCTTTGATGTAGAGGCTTCAACTGTTTCACCTGTTGGACGTGGTGAGTCAAGATCTTTCGGTGTAATTGCATTGTTAAGTATAATATTGATTGCCTTCGCCTGCACGCTCCACAACCAAAAATCAGGCGTACCAAGAGACTGCATTAAAAATAAAAATGGCTCAAAATTGAATATTGTAAAAGAGGTGAAAGCAAAAAAAAAGGGAGAACGAGTAACGTAACTTACACTTCTATTAAGTTTAGTGTACTTGGAAGGAATGATTTTACATACATTGGCAATAACATGCCACCCACAGGAGTGTGAATCCTTTTGAAGAGAAACGGGTTGATTTAAAATCTTATACTATGTCTCCTTTTTTAAATGAGGATACAGAGCTTCAATGGTAGCAACTGCTCTCTTAGATGCCCTATAACAAAATTTCAATGTTCAAAATTAAACGAACTTAAGTAGTATGGTATAAATCATACAAAGAAGTACTTACAATTTACATTCTTCATGCATTCCAACCATGCTATTCATGAATAGAACTCTGCACTTCACCAAATTAATAATGTAGCCACTCCAGTGCCCTCTTCCACTTGAAAAATAAATTCTAAATAATGATAAAAACTATAAAATAAATACGAGAGATTATATTAACAACAATGATAAAACATAAATAAATAAAGTGGGTGCTTACTTCTCTACATATAGCAGAACCGCAAAGCAGCACGCCCTTGGATTTAGTCCTTTGAAATATGGAATAATATCTCAGGTGGTCCTCCTGGGGTCTAAAAGGACTAATGACACAAGGGGATCACAAATGAATATCTCCTTTACTTGGTTTGGCGGTCCTAAAATTGAAGAAAAGCTTTAGAAAGAAGGATAATACATACAAAGCTTTAGAAAATACCTAGCCTTATATGGATGAAAGAAATACAGACCTTAGTAATCATCTTCCATTGTGAAGGATACATTACAAATGAGTTGCCTGGGTACTTTTGCAAACCTCTCATCATTCTCTTTCTCTAACTGCAGAAGGTTGGATGTGTTAAAATATACAAGTGAATAGGGTGTGTGCGGGAACAAGCCCTTGGCAAGAGGCTATAAAAGAGAATTTGTAAATGTGAGAGAACCTATGAAAAGGTGAGAAGTATCTACTAGGAGAGAATAAAGGGTAGCATGAGAAGATTTAGGAGGTGTGGAGATATTCTAGGAAGAGGTGGAGAGAATCAAGCAAAAGAGGTGGAGTGAATCAAGGAGAAATCAGTGGGATTAGATGCTTGTAAACTCTATAAATTGAGGAATTGGCCTAATGAGAATTTGCTGGTTTTTAATTATCCATGCCTACATTAAGCTATCAGTTAATTTCTCACTAAGCACGTCTTAATTATTGTCTAATCTCTTCTTTAATAATGTTGATTCTAGCATTTGATCCACCATAGCTCATCACATTGCTGCAAATTTAACATGGTATCAGAGCCTAGCCTAGAATCCATCAAGTTTATGAGCCCATTATCTTGCTAATCACTTAGCTAATTAGAATTAGTAGATAATTAAGTTTTTAACCTCTTTTTCAGCCTTTGTACTCCCAGCTGGTGGAGGAGCTCTCTCTCCCTTCATACATAAAATTAGCCCAAACCACTTTAGCCACACATAGCCACAAGCCTTGTGCTTCAGCCCATTCAAACAAATCATCAAACCGCCGAGCGTTGCAGCCGATTTTTGCTGATTCGCCAACACCTTTTTTCTGAGGAGAATTGCAGATCTTATCTACACCAGATGGAATGGCTCTAATTCCTCTTGGCCCTAGGGGTTTTCAAGGGTGCTCTACAAGCTGGTGGAGACACATTTTGATTTGATCAAGTCTATAGTGAGATCCAAACTCTTCATCAAATCTACAGGTGACTTTGGTAAAACAGAGATTAAACATACAATGTTTGGTCAAATCTTGTGTTTCTTGGCTTAATCCTCTACTAGACTAATTGCTATTGATGGCCTTGAAAGGATTTGAGCTCATTTGAACTCTAAGGCCTCAGATCTAGACTCCCCGCATACTCTATTTTTTGCACACAAAACAGAGGATTAATTTGCTAATCAATGATTAATTAGTACTAATCACTATTTTTGGTGCAATTGAGGGTTTAAATTAACCATTAGGTATCTGAAATAGATCCCTATAACTTCAGATTGCAATTTGGAGATGGTTTGATACTCCAACCATTCCGTACAGATTTGTTACCCTTGATTTAATGTAATTTTTGGTAAATTTATGCTGATAGATCTCTTGTAATCATCACCTAAACACCAGATTGAGTTGTAAAAGGGTAGACACTGCCCTTGAATCTTGAAATTGGATAAAGAGGTAAGACCCCCTTCACATCATCATGAGTACGGCACAAGAGATAACCAAATTTAATGGGGAGGAGTTTTACACATGGCAGACAAAAACCATGTATTTGCTCATGAGGAAAAATCTGTGGGGGCTAGTTGAGGGAAGAGATGAACGCCCAGAGGTGAGAGGGAAAAATGAGTGGAAGAGCAGGAATGAGAAAGCATTAGGACTTATCGCACTCAGTTTAAATGATGAAATCATTCATCACATCACAGGGATACAATGGGCAGAAGATGCATGGGATGAACTTAATAAATTATTTGGCACTCAAGCAAAAAATTCAAAGATAAATGTGTTAATGCAATTCTACAAATTGGATATGAAGGAAAGTGAACCTTTAATCAAACGCTTGAACAAATATAAAAGCATAAAGTAACAACTGGCAGCCCATTGGCAAAAAGGTAGAAGATGATGAGGCACTTGCAGTGCTTCTGAAGAGTGTGGACAAAGGTGAATATGAAAACATTGTACCAACATTAAAGAATGTGCCTGAATTGAAGTTGCACGAGATAGAAGGAGCTCTACTAGAGTAAGAGACCAGAGGCAAAGAGAAGAAATGGCTGGACTCAACAAAACAGGAGAAGAAAAAGCATTCTTCACCTGAGGAGGATCATTAGGGAAATTTTGAATTCAACTTTGGGCCCTCTAAGAAGTGCCACAACTAAGCTTAGAGAGAGAGAATCCAAAAAGCCTAAAAAATAAGGTGAAATTGATTTTGGCGTATTTTCTCTTGGCATTTTCTTGAGATATAGAAGATATGTTTCTATTCTTAAATGTACATAAAAATGATAGAATATTGCCAGTTCTCGAAGTCTTCAATCTATTCATGTACTATATGTACTACGTGAACAATGAATTGGTCAATTCTCCAAGTTTAATGGCTTATATCTCAAAATCTCTACGTACAAGCCGAAATAGAATATTTCTTGAAATTTGAACCAAGGATCATCCAAAAATAGTTTGAGTTCCCTCCCTGCAAGAAATTTCACCTCAAATTTCGAAGGTTTTTGACTTTCCTCCCTACAAGAAACTTTACCTCAAATTTTAAAGTTATTACATATCAAAGTTTGCAGGTATTGGTACCTTTAAAATCAAGGTTTTCTTTTTACTGTTTTTGCACCTTTCTCTTTCCATTCAGATTTTTCTACTAAATCAAGAGCAAGGAGGAACATAGAGAGAATCAAGAGGATGGCAGAGGGATCAAGAGCAAGGAGGAATACAAAGAAAAGAGACATTTACAACTTGCACATCGAGCTTGAACATGAATATGAACCTCTAAGTAAGAGAAATAAACCTAATACTTTGTGTAATGCTTCTAAAGAAATGTTGAGGATGCAAGGGAATAAAAACATAGATTTATGGATTGATGGGAGGTTATATCCAAAAGACCCTATTAGAAACTCCACCCCCCATTTAGGAATACGACATCTCTACTTAACTTTGTTGGAGATGGCTATAATGGGCTCCTAGGATATACACATCATTTATGGATTGATGGGAGGTTATATCCAAAAGACCCTTTTAGAAACTCCACCCCCCATTTAGGAATACGACATCTCTACTTAACTTTGTTGGAGATGGCTATAATGGGCTCCTAGGATATACACATCATTTGGAAGCAACAAGCAATGTTCTTAAATTAGAAAGAGATTTGTCTGAGAAGGAGAAAATTCATTTGAAGAAAACCATGGAGCATTTTGTGCAGAAGTTATTAAGCAATAAGGAATGAGTATGGCCCCACGTCCTCCTTGGCACGTGTGGACATGCTCTTTCGCACGTGTGTGGTGCTTGTCCTCAGTAAATGTGGTACTCGTCCTCAAAAATGTCAAGTGTCCTTGTCTTTTGTCGCCGTTTTGTTCTGCCTCTCCTTCAGCTGTCTGCATGTATTCCTTTGCCGTGCCTCATCTATGCCATTGCCATCTCTGCGATTTATCAAGCGTCCATCACTTCAACATTTTCCCTGCGTAATTCTTTGGTAAGTTATTAAGCAATCACTCCTAGTCTTACATGTTATATTCAATCATATATATCATATTTTACCTACGTTCATTAGATATTGGGTCAAACGAAAGGCAATGTCTGACAAGTCACCACGACGCGAAGAATGAATTACGATTTTTTTTATATAGCCATATCGTGTTATAGTGTTTTGGACATACTTTCTTGTCCTATACATTGTTCTGTGTCGTGTATGTTATCCATTAACTATTTCCATGACCTACTTTGTGAAATGAAACGCTCTGTGTAAGAAATCACTACAGCGCGTCGAGGGTATGATGATTGGGTCTGATATGCCTCTATCGCGATGTAGTGATTTGGACCTATTTTATCGTCATAGGTGTTATTAGGTTATATTGGGTCAAACAAAAGGCAATGTCTTAAATGTTATATTCAATCATATATATCATGTTTTACCTACGTTCATTAGATATTGGGTCAAACGAAATGCAATGTCTGTTGAGATATCGAGCTCGTCTAGTGAGGCGGTGGACACTGATAGGCCCCACACTTACACCACTAGCATGGTTGGTGAGATCTTGGGTGATATGCGGCCAGTGGGATGACAGGCTGTGTGACAGCCATTCTAGAGTCTGGCATAGTTATAGCGCCAGCTCATTTAGTCGGGTTCACACTATAGAGAACCCGTGTATGTATTTGGTTGAGTACCTTTCATATTGTGTGTACTCTTATTCTTGTATATGGTGTGTTGAGTATTGAGTGAAGAAGAAGAAAATTTTCAGCCTCTCACCTTGTGTGTTCTCTATTAGGGTTTTGTGAGTGTGTGTGTGTGCTTGCAAGAGCTCAAGCTCTCTTCCCCCCTGCATCTTTTCATGGTATCAGAGCCTGGTTCATGCTAAGGGCTGAGCTGCAAGCAAGAGAACCATAGGAAGAGGTACGAGGGTAAGAGCTTCAACTACTCTTCCCTATTTGTGTTGGTGACTACACCCTTGTCGGGAGCTCTAAGGGAGGCACCGGCAAACGATCTCTGATTGAGGAGCTTTCTTCGTGGGAGTAAAGCTATAGGGCAACTATATCGTCCTATTGGACAGTATATTCTAGGCCGAAAACACGTTTCGGGCGCGTCTGGACCTCTGTTTTTTAGAAAGCAGGTGATTTCGAGCACTGCGGGTAAGTCATTGATTCTCTGCAGAACTCTGTTTTAAGAACTGCAGGAAGACATATTGACTGTGCAGACACTGTGGGTGCTGCAAAGAGGTCTACAGTTGCCATTGGGTGTATGTATGCACATTTAAGTCACTGGTTGTGACCTTTGAGAGTACTACAGTACCGTTTTGCAGAAAATACAGCAGTTTGTGCAGAAAAACCAGATTGCTGTTTCTGGTAAAATTGTGTGTTTGCCAAGATGTCAAATGATAGGATAACCCAGATTGTGGCTGAGAAGCTTGATAAGAATAACTTCCATGCTTGGAGGTTCAGGTTGACGAATTTCCTGATGGGAAAAGGCTATTGGGACTACATAGAAGGAGAGCATGAAGAGGCACCGGAGATATTGGATATAAATCCGACTGCTACATATGTGAAAGAGTTTAAAGACTGGAACCAAGGAGCAAGGAAGGTTATGTATTGGCTCTCCCCATTAGTATACAGGACACCATGATTGGGCACATTCAGGATGCCAAGTCTCCCAAGGAGGCGTGGGACACCTTGGTAAAGCTCTATGAAACAAATACCAAGGCACATAAGATACAGTTGAAGAATGAACTTCATACTGTGGAGAAAAAGAGCATGTCTGTGAATGACTATGCGCTGAAGATAAAGGGTATTGTGGAATCCCTTACATCTATTGGTGTGTCAGTAGATGATGATGACAAGGTGGAAGTCTGTCTACGTGGTCTCGGGCCACAATACAAGGCGTTCAAGACGTCCATTCAGACTCGGGAAAACATTCCCAACTTTATAGATTTGGTGTCTATGCTGATTATCGAAGAGAAGAGCTTGGGTGAAGACCAACAGTCTTCACAAAGCAAAAACAGTTCAGAGCAACAGGCCTTCTACACGAGTTCAAGAAGAGGACGAGGCAGAGGAGGCCGTGGACACGGTCAAGGAGGTGGCCGAACAGGTAATCAGAATTATGGCCAGCAGAGCAGCAGCAGCAACAACAGTCCCAGAATCAATAACAACAACAACACACAGGTGGAAGAGGTAAATTCAGAGGCAGGGGGAGTCAAAGAGGCCGTGGAAATTGGCAAAGGAAATATAATGATGCACGTGAATGCTATTATTGTGGTAAGCCTGGACATGTGCAGGCAGAATGTTATAAGAAGCAGGCTGACATGCAAAATGGAAAAGTGTAGCAAAACAACTATGCATCCTCAAGCAGAAATAATGAGGATAATGAAAGGTTGTTTGTTATGCAGCATGTCGTGAATGCCATGTCTGAAAATGTTGATGCAGCACAAAAAGATAATGTATGGTATGTGGATTCAGGCGCTTCGAACCACATGACGAGTCATGGGGAGTGGTTCAAGGAGATAAAAAACCCGGAAAGACCAGGTTTTGTGGAAACAGGGGATGACACTGCTCATCCAATTGCCCATGTTGGAGATGTGCCATTGTCTATGATGCAGGATGGCAAAGTGAAGTACCTTGCAGATGTACTTCATGTACCAAACATAACAAAGAATCTGGTTTCAGTTGGCCAGATGATTGAGCAGGGGTTGCAGGTTCGGTTTAACCCTGATGGTTGTTATGTTGAAGACTTTAAAGACAAGTGCAGGTTGGTTGCAAAAGGCAACAGAGTGGGCAGAATGTTTACATTGAATGTAGACATGCCTGAAATGAGTGCTGCGATGTTTGCAAATGGTTCAGGAATTGTTGCTGACACAGACATTTGGCATAAAAGGATTGGACATGTAAATGTGCAGAGATTGAAGTCTATGCAGACAAAAGGAATTGTGACAGGGCTGCCAAAATTTAAAGTGGAAGGTATGCAGAAAATATGTGAAGCATGCCAATTTGGGAAGCAAACAAAGCATATTTTCCACGTAACAGATATGTGAGCAGAAATGCACTAGATGTTGTGCATTCAGATGTATGGGGTCCTACGAAGACCATATCTATGGGAGGCTGCAGGTATTATGTGACTTTCATTGATGACCACACAAGGAAAGTGTGGGTATATTTCATGAAGGAGAAGAGTGAGGTGTTCACTCACTTTCAGAATTTCAGAGTTTTGGTTGAAAAGCAAACAGGGAAATATGTAAAGTGCCTAAGGTCAGATGGAGGGGGAGAGTACTTCTCCAATGAGTTCTCTGAATTTTTGAAGAAGAATGGTATTCGGAGAGACAGTTTACATGCAGATACACTCCGCAGCAAAATGGAGTTGCTGAGCGAAAAAACAGGCACATTGCTGAGATTGCGCGAGCATTGATGGAAGAGAAGAATATGCCGCATAGCTATTGGGCTGAGACTGTTTTTACAGCAGTATACATTATGAACAGGACTCCAATTGTAGCCATACATGATGTAACTCCAGAGGAGAGGTTTACTGGCAGAAAACCGAATTTGTCTCATCTGAAAGTCTTTGGATGCATTGCATATGTGCATGTGCCAGATGAGCTGAGAACTAAGCTGGATCCAAAAGCTGAAAAATGTGTGTTTATTGGATACTCCCTTGAGTAAAAGGGATACAGGTGTTATAACCCTGCTACACGTGAGTTGAGGGTAAGCAGGGATGTTGTCTTTGATGAGATGAGCAGCTGGTATGCTGCTGAAAAAGAAGCTGTTGGGGCTGATGTGAGTGGAAGTGTGGTTGCACAGAATGCAGGTCAGCAATCACAATCTTTGAGTGGACCAGGAGAGTCCTCATCTAGTGGGTCTATTGATAGACCATGGAGTGGCAGGCTGCGTCATAATACCAGTCCTGCAAATGTGATTAGTACATCACGTAAAGGAAAAGAGAAAGTGGTTGAGTCCTCATCTAGTGGGTCTATTGATAGACCATGGAGTGGCAGGCTGCGTCATAATACCAGTCCTGCAAATGTGATTAGTACATCACGTAAAGGAAAAGAGAAAGTGGTTGAGCCCCTTGGTATGCCTGACATTTCTGCAGGGCATTCTCATGTTGATGGAGAGTCTAGTGGCTCAGATATGAGCCTTGATGAGGAGCTTGGGATCCCAGCTATGAGAACACCTGGTGTAAAGAAGGCTATGGAAGCCATGAATGAAAAGCTGCGAAGATGAGGGAGAGTGAAGAACCCTGTGCAGAGATTTACATATGATGGTTATGTGGCACATCACTATGCATATATGGCAAAGGTTGTGCAGGTTGTAGAGCCCACATGCATTGATGAGGCTGTTGGAAATGTGTGTTGGGAGAAAGCTATGGATGAGGAGATGGATGCACTATATGATGGAAATGAAACTTGGGATTTAGTGCAATTGCCTGAAGGCAAGAAAGCCATCGGATGCAAGTGGGTGTACAAAGTTAAACATAATAGTGATGGGAGCATAAACAGGTACAAGGCTAGATTGGTAGCCAAAGGATATGCGCAGACATATGGGATTGATTATGAGAAAACTTTCAGCCCAGTTGCCAAGATGGCAACAGTGAGAGTTGTGATAGCAGTGGTGGCTGCGTCAAAGCAATGGTCTTTACATCAGATGGATGTAAAGAATGCATTCTTACATGGGGATTTGCAAGAAGAGGTGTATATGTTATAGCTACCCAGTTATGAGGATGTGGGTCACCCCGAGCATGTTTGCAGGTTGAAGAAAGCCTTGTATGGCTTAAAGCAAGCACCAAGAGCATGGTTTGACAAGATTTCTGAATATCTTGTCACTATTGGCTTTCATGTAGCCAATGCAGATTTCTCGCTGTATGTGAGACATGGTGAAGAATTCCATGGCATCGTGAGACAGTAAGTCCATACATTCAATATTTATATATCGTAATGAGTTGGGGAGAGAGAGAGAGAGAGAGAGAGAGAGAGAGAGAGAGAGAGAGAGAGAGAGAGAGAGAGAGAGAGAGAGAGAGAGAGAGAGAGAGAGATAGAGAAGAAGAAGTAGTTACAGAACTTTTAGTATTGACAATAGTATTGTTTTGTGCAGATCGGTTAGAAAGCTAATAACTGCTCTGGAGGCCATAATCCAGGACACACTATTAGAACACACAAGGACTGTGAGATGCAGAGTCCTGCAGCAAAACGGGATGGCCATAGTTGCGGTTGGAGGGTGTGCTACTGTTAACCCATGAGACGGACATTGAGACGTACTATGTTTTACGTCATTTATTTAAATATTCTGAGTCATGGGCCAAGCTTGTCGGCACCATATGTTAAGGATAAAGGGATTGGGTGATCGCCGATGAGAGGCGCACCTTGAATGTCAGTAGGATAAGGGTTAGGATCGGCCGGCCATGTATGGGCGCCCAAGTGTGAACGGCCAAGTCACCTATAAGAGTCAAATGTAACCCTAAAATCCTCATTCTCATGTGTTGTGAATACAAGAGTGCTCTTGCCTTATCTCTTTGGTTTCCTTCTCCTGCGTGTGTGAGAGAGAGAGAGAGAGAGAGAGTGAGAGAGCGATCGAGCACTGTGTAGCGGCACGGCGACGGAGAGGCGGTAGAGCGGCGACGGCGGCTCCTCCTTCACGGCTGCGACGCGGGAATCCTTCAAGGCGGCAATTAAGCGGTGAGTGACACACCTTTTGCATTCTGTTTTGAGCTTCCTTCCCTGGTTGTATGCTTGCAGCCATTCGTGGCTCGCATACGGTGTCCGGCAAGTCCCCAGCTACGACCTGTGCGGCAAAAGCGCACATTTTTGGTGCCGCTGCCGGGGAGTTGCCCTGCACCAAGCTCCAGTTTGCAGCTCGGCTGCTGCGTGAAGCTTAATTCACACTGTAGGAAAGCGACTGTGTGTTTGTTGTTGAGTTGTTTCCGTTTTTTGCAAACTATTTCTACAATCTGTCTTCTGCATTTCTGTTATTTTTGCCGCTCCGCGTGTGGGCGTGTGCTCTGTTATCTGGTTTTCTGCGTGTGAGGGGGGGTTTCTGAATCCTGTGCTGTGTGCGAACTGCATCGCGGCCAAGGCTGCACCCTAAAGAAACCCTAGAAAACTCATCTCCAAAAAAAAACAGAAAATAAAAAATAAAAAAAATAAAATTAAATTAAAAAATTAAAAAATAAATTTTATTTTTAAAGAAAGAACCAAACGTGTGTGAGAGGAAAGATTTTCTAATTGGAGAAAATGTTTTTGAAAAGAAAGAACCCCAATTGACCCACGACCCACGACCCACGACCCCGGCCTCGGTCTTTGTCTTTTGATATATATATATAGGAGAGTGAGCCTCCATAGCTTTCTTTCAAGTGAGAGCTTATGGGAAGTCGTGCCCTATATGTAGCCCACTCCCCAAGGAGTAAAGTGAGCATGTGGGATAAAGCCCTCACCCTTTCCTCCACAAGCAAATAGGCTTTTGCCCCTTCCCCCCCATAGGGAAACGGATTGTTTTGAGGACCACAGGAGCTCTGGATAGGCGAACACGGTGCTGTAAAGCGCACTAGGACCCTTTGAACGATACGCTCGTTTCAAGCTATCACACGCCCTAGTCCAAGTTCGACCATAAGTAAGGGGGTCAAAAACGAGTTAAAAACAAGTAAAAACGGGGTGCGAAACACCTAAGAAACCACTTGTGTGAGTTTCAAGGATAGTTACCAACGCACATAGGGTACCCACATCACATGCATCTACGTACTGGTCGGGTGCTAGAGCCTGAACCACTAGAAAGCGTTTCAGTCTACGCAGGCTCACACCATCCCTCCACGTTGGCATCTTGGCCTTCGGCCGGAACCCAAGGGAGTGCAACCCAAGATCCATGAATAGTGGATAGTGACTCATCCTCTGACTCAGAAGCCATGGGAGGGCACCCTACCAAGAACCCTGAGAAGACAAGCCAAAACATGCCAGTGTGGGCCCCACAACCCGGATCTAGCATGTTTAGTCGTCTAATAGAGACCTTTAGTAGAGCTACACGCTCTGAACATGCGACAAGCGAAGTAAATGAGGAAGGAGGGGTAGTAGATTCGCCATTCACATCTTATGTAGACCCTACCCTCCCAAAGAGTGTCCATGTGGATATTCTACCCACTTCGTTTAATGAGGGCCCTACTGAGCTACCACATTCCGTTGCTCTTCCTAAAGTAGAGGTCCCTAGAAGCCAATCCATAAGAAGTGACATTGCGTCCACTTCAAGAGAACCGTTTGGCACACCAAGTCTAGATGGGATATTTCTCAATGAAAATTGGGAATATGATCTACACACAGAGACTCTAACGGACCTATACACGGGTTACACATACCATGTAGGTTGGTTAGAAGTCCTACGATCTACATCTAACGCCACTAATCTAGAAGAGCAACAGCAAATGATATGTGAGGTTATTCATAGAATTATCCAAATTGAGAGGCAAAATAGGGGAGTGGACCTAGTTTCCACTGGCCCTATGAGGTTTTTGGATACGGGCAAGGCCAAACAACCAACCCTATCACAATTGGAGACTCCCTTGGTGAGTCCCATAGACCCTTCGTATGTTGTTTCGCCTGGAGTCTCAATGCAAGTTGAGCCCACGAGTAGTAACTTTAGCTTTCCAACCTTGGCTCAACTTTCCATTAGGGAATCCGCAATGCCTACCCCAATGATGAGCCTAGCTGAAAGTGCACCTGTTACCACTGTAGTTAGTACGACACCGCTACCTAGTGGAACAGTACCTACAACAGTGCGTGCTAGTGCCTATCAACCATATGTACCTATTGCTACTCATGCTCATGTAGCTCCTACGCCTCTTAGTATGCCAATGGCGTATGCTCCACGACCACCTTATCATAACCATTATCCAAGGGGAGCTAAGCCTAGTCACATATCATATCCTACGTCGTTTGCCAACATACTCAGACCAACGCCAACTCCTATCAGCCAGGCTATCCCAGAAGTGCCTCCACCAGCTATGCCTGCTCACCTAGGTGATCTTGCAGCGTTTGCTCAGACGATCGGACGATCTATTACGGAAAACATGCGGGGTATGCTTGAGAGAGAACCTAGAAGCAAGGCAGTACAAGTGGCTAAGCTCACTCAAAACTTCAGTGGTAATGAGGATGTTAGGAAGCACATTGAAGTCTTTGAACACGTGTGTGATTCCTTGGAAGAGCACAATGAGCTGCATAAGTGTAAAGCCTTAGGCTTAACGTTGAGTGGGAAGGCCGGAGATTGGTATCGAACCTTAAGGGTTGAAGAGCGCACTCACTACCCCACTCTCAAGAGATTGTTCTTGAAAGAATACATACGTGAGGGTGTGCTCTGGGGAGTAGCATCTCAACTCCAAAAAGCTGAACGCGAGGAAGGGGAGTCAGTGAGAGACTTTATAAGTCGATTGAAGCATCTAAATTCTTGTTGCACTCCCGATGAACGCTTCAATAACAACCAACTCCTCAATAAATTCATCCGAGGATTGCGCCACGAGGACATTTACAATGGCCTAGTCATTAGAGGTCTTACAACGTGGGAAGCAGTCACTGCCAATGCAATCCAGTTAGAAGACAACTTGATGATTGCAGGTAAAAAGGTGTCTTCAGAAACAAAATCCGTTAGCTCGCAAGTATCTGGGCACGAGCCAATGACGGTAAAACCTATTGCCAAGGAGCCCAAGATATCTGAAATGTCTGTGACCGACCTTACTAAGGCTCTCCAAGAATACTTTAGGGGTAATTGAGCTCCTCAGAATAGCCATATGTACCCAAGGAGAGAGCAACAATGGTGTTCGGTGTGCTTAGGACCACATAGCACGAGTGAATGTCCCACATTCAGAGTCAAATTCAATGGGAATTGCAATGCATGTGGTAAGTATGGCCATCAATCTAAAGATTGCCTAGTACTTAAGCGAATGTTGGCAAATCAGGCACCACTAGCCTGGTCAAACACACCTCAAGTACCCGCGCTAATGCCTGCACAACCTGTGGAGCAACCGTCACAGCACATAGTTCCAAGGAATCCGAATGTAGTCCAGTCTGTGCCGTTACCACCGCCAGTGCTAGGACCACAACCTCCACATCCAAGGATTACCCCAATAAACCAGATGGGTTGTGAGTCACATAGTGCATGTGGGGATTATGAAGAGGAGATAGACCCTACTGCTCCATACGGGATTCATACGTTTGAAATGATTCCCCAGTACTACATGGAGGATCATTTCGGGCAAGTCAAGCCTGTATATCAAGCGGCTGCTCTCGCCACAAGAGGGCAAAACCTTAATACCATGGCAAGGAGACCACCTCTTCAATGCTATGATTGTGGTGGACCGCATCGTGTAGCGGAGTGCCCTAATAGGCTACAGAAGATCGCTACTCAAATGCAACCAAATCAAGGGAGCACATCGGGAATGCCGGTACTTACATGTAATCGTTGTGGCATAGATCATTTGATTGCTCAATGTCCACATAATCCTAATGCACCCAAGATTACGCCATTGAATTTGGTTGAGGTCACCAACCAAGCACGAGGAACCACACCCGTTGTACCCGCAAATGTAGTTACACGATCAATGCTTCAAAATCAAAACTACATTCTTGAAGAGAGGGATACTGCATCAATCGCTCAGGCAAAGAAAAAGAAAACACGGCGGAAGAGATCACTTAATGCCACGAGCTCCAAGCCTAGTTCAAAGACTAACATAGGGACAGGAGACGACCCCGTGTATATGAATGATCCGGAAGATGATTCCGATTCAATAGAAACCATGGGGACCAAAGCCACTACCTTAAGGGAGGAACCCACTCGGGAGCTCAATGAAGGAGAATCAAGTGAGTACATAAATAAGGAAAAACAGAAGGAAACTTCCTCGGTCCCACAACCAAGTCAGTTAATGCCCTCTCGACCACCCAAACTGACTGAGACTCCCCAAGACAAGCCACGTGGGCCAAAAACCCTCAAGAAAAAGATTGGAACTTACCCAAACCCAGTTGAGGAGATTGAACAAGTGCAACACTTAAGGGGTTTGGTGGAAGAAACACAAAGAGAACTGGAGCCAAACCCGAGAAAAATCAAAATTCCAGACACAGTGTTTCCTACGCAAGTTCAGCCTCACAGGAACCATAAACCGTTAGCTATACCTAGTATCATTCGGGAAGAAAGTGAGGATAGGACATCAGGAAGTGGGCAAACACCCTTCTTGCTGGAAAGAATGTTTAGTGAGGGAATGCCTGACCCCATCGAAGAGGAAGTGATTCCATCTTCACCAATCCCTAGTCAAGGGGCGATGTCTCGAAAAGTACCATTGAATGTGTCTAAGCTAATGGATTTCATGTCCTCTGAGATCAGAACCACGATCATATCCAAATTATCCGGAGATCCTGAGCTATTCTTAGCTCTTCGGGCATTTCTCAATGGAGAACTAAAGGCGGGGCTACCACAATTTGCAAATATGGATAGACCTGACACGCTTCAAGATGTGAAGGGGAGCATTGGGATCTACAACCCAACTTAGATGAAGATTCGGTCGTTGAAATACCTGGTAACAAGTTGGGACAGTACTTTGAAGGTGACAAATCTAATGCAACCCTCCCCATTACTACCAAGGGATTAACTCTAAAGGGAATCCTTGATGGTGGTGTTGGAGTGAGCATTGTGACTAAAAACTGTTGGGAATCTATGGGGAGACCTCACCTCGAAGTCACAAACATAGTGGTTAAGATGGCAAACGGAACTATTGCTAAACCTATTGGAATGTTAAGGGACCTTAAGATCAAGGTCCTGGGATACAAGGTAAAACATACCTTCATTGTAATGGATTTCTCCAAGCATCCTATGTCATATCAAATGATCTTAGGACGTCCTTTCATGAGGGAAGCACAAATGGTGCATGACTGGTCAAAAAACCATGTCTATCTACAATTCTAGGACTCTGTCATTCGAGTTGATCTTGAGAATGGTCGTGCGCATCCTTTAGGAAGCAAGGTTATCATCAATAATCGATCGGATACCACTGTTCACTCCGCCCCATTAAGATATTGCTATACATGCAAAAAAGAGACTGATGATGGGAAGGATTCTCCTTACATGGATGTCCTACCGGGTATGACTGAGTCGGATAACGTGGATTGGGTACACTTAGCAGCAACCATAGACACATGGGGAAATAGAGTCACAAGTTGGGTAACACCTGAGGGGCAAGATATACCACCGTTAGTGCCAATAAACATGATAGGTGTTATGCGCTTGACTCCTGATGGCGAGAACGTGGCAAACTCCACCGACACTGAAAGTAGCGAAGAATCTGACCAGTGCAACTCTGAGTATGAATCTCAAGAAGAAACTTACCCTGAGCCTGATGGGGAAAATGAATCAAATATTCACCCAAATGTGGAAGCAAGGTGCTCAAGGCCTAGGACAGTGGCCTCCTACAGTTCATCCGAAAGTGAAGATCGACCAAGTGAGTCCGAATCGGATAGAAACAAAAATCAAAAACTTGGTAAGAAGAAAACGAGACATAAGCGCCAACGCTATCGAGCTAATGTACGAACTGCAATAAATAAGGAGAGATCCACTGCAGAATGGCTTAGTTATGTAGGAGCCATTGACGCTCATCGGAAGATAGCAGATAATTGGGGACAATACCTCCAAAGTGTCATGTGGTGTATTCCACAACCTCATGACGTCGCCCAATTAGAAATTGATGAGAAGCCAAAACTAAGTCGTACTGCAAGGAGGCGACAAAACCAAGAGTTGGCTCAGCAACAAAAGGACTCGAAATTGAAAGAAAAAAACCTGGCACAACAAGAACCAGTAGACTTACACCCCGCACCCGAGCATTTCAAATCATTTACCACAGGGGAACGTAAAGTAGTCTACACAAAAGCCCAACGAACGCCTACCAATGGGAGTAGCGGTGTCTACGATGGCCCTGTGGTAGTCAAGGAGATAGACTTAGCAGATCCGGGTGAGGAGTCTAAACCAGTTTTTATTGCTCAAGACCTCACCAAGGCGGAAGAAGCTGCACTTACGAAGCTTCTTAAAGAATTCAAGGACATATTTGCTTGGACATATCATGATATGAAGGGTGTTCCACCCTCGGTGGTGCAACACACGATTCCAATGATTAGCACTGCTAAACCAGTCCAGCAACGTCCCTACCCAATGAATCCTAAGTACGCAAAGATTGTACAAGAGGAAATTGAAAAGCTGGTAAAATGTGGATTCATATACCCAATTGAGCACTCAGAATGGGTTTCTCCGATAGTCATCATGCCAAAGAAGAATGGGAAACTCAGAGTGTGCGTTGATCTCAAAAAGGTTAATGCAGCCACCAGAAGGGATCATTACCCCTTGCCATATTCTGAACATGTGCTTGAAAGAGTGGCAGGCAAGGAGGCATATAGCTTTTTAGATGGGTACTCGGGTTACAATCAGATCACAATTGCAGTCAAGGACCAAGCTAAAACAGCATTTATCACGGAGTTTGGAGTGTTTGTCTTTCGCGTCATGGCTTTTGGCTTGACCAATGCACCTGCAACATTCCAACGATTGATAAACACGGCCTTTAAGGAATATCTAAGGGACTTCTGTGAAGCTTTCTTAGATGATCTTTGTGTTCATTCCTCTTGGGACGAGCACTTGATGTGTTTACGAAAAATATTTGAAAGGTGTAGATTATATCGCATCTCCTTGAATCCTTTCAAATGCCAATTCTGGGTTAAACACGGAGTTATCTTAGGGCATATAGTGTCCAAAAATGGGATTTCCACGGATGAGAGTAAAATCAAGGTCATTCTGGAATTGCCACCACCCACCAACTACAAGGGAGTCCAACGCTTTATGGGCCATGTTGGTTATTATCGAAGGTTTATTCTCTTCTTCGTCGAGATAGCTCGACCATTGTATAAGCTTCTCATCGAGTTTATTTGGACCGAAGAATGTGACCGTGCCTATGAGCTATTAAAGAAGGCCTTGGCGAGTGCTTCAATCTTGAGAATGCCTAACTGGGATTTACTCTTCCATGTGCATATTGATGCATCAAACTTTGCTATTGGGTGTGTGTTAACTCAACCTGGAGAACACAAGCTAGACTACCCCATTAGCTTTGCCAGTCGCCAGTTGAACGATGCTGAGATGAACTACACCACTACGGAACGAGAAGGGTTGGCAATGATATATGCAGTAAGGAAATTTCGTTATTACCTCCTTGCCACCAAGTTTGTTTTCTATGTGGATCATCAAGCATTGTTGTATCTGGTAAACAAACCATGCTCCACAGGAAGAATCACACGATGGCTATTGATTCTTCTTGAGTTTGATTTCACTGTTGTTGTGAGACCTGGCAAAAAACATGTTATGGCTGATCATTTGTCTCGCATACCTAATGGTGAGGCTCCTACGGGGGTTGATGATGACTTACCGGACACTTCCCTGTTCATGGTGGAGACAATGCCTGAATGGAGTGAGAAGATTGTTAACTTTTTGGTTAATGGCTTTCCACCCAATGAGCTTCGTAAAGATCTAGCTTGAAAGCTGATCAAAGAATGCGAACCCTATTGCCTGATAGCCGGGACTCTTTATAAAAGAGGAAAGGATGACGTTCTTAGGCGTTGTGCCCGAGAGGATGAGTATCTATACATTTTGCAAGAGGCACATATGGGTGTAGCCGGTGGTCACTTCTCAGGAGACTTAACTACGCAAAAGATCTTACAATCAGGGTATTGGTGGCCCATTATGTTCCAAGATGCATCACTCTTTGTGAAGGGTTGCGATGAATGCCAACGATACAAGAAACCCCAACGGAAAGATCAGATGCCCCTACATCCAATCAAAGTAAACCAACCATTTGAAAAGTGGGGTTTAGACTTTGTAGGTCCAATTAGCCCAGCAGCCCGCAACACACAATCTCGCTATATTATTGTGGCCACTGACTATATGACCAAATGGGCTGAAGCGAAAGCGACACGTAAGGCAGATGCAAAAACAACAGCCAAGTTCCTCTTTGAAAATATAATCACACGCTTCGGTTGTCCTTTTGAACTTGTGAGCGACAATGGTACGCATTTTATAAATGAAGTGATTAAGGAGCTCACAACAAATTTCATGATATCCCATCATAAATCTACTCCTTACTATCCCCAAGCGAATGGCCAAGCTGAGCGTACCAACAAGACTTTAATCTCTGTTTTGACAAAGACAGTTGAAGCTCACCGCACGAATTGGGATCTAAAGCTTACGACAGCTTTATGGGCCTATCGTACTGCGTACAAAGTGGCTATTAATTGCACACCATTCAAAATGGTATATGGCCAAGAAGTAGTCATGCCATGGGAATTTGTCATTCCTAGTCTTCGTGTTGCTACTCAAGAGGGTTGGGATGGTAATCCCTTAGCAGAGCGTCTGTATATCCTTGAGCGGCTAAATGAAGAAAGACAATTGGCTGTGTACAATGCCCTTGTGGAGAAGGATAGAAGGAAAAAATGGTTTGATCGCCACCTAAAGGACAAGGACATCAAGGTTGGGGATAAAGTCCTGATGTATGGAGTGCGTAACGAAAAGAAGAAGCTCAAATATGCTGGTAAGGGACCATATAGAGTATGTGAAATTACCCCGCAAGGTACCATCAGAGTGGAGACTCTCGACGGAGTTGAAACCATTGGATTCCTTAATGGGAGTAAATTCAAAAGATACTATGACCCCCTGAGCCAGGAGGAGTTACATGCAATCCATCAAAAGAAGGCAGCTAAAGAACAAGTTGAGCTTAAAAAGATACAAGCGAGAGTCGAAGCCAAAGAACGTCAACAGTGTGCTAGGCGACAACGAGAAGCCAACTTGGGAATTACGCAAGTATTTTTCGAGGAGGCAGAGGAGGATTCACTGGAATCTGACCCACCTCTAAGATACCCAATTGAGTTACTGAGTCCTTACGGGGAGGTGCTGTATAATGCATTATTGGATACAAGAGCTCAACATAATTTGCTATCATATGGCGTGTGGTGTCAACTTGGAAAACCACCTTTATCCAAGAGCGCTATCCAAGTTCAAGGAATCAACAAGAAGAAAACCCCTGTCTCAGGAATTCTGCACACTCCGGTTGCTTATGACAAGGGAACCATAATTCAAAGCTTTTATGTTATGCCTACTGGTACCATGGAAGGGACTATAATCTTAGGGCGCAAATGGATGATGGCCACCAAGTGCAATATCGATTGGGCAACCAGACAAGTCACAACGCAAGAACCAACACTAGGTCTGACCGCTCAAAATCCCGCACCTAAGTCATCCACTAAAATATTAGATAATGAAAAATCACAAAGTCCAGTGGCAAAACCATCTTCGATTGTTGGCCACCCCTCTAACGCTTCAATGCCAAGAGTGGAAACAGGCAAGGTGGTCCCTAAAGCTTCGCTTACTATGCCAAAGAGTACATACAAATGGGTCCCCAAAGCTTCGTTAACAGCTACTTCCCTTGCTCAATCTCGTTCAGCCACCAAGAAGCCTCGTAAAAGGAAAGCAGCTACCCGCCCGAGAAAGGGCAATGTAACATCACGATGGATCCCTAAAAAATTATTAGTAGCCCAAGGGTACTACGAGGGGAATGACCAGATTTGGGTCCCTAAACATAAGCTGAATCCCTCTACATCACCTGTAAAACCTTACAAACCAATTGTTACCACCCCAATGACAATTCAAGACCGTGGTAAGGGAAAGGTAATAGAGTGCTCCGCACCACTTCCAGAGTTAGTTTGGATTCCCAAACGATATCGATCATTACCACCTAGCTCAGGAAGGGGGGAGCCACATGAAGCTTCTAGCTCCTCATGCCAGGCACACACTCATATAGAAGTTTCTACATGCTCTACACCTACTCTTGTCAACACCCAACAAAAAACCGATGAGTCTACGTCTCCCCTTGTAATAGTATCGTCGGAAACCATTTCCTCCATTCGTCAATGGGAGCGTACACTACCATCTCTGCAATTGGATGTGGCCACAAGGGTCATAAAAAGCTATCTGCCCACATCACAACCTATGACCCGCTGGACAAATTGGTTCCAAGAGGCTGCAACATCATTGCAAATAATATGATCTACCCAAGGAAAGGGGGAGCATGTACTCACGCTCGACATTCTAATGCTTCCTCCTTAACCTTCTCCCCTGACCATGTAATTGCCAAATTCAAGGGGATGTATATATATAGCTTCATACATTTAAAAAAAAAAACAAAGAAAAGAAAAACAAAAAATAGTAAAAAGAGCAAGAGCACAAAAACAAGAGAAATATCCGTATACAATCAAGAACTAGATTGACCTGTCCTACTGATGCTATATCTGTGTTTGTAGATATGGCAGATGCCCGATCATCATACACTTCATCCACTCCTACCTTGGGTGAGAGGTATCATCTGTACCTTTCTCAGATATTCCACATGTGCTATCCTATAATTAAAACTGAATGGGATCATATAGATGTACTAGCCAGAGAGGAAGATGTTGAGGAATTAGAATGGCTAATTTGCCTATTGACCATGACTGACCCCTACTCCGTAGAGGACATATCCCCGATAGCCCAATGCTTTCCTTTTCCACAAGATGACTATCCTCGCATGGTTACATTTTTGATGAGTTTATGTGGATGGGAAAATGAAAAGGAAATATCTGACAATGATGAATGGACGGATGAAACTCATGGCACTACTGAGGTTGACTTTATTTGTTTGGATGATGCGGATAGAGGCTTAGCCTTAGGGCTAGAGCCAGGACTCTACAACATCCTCTTACCGTATCCTCAGTAGTAGTGTTGTGACTGGTAGGTAGGTTAGTGTTTTCAAGTTTTTTCTAGTTTAGATTCCTTAAACAAGTCTTGAAATTTTCACGCTGATGTGCCTCTCGAGGTATAGTGCTTGTTAGTTGATTGTACAGGTTGAAAAGTTTGAGGTGGGTTCGCTTTCAAGTCGTGAGACTGCCGCAACGTTCATCAAAATATATCTACATCAAATTGCAAGCTGTCTCGTCAAATTAAGGAGATCTCCAATTATAGGTGTAATTCTTCCATACCCACTCTCTTTCGTGTTTACTGTTCAATTAATTGCATAAACTATAATGCATGACCACATGGAAATTGTCAATGAACTACTTAGTTTTTGAAGTTGCTTGCATGTTAGTGTAAATCATTAATGAGCTTAACTTTATTGGAAATATTCCTAGGCAGCATGACGTCTTTAGTTAACCTTGGAATACGATTGTCTTAGGTCTAGGGTCAAACCATCTTAATGTTTGACACCTAGCCATGTGTGTGTTGACCTCTAGGACATAGCTATTACCCCTTTGTCGAAAGGATGCAAGACAAATTATAGTTCAGGAGCGAAGATCAAAAGAAATAGATTTAAAAAAAAAAGCCTACAATAAATGGCAATACAAGTCTATGATGTGCTTTAATGTTGGCCTATCGCCTTATTGATACTTGGTAGATGAGGAGTATTCTACTCCAGACCGATGCCTTGATTGGTAGGGGGTAGCCTTGCCTAAAGTGAGCTAATAGATTCCTGGATAATGCCTTGTGTTACACATGGTACCAGGATCGATGTTAGTTTTTCCTTAGGAAGGTCGCCATTGTGTGTAAAAATTGTCACGTGCATTAAAAAAAAAAAGAAAAAAAAAAGAAGGCAAAAAGCTCCTGTAACTCTGATGTTTCTTGTGTCCCAAGGCTTGTGGTATTAACTTGTTCTTAGAGTAGACACAGTGTGGTCATCTGTTTATTTATTACGCTTGGTTCTTTTCCTTGACTTAGGACAGTTATAAACCTTGATTAACCTTTGACACCTTGCTTACTCTTGAATTACTTTCAATAATTTTAAACTCCTGTCAATTTTCTACACTAGCTCATTCATGTGACCCTTAAACTAAGTTCTCATAGCGATATCCATTGTGGTTTAACATGCTTGAATTTACACACTTTATATCTTTTGAATTCTAGCATACTTTCACTCTACTTTCCTATTTTGCAGACGGTCCACCACAACAACCCTATCGAGCTTACCATACCATAGCTTCCGAGGACGGAATCTACATCAGGAAGGGGGGCATGTTAACCCATGAAATGGACATTGAGACGTACTATGTTTTACGTCATTTATTTAAATATTCTGAGTCATGGGCCGGGCTTGTCGGCACCATATGTTAAGGATAAAGGGATTGGGTGATCGCCGATGAGAGGCGCACCTTGAATGTCAGTAGGATAAGGGTTAGGATCGGCCGGCCATGTATGGGCGCCCAAGTGTGAACGGCCAAGTCACCTATAAGAGTCAAATGTAACCCTAAAATCCTCATTCTCATGTGTTGTGAATATAAGAGTGCTCTTGCCTTATCTCTTTGGTTTCCTTCTCCTGCGTGTGAGAGAGAGAGAGAGAGAGAGAGAGAGAGAGAGTGAGAGAGCGATCGAGCACTGTGTAGCGGCACGGCGGCGGAGAGGCGGTAGAGCGGCGACGGCGGCTCCTCCTTCACGGCTGCGACGCGGGAATCCTTCAAGGCGGCAGTTAAGCGGTGAGTGACACACCTTTTGCATTCTGTTTTGAGCTTCCTTCCCTGGTTGTATGCTTGCAGCCATTCGTGGCTCGCATACGGTGTCCGGCAAGTCCCCAGCTACGACCTGTGCGGCAAAAGCGCACAGCTACAACACAAAGTTGCTGCTACATTTAGTTCTCTCGTTACCTGCAGAAAATGTAGGCATGCCCCTTTTTTTTAATGATATGTTACTTTACTTCCTCATTCTTTGACGGCACATGTCTATTTTTTTGGATTTTTGTAGAATCCACGATTATCAGAATACTCCGATGTGGATTTAGGGCTGTTCAAGGAAGAGGCCATTGAGCATATTATTGTCAACATTCATAGCATGCCACCTAATATCCCTGTTGCATTTGTGCCCCCTCCACCACACTCCTAGCGACCAGGACCACTGCCACGGCAGTACCCCCGCGAACACAAGTCGATAGGTTTGTTGTCGAGCTTCCAAAATCTGATAAATCTGAAGACATCAATTTGGAAGCTTCAACCTTGCAACAATAGTAAGCTTCAGTTCCAGAAGAGCAACCACCCCAAGAGCGTTCGGAAGAGTAACTATCCCAAGAGTCTCCCGAAGAGCAACCAACCCAAGAGTGTCCCAAAGAGCAAGCACCCCCTCAACGACAAGCCTCACCGCCCCAACAACAAGAATCATGCCACACACAATAGCACGCTTTGTAGGAAAAAATGAGAACATGCTATCAATGTTTTAAACATCCAATAAGAAAATGTAGAATATTTTTCTTAGTTTCTATTGCTCTAAGAAATACAAAAGCCAGCGCGTCAAAGTTGGGTCCCGACGAAGATAGTGCGAAATCGCCATAACAGGGTTTCGGATCCGAAATGAGTCCGAATCGCATCTAAACACAACAAGAAAGATCCGGGTTGCTTGCCACACATTTGTCCATGCATGATTCAAATTTCATGCCTCTTTGGCGCCGTTTGGGCCACGGTTGGAAATTTCTGTCATTTGGCACGCTCGTGCATCTTTTTTGAGAACCCGAATTCGGACAGTTAGAAGTTGAGGATCCGGGACCCCATCAGAGAACGGACCACACGGACTTATGCTAGGGAAGTTGCTCTATGTCTACATCACCCCGTGCATGGATTTGGGCATCGAAATCACTTCTCCCAGCGCGTCAAAGTTGGGTCTCGATTTTTGCCATTTGGCACGCTCGTACATCTTTTTCGAGAACCCGAATTCGGACGGTTAGAAGTTGAGGATCCGGGACCCCATTAGAGAACGGACCACACTGACTTGTGCTAGGGAAGTTGCTCTATGTCCACATCACTCCGTGCATGGATTTGGGCATCACAATCAATTCTCCCAACGTGTCAAAGTTGGGTCCCGGCGAAGATAGTGCAAAATCGCCATAACAGAGTTTTGGATCCGAAATGAGTCCGAATCGCATATGAACACAACAAGAAAGATCCGGGTTGCTTGCCACACATTTGTCCATGCATGATTCGAATTTCATGCCTCTTCGGCGCCGTTTGGGCCACTGTTGGAAATTTTTGTCATTTGCCACGCTCGTGCATCTTTTTCGAGAACCTGGATTCGGACAGTTAGAAGTTGAGGATCCGGGACCCCATCAGAGAACGGACCACACGGACTTATGCTAGGGAAGTTGCTCTATGTCCACATCACCCTGTGCATGGATTTGGGCATCGGAATCACTTCTCCCAGCGCGTCAAAGTTGGGTCTCGGTGAAGATAGTGCAAAATCGCCATAATAGAGTTTCGGATCCAAAATGAGTCCGAATCATATCTGAACACAACAAGAAAGATCCGGGTTGCTTGCCACACATTTTTCCATGCATGATTCAATTTTCATGCCTCTTTAGTGCCGTTTGGGCCACGGTTGGAAATTTTTGCCATTTGGCACGCTCGTGCATCTTTTTCGAGAACCCGGATTCGGACAGTTAGAAGTTGAGGATCCGGGACCCCATCAGAGAACGGACCACGGACTTGTGCTAGGGAAGTTGCTCTATGTCCACATCACTCCGTGCATGGATTTGGGCATCGCAATCACTTCTCCCAGCGCATCAAAGTTGGGTCCCGACGAAGATAGTGCAAAATCGCCATAATAGAGTTTCGGGTCCGAAATGAGTCCGAATCGCATCTGAACACAACAAGAAAGATCAGGGTTGCTTGCCACACATTTTTCCATGCATGATTGGAATTTCATGCCTCTTCGGCGCCGTTTGGGCCACTGTTGGAAATTTTTGCCATTTACCACGCTCGTGCATCTTTTTCGAGAACTCGGATTCGGACAGTTAGAAAGTAAGGAAGCGGGACCCCATCAGAGAACAGACCACATGAACTTGTGCTAGGGAAGTTGCTCTATGTCCACATCACTCCGTGCATGGATTTGGGCATCGCAATCACTTCTCCTAGTGCGTCAAAGTTGGGTCCCGACGAAGATAGTGCAAAATCGCCATAACAGAGTTTCGGATCCGAAATGAGTCCGAATTGCATCTGAACACAACAAGAAAGAACCGGCTTGCTTGCCACACATTTGTCCATGCATTTCCACATCATTAATCTCGTCCATTAGTGGGGCCCAAAAATAGGAAAAATCCATTTACTTTCAATTCTACCCTTTCAATCTTATTTACTGCACTTTAATACCGTATTTGAAATTCCCACCAAATTCCACATCAACCTCAAAAACTGTTTTCATTCATTCTCCCAACTTTCCATGCTTGCAATACGATTCTCTCTCTTTCTCCCATTCATGCAGTATCTGAGCCATCTGTTTGAGTCTCTCCCAAGCTCTCCTTTTCCGTGTGAAGATATTTTCTCTCTCTCTAGTGCTACCATCTTAGAGTTACTATTTTATCCATACATACTCATGACTCCCAATTCTTGTTGTAATGGCACTCAGAGAAGTAACAAACACCTCAGATAATCCATCACGAGTGAGGAAAGTAGACTTGCATGTTCGCATATTGAATGAATATGCACCTATAAAAAAAGAACGTCTTAATGCACAGGACAAGCAAGAAAGAAGACAACAGGGTCGGAGTAATGTGGATCTTTGGGTTGATGGATATTTATATCCTAATGATCCTTCTTCGGAGCTGCTCTCCACCTTTCACCACCACAGATCTATCATCATTCATTCAATTTGTTGGAGAAGGTGAGAATGGGCTGCTTGGGTACTGTACTGTTGACTTTCTTTTATTTTCCTGCACCACATTCTGTATGGTCATGGTGTGTACTTCATGTATGAGTATGGTTCTCTTGACATGTGGAGTACCCAAGTAATGGAGAAATCTCGCTATTAAGCTAGAGGCGTATATTTTAAAAATACCCGTTATGGAGGGGGAAAGACTCGTACAAATTACCTCAAGGAGATGTTTAACTGGTTTTTCAGATACACTTTTGGACGCAAAGTATCCATGGAAAGGGCTTGTACAAGCCATTTAGCAAGGGCAGCAAGAAATCATGCCAAAATGAGGAGATCATTGAAGTGGAAAGCTAGCACAAGACCAGCACGTCATGCGGCATGGAGATCTTCACGAAGTTGAGTGGGAAAAATTTGGAAGGTTTCACAATACTAAGAACTTGGATT
Organism: Cibotium barometz; assembly: GCF_041138505.1. Lineage (NCBI taxonomy): Eukaryota > Viridiplantae > Streptophyta > Polypodiopsida > Cyatheales > Cibotiaceae > Cibotium > Cibotium barometz. The sequence goes on along the minus strand of NC_141051.1, from coordinate 48,973,362 downwards.
GTAACAGACAACACTTTGAATACCAACACAAAACATGGAATTTTGTTTATCTAGCCAAAACATGGTTTTCATTTCATAAAATTAAAAAAAGCTGATTACAAAATCCAGTTGTTTACAAAATACAAGATCTACTTGATTTCCAATTTGTTCTCTTCTTCTTCATCCCCTTTAGGCATTTCTCCTCTATAACACAGAAACTTCTTACGACTATAACCCTTTAGTGTTTTGACATCTACTCTGGCACCTAGGGCATAGCTAGCATAGCAAAGGAAGTATCCGGTTCTAGAAGGCCAAAACTAAGGACCATATCCAAAAATACAAATGGCAACACATTTCTCTATGAGCATGACCTTATGTGAATTGTAAGAGACAAATGCATAACCTGTATATCTAGATAGTGCCTTGAATGCTAGTAAGGGAATTTCGACATCCTTAGAATACTTGTTCTGATAGACAATAAAAATTTCCTCGTCAATAGACGATATGTAGTGTGTAAGAGCGAAATCTTGCCTCACTCTTGCACGAGCAGCTCCACCACGTCCAAGGAAGCCATCTGCATCATCAAGCTCTATGTACATTAACATAAAAGGCTTGACAACATGAACTCTTGGAAACATAAAAAGATAACATAAAATCTCATAAGCCATCATTAAGCTCAATCTGCATTTATATATAGGATTGGTTACCTTTTGGTTCTCATCCTCTTCCAACTTGGCCACATCCCAAAGGTTAATGGATCCTTCTTCATTTTCTTGATCAAGTTGAGGCAAAGGCCCTCGACCAAACTCTATAAGCCTCATCTCCTTTTGTTGAAGACTCTAAAACTCCTCTTCACTAGGAATAGATGCTACTCTCTCTTTAGCTTTGTCAAAGCAGAAAGACATGGCCTCAGGAGCTTTTATGAAGTTCTCGGTAACCTCTGTGTCCAAAGCCAACAAAACCTCTTTGTATTCATTCTCTACATCAAGTAATCCTCTAGCAGCTTCACAACCGTCTGCTATAACTACCAGGCAATAATCTTCCAACCGTCTCCTATAACTACCAGGCAATAATCTTCCCTGAAATTACAGAGCTTTTGAATATGGGAAAGAAGCAAATAACTCTTCCCGTTTATAAGGAAAGAGGGAAACCCAAGGATGACAAAATTTGACTTTATGCGCTCTCCCTGCATAGAGCCCTCTCCCTACATAGAGCCCTCATCAATGACTGTAGATGCCTTCATCAGAGCCGCATCGAAAACTGTGCTTGGAATGCAGTCATCATTAGATAAAAGGTCCATGACCTCTTCGTCTATAGACTCACTTTTTAAAACAAAAGGCTCTTGTGGAGCATTCTCACTCTACAGTCTGTTCTATGTCCAAACAAGCTTATCACACTTGTGGAAGGGAAACATCGTGAAGGAAAATTTTATCTTTACTCCACCCTTTTGAAAGTCACCTTCCACGGTGCGATAAGGAAGTTTCTTCTCTATCTGAACAAGCTTATCACACGGTGAAGGAAGATTTATGTGATTTGTGATTTTTTTCTCTACTGCACGTGCCATTTTGAAAGTCACCTTCCACAGTGCGATAAGGAAGTTTGTTCTCTGTCCGAACTTGCTTATTGCACCGCGGAAGGGAAAAGGAAAAATTTGTGTGATTTTTATCTTTATTGAAAGTCACCTTCCACCACGGTGCGATAAGAAAGTTTGTTCTCTATCCGAACTCGCTTATCGCACCGTGGAAGGGAAAAGGAAAATTTTGTGTGATTTTTATCTCTACTGCACGCTTCTGAAGGTCACCTCCCACGGTGCGATAAGGAAGTTTGTTCTCTGTCTGAACATGCTTATCGCACACCGTGGATGGGAATTTTTTTGTGATAAAATTATTACTCCTTTGCCATTTAGAGAGATAGAAAGGCAGTTAAGATCCTAGCTATTCCTCCTTCTTTGAAATGGAAAAAGAAAGATGAGGTTAAGGTTAAAGAAGTGGGTGGTTGCAAGATCAGGGTACCCAATTTTGTCCACTCAGGCACCCTGTAAACAGTAAAAAAACAGGCATTTGTTTACATTTAGTGGCTAATATCTCCTAGTAAATGAAGGAATTTTGTTTCAAGTTCTTTTGTTGGAACATCATATTCAAAGTTGGAAATATAGTTGCATAATTTGATTAAGCATTAGATAGTCAAAAGTCCTCATTTTCTTAGGTACAAAGTCAATGTATACACCTTGTCCCAAATTTGAACTGATTCCATAAAATGCTAATATCTTTTACATATAAATTCATATGAGATTCCCACTTTGTACCTTAGATCTTCACATAATATGGAGCTTAACTTGATTTTTCAAGAAAATTTTAAGATATTTGTCTATTTTCTTTAAATATTTCAAGGTCTTTAAAGTGTTATAATATACGCCACTTTTTGTACCCACAATAGCTACCACTTAAAATCCTCAATCTTGTAGATCAAAAGAGTGGATAGATACTGAGACATTAGTAGAATGTGGTGGTTAGTAAAAATTGCAAATCTAATGGTTGGATTTTTAATGATCTCTTTTTCAAAATTCTTCCAGACTATCAGAAGGCCTGCAAATATTAATAATCTAATTAGTAAAATTATATTTTTTATGTGAATCATCTAAAACCTATAGGGACTAGTGTACTTGTAATGGTGCATCTATGGAAAAAATAAATTGGATGACTCTAAGTATGGAAAGATCATTTGTTTATCATTTCATCATATTTTTGATTAATTTTGATTAATTAGACTAATTTATATTAATTTAAGTTATATTAGGTTAATTTAATGGCAAACATATTTTCTATTATTTGCTTGATATCATTTTAAGTACCTTGCCCCCCAAAATTTGCTCTCCAAGCATTGTCCCAGTCCAGCATAAACTGGATAAAACTGGACACCCTGATCTTGCAACAACCCAATTCACGTCCCCAAGTCATTACGGAGGACTCGGAGGTTGGTAAGATAGAAAGACTTGAAGGGTGAGGAAAGAGAACAAAATGTGGATGTAAGAAAATCTGAAGTGGATGAGAGTTTATCCTCTTAAATTTGTAGCAATGTGATGAGCTATGGTGGATCAAATGCTAGAATCAACATCATTAGAAAAGAGATTAGATGATAATTAAGATGTGATTAGTGAGCAATTAACTGATAGCTTAATGTAAGCATGGATAGTAAAAAACCAGCAAATTCTCATTAGGCCAATGCCTCAATTTATAGAGTTTACATCCAAGCATCTAATCCCACTGATTTCTCCTTGATTCACTCCACCTCTTTTGCTTGATTCTCTCCACCTCTTTTGCTTGATTCACTCCACCTCTTTTGCTTGATTCTCTCCACCTCTTCCCAGAATATCTCCACACCTCCTTAATCTTCTCATGCTACCCTTTATTCTCTCCCAGTAGATACTTCTCACCTTTTCACAGGTTCTCTTTTATAGCCTCTTGCCAAGGGCTTGTCCCTGCACACACCCTATTCACTTGTATATTTCAACACCTCCCCTCAAGTGAATACTCCTAGAACACCTGGACCCTATACCAAGTTTCCCTCTTACTCGACGAGTGCCTCAAGTCCCTAAACTCATAGTCCTTGACACTCTCTCTCTATGTGTCCAAGGCTACTACAAGTGCCCGCGACCTTGACTAAAGGCCGACCATGCTACGCGAGACGTCCTTCGTTGACTCTCCGTCAGCTGTTGCAACTTTATCAGTTAGGTCTCCACGACCTTAATCACAAGACGGTCAAAATGCTTCCCCAGCATTCTTGACATAAAACAGTCATTTACAAACAGGTCCAATTACAGTTTCTATAATGAACTCTCGTCTTTCCACATTATCCCTCATCAGTCCACATTACTTATTCCACATTCCATTCATATGTGTACTCATCCTCATCCAATCACATCATTTTCCATCTCATTGCATCAGATTCATTCACATCACATATCATTTATTCACATCCCAATTCACATGTCATCACATCTCATCCATTCACTCATATCGATGTCACATCATTTCACATACACATACACATTCGCATTCATTATTCCACACATCCACATTCGTACATCCACTTCCACATCCGCATTCATACGTACACATCCATATCCACATCCATACATCCACATCCACATTCATACATCCACATCCACATCCATACATCCATTTTCACATCCACATCCATACATCCATTTTCACATCCACATCCACATCCATACATCCATTTTCACATTCACATTCATACATCCATATCCACATCCACATTCATACATACACATCCCCATTCACATTCATACATCCACATCCACATTACCATTCATACATCCACATCCACATCCACATCCACATCTACATTCATTCATCCACACATCCATTTTCACATCCACATTCATACATCCATTTCCACATCCACACCCACATTCACATCCACATCCACATCCACATACACATTCATACATCCACATCCACATCATCCATTCATCCATCTACATCAACGCACATCATTCACACATCAAACCACATCATCCATACATCAATCTACATTAATCTACATCATTCACACATCAAACCACATCATCCATTCATCCATCTACATCAATCCACATCATTCACACATCAAACCACATCATCCATTCATCCATCCACATCATTCACACATCAAACCACATCATCCATACATCCATCCACATTAGTCTACATCATTCACACATCAAACCTCATCATCCATTCACCCATCTACATCGATCCACATCATTCACGCATTAAACCACTTCATCCATTCACATCCGATTCACATGCCGTCATTCATTCACATCCCTTATCATTCATTCATATCACGATTCACATGCCATCACATTCCTTCACATCCTATACCATTCATTCACATCCTAAGTCACAGGACATCAGATCCATTCATCTATTTACATTTATCTGATTCATATCACTTCCATCCATCCATTTACATCTATCTGATTCCTATCACATTTCATCACATCTATTTATAGAATGTAAGAGAATTCTAATTTTTTGATATAAAGATTCTTTACGCATCTAATTAGGCATAAAGACAACTTTAGTAGGAATAACATATAAAAATCCTTTTATGCATCTATTTAGGCACAAATTCAATTTTAAGGAAAATAACACTTTCGAATTAAAATATAAACCTTTTATGCATTTTACTATGCATAAATTCCATTTTAATGAGAATAACACTTTAAAAATAAAAATAAATCTTTTATGCATCTATCTATGCATAAATTCAATTTCAATAAAAATAATACTTTCAAAATAAAAATAAATCTTTTATTCATATTTCTATGCATAAAATTAAAATTGATGAAAATAACTCTTTTGAAATAAAAATAGATTTCTTTATGCATCATTCTATGCATAAAATCAAAATTGATGAAAATAACTCTTTTGAAATAAAAATAGATTTCTTTATGCATCATTCTATGCATAAACTCAAAATTGATGAAAATAACTCTTTTGAAATAAAAATAGATTTCTTTATGCATCTTTCTATGCATAAATCCAATTTAGCAGGAATTACACTTTTAGAATAAAAGAATTTCTCTTATGCATCTTCCCATGCATAAAAACTAAATCCAATGAAAAATAACTCTTTTAAAATAAAAACTTTCTGTTATGCATCTATTTATGCATAAATTCAATTATGATGAAAGTCAAACTTTTATAATAAAATAATTACTTTTATTCATCTAATTTATGCATAAAATCCATTTATGATGAAAATCACACTTTTAATATAAAAAAATCTTTTATGCATACAAATCATTTATGATGAAAATCACTCTTTTAATATAAAAGAATTTCTTTTATGCATCCATTTATGCATAAAAATCATTTCTGATGAAAATCACACTTTTAATATAAAAAAATCTTTTATGCATATGTTTATGTATACAAATCATTTATGATGAAAATCACTCTTTTAATATAAAAAAATTTCTTTTATGCATCCATTTATGCATAAAAATCATTTATGATGAAAATCATACTTTTAATATAAAAAAATCTTTTATGCATATGTTTATGCATACAAATCATTTATGATAAAAATCACTCTTTTAATATAAAAGAATTTCTTTTATGCATCCATTTATGCATAAAAATCATTTATGATGAAAATAACACTTTTATAATCAAAATAACAATTTCAATATGCTTCCTTCTATGCATAGAATTTAATTCTAAAGAAAGTAACTCTTTTTTAATAAAATATTTTTAGTATGCATTTTTCTATACCTAGAATGAAAAATAACACTTTAAGAATACATATACGATGGGAATTACTCTTTTTGAATAAAAAAAGTAAAACTTATTTTACACAATTTCAGAAAATTTTGCCATAACCTCCTTTGTATGGGTGACCATTTTTTAATTTTTAACTTTCTAAAATTAATTAGAATTTCACCAAGAGTATTTAAATCATTTTAATGTAAACATTTTCTACTTATTTAAGAGAAACATCATGAAAAACTTGATTTTATCCAATAATCATTCATCTAGGATAAAGAATGGTTGGTTTTACTAAAGAAGAGAGGGGAATGCCTTTTTTCAATGAGGCATAACATCATAATCATTCTAGAGAAGACAAAAAGCATAAAAACCATAAAATGAAATAGAAAAGAGAAGAATCTCCAACTTACAAAGGAATTTGAGAGCTTTCCTTTGGCTTGATGGTTTGAGGGATCTACTCTTGTTTGAAACAAGAGTGGCCACCAATCTTTAGAAGAGGGAAGGTCAAAAACTAATGAATTATGAGTAAATTCACAGTTTTTGGCTCTTGGGAGAAGCACGGTAACAGTGCAAAAAACATTATTAAGCTTCAACAAAGGGGGAGGTTTTTATTTATAGGAAAAAGTGAGCCTTTAACCAAGCAAACTGATTCTAGAGTTTTCTATATCAGTTTGGTCAATTTTGACCATTTTTAGGTCAGTTTAGCTCACTTTTTGGATCTAGTTGAAACAGGAGAGAGGAGAGATAAAAATATCTCATTATTTGGGAGTTTAAAACTCTCCCACACATGTGAATTAGGCGCCTCCTTCATGAGGGAAATTCCCCCATACTGAGGTGTCAAAAATGCATCATTTCTTCTAAATATCTCTCTTTTTTAGCTATTAACCTTGTCCTTAGTCAACTCTTCATCTTATGTGAGTATTTACTCATTTTTGGGGGGATTTTCTTTATTTCTTCCATTTATCTCCTCCACACATTGGATGAATCTGATTGTCCCCTCAAAACCTTAATTTAAAATTTTCAGAAAATCTGGACCCTTAGGATACAGATTATAATTTATTTCGAATGCAACTTTTGAAAATCTTTCTGAACTTCCGTTTCGGGGGAACTTATTTAAATATGAAGATATATTTTTCCATCCAAAATATCCAAAATATGAATAACCTCTCTCTAGAATATTTTCTTTCTCTAGGCCAAAACATGTATAAACAAGATCTTTTATATTTTTGAAGAGGGATTTGACTACAGGGGGAGAATTTGGACATCATGAGGGGCTGGGGGAGGAATCTTACATTCTACCCCACTTAAAAAAATGTGAGATGTCCTCATCTCGTAGGTGGAGTATGATCTCTTTCATCTTCTTCTTCTTCTTCTTCAATCACTTGCAGCGTAACTGCCTTGGAAGTGGAGGTCGATTTGGAAACAACTCTCTTTGACTTTCCCTATTCTGAGGTGGAGGTCTTGCATTACTTTGGATTGAAACTGTAGGTTGGGTAGAGGGTCTACCTCTGGGATTTCCCTGATTTTGGCGCGGATAGAACCCTGATTACTCTGGAAGGAAGGGGCTGGAGTCTGGAATCTTGATCCCTGATTTCCTTGCCCTTAAAACCTTGATCCAAAAGGAGTTGGGCAATCCATACTGCGATGTCCAAATCCTTGACAGTTATAGCATTTCACTCTCTTGTTCAAGGGTGGAACTTCTGAAGTTGAAACCCAGGGAATTGAGTTTCGGAAAAAGGACATTTCTTCTATTCTAGAACTTTCCATATTCAGGGTTTGACCCTGATATCTCTTAGGCAGAGGAAGGTTGGAATCATCTTCTGGGAATAAAAACCTTCTAAAAGGTGATGGTGCTGGCTTTGGCGGGACTTTAACATCAAAGGCTTTGGCGAAATCCTTCGCCATCCGAACTGCTTCGGCCATGGAAACTGGCTTGGCATTCTTCACTAGGATATTCAAAGGTTCGTTCAGTCCTTGAATGAACCTCGCCATTAGCTCTTCTTCATCCAGCGGAGGCGAGTATCTCAGGAGGAGGACGAATGCCTGGTGATATTCTTCAATAGTTCTACTCCCCTCCTGGGTTATCTCTAAGAATTCGTTCATCTTTGTTTCTAAAAAGTCGAGAGGATAGAACCTCGTCCTTAGGTAAATTTTGAGATCAGTCCAGGTTTGGGTATTTCGATCGAGACGGTTTGTCTTGCACAGTGATTCCTCCATGCAACCCTGGCCGTTTCCACAATCTTTAACCTGGCGATCTTATGAAATAAAAAGAGATTTCTTTATGCATCATTCTATGCATAAAATCAAAATTGATGAAAATAACTCTTTTGAAATAAAAATAGATTTCTTTATGCATCATTCTATGCATAAAATCAAAATTGATGAAAATAACTCTTTTGAAATAAAAAAAGATTTCTTTATGCATCTTTCTATGCATAAAATCAAAATTGATGAAAATAACTCTTTTGAAATAAAAATAGATTTCTTTATGCATCTTTCTATGCATCAAATCAAAATTGATGAGAATAACACTTTTGGATTAAAATAAATTCTTCATGCATCTTTCCATGCATAAATCCAATTTAGTAGGAATTACTTTTTTAGAATAAAAGAATTTCTCTTATGCATCTTTTCAATTCTGATGAAAGTCACACTTTTATAATAAAATAATTACTTTTATGCATCTAATTTATGCATAAAATTCATTTATGATAAAAATCACACTTTTAATATAAAAAAATCTTTTATGCATATGTTTATGCATACAAATCATTTATGATGAAAATCACTCTTTTAATATAAAAGAATTTCTTTTATGCATCCATTTATGCATAAAAATCATTTATGAATGAAAATCACACTTTTAATATTAAAAAATCTTTTATGCATATGTTTATGCATACAAATCATTTATGATGAAAATCACTCTTTTAATATAAAAGAATTTCTTTTATGATTCCATTTATGCATAAAAATCATTTATGATGAAAATCACACTTTTAATATAAAAAAATCTTTTATGCATATGTTTATGCATACAAATCATTTATGATGAAAATCACTCTTTTAATATAAAAGAATTTCTTTTATGCATCCATTTATGCATAAAAATCATTTATAATAAAAATAACACTTTTATAATCAAAATAACAATTTTAATATGCTTCCTTCTATGCATAGAATTTAATTCTAAAGAAAGTAACTCTTTTTTAATAAAATATTTTTAGTATGCATTTTTCTATACCTAGGATGAAAAATAACACTTTAAGAATACATATACGATGGGAATTACTCTTTTTGAATTAAAAAAAGTAAAACTTATTTTACACAATTTTAGAAAATTTTGCCATAACCTCCTTTGTATGGGTGACCATTTTTTAATTTTTAACTTTCTAAAATTAATTAGAATTTCACCAAGAGTATTTAAATCATTCTAATGTAAACATTTTCTACTTATTTAAGAGAAACATCATGAAAAACTTGATTTTATCCAATAATCATTCATCTAGGATAAAGAATGGTTGGTTTTACTAAAGAAGAGAGGGGAATGCCTTTTTTCAATGAGGCATAACATCATAATCATTCTAGAGAAGACAAAAAGCATAAAAACCATAAAATGAAATAGAAAAGAGAAGAATCTCTAACTTACAAAGGAATTTGAGAGCTTTCCTTTGGCTTGATGGTTTGAGGGATCTACTCTTGTTTGAAACAAGAGTGGCCACCAATCTTTAGAAGAGGGAAGGTCAAAAACTAATGAATTATGAGTAAATTCACAGTTTTTGGCTCTTGGGAGAAGCAGGGTAACAGTGCAAAAAACATTATTAAGCTTCAACAAAGGGGGAGGTTTTTATTTATAGGAAAAAGTGAGCCTTTAACCAAGCAAACTGATTCTAGAATTTTCTATATCAGTTTGGTCAATTTTTGACCATTTTTAGGTTTGTTTAGCTCACTTTTTGGATCTAGTTGAAACAGGAGAGAGGAGAGATAAAAATATCTCATTATTTGGGAGTTTAAAACTCTCCCACACATGTGAATTAGGCACCTCCTTCATGAGGAAAATTCCCCCATACTGAGGTGTCAAAAGGGTTGTTGCAAGATCAGGGTGTCCAGTTTTATCCAGTTTCTGCTGGACTGGGACAATGCTTGGAGAGCAAATTTTAGGGGGTAAGGTACTTAAAATGAGATCAAGCAAATAATAGAAAATATGCTTGCCCTTAAATTAACCCAGTATAACTTAAATTATTATAAATTAGTCTAATTAATCAAAATTAATTAAAAATATGATGAAATGATAAACAAATGATCTTTCCATACTTAGAGTGATCCAATTTATTTTTCCATAGATGCACCATTACAAGTACACTAGTCCCTATAGGTTTTAGATGATTCACATCAAAAATGTAATTTTACTAATTAGATTATTAATATTTGCAGGCCTTCTGATAGTCTGGAAGAATTTTGAAAAAGAGATCATTAAAAATCCAACCATTGGATTTGCAATTTTCACTAACCACCACATTCTACTAATGTCTCAGTATCTACCCACTCTTTTGATCTACAAGATTGAGGACTTTAAGTGGTACCTATTGTGGGTACAAAAAGTGGCGTATATTATAACACTTTAAAGACCTTGAAATATTTAAAGAAAATAGACAAATATCTTAAAATTTTCTCAAAACATCAAGTTAAGATCCATATTATGTGAAGATCTAAGGTACAAAGTGGGAATCTCATATGAGTTTATATGTGAAAGATATTAGCATTTTATGGAATCAGCTCAAATTTGGAACAGGGTGTATAAATTGACTTTGTACCTAAGAAAATGAGGACTTTTGACTATCTAATGCTTAATCAAATTATGCAACTATATTTCCAACTTTGCATATGATGTTCCAACAAAAGAACTTGAAACGAAATTCCTTCATTTACTAGGAGAGATTAGCCACTAAAGGTAAATAAATGCCTATTTTTTTACTGTTTACAGGATGCCTGAGTGGACAAAACTGGGCACCCTGATCTTGCAACCACCCAAAAATGCATCATTTCTTCTAAATATCTCTCTTTTTTAACTATTAACCTTGTCCTTAGTCAACTCTTCATCTTATGTGAGTATTTACTCATTTTTGGGAGGATTTTCTTTATTTCTTCCATTTATCTCCCCCACACATTGGATGAATCTGATTGTCCCCTCAAAACCTTAATTTAAAATTTTCAGAAAATCTGGACCCTTAGGATACAGATTATAATTTATTTCGAATGCAACTTTTGAAAATCTTTCTGAACTTCCGTTTCGGGGGAACTTATTTAAATATGAAGATATATTTTTCCATCCAAAATATCCAAAATATGAATAACCTCTCTCTAGAATATTTTCTTTCTCTAGGCCAAAACATGTATAAACAAGATCTTTTATATTTTTGAAGAGGGATTTGACTACAGGGGGAGAATTTGGACATCATGAGGGGCTGGGGGAGGAATCTTACATTCTACCCCACTTAAAAAAATGTGAGATGTCCTCATCTCGTAGGTGGAGTATGATCTCTTTCATCATCTTCTTCTTCTTCTTCAATCACTTGCAGCGTAACTGCCTTGGAAGTGGAGATCGATTTGGAAACAACTCTCTTTGACTTTCCCTATTCTGAGGTGGAGGTCTTGCATTACTTTGGATTGAAACTGTAGGTTGGGTAGAGGATCTACCTCTGGGATTTTCCTGATTTTGGGGCGGATAGAACCCTGATTACTCTGGAAGGAAGGGGCTGGAGTCTGGAATCTTGATCCCTGATTTCCTTGCCCTGAAAACCTTGATCCAAAAGGAGTTGGGCAATCCATACTGTGATGTCCAAATCCTTGACAGTTATAGCATTTCACTCTCTTGTTCAAGGGTGGAACTTCTGAAGTTGAAACCCAGGGAATTGAGTTTCGGGAAAAGGACATTTCTTCCATTCTAGAACTTCCCATATTCTAGGTTTGACCCTGATATCTCTTAGGCAGAGGAAGGTTGGAATCATCTTCTGGGAATAAAAACCTTCTGAAAGGTGATGGTGCTGGCTTTGGCGGGACTTTAACATCAAAGGCTTTGACGAAATCCTTCGCCATCCGAACTGCTTCGACCATGGAAACTGGCTTGGCATTCTTCACCAGGATATTCAAAGGTTCGTTCAGTCCTCGAATGAACCTCGCCATTAGCTCTTCTTCATCCAGCGGAGGCGAGTATCTTAGGAGGAGGACGAATGCCTGGTGATATTCTTTAATAGTTCTACTCCCCTCCTGGGTTATCTCTAAGAATTCGCTCATCTTTGTTTCTAAAAAGCCGAGAGGATAGAACCTCGTCCTTAGGTAAATTTTGAGATCAGTCCAGGTTTGGGTATTTCGATCGAGACGGTTTGTCTTGCAGTGATTCCTCCATGCAACCCTGGCCGTTTCCACAATCTTTAACCTGGCGATCTTATGAAATAAAAAGAGATTTCTTTATGCATCATTCTATGCATAAAATCAAAATTGATGAATTTTTGAAATAAAAATAGATTTCTTTATGCATCATTCTATGCATAAAATCAAAATTGATGAAAATAACTCTTTTGAAATAAAAAAAGATTTCTTTATGCATCTTTCTATGCATAAAATCAAAATTGATGAAAATAACTCTTTTGAAATAAAAATAGATTTCTTTATGCATCTTTCTATGCATCAAATCAAAATTGATGAGAATAACACTTTTGGATTAAAATAAATTCTTCATGCATCTTTCCATGCATAAATCCAATTTAGTAGGAATTACTTTTTTAGAATAAAAGAATTTCTCTTATGCATATTTTCAATTCTGATGAAAGTCACACTTTTATAATAAAATAATTACTTTTATGCATCTAATTTATGCATAAAATCCATTTATGATGAAAATCACACTTTTAATATAAAAAAATCTTTTATGCATATGTTTATGCATACAAATCATTTATGATGAAAATCACTCTTTAAATATAAAAGAATTTCTTTTATGCATCCATTTATGCATAAAATCATTTATGAATGAAAATCACACTTTTAATATAAAAAAATCTTTTATGCATATGTTTATGCATACAAATTATTTATGATGAAAATCACTCTTTTAATATAAAAGAATTTCTTTTATGATTCCATTTATGCATAAAAATAATTTATGATGAAAATCACACTTTTAATATAAAAAAATCTTTTATGCATATGTTTATGCATACAAATCATTTATGATGAAAATCACTCTTTTAATATAAAAGAATTTCTTTTATGCATCCATTTATACAAAAAAATCATTTATAATAAAAATAACACTTTTATAATTAAAATAACAATTTCAATATGCTTCCTTCTATGCATAGAATTTAATTCTAAAGAAAGTAACTCTTTTTTAATAAAATATTTTTAGTATGCATTTTTCTATACCTAGGATGAAAAATAACACTTTAAGAATACATATACGATGGGAATTACTCTTTTTGAATTAAAAAAAGTAAAATTATTTTACACAATTTTAGAAAATTTTGCCATAACCTCCTTTGTATGGGTGACCATTTTTTAATTTTTAACTTTCTAAAATTAATTAGAATTTCACCAAGAGTATTTAAATCATTCTAATGTAAACATTTTCTACTTATTTAAGAGAAACATTATGAAAAACTTGATTTTATCCAATAATCATTCATCTAGGATAAAGAATGGTTGGTTTTACTAAAGAAGAGAGGGGAATGCCTTTTTTCAATGAGGCATAACATCATAATCATTTTAGAGAAGACAAAAATCATAAAAACCATAAAATGAAATAGAAAAGAGAAGAATCTCTAACTTACAAAGGAATTTGAGAGCTTTCCTTTGGCTTGATGGTTTGAGGGATCTACTCTTGTTTGAAACAAGAGTGGCCACCAATCTTTAGAAGAGAGAAGGTCAAAAACTAATGAATTATGAGTAAATTCACAGTTTTTGGCTCTTAGGAGAAGCAGGGTAACAGTGCAAAAAACACTATTAAGCTTCAACAAAGGGGGAGGTTTCTATTTATAGAAAAAAGTGAGCCTTTAACCAAGCAAACTGATTCTAGAATTTTCTATATCAGTTTGGTCAAATTTTGACCATTTTTAGGTCAGTTTAGCTCACTTTTTGGATCTAGTTGAAATAGGAGAGAGGAGAGATAAAAATATCTCATTATTTGGGAGTTTAAAACTCTCCCACACATGTGAATTAGGCACCTCCTTCATGAGGGAAATTCCCCCATACTGAGGTGTCAAAAATACATCATTTCTTCTAAATATCTCTCTTTTTTAACTATTAACCTTGTCCTTAGTCAACTCTTCATCTTATGTGAGTATTTACTCATTTTTGGGGGGATTTTGTTTATTTCTTCCATTTATCTCCTCCACACATTTGGATGAATCTGATTGGCCCCTCAAAACCTTAATTTAAAATTTTCAGAAAATCTGGACCCCTAGGATAAGGCCTTTTGAACAGATTATAATTTATTTCGAATGCACCTTCTAAAAATCTTTTTGTTGAACATCCGTTTCGGGGGAGCTTATTTAAATATGAAGATATATTTTTTCATCCAAAAATATCCAAAATATGAAAAACCTCTCTCTAGAATATTTTCTCTCTCTAGGCCAAAACAGGTATAAACAAGATCTTTTATATTTTTGAAGAGGGATTTGACTACAGGGGGAGAATTTGGACATCATGAGGGGCTGGGGGGAGGAATCTTACATCATCAACACTTACAAAGGCAGAGTTCAAGACTTCAAACTCTCTGACACATAGGTAGGAGCATTGACACAGGTAGGAGCATTAAGGAAGTCCTTATACAACATGCCTACATGCACTTAGAAGTGCGTGTGCAACGTTTGCTTGATGGAATCCCACTCCATAGACCAAATTGTAAGTAAATGTTTTTACATTATGTTTATGTAATGTGTTTCATTTCTATACTTATGCTTCTCTTGTATTCGTATGTATAGATATATATCCTTCAAACTTGGTTGACTAGCAGCCTATAGATAGTATTGTGGGAATCTTTGATGTTTTTCATGCATCTATTGGTGACGAGCAGCTATACAAAGAAACATCCAGTAGGTCTTTGGCAGAGAGAGGAGATTTCTTTTATAATGAATTTTACATGGCACCTCATAGTGTTACAGGTTATGGATCTTTGAAAGCATTATCACTGCCTTCATTTGATAGTCTAGAATGGCCCATACCAATAGCAGAAACAAGTGAGTGCTTTAGATTAAAGATATACCTAAGACCAAATGTAGCAAATCATCAGGTGAAAATCGTTGTCTTTATGCCATTGCATGTTTTTGTCGACTTCTTTTATGACGAGGAGGTCAAAAAAACACTGTCAATGTTTATCTGTAAATCAGAGAAATGTTTGGATTTCTTAGGTCAAAATTGGGATGTGAAAGAATTAAATGGGGTTACCTGCAAAATCCATAGGAAATATATTGTCTGTAAATATATGATTGGCTCCCAGAATTTTATTTTGGCCTTTCATTATATGAGATGGCATTATGTCAATGGAAAACTTGTAGCAATTGATCAGGACTTGGAGGATGCCATTGAAAATCCATTGATGTTATTAGAGGTATGGTTTGAACATGAGCTCTTGACAGTACTCAATATAAGGTCAAAAATCTCACTGCATCAATTGAGAACAGACTTGGCAAATGAGGATGACCTACAAGTGCCTGATGATTATGTGTTCAAGTGCAACGGCCATAAGGTATGTTATTCAATCTAACCTCGAAAAAGTATCCATTCCAAAACTACGCCATTATCATTATTACTTATATACATTACTTTGATTTTTGGAAATAGGTACCAAGGAGAAAAGAAAGGACCATTCAATGTAAATACATTACAAGGAAGCAAGTTTTCGTGGTGCAAACGACCATCACATAGAGATAAATGGAGATAAATGTATTTTTGACAGCATATAGTTACATCAATCATGACACCGTGTGGTCCGTTCTCTGATGGGGTCTCGGATCCTCAACTTCTAACTGTTCGAATCCGGGTTCTCAAAAAAGATGCACGAGTATGCCAAATGGCAGAAATTTTGAACCGTGGCCCAAACGGCGCCGAAGAGGCATGAAATTTGAATCATGCATGGAAAAATGTGTGGCAAGCAACCTGGATCTAGCTGTGTACCATGCAGATCAACAAAACCAATTACTCTAAGAAGAGACCTACTTCATATGACGAGAACCAAGGAGCTACAATTGCATTCGATCTAGCTCTACCATGTGGTGGAGCTAGAATGCATCGATCTAGTTGTGTACCATGCAGATCATTACAATCAACTACTCCAAGAAGAGATTTGCTTCACATGACAAGAACCAAGAAGCTAGAATTGCATTTGATCTATCTCTACCACGTGGTAGAGCTGTATCCAACCTAGACCACATCGTAGAGCTAGAATGCTTTGAGGTCTAGCTCTACCATGTGGTGGAGCTAGAATTGCATTTGAGGTCTAGCTCTACCATGTGGTAGAGCTAGATCAAACGCACAGCTCGCAACTCAGGTCCAACCCACAATCCATGCTCAGAGGAGGCTCCCTTATGCTATCTTGAGTATATGTTTGAATCAGCTCTTCATTGCCAGATGTTTTCCACCATTGCCAGCATCACCATTTGGTGCATCTGGAACGCTTGTTGCTTGCATGTATTGAGCAATGAACCTTCTTCTATTATGGAGAGAAGGCAGGAAAGTACAATTTCAAGCAAGGAGAGAGGGGAGAAGCTATGCTATGAAGAAGGTGGAGAGGGGTCTTTTGTGCTCTAGGACAAGGGAGCTTCCATAGCCGGCTTAGCAATGTTCTTGGCTACCATTGGGACACAAGTAGTGCTTATTTGAAGACACCCACACAAAGAGAAGAATCAATTCACTATGCATACCTAGATTGTCTCAGACACAAGTCTTTTGTTGCATAAATGTAGCTGTACCACATGGTAGAGCTAGAATGCTCTAAAGTCTACTAGCTGGGGTGGAACCATGTGGTAGAGCTAGACTTAAATGGGTGTGACTAATAAGGTCAGCCATAGCATAGAACCTTGAAAGGCCTAGTAGGTAAGAGTAGGTGATTTTTGACTCTTCAAGTCAAGATAGAGGTACGATACTAGATGGATGGTTTGTCATTTCAAGTCATCTTGCACTAGTTTCCAGCTCTACCATGTGGTAGAGCTAGAATGCATTTCTCTAGCTCTAGCATGTGGTAGAGCATTCAAATTATCCCGCCCTTTAAGAATTTAAAATGGTCTTGCTCTTTTTCAAATTTTCCTTGACGTCCATGTCGCTTATGTAATACAAATTCCCAACTAGCACTTGGACATCACCGCATCCATTATCAAATTCAACAATACAACAAGGTACACATATTTTTGTCTCATATTAAATCATTATCTATGATTAGATTTAAAGTTTTGAACATGTCAATTAAAATTCAGATCATACACATTGACATAGAGTAGAAAATAAAACTATGCAAGAATTCAAAAAATCAAGAATGGTTGAAGAGAAAAAACCTGATATAGATTTGGGTTGCACTGAATCTTAGCAAGAAGATTGGGTAGTGAAAAGTTGGTACAGGCCAGTAGAGAGCAGAAGTAGTAGATAGTCAATAATCTTGCACAGGGACGATAGAGAGGGACCAAGAAAATGGGAAAGAACAAAACGCATTGGTACGTGCACCTGCACCTGTGCGCGCACTTGCTATGGTGTCCGCACCTGCTTGCGGATCTGCTATCGCACCCGCACGTGCTGTCGCACCCGCACGGACCTGTTCTCTGCGCGAGGTTCTATGGCCGCAGCAATTCGGGATAAGTTATAATGCGGTAGGGTTTCGGGGAAGTCAAGAAAACTTTTGTTGTTCGTTAATTTTTGAAATATGTCTTGGGCGGTCTTTTTTTAAGTGTAATGTAAAAAGACCCTAGTGTTTGTGGAAGTGGCACGTGGGAATGGCCCCTTGACTCTGGAGCCTAGCTATGGCGGTGGAAGATGGAGCAGAGAGAGAGAGATTGCCATGTGTGCGCATGGGGGCGGAATCACGAGGGAGAGAGAGGTGAGCGGTGGGCATGGCTGGCCCAGCCCGCAGGCAGCCCGATGGGAGAGAGAGGCGAGCGGTGGGCATGGCTGGCCCAGCCCGGATGGGAGAGAGAGGCGAGTGATGGGCCGTGAAGCGAAAAAGACCAACAGAGAGATTGACCTGAAAGGGGAGCGGCAGAAGGATGCGATCAAGCCCAAGCCCAAGCCCAAGCCCAAGCCCAGGTCCCAGGTCTTTTGATAGTAGGGGGGAACCAATATTATATATATATCCTTAGTTTGCACACACACTTTTTGGATTTTTTTACCTACCCTCCTCTCCCTCTCTACATCCTTCTCACACCCACAACCTTCCCTCTCTCCCTTCAAATTTGAGCCTATTTATAATTATACATATACTTTATATAACCTATTTATAATGCCTATTTATAATTACTATAAAGTGTATAATTAATAGGCTTATAGGTTTGATTATTTAAATAGGATTAAAGCTATATTTAAATATTCTTATAGGTTTAATAGGTTAACTATAGTAACTTAAAGCATGTTTATAGTTTACAATTATACTTTACTTATTTATAGACTTTATATAGCTATATAAATCAAACCTATTTATATATAAACCCATATAATTTAAGTTTATAAATAACCTATAGTTTATAAATAAACCTTGATAAATAGGTAATATAAAGTTATAATCGATAGGCTTATAGGTTTGATTATATAAATATAGCTTTTATAGCTATATATATAGGCTTAAAGTTTATAATTAATAGGCTTATAGGTTTGTTTATATAAATAGGCTTAAAGATATATATAAATAGGTTTATAGGTTTAATAGGTTAACTATAGTAACTTAAAGATATATAAATAGGCTTATAGGTTTAATAGATTAACTATAGTAACTATAGGTTTGATTATATAAATAGGCTTAAAGATATATATAAATAGGCTTATAGGTTTAATAGGTTAACTATAGTAACTTAAAGATATATAAATAGACTTAAAGATATATATAAATAGGCTTATAGGTTTAATAGGTTCACTATAGTAACTTAAAGTCTATTCATAGTTTATAATTATACTTTATATATCTTAATATTTAAAAACTTTCTATAGCTATATAAATCAAACCTATTTATATATAAACCTTAAAGTTTATAAATAACCTATAGTGACTTAAATTATATACATTAACCTATATATTAACCTACAACTATAACTATATAACTTATAGTAACTTAAATTATATATTTATAACTATATAGCTTATAGTAACTTATAGTTAATAAAAGCTTATTTTAATGCTACTGTAAGGTTTCCCCCTTCCAAAAATAGGAGAAACACTTAAGATAGTCCACTAAGTCTTATCTTGGAGAAAATTTCCTACTCATCGACACCTTGACCATGCAGAGATTCAAGGATACGATTCATAGGTAAGACCTAGTTCTATCCCGCAGGGGGAGCGTGGTCTTCTAAAAATCAAATCATCCATAGGTTAATTAATCATAAATTTGGGTAACCACTAGTCTTGATTCCTAGAGACAATGCTTTTTTCCTCATCCATGCAAGGCACAGTCGCTAGCCTAGTCTTCTAGAATAGAATTTCTCGAGAACCTATTTATCTAACGTAGGGCTTTCACTTAATATGTTGAAAAGCTACCCGACTAATCGAGTCCACCCGATAGGATGGTGCCGTCGGGGCATTCCATCCTCCCACTTTCCACCCTACTCACGCGTCAATTTGTTTTCTAATTAATTCTACCACGCTGTTTGACATAAATAAACAAGTTCCTTAATTAAGGCCCTTTTCACAAGGTTTGTTAAAACAGCCTTTTTACATAATACAATATTGCCAAGATAAGATTTATAAAAACAAAGTTTAAACATGAATCAATTTCATACAAGCCAAACTGATTCTCTTATTCTTTTCCTTTATACCACCGATGATCTAGAATTCGGCCTTCCAGCCTCCACATGCTGGGCAAAACCCTACCGGACCATACACCTCATCGTCGGCCGGCTAGCGAGGACTCAAGCCGGCCTGTCGTCCTCTCACGCTCCATCGCTCGATCCTCCCGCCCCTTAGAGGGATGTCTGCGCACTAGGGTGGGCTAATTCACTGCACTAGCCTGGGCCCTCAGAACTAGGCAGCATCACAATCACTCGTCTCAATCGGCAAACCTCATTCCCCCAATGGTATGAGGGATACCATGGGCCAACTCCGGGCCTTACTAACGTCTCCGCCGTCCGGCTATACAAGCACAAGAACGGGGCAGCGTCAAGGCAGGGAGAGTTGTACCTGTACCTTAATTTAACCAAGATAACAATCCATTTACTCAACTAAATCATAGGACTAGAATCCATGTTACCTTCTTAAGAAAACAATCCTTTTCACAAAGATTTTAGAATTTACTCTAGGATTACCTTGAGGCTACTTGCTGCCTTCTCACAGTTTTCTCTGTGTAGAGACCCTGATAGAAACAGTAAATTGTTTCGGCCATAACCCTCAGAGAAAAACTGAGAATATGGTCATATAGCCAGTCAAAAGAATGGGAAGGCATCTGGTCTATAAGCCAACGCAGACAGAATAGGCAAAAACGTCTGTATATAGCCACAAACGTGCCATCTTTAGAAACGCATTGTTTTTCCACATTTTTAGTATGCATGGACTCTAAATGTGTAAAAGTACTCTAAATATGACCTCTTATCACCTAACTTCGAAATTCTATTTTTGGGGATACTTATCTCTTAATAGACTCTATTCTTATGTTCTTACTTCTTTTAGGACTTTTGGAGCTAATATTTTTATTCTAACACTTTCCTAATGTTTCTAGCCTTATTATCTCTCTTCTCTAATTACACTCTCTTTCCTTATTGAAATCTATATTAAAAGAGACACATACATACATGGCTTGGGAGGGACCTTACAATCTCCCCCACTTAAAAGATTCGAGATATCCTCATCTCGCGAGCTGGGGTAGTATCTAAATAAATCCTCTTGTCTCTTTCAAAGTGGTGTCCCCACTAGGTAAAAATCTTCTTTTATCTAAACATTGTTCTGAGTCCCTTATTTCATGTGTTTGGCTTGTTTTGTTGTGCCTTCAAAATGTCTATTTTTAAAGTTAATTGGCCTTATTATCCTAAATTCATGCATCCATATACCTCTCAAATGCTATGAACCTTCGAATTCCTTATTCTATACCCCCATGTAATATGGTACTTAACAAATTATCATGGAAAAATGTAAGGAAATCAATTCTTTACGCAATCTAACCTATGATAGCAATTTCATAATCTTAGTATCGTCTTGTAGAATACCTCTATTCATCATGCACATTACTTCACATGAATCTTGCACCAATCCTCTTCTATTTACTCATAGAAATACTTGTTGAATTCGGTTATCTTTAACCCTGCTATCCCTATTTCTTGACCTAATTTTTGCTCTAGCTCATAATTCTTTGTAGCCAGGAGTGGGCTTGACGTTTCTCTTGAATTAGGAGACCTCTTCTCATGGAAGGACTCATATCCTTCTCGACACTTTCTATACATAAAAAACTTTATCACAGTCTCTGGCTATAATTATGGCTTCTGAAATAGAGGATGGTTTTACATTCTTGATGAGGTTATTCAAAGGTAGATTAAGCTTCCAAATGAATTGATGGAGAAGAGTTACCTCATCCATCTCTGGAGCAAATTGGAGAAGTTTAACAAAAGTTTGGTGGTATTCTTTTTGGGTCTTCCCTTCTTGGGTTAGCTCCAAAAATTCGTTCATTTTATCCTCTCAAAATCCTAGGGGACAAAACCTTTCACGAAGGTGTACTTTGATGGCATCTTATAAACTGGTTCTAGCTCCAGTGGTAAGATTGACAATAGTGCTTCTAACTAATTCGACATTTCTTACGATTTTTAGACGAGCAAGGGTGAATTTGCTTCTTTCATTGAATCCATGAAAAGCTCAAAACTATCAAATACTTATCATAGCGCCATATATAGAGGCACTCTGGATTAATATATGTGAGATCTTCATTTTTTGAGAATTACACATCTGGTGTCTTGGGATTGACACATCCAAAGATTATCTCATGATTGACACATCTTAGATGATTAGTTTTCTGAAAATTACACATCTAGTATCTTCGGATTAACACATCTAATAGCATGATCCTCTGGGAATTACACATCTGATGTTAGACCCATGTTTGTCTGAGATGGGTTCAAGATCTTGGATGATCATCCTAGTGTAAAGCATCCAATGGATGACATTCACACGTCAACTATTCAAACCTTAATGGACCTTAATGGAGTTATAATCTTAATAATTTATAATATGCGAACTAATGAGATATATTCTGAAAATTTCTCTAAACAAAGTTTTGGTCTATCCTTCTATTCAGTCTCTCACTAGTTTCTTAATTTAATCACACTATGTTTTTTCTCACAAAAGGTTTTCTCCCCAATCTAATTTCTCAAATTTATTGTACAAATATCTTGCGTGTGCACCCCAAAGATACAAGCACAATTTCATAGGATGATTGTCTCAACATGTGAGGATATTCAAATCACTTCTATGGCCAGTAGAGATGATTGATTCATCCTCATATGATAAATAATCACTTGTTTTAATCCCTTTGATAGTTAACCTTTGAAAAACAAATCCTAGGAACTAAGATCGGCTCTGATACCACTTGTAAGGTTCCCCCCTTCCAAAAATAGGAGAAACACTTAAGATAGTCCACTAAGTCTTATCTTGGAGAAAATTTCCTACTCATTGACACCTTGACCATGCAGAGATTCAAGGATACGATTCATAGGTAAGACCTAGTTCTATCCCGCAGGGGGAGCGTGGTCTTCTAAAAATCAAATCATCCATAGGTTAATTGATCATAAATTTGGGTAACTACTAGTCTTGATTCCTAGAGATAATGCTTTTTTCCTCATCCATGCAAGGCACAGTCGCTAGCCTAGTCTTCTAGAATAGAATTGCTCGAGAACCTATTTATATAACGTAGGGCTTTCACTTAATATGTTGGAAAGCTACCCGACTAATCGGGTCCACCCGTCCATAGGATGGTGCCGTCGGGACATTCCATCCTCCCACTTTCCACCCTACTCACGCGTCAATTTGTTTTCTAACTAATCCTACCACGCTGTTTGACATAAATAAACAAGTTCCTTAATTAAGGCCCTTTTCACAAGGTTTGTTAAAATAGCCTTTTTACATAATACAATAATGCCAAGATAAGATTTATAAAACAAAGTTTAAACATGAATCAATTTCATACAAGCCAAACTGGTTCTCTTATTCTTTTCCTTTATACCACCGATGATCTAGAATTCGGCCTTTCAGCCTCCACATGCTGGGCAAAATCCTACGGGACCATATACCTCATCGTCGGCCGCTGTGGCGAGGACTCAAGCCGGCCTGTCGTCCTCTCAGGCTCCATCGCTCGATCCTCCCGCCCCTCAGAGGGATGTGTGCGCACTAGGGTGGGCTAATTCACCGCACTAGCCTGGGCCCTCAGAACTAGGCAGCATCACAATCACTCGTCTCAATCAGCAAACCTCATTCCCCCAATGGTATGAGGGATACCATGGGCCAACTCCGGGCCTTACTAACGTCTCCGCCGTCCGGCTATACAAGCACAAGAACGGGGCAGCGTCAAGGCAGGGAGAGTTGTATACCTGTACCTTAATTTAACCAAGATAACAATCCATTTACTCAACTAAACCATAGGACTAGAATCCATGTTACCTTCTTAAGAAAACAATCCTCTTCACAAAGATTTTAGCATTTCAACTTGAGATTACCGATAAGACATTCTTTATTAAGGCATATGCTAAAGAATATAAACTTTAAATAGTAAATCAATCAAATAGATAAATATTAACAATTAATAGAGAAGCTGGGGCCATACCTCAACCCCTAAGAATGATAAGAAAAACAAAATATGTATATACCTTATAGCAAATTGTTTCGGCCATAACTCTCTGAGAAAAACTCAGAATATGGTCATATAACCAGTCAAAAGAACGAGAAGGCATCTGGTCTACAAGCTTGCGCGGGCAGAATAGGCAAAAACGTTTGAATATAGCCACAAACGTGCCATCTTTAGAAACGCATTGTTTTTCCACATTTTTAGTATGCATGGACTCTAAATGTGTAAAAGTACTCTAAATATGACCTCTTATCACCTAAATTCGAAATTCTATTTTTGGGGATACTTATCTCTTACTAAAACTATTCTTATGTTCTTACTTCTTTTAGGATTTTTGGAGCTAACATTTTTATTCTAACACTTTTTTAATGTTTCTAGCCTTATTATCTCTCTTTTCTAATTACACTCTCTTTCCTTATTGAAATCTATATTAAAAGAGACACATACATACATGGCTTGGGAGGGACCTTACAGCTACTATATTATAGCTTATTTAATAAATATAACTGTAAGCTTATAAGTTTGATTATAGCTTTTATTATAGGTTAAAGTATATGTATAAATTCAAGGAGATTTTGGTATAAAGATAGGGCAAGGAAATGTATCCATACTAGTGGAGCAATGTTTGAAAGATGTCGTCCTACCTTCTCCTACAAATGAATACTTCATCTCTCCAATATTCATTATGGAGTGCCGTTCGATGGCCAAAGATTATTTTGCAATCTACTATCATGAATGGCAACTTAATTTGATCAAACGAAAGCTATAGCGGTGATGAAGAAGGGGATCATTCTGATCCTCAAATTACAGATGTAATTCCTATAACAAGCCCAAAATTTGAAACATTGATTCCTACCATAGATTGTTAGGTATCAAGGACTAGGAAAGATCAATTCACACACAAACCATGATTACATAAACACTTCTATTGCATTGAATGAGAGACTACAAGTTTATATAGATTTTTAGGACTAATAGAGTCTGACCTTTTTTCTAGATCCTTGGTTCTCATCATGTGACGTAGGTCTCTTCTTGGAGTAATTGGTTTTATTGATCTGCATTAGCTCCACCACATGGTAGAGCTAGACCTCAAATAATTCTAGCTCTACGATGTGGTCTAGGTAGAATACAGCTCTACCACGTGGTAGAGCAAGATCAAATGCAATTCTAGCTCCTTGGTTCTTGTCATGTGAAATAGGTCTCTTCTTGGAGTAATTGGTTTTGTTGATCTGCATGGTACACAGTTAGATCGATGCATTCTAGCTCCACCACATGGTAGAGCTAGACCTTAAATGTAATTCTAGCTCCACCACATGGTAGAGCTAGACCTTAAAGTATTTGATCTAGCTCTACCATGTGGTAGAGCTCTATTCTACCTAGTCCACATCATAGAACTTTAAGGTCTAGCTCTACCATGTGGTGGAGTTAGAATGCATCAATCTAGCTGTACCATAAACCACGTTGTAGACCTAGAATGCCTAGAGGTCTAGCTCTACCATGTGGTGGAGCTAGAAGATATTGAACTAGCTCTACTATATCTGGTGGAGCTAGCATGCATTGATCTAGCTCTACTATCTGGTAGAGCTATATTAAAGTATTCTATCTAGACCCCATGGTAGCATTAGAATGTTTTGAAGTCTAGCTCTACCATGTGGTGGAGGTAGAATGCATCAATGTAACTATATCATGTGGTGAAGCTAGAATGCATTGATCTAGATCTACCATGTGGTAGAGCTATATCAAAATAATCTATCTAGACACCATGGTATTGCTAGAATGAAGTCTAACTCCACCACATAGTAGAGATAGTCTTCAATGGGTTCTATCTCTACCATATGATAGAGCTAGTTCTAGCTCGGCCACATGGTAGAGCTATACTTCATGGTAGAGGCTGATGTAGGTTCCAATCTAAAAAAAATTGCTTGCTAGATTTGATTACTAGTTTAACAAGTCCAACATGGTTATGTGCAAGATGGATTTCCAATCTGGAGGGAGGGTTTACATGATGTTGAACAATGATTCTGTTGGTATTGGCTGCGTGTGTAGAATTGATCCAAATTCCACTTGTAGTGGAACAAAGATTGGTCAAGGAAATTTACTTGTGGAGGAATGCTTGAAGGATGTGGAACTACCATTCCCTACAATGGATACCATTTATCTAAAAAATGCATTATGGAGTAATGTTCGTTGGCCAAAAATGCTTTTAAGGCCTTTCACAAGGGAGCTGGAATTTGGAGAGTGGAGTGAAAGATGCACTAATGCAGATCAAGAAGAGCCTGTGGAACCTCCAATTGTAGATGCAATACCGATACCATCTCCAGAACTTGACATGCAAATCCGACAATCTTGGAAGAATGAGATGGTTCTTCTAAAGGATGAGAGCATGATGCAGACTATCAATCAAGGGACTATCTTATATGTGTTTCCATTAAAATGTGTCAACTTTCAACAACTTGGTGATGATTGTGTGGGTGTGGCTATTGAAAGTGCAAATGAATTTCAAACTATGCCGCAAGTGGGTAGTATCACCCTAGTTAAATGGCCTATTAAACAGCTGACAATGCTGGATGGGAGCCCATTGCAACGCTATGTTCCGCTTAATGGCATGCATGCTGATGAACATGTTGATGTATGTAATGAGGATAATGATGGAGATGTAACTAATGAGGTTAATGTTGCCCAAACCTCTACAAAAATATGCTACACTTTCATAAACAGGATTCCAAAGTAGAGACCACAACCAGCTTCTGCCTTTTATATGTCACGTGAATCAGTTCAAAGGATTTCATCCATTGATTGTTGTGCAAAAAAATGTTGTCAGCTAATCGATCGTGATGTACTAATGATGATATGACAAGACTTTTGGGGACAATCTCAGGAGTCTCATACAAATTATGTATATGATGTGCTTTCTACAGCTTGGCATCGTGATTCAGCTCAAAAAATTAAATATGAATTTAGGTTAAATGGGGTGATTGTTTGTTGCAGAGCATGGTATGAGATGCATGGTATACCAAAGACATCTTTTACCATTACAGGGAAAAGTTTGAGTCCGGTGTGTATCAATATTTGCATGGAAACACAGGGGTATTGAGGGGAGGCCTACAACATACTAGTGAGGCAAGAGCACTACTTGATGAATTTGTGAACATGAACTCCAAAGCTTGCACCACACAAAAGTAGAACAATGCTAGATGGCTCAAGGGAAACCAGGTTGTCGATTCCATCAATATTCAAGCAAGTTGACATTTTAAATGAAATCAACGTAACACTTGAGCAGTTGGGACATGAGAAGAGGCTATCAAAGTCATCGTTTAGTAGAATTTGGAATAAAGAGTACCCCCACAAGTGTCCCTCTAACAAAGGCAAGTGAGTACTCCAAGTGCACCTTGTGTAGTGGTCTCAAGGCAAAACTAGAAGCCAAACCTAGTCTAGAAGAAAGAGCAAGGCTCCTCAGTGAAAGAGATATTCACATGCAACAACAACAAAGTTGCAGGAGCTTATACTATGCATGGCGCATATTTTTAGAAACCCAACTGTAAAAGTATGTATGCATCATCCATGACAAGATGGATCAAAAGAAAATAGCCATTCCCAGACTACGGGTCCTTCCCAAGGGTGTGGATTCGGGATATAATTTACCAATTGCATTGATTGGTATGATCACTCATGGACATGCAAAAGGTCATTATGGACACTTTATTTTGAATGGTTTATGGCCATCTGATCCCAATCTAACAATTGGCTCAATCGCAAGTTGTTTACATAACTTAGAGAGGATGGATAAGCATCCTCTTGGTGATCTAGTAACAAATGGGCTTCCAAGGAGCAATGTTTCACTTCTACATGCTTTAAATTCAAGGACAGCTTTAGACAACCACAATATGAGTGATGGTAAAGATCCCATTGTTGAACCATGTATAAATCAGGGAGACACAATGAATTGGATTTCCTCGTTTCGCAAGTTGCCAGAAAACTTGTTGCTACAACTAGATAATTGTGTTGGAGAAAATAAAAATCGGTACTTATTTGCCTATTTGTCATTGCTTGTTGCACGAGGTGCTTTCAAAACTGTACAGTTGGGATTTCTAATGGTTGGACATGCACATGAGGATATAGATGCCATGTTTAGCAGGTTTTCAGAGAAATTAAGAGTGGGGCAAACCTTTACTTTACCACATTTGATGGATACTTTAAGAACTAGCTCAACTTCTTCTCTAGCTCCCTTCTTGCTTACAGAGGTCCCTCACTTCAAGGCATATTGTGATGGCTACATTTGTGATGGGCAAGAAGCACTTATAGGTCACTCCAAACCACTTCTATTCAGGTTCTTCATGGATGGAGACACACCGGTAATGCAATTTAAGGCACATGTAGCTATTCGTAATTGGAGTGGAAGTATCCGTCTTTGGAAGATGGACAGTGAAGGTAAACCAAGGTTACCAAAAGGAGATCCACCTCTACTACCAATGGCCGAGCATATAAAGATGCATGCAGAAGTAATATCAGGATTGAAGGGTTACATAAAATTTTGGCAGAATCTAAGTAATGGTTCATTTGTGGCAAGATATTATAGGCCCGTAATAGATTATTGGAGTAATGTAATCGAAGAGCTTGGAAAACCAATACAATCAGAGGCAAGAAAGTACACAGATTTTTGGCCAAAATCTGAAGGGTCCCATCAATTAGATGATATGAATGTTGAACAATTGCAGGCACAAAGATTCTTAGGTATTGAAGAACATAATGATCATTATTGTGGGCCTGCACGGGATAAACCAAGGGAGGCATTTAACCCTATGCTACATGTTCAGCAAGGACACTTTGTCATGCTGCACCCAGATGACACAAACATCTATCTAGTTTGGCTTGCTATGGCTGAATCGGATATTGATGATGAGCCTACATCACCAAATTACAAGAAACTCTTGATTCAATATTGGGGACCTTGTGTAAGGAAGAAAGGTTTGACAGATGCTCAAGCTTATGCTGATTGTTGGAAGGGATATTGGCAAATTAATGAGGCAGAACAACAAGTATGGAAAAATGCTGATGCAATTCTTTGGTCATGGAAACCAAGGAATCCACCACCATACAAAAGAATCAAGATACCAGAAAAGAAAGCCCGTAAAGCAAAAGCATGCTTAGGCTTGGCTTGTGAGGATGAAGCTCATATTGATGGTTCCTTCAACAATGAGGAGTAGCATTTGTAGATTCAATATTGACAATGTGGATTTTTAGGTTATAACTCTAATATCCAAAAGAGATGTACTTTGGTATCTTCTTTATTTTTTATTTTCACTTATTGAATGAAATTTTTCTTTGTGTCTCCTACATTTTTTTGATATAATAATGTTTTTATCTTATTTGTTCAATTGTTTCATAAATTTTGTGCAGTGTACAACTCAATTGGTGCAGGTTGCAAAGAAACAAATACCACTTTCTTATTAATGGTGTTTATCAACACCACCGTCCTACATGATTATCAAACTCCTTTCAAATATGTTTATGCACAAATACTAATACCACTTTTTTGGTTTGAATGGTGATTATCAACACTACCTCCTCCATTCTATATTAAGAAATTCCACAATAAGTTTTCCCATATTAAGTGGGAAATTTCCATAATACATGAAACCTCGCAATTTCAAAATTCCCATAATGCGGGATTTTTCCCATAATACCTAATATACGGTCTTGCACCTGTCTAGGTTTGAGATTTGTATATGAGTTTAGTGTGTCCATCCTTGACATGATGTAGATTACTCATGTTTTGGTATATAATTGGGTGTGGCAACCTTGTTAAGCCTAAAATGGGTTAACAAATGCATTAACATCCTCATGTGCCGATTCATTGACATTGCTTTCTTCATGCATAGCTTCTTTTACTTCCACATGAGGGGATTAATTTGCAAATTATTTCTTCCTTGCATCATTTGCACCCGCTTCACCATGTGTAAGAGCTTTCTTGAAGTTTCCCTTGTGTTTGAAGTTTTGGCCTCTTCCCATCATGCTAACTTGTTTTCAACTAAATTTGAGTGTAGAATACCCAAATATTATAGAAATCCTTTGGTTTTTGGCTTGATAGCGAGATAATGATAAGTACTACTTGCTCCTAAGAGGGTTAGTCAAAGTCAAAGGGTAAGTATATTCGATTTTGGCAAAGAAATATATTCTATTTTGATAGAAAAGTCAACTATGCTCATTGACTAACCAAATAGTATTGGAGTGGGGAGTTCAATGGCCCTTCTCGATTCTCTAATGGAGTAATCTTGGAATATGTAAACACTTGGGCAAGATACAAAATAGGCTATGACTAAATTAGGGTTTCTCCTTGCGGTTTTGACCTTGCCGATTAGGATAGCAACAAATGGTATCACAATTGGGAGTTTGATGGCTCTAGATGTAGCCCTTAGAGAGTACTAAAAAGTTATGCAAACACTTCCAAAATATCCCCAACCATTTCTAACCGAATTAGGGTTTTGTGATTCTACAGAACATAGTCAAAGTGTCCCAAAACTAACAAATGGTGCACCCCAATTGCATTTGCCAATGTTCCAATGCATCAAAAATATTATCCTTAGGGATGTATTTGAGTAACCCAAACACAATCCATAAGCACCATACATGTACTTTGTAAAAATTTCAGCATAATCTCCTTTGTATTTGCAACCATAATCTCAAATCAAAAAGTGCATCCAATGTATCCAATATCGATTGTCAACACATGCACCAATTATTCTCAATTGGTGCATTTGCTAATTACCAATTGTGATATGTCAAAGAAGGGCTCTTGCTTACCGATCTCCTAGCCAAGCCTTCTCACCCCCTTACCAAAGTTTAGAGTCTGATGGCAAGGGTTGAGGCCATGTCTTCACACCATGTACCTAATCTCTTTTCGTACCACTTTCCCACAACACTCACGAAAGGAAAGTTTAAGACACACTCTCCTTGGCCTCTTCTTCTTATTTTCCAAGATACCCTCATCACATATCTAGCTTCAACACTTATACAAGAAATATATGAAAGCTAGAATATGATGAGAGATAACCACTAACAAGTTCAAGCATGAACTCATGCTTATAGAATCACATTTCCATGTCTCATCAATGGTTTATATTCCATAAGCATGTGGTATGTGTCCATTGGCATAAGCCTCTCACCATAGGATAAAATCAAACAACAAGAACCCTTCC
Source organism: Cibotium barometz (assembly GCF_041138505.1). NCBI lineage: Eukaryota > Viridiplantae > Streptophyta > Polypodiopsida > Cyatheales > Cibotiaceae > Cibotium > Cibotium barometz. The sequence continues at coordinate 48,941,901 of NC_141051.1, read as the reverse complement.
AAAGGCATTATGTGCATTGCCATATAATATCAAGCTCCACCACCATGCATGTGTATGGCCAAATTATCCATGTAATGGCTCATATTAACACCAAATTGATGATTACTGGACCAAATAGCAATCAAGTAAGCTCCAGTGGGGTTTCAATATCACTTAAATGGCATGTGAATGGCCATGAATGGTATGAGAGGTTATGTATGGCATTTAATGCTACCAAATGACATGGAAATATCAAAACTCCCAATTTATGTAACTAGGGTTTTCTCAATGCCAAGTATGAATGTACGAGCAAGCATTATGCCACCATTGAAGCATTCCATAGTACATAGCATTATAGTACATAGCATGTGTAAATGGCCAATGTTATGAAAATTAGGGTTTCTTTGAGGAAAGCCCCAAAGCAAGTGATAGGCATGAAGAATCCGTCAAATCTTGCAAGAAATGGATGTAGCAACTAACTACAAGCAAGAGGGAAGCATCAATGCTTGAATCTTGGTGAAGAAGAAATCCATGGAATCAAGAGGATAGGTTCCCTTTTCTTCTTCAAGAATCCATGTTTTCCATTCTCCAAGGCTTGTGAGAGAGAGCTAAATGATCACATTAACTTGTTATCACCATTACTTAGGCTAGGGAAGCCATACCAAGTCTTAATGGTGCATTCTTGCCATTTGGGACTTCACCAACATGGGTGACCATGATTTTTTCCACTTGCATGTAGGAAAATCATGCCTATTTTCCTAGGGTTTTGGATGGTGCAAATCAATCCAACTATGCTTCGCCTCAAGCATATGAACGGACCACATGGACTTGTACTAGGGAAGTTGCTCTATGTCCACATCACTCCGTGCATGGATTTGGGCATTGCAATCACTTCTCCCAGCACGTCAAAGTTGGGTCCCGGTGGCGAAGATAGTGCAAAATCGCCATAACAGAGTTTCGGATCCGAAATGAGTCCGAATCGCATCTGAACACAACAAGAAAGATTCGGGTTGCTTGCCACACATTTGTCCATGCATGATTCGATTTTCATGCCTCTTCGGTGCCGTTTGGGCCACGGTTGGAAATTTTTGCCATTTGGCACGCTCGTGCATCTTTTTCGAGAACCCGGATTCGGACAGTTAGAAGTTGAGGATCCGGGACCCATCAGAGAACGGACCATGGACTTGTGCTAGGGAAGTTGCTCTATGTCCACATCACCCCGTGCATGGATTTAGGCATCATAATCAATTCTCCCAGCACGTCAAAGTTGGGTCCCGCAGCGAAGATAGTGCAAAATCGCCATAACAATCACAATCAATTCTCCTAGCGCGTCAAAGTTGGGTCCCAGCGAAGATAGTGCAAAATCGCCATAACAGAGTTTCGATAGAACTAGACTTTAAATGCAATTCTAACTCCACCACATGGTAGAGCTAGACCTCAAAGCATTCTAGCTCTACGATGTGGTCTAGGTTGGATATAGCTCTACCACGTGGTAGAGCTAGATCAAATGTAATTTTATCTCCTTGGTTCTTGTCATGTGAAGTAGGTCTCTTCTTGGAGTAATTGATTTTGTTGATCCGCATGATACACAGCTAGATCGATGCATTCTAGCTTCACCACATGATAGAGCTAGACCTCAAATTAATTCTAGCTCCACCACATGGTAGAGCTAGAACTTAAAGCATTCTTGCTCTACAATGTGGTCTAGGTAGAATACAGCTTTACCGTGTGGTAGAGCTAGATCAAATGTAATTCTAGCTCTACCGCGTGGTAGAGCTAGATCAAATGTAATTCTAGCTCCTTGGTTCTCATCATGGTCTCTTCTTGGAGTAATTGGTTTTGTTGATTTGCATGGTACACAGCTAGATCAATGCATTCTAGCTCTACCACATGGTAGAGCTAGACCTCAAATGCAATTCTAGCTCCACCACATGGTAGAGCTAGACCTCAAAGCATTCTAGTTCTACGATGTGGTCTAGGTTGGATACAGCTCTACCACGTGGTAAAGCTAGATCAAATGCAATTTTAGCTTCTTGGTTCTTGTCATGTGAAGTAGATCTCTTCTTGGAGTAATTGATTTTGTTGATCTGCATGGTACACAGCTAGATCGATGCATTCTAGCTCCACCACATGGTAGAGCTAGATCGAATGAAATTGTAGCTCCTTGGTTCTCGTCATGTGAAGTAGGTCTCTTCTTAGAGTAATTGGTTTTGTTGATCTGCATGGTACACAGCTAGATCGATGAATTCGAGCTCCACCACATGGTAGAGCTAGACCTGAAATGCAATTCTAGCTCCACCACATGGTAGAGCTAGACCTCAAAGCATTCTAGCTCTACGATGTGGTCTAGGTAGAATACAGCTCTACCACATGGTAGAGTTAGATCAAATGTAATTCTAATAATTGTTTTTGTTGATCTACATGGTACACAGCTAGATCGATGCATTCTAGCTCTACCACATGGTAGAGCTAGACTTCAAATGCAATTCTAGTTCCACCACATGGTAGAGCTAGACCTCAAAGCATTCTAGCTCTACGATGTGGTCTAGGTTGGATACAGCTCTACCACGTGGTAGAGCTAGATCAAATGCAATTCTAGCTCCTTGGTTCTTGTCATGTCAAGTAGGTCTCTTCTTGGAGTAATTGATTTTGTTCATCCGCATGGTACACAGCTAGATCGATGCATTCTAGCTTCACCACATGATAGAGCTAGACCTCAAATTAATTCTAGCTCCACCACATGGTAGAGCTAGACCTCAAAGCATTCTTGCTCTACAACATGGTCTAGGTAGAATACAGCTGTACCGCGTGGTAGAGCTAGATCAAATGTAATTCTAGCTCCTTGGTTCTCGTCATGGTCTCTTCTTGGAGTAATTGGTTTTGTTGATTTGCATGGTACACACAGCTAGATCAATGCATTCTAGCTCTACCACATGGTAGAGCTAGACCTCAAATGCAATTCTAGCTCCACCACATGGTAGAGCTAGACCTCAAAGCATTCTAGCTCTACGATGCGGTCTAGGTTGGATACAGCTCTACCACGTGGTAGAGCTAGATCAAATGCAATTCTAGCTCCTTGTTTCGTGTCATGTGAAGTAGACCTCTTCTTGAAGTAATTGATTTTGTTGATCTGCATGGTACACAGCTAGATCGATACATTCTACCTCCCCCACATGGTAGAGCTAGATCGAATATAAATGTAGCTCCTTGGTTCTCGTCATGTGAAGTAGGTCTCTTCTGAAAATAATTGGTTTTGTTGATATGCATGGTACACAGCTAGATCGATGAATTCTAGCTCCACCACATGGTAGAGCTAGACCTCAAAGCATTCTAGGTCTACGATGTGGTCTAGGTAGAATACAGCTCTACCACGTGGTAGAGCTAGATCAAATGCAATTCTAGCTCCTTGGTTCGTCATGTGAAGTAGGTCTCTTCTTGGAGTAATTGGTTTTGTTGATGTGTATGGTACACAGATAGATCGATGCATTCTTTCTCTACCACATGGTAGAGGTAGACCTCAAATCTTTCTACCAATAACTAAAAACTTTACTTACTTTTGTAGCTCCAAAGACATTTCATCAATTGATAGCTCCTTTGAAATGACACGTGATAAGACAGAGACTAGCAATGTTTGATCCTTCACTCCTTGAAGTGCTCGCCATGGATTAAGCTTTATATCTTTTGCAAGGCCTTCAATTGATGTGTCCATCTTCTTACCCACGACTTTTAGCCAAGCCACTAGATTCATTTAACCCTTTAGAGATCTTCTGTCCTTTCAAAGCTTTATTCTCCCACATTGAAAAGATTCTATTCTGAAGATCCCAAATCTGTCATGTACGAAAAACAAGTTGAAATATAGGATCATACTTTCGGAGTCCATAAGAGAGATCCTCTTTCTCCACAAGAATCCCAACCTCCAAAAGACACTATCTTTGTAATATGCCATCAACCTTTTGGTGTCGTGCCACATATTCCTCAAACTCAGGTGAAAAAACCTGATTTTCTCAATCTGGGACATCTTTGCACGGTAGTCATTATCATTATTATGATCCCATGCAAGAAGTTTTGCCTCTTCAACTGTGAGAGCAGCATATATTTTGCAATCTACAGTGCTATAGTAAGGACTATTTGGATTTTCCTTTAATAGTTCCCTCCTAGCTTCAACAGACTTTGAGCCCCCAATGACATAATAGTTATAATTTTGACATTCTGCCATTTTAAAGCTATTTTTATTGGGACAATCTTGGGGGTCTACCAAAACAATAAATGGGACCACTGTGGCATGGGGATTTACCTTCATTTTCTTCTTAAGATTATTGACATGTATTGTGTGAGGTTCTCTAATCTCCATTGATCTTCTACCAGATGGTGTATCAACAGGTGGTCGATGTATCTTTTCCATTGGCAAGTTTAAAATCCTATCATTAGAGCACAAGTTTCTTCTATTTAATTATCTCTTTTTTTTTTTTGTTGAGTTGGGAGTGCACCTGTGCCAAGCTCACCACCAGGAGTGATGTCAAGCTCCTCGTTGTCATCCGAAGATACAAAATCCTCCTCGCTTGAAAAATTTATGTTTTTATGAGATGTCCTCTCATCTCAAGAGCTTGTAAACATAGAAGTCCTTTTAACTTCTCTCTATTTCCCTCCTTTCCCATGAGAGTCAAGCGTTAGAAGACCTTGGAGGCTCTTGAGGGGTGACCTCTAAGCTAGCAACATTAGAGGCTACAGTAGTCGGAGTCAAGAAAGGTCCTAAGCTCACTAACAAATTGTCATTTTTTTCCAATGCACAAGTTAGTTGCACAAGACCACAAAGACCCACTTGAAGATTATTTTGGCTCACTAGAAACTCTCTAATGTTGTTCGTATCATCAACAATAAAAGAAACAACATCATCTCTCTCCCCCTGTATAATCCACCTTTAACACTTTGCTACAAGACTTTTGACCTCTGAGAAGATTACCCTTGCCAAAGTGCTAGCAATGATGAAAAAAAGACCACCATCGACCCCAAAAAGACTCCACTCATGTTGAAGATAAGTAAGAGTTTTAATTGATGTACCTGCTGAGAGTTGAGGTCTATCTTTTGGTGCATTTATAAAACCATGAGTTCTTCCTGGGGGTACATAATAAGTTGTTGTTTTTTTCCTAGCTCTCACTGGAACAGACATAGGATCATCCTCCTTCTTATTCTCTTCTTTATCTTCATCAACAGAGGATGGTGATGAAGCTATAAATCTCTTTTGGGTGAAGGCTTCAGTCGTCATAGTACCCCAGGGAGGAAAAGTGGCAATGGTCCCTAAATTTGGTCTAGTTTGAGTTTGTACTTCTTTCTCTGCAATAGCGTCCAACATTGTGTTGGTATGCTTGACACCTATAGCACCAACTCTCTTCTCATGTTGTTGTGAAGCCTCCACTTGTTAGGAGAGGGATCTTTTCCCACGTAAAGTAGCAGCTTGGGCTTCCTTTTGTAATTTTTTTAGAATGTTTCTTTCTTGCCTTCTTTGCAGCTTGTATTTGAGGAGATGAATCAAATTATGGAGCCTCAATAACAAGCCTCCCCAGCCTCTCAAGATGTCCAACATCTTCCCCCTGTAATCAATCCCCTCTTCAGAAATATAAAAGATCTCGTCTCTGCTTGTTTTGACATAGAGAGAGAAAATATTCTAGAGAGAAAATATTCAGATTTTGAATACTTTTCGATAGAAAAATTCCTCATATTATTAAAATGAATTTCCAAGAAACAGAAATTCAAAAAAAACTTTCTAATATGCAATTGGAATTAATTGAAAATGGGTATAAAGGACCTTAGCCTAAGGGTCTAGATTTTTAAAAAAATTTGGATTATGGTCCAATTACGGTTCCAGTGGGCCAATAAGATCAATCCATGTGTGGGGAGGAAATAAATCTAATTTGTAAAAGAAGATACCCAAAAATGAGTAAATGCTCACATAAGATGAAGAGTTGACTATGTACAAGGTTTATTAGTAAGAAACTATGAGTAATATCAAAAATATGAGATATTTTGGATATAATAATTCCAATTTGACACATACGTAAGGAAGGGGAGTCTCTTCAATGTTCACATAAGATAAAGAGTTGAATATATACAAGGTTTATTAGTACGAAACTGTGAGTAATATAAAAAATATGAGATATTTTGAGTATAATGATTCCATTTTTGACACATATGTAAGGAAGGGGAGGCCCTTTAATGAGGCGCCTACTTCACATGCTTGATTGAGTTTTAAATCTTCAAAAATTGAGATATTTCATCTCTCCTCTCTCCTAATTCAAGTCTAGTTCCAAAAAGTTAGCTTAACTGACCTAAAAAAGGTCAAAAATTGACCAAACTGATTTGGAAAATTCTAGAATCAGTTTGTTTGGTTAAGAGCTCAATTTTTCCTATAAATAGAAGCCCCCCCCCCCTTGTTGAAAAATAATAGTGTTTTATGCACTGTTACTCTACTCCACCCAAGCCAAGAACTATGAATTCATTAATAATTCACTAGTTTTTGGCATTTTCCTCTTCCAAAGATTGGTTGGCCACTCTTGTTCAAACAAGAGTTGAACCCTCAAACCATCAAGCCAAAGGAAAGCTTTCAAAGTCATTAGTAAGTTGGTGATTCTTCTTTTCACTTATTTTATGGTTTTTATGACTTTAAATGGTTTTTATGCTTTATGTCTTCTCTAAAAATGTTATGCTTCATTACAAAAAGGCATTCCCCTCTAACAAAACCAACCATTCTCTATCATAGGTGAATGGTTAATTGATTAATGTCAAGTTTTTATAATGTTTGTTTCAATTAAGTGGAAAAATATTTACTTTAGGATAATTTCAATACTTTTGGTGCATTTTTAATTAGTTTTAAAGACTTAGAAATTTGAAAAATGGTCAGCCATACAAAGGAGGTTATGGCAAAATTTTTAGAAATTAGTGAAATAAAATTCATCTTTCTAAAAGAGTAATCCTTATGGTTTCTATATTCTAAAGTATCACTTTCATGCATAGAAGATGCATTTTGATTATGGGTATAAAAGATAAAATTTTTATATCAAAAGTGTTACTTTTATCATTTTTATTGCATAGAAGGTTTAAAGTTAGCTGATGTTGAGAAAAAGGCAATTTCATATTGGGTGTGTAAGTGGTGTGACTAGTTTTAAGTTTGCATGAACTTCCGGCTAGGGGGCCTGGGAACTCTTTTCCCTGGTACCCGGGACAAAACCTAACCAAATTCCTAATTGGATCTCATCACTACATTGGTTGGGAGGTTGGCTAACCCATGGGACTGGATGGGGTTAGGCTGGACTGATGGATCCATAAATCGAGACTCAATTTTTGTTATTACGATAGATAAATTAAATCTCGGATAGTAATTGTTCTATGGATAGGAATCAACGGCTGTGCCTCTTGATGGGGAAAAAAGCGTTGATCCCAATGATCCAAGTGCAAGTTTCTTCCTTGATCTGATCGAGTATCTTTATAGGTGCAGTCGGATCAGCTCGATCAGTAATGGTCTTGACTACGTTAGAGTAAAAAATTATTCTGGTGGAATCGCCCATGCTTTCTGGGTAAAGGGAAGTTTTTCCGGATTCGGTTTTGGAAAAACCGACGGATTAGTCTCTTGTCCGGATATCCGTGGTGGATGAGGCACCGAGTGTGGGACCCTGCCCCACGCAAGAATTGCTACTTCCGCTGCTAGCACCCCGAATCCGTTGCGCGGTGGAGATAGGGATCTCACAGTTGATATCAGAGCAAATTGGCTAATAAAGAGCAACTGAGAAGCCAAATATGTCAAAAATTTATCAAGTAGCACTAAAAGGTTGTAATTGTGTGATATAATTCATAAAATTTGATATTCAAACTGAAAATTCATAAATTAGTAATTGGGTCTTCAAATGGAAGTACCACAATTGTATGGAACCCTAACTTGCTTGAGGCCTAGACATGATGGTATTTACCTTATAGTTCCAAGTATCATGACTACCCGTATATACCGAGGGTATAACTACAGCTCTTTATCGGTAGTATATACGAGTAAATCTAAGACTTGAAATTATAAGCATTAATGCTATCCAGATGATGATTTCAAATGTGGTTGATATGATTTTTAATTCTGTTTTAGAACCGATGAGTTGAATTGGATTCTGATTGAAAAATGATGATCCCTGAAAATTGGTTGAAATGTAATAAGCTGAGCGAAACCACAATGAGGATGAATGGGACGAGTCCCTGTGATGATATTCATAAATAGAATGATGATAATGATTTCAGCAAATCACTATGAGATTAGTGGATTGTGCTGTCAAATTGCTACTGTTAACACTTGACATGGTAGATCAAGTTAAGGGATGACAAATTGAGAACTTGCTTGATTGAAATTCCCGTGGTAGAGGAATGTTCAGAAAGAATTTTTTTTTCGGTCTAGTGGACCATTTATCGTGTTAAAAATATGAATGATATGATCCGAATGAATTGTTATTTAATGATGAGTTCTATATAAGGGATATTATCCCAGTATTCTGTTGGGTTGACCAGAATATAAGGAACCCCAGAATAATTTGGATCTTAAGAAAAAGAGTTGTCCTCTACTTTGCGAGATGAGGACATCTCGCACTTACATCTCTCACTTTTTTAAGTGGGTTAGAATGTAAGATTCCTCCCCCAGCCTTCAAGGTATACAGGAGTAAGAATCTCCCTTTCTGATCTTATAATTATTTCCTTTCTAAGATAAAAGAAAGATTCTGTTTAAAAAAGGAAGACCCTTTTCCCAGAATACTTTCTCAGGAGGCCTACCTGTTTTAAGGATTCAGAACGATGAGTTCAAAAGTGAGAATCGGTGTTTTGGGTGCCAAGGTTTTGGTCTCATCAGTTAAAAGACTACCCGACTTGTGCCATATCAAGAGCACAGGGAAGTCAAGAACCCCGAATTCAGAGACCAATTCCTTCATACCAATCTAATTAGGGTCCGTCTCGGACAAGATTGCTTAACTCCATTAACTAGGTCCGACCCATTGATTAGGGTCGAGATGTCCAGACAAATGCTTGACGACATGGAGCAGCAGATGCAGGCAATTCATAAAGATATAAAAGTTGCCCAGGATCGACAGAAGCAGTATGCAGATAAGAAGAGGATAGTCAGAAAATTCAAAGAAATAGATATGATCTTCATTCGAGTACGGCCCAAAAGAAGTTCTATATCTCTTCGGAAGTATAAGAAGTTATCCCCCAGATATTGTGGGCCATATCGGGGTGACTTAGCCTACGAGCTTTTTCTACCTCATCATCTCAAAGTTCATAATGAAAAATGTACCAAACCCAATTCATCGAAAGACGATAAAACTTCAATGGCAAGATACCCCGTTGGCTTCTAGGTTACGCTAGTTCCTTCTTTTATATAAGTCGTAACTCTTACTTGTCGCTCATAGTAATCTTACTTCCATCGATCTCCTTTCTTTCTTAATCTCTTTTATGGCTTGGCAGCAAGACTTGGTTTTATCCATGATGATTTCTCACCTTCAAGACGCAAGCGAGTCTGTGAAGAAGGATTTTATAGAACTGTATGAGCGCTCACTTTTCCCTCACTTGGGAACTTCTGTAGCTTAGACCAAATGGCGGACCTATCGAGACATAACTAGGGTAACGCCGTGGGGTCAGCAGCACTTTCATAACAATGTCCGCTTGGCTATGGTTATTGAAGCTTTAGGTTTGGGTCCCCGATACTATTGCGTGATGAGATCAAGGCATGTTGGGTTTTCTGAGCGGGTCTTCTTACTAGCGTGTTTTCTTCCTCACCAAAAGATATACCTTTATCCCGTTTTTGGCTTGCCTCTTAGAGGTCCTTTTAATAGGTCACCTCATACCAATGAGATAGGTGCTGCTATAACCGGCCGAATTATTCCCATAGATGAGTTACCTTATACGTTTGCAGCTTGTGAGTGCTGCTTTTGTGACCATATGACGGACGCGCTTATGGGATTGTAAAAAGTTCTTCTATCTTTACTGTTTATGTTCCAAGAGTGAATAAAGTTGAAATCTTTGTTCTTGTCTTGAGTCTTGCTCTCTTTGAGACTTTTCTTGGTGGTTAATCTTAATTAAATTTTCTCTCAGTCTCATATTCGTGCATCTTGCGAAATTACCCCCAGTTTGCGAGATGAGGACATCTCGCGTTTTTCAAGTGGGAGAGAATGTAATATTCCTCCCCAGCCTCTCAAGATGTCCAGCATCTTTCCCCTGTAATCAATCCCCTCTTCAGAATTATAAAAGATCTTGTCTCTGCCTGTTTTGACATAGAGAGAGAAAATATTCTAGAGAGAGAATAATCAGATTTTGAATATTTTTAGATAGAAAAATTTCTCATATTATTAAAATGAATTTTCTTGAAATAGAAATTCAAAAATAACTTTCCAATATGCAATTGGAATTAATTGGAAATGGGTATAAAGGACCTTAGCCTAAGGGTCTAGATTTTCAGAAATTTTTGGATTATGGTCCAATTAAGGTTCCTGTGGGCCAATAAGATCAATCCATGTGTGGGGAGGAAAAAAATCCAATTTGTAAAAGAAGATACCCAAAAATGAGTAAATGCTCACATAAGATGAAGAGTTGACTATGTACAAGGTTTATTAGTAAGAAACTATGAGTAATATCAAAAATATGAGATATTTTGGGTATAATGATTCCAATTTGACACATATGTAAGGAAGGGGAGTCCCTTCAATGTTCACATAAGATGAAGAGTTGAATATGTACAAGGTTTATTAGTAAGAAACTATGAGTAATATAAAAAATATGAGATATTTTGAGTATAATGATTCCATTTTTGACACATATGTAAGGAAGGGGAGGCCCTTTAATGAGGTGCCTACTTCACATGCTTGATTGAGTTTTAAATCTTCAAAAATTGAGATATTTCATCTCTCCTCTCTTCTAATTCAAGTCTAGTTCCAAAAAGTTAGCTTAACTGACCTAAAAATGGTCGAAAATTGACCAAACTGATTTGAAAAATTCTAGAATTAGTTTGTTTGGTTAAGAGCTCAATTTTTCCTATAAATAGAAGCCTCCCCCTTGTTGAAAAATAATAGTGTTTTATGCACTGTTACTCTACTCCACCCAAGCCAAGAACTATGAATTCATTAATAATTCACTAGTTTTTGGCATTTCCCTCTTCCAAAGATTGGTTGGCCACTCTTGTTCAAATAAGAGTTGAACCCTCAAACCATCAAGCCAAAGGAAAGCTTTCAAAGTCATTAGTAAGTTGGTGATTCTTCTTTTCACTTATTTTATGGTTTTTATGACTTTAAATGGTTTTTATGCTTTATGTCTTCTCTAAAAATGTTATGCTTCATTACAAAAAGGCATTCCCCTCTAACAAAACCAACCATTCTCTATCATAGGTGAATGGTTAATTGATTAATGTCAAGTTTTTATAATGTTTGTTTCAATTAAGTGAAAAAATATTTACTTTAGGATAATTTCAATACTTTTGGTGCACTTTTAATTAGTTTTAAAGACTTAAAAATTTGAAAAATGGTCAGCCATACAAAGGAGGTTATGGTAAAAATTTTAGAAATTAGTGAAATAAAATTCATCTTTCTAAAAGAGTAATCCTTATGGTTTCTATATTCTAAAGTATCACTTTTATGCATAGAAGATGCATTTTGATTATGGGTATAAAAGATAAAATTTTTATATCAAAAGTGTTACTTTTATCATTTTTATTGCATAGAAGTTTGCATAAAGGGTAATATTTTTTTTATCAAAAGTGTTACTTTCATCATTTTTATTGCATAGAAGTATGCATAAAGGATAAATTTTTTTTATATCAAAAGTGTTACTTTCATCATTTTTATTGCATAGAAGTATGCATAAAGGATAATTTTTTTTTATCAAAAGTGTTACTTTTATCATTTTTATTTTCATGCATAGAAGTATGCATAAAGGATAAATTTTTATATCAAAAGTGTTACTTTTATCATTTTTTATTTTCATGCATAGAAGTATGCATAAAGGATAAATTTTTATATCAAAAGTGTTACTTTTATCATATTTGATTTTAATGCATAGAAGTATGCATAAAAGAGAAATTTTTATTATAAAAGTGTAACTTTTATCATATTTGATTTTCATGCATAGAGGTATGCATAAAAGATTATTTTTTTTATAAAAGTGTTACTTTTATCATAATTGGATTTCATGCATAGAGGTATGCATAAAAGATTTTTTTTATACTAAAAGTGTGATTTTCATCATAAATTGATTTTATGCATAAATTAGATGCATAAGCGAAATTCTTTTATTCTAAAAGTGTAATTCCTACTAAATTGAATTTATGCACAGGAAGATGCATAAAAGATTGATTTTTAATTCAAAAGTGTCTTTCTCATCTAAATTGAATTTATGCATAGGAAGATGCATAAAAGATTGATTTTTAATTCAAAAGTGTCTTTCTCATCTAAATTGAATTTATGCATAGGAAGATGCATAAAAGATTGATTTTTAATTCAAAAGTGTCTTTCTCATCTAAATTGAATTTATGCATAGGAAGATGCATAAAAGATTGATTTTTAATTCAAAAGTGTCTTTCTCATCTAAATTGAATTTATGCATAGGAAGATGCATAAAAGATTGAATTTTAATTCAAAAGTGTCATTCTCATCTAAATTGAATTTATGCATAGGAAGATGCATAAAAGATTGATTTTTAATTCAAAAGTGTCTTTCTCATCTAAATTGAATTTATGCATAGGAAGATGCATAAAAGAATGATTTTTAATTCAAAAGTGTCTTTCTCATCTAAATTGAATTTATGCATAGGAAGATGCATAAAAGATTGAATTTTAATTCAAAAGTGTCATTCTCATCTAAATTGAATTTATGCATAGGAAGATGCATAAAAGATTGATTTTTAATTCAAAAGTGTCTTTCTCATCTAAATTGAATTTATGCATAGGAAGATGCATAAAAGAATGATTTTTAATTCAAAAGTGTCTTTCTCATCTAAATTGAATTTATGCATAGGAAGATGCATAAAAGAATGATTTTTAATTCAAAAGTGTCTTTCTCATCTAAATTGAATTTATGCATAGGAAGATGCATAAAAGATTGAATTTTAATTCAAAAGTGTCATTCTCATCTAAATTGAATTTATGCATAGGAAGATGCATAAAAGATTGATTTTTAATTCAAAAGTGTCTTTCTCATCTAAATTGAATTTATGCATAGGAAGATGCATAAAAGAATGATTTTTAATTCAAAAGTGTCTTTCTCATCTAAATTGAATTTATGCATAGGAAGATGCAAAAATATTGAATTTTAATTCAAAAGTGTCATTCTCATTTAAAATGAATTTATGCATAGGAAGATGCATAAAAGATTGATTTTTATTTCGAAAGTGTTAGTCTCCTTAAATGGAATTTATGCATAAATAGATGCGTAAAGAAATCTTATATCAAATATAAGAATTCTCTTGTATTCCATAAATAGATATGGGAAGTGATAGGATGTGATAAGATGCATATGAGATGTGATAAGATCCTAACCAAATTCCTAATTGGATCTCATCACTACAGTGGTTGGGAGCTTGGCTAACCCATGGGACTGGATGGGGTTAGGCTGGACTGATGGATCCGTAAATCGAGACTCAATTTCTGTTATTACGATAGATAAAATAAATCCCGGATAGTAATTGTTCTATGGATAGGAATCAATATGGATAGGAATCAACGGCTGTGCCTCTTGATGGGGAAAAAAGCGTTGATCCCAATGATCCAAGTGCAAGTTTCTTCTTTGATCTGACCGAGTATCTTTACAGGTGCAATCGGATCAGCTCGATCAGTAATGGTCTTGACTACGTTAGAGTAAAAAGTTATTCTGGTGGAATCGCCCGTGCTTTTTGGGTAAAGAAAAGTTTTTCTAGGTTCGGTTTTGGAAAAACCGACGGATTAGTCTCTTGTCCGGATATTCGTGGACGAGGCCCTGAGTGTGGGACCCTTCCCCACGCAAGAATTGCTACTTCCGCTGCTAGCACCCCGAATTCGTTGCGCAGTGGAGATAGAGATCTCACATAGAGGACTTCTTCATCTCGTCACCCATACTTTATAGATAAAAAGAAATAGATTTAGCAAAATAATTATTAGTTGGTTCAATCAATCAAATCCAAAAAAAAATCAACAAGGTGGAGCTAACCATTAAAGTGAGTAACAACAAGGCTATCACAAGTAGATCAAAAACAAAAATACGCACGAAATAGAGCAAAACAAGCTTCTATAGGACAAGAAAATGAAATCAAAAGACATTAAAAGTAAAATAAAATTATTCTACTTCTATATAATAAAAAAAGAAGAATTTAGGAATGAATTAATAAATAAACTAACTTTTATAGAAAAAAGGCAACAAGCAGGAGAACATTGAAAGAGGACTTACATTGTTGCAAAGTGGTATGGAAAACCAAAGGGAGAGATGAGAAGGGATGAACTTGTAGGCCTAGATTTTGATGCGGCACATCGATATGGTTGCCAAATAATTGTCGAGATGCACGATCCTTTTAGGAGAAGATTAAGTGTAGATTGTTCTCAACCTTCAGTTTACATGCAAACTCGATGCACTGCATCGAGTTCATGGGGAATTGGATGCATTATAACGAAATCATAAGAAAAATTGAAAAAGTTTGAATGGTGAAGAAGATCTCACCTTAGATAAAGATCACCTTCTCTTTTGTCCACCATATTTGTGTCAAAGAATTTTAGTAGTCACGGTGTGGTGGTATAGAAAACGTAGAGAAGTGGCATAGCATGAAATCAAGCAAAGATATTGCCCGCTATGTAGAAAAAGGGATAGCAAGAAGATATGCGCAAGCAATAAAGTGGAAAAGAAAAAGCGATGGTTTTTTTGGGCTGAAGTGCTTTTATGGTGATTTTACTAGTTAAAAAAAGAGACTTTTGAATTATTATATCATGCTCACTATTTTTGGCATGCTTATGTAAGCAAAGTTGATGCACCGCATCAACTTCTCCACACAAACTTGATGTCGTGCATCGCGTTTGTGGTAAACTCGATGCATAACATCGAGTTTTCATGGAGAAGTTGATGCAGTGCATCAACTTTATGTAAGAAACTATGTTTTTTTGGGCTCGCGAGTCATTATATGAGTACTAATTACACTGTCGGGTGGAGAAAACCAATGAGGTTTTACTATGATATCCCACCCCCCGGACCCCCTAAGAAGGGGGTCCGCGAGTCATTATATGAGTACTAATTACACTGTCGGGTGGAGAAAACCAATGAGGTTTTACTATGATATCCCACCCCCCGGACCCCTAAGAAGGGGGCATGCCCCCCCCTTCACCCCCTGGCTATGCCCCCTATCGGGTGCCTATAAGTTGTTGGCCTAACTGCGCAAGGTGAGAGTGCTTCCAGATATAGCTCTTCTTTGCTTAGGTTTAGAAATAACCTTCTGCACATACTAACTAACATTGTGCTAGCTTAATCAAAAACCATCTCATATAAATTCCCTAAAAAATAAAGAGTTCTTGCATTGCATCATCTTCTCCATAGAAACTTGATGTTGTGCATCAACTCGATGCATAACATCAAGTTTGTGAGAAAAAATTTATACAACTTTACGTAATGGTTTTTAAAGTTGATGCACTACATCAAATTTTGATGTTGTGCATCAACTCGATGCATAACATCAAGTTTGTGTGAAAAAGTTGATACGATGCATCAACTTTGTTGTTGATGCAATGCACCAAGCATACACAAAAAAGTTTTCAAAAGTGGATGCATGTCATAAAATGTTCCACACTAACTACATGTTGTGTATCAACTCAATGTATAGCATCAAGTCTATGTGGAAAAGTTGATGCAATGCATCCACTTTTAAAAACTTTGTTTGTGTATGCAAAATTGATGCATTGCATTAACTTTGCTACACAAACTAGATGTTGTGCATCACGTTATGCAAAAATCAAGTTTGTGTGGAAAAGTTGATGGAATGCAACATCTTTGTACACACAAACAAAATTTCTTAAAGTTGATACACTGCATCAACTTTGCTACATAAACTTGATATTCTATATCAACTCAATACAAAACATTAAGTTTGCATGGAAACTTTGATATAATGCATCAACTTTGCGTATATTGTTTTCTTAACAAAGTTGATGAAATGCATTAACTTTGCATTACTAAACAAAACTTCATAAAATTGATGCATTGCATCAACTTTGTTAGGTCACCTTAATGCTATGCATCTTCTTAAAGTTGATACATTGCATCAAGTTTGCGAAGCCACCTTGATGTTGTGCATCTTCTTAAAGTTCATTGCATCAACTTTGCCAAGCCACCTTGATGTTGTGCATCAACTTGATACAAAACATCAACTGTTTATATAGAAACTTGATACAAACATCAACTGATGCAATGCATTAACTTTTATATAGAAATAATTTTTTTAAAAGTTGATACATTGCATCAACTTTTCATACAAAAATAGCATCAGCTTAATGTCGTGTGTATCAACTTGATGCACAACATCAAGATTCTATGCCAAAGTTGATACAATGTATCAACTTTGTGTAGACAAACAATTTTTAAAAATTGTGTGCTACTCTCCTAATATATAAAAAATACTAAAACAGTGTCTATTCTTTGTGGGAACTTTCTTTTAAGAAAAAAACTTCAAAACCTTTATTTATCTTTTAAGATTTATTTCAAACTAGTTTTTGTTATTAAAATTTTGTTCATCGGTAGATATAAGTACATTCTATAATAGCATTTCTAACATCTAAGTTAAAACATCCTATAGGTTCAAACAAATATTAATAATGTTATGTTACCACAAATAAAGCTTTTAAGTAATAAGAAGAAAAGGGAATATTTATGGAATCTTTCTAAGGATTGAGATTTTGTGTACCTTGCCATGGTTGGACTTAAAAGTGCGATTTGCTCTCCTTGTTGCTTTGCTTTGCTTCTTGTGTGCCCAAATAGTTCACTCTCTCTTTCTTTATATCTCTCTCTTAAAATGCGAGGTGACCAAATAGTTCTCTCTCTCTTTCTTTATATCTCTCTCTCTTAAAATGCGAGGTGACCAAATGAGCCTCTCAACTTCTTATGTAGCCTCATAGTTCCAAAAATAGTAGTTATTTAGTGTTTTAATTAGCTCTCCCTCCTTCTCAAGTTCCCTCCCTCTCAATATCCCTCTCTCTCTCTCTGGTTTAGGAAGCCTATTCTCA
Organism: Cibotium barometz; assembly: GCF_041138505.1. Classification (NCBI taxonomy): domain Eukaryota; kingdom Viridiplantae; phylum Streptophyta; class Polypodiopsida; order Cyatheales; family Cibotiaceae; genus Cibotium; species Cibotium barometz. The sequence continues at coordinate 48,924,692 of NC_141051.1, read as the reverse complement.
AACTCTAACCCTCTTTTAAGCTTTCCATTGCTGCACTGAAAACCCTGAACTTTCTGTATACCCTTGGAGACCTGTACATTCAAGGCCAATGACCAAGGTTTCCTTCAAATTGTCAGTGTAACACATAAACATAGCTTTAACAACATGCTAATATTGGATTTTTTGTTTCAAATTTTCTAATGATTCTCCATTTTCTTATGTCTCTTTGCAGATATTTTTCCCTCTAATTATGTTGAGGAACAACCACTCCAAAGCCTCACTGGAGTTTTCTATGCTATGCATGCATCCATTGGAGAGGCAATATTTGTATCTCAAAGCCCAAGTGATCTTGTACAGAACAATATCTTTTTCTTTTCTCACTCATATTTTGTAGATAAAAAACCAGGTTTATTTGGCAAGCTAGAAGAGATCCCCAATCCCCCTCTTAACAATCCCGAATGGCCCAAACCTGATGCTTGGACCATCTTATGCTTAAAGTTTAAGATGGTAAGTGATATCAAGACATCACTCAAGTTTTCAAAGGCGTCTAGGTCAGTAGGGCTAAATTGGTTTTGTTCTTTACATGTTTTTGTGCACATGTTCAATTCCATGCCAACGCACCAAACAAAAACAATGTATATTTGTAAGGAGGTATGGTCTGACCTCATTCAAGGATTACTAGGAGAGGGTTGGGAGGTTAATGAGGGGTCACATCAAGGTGATGTGTACAAGTGCAATGTAGTAGATTCTACAGTGTCTTTCAGGTTCTTGAAGGCACGCTCTATTTTGTACATGCGTCTGCACTACCAAAGATGGATGCAAAAGCACGGGACATGGATCCCACTTCAAGCCTCAGAAGAAGAAATTATGCCTATTGAGGTAGCTGTGATGATGCAAAATGGATGGATTGAGCAAGTGGCAACAAGTAAGCATTGGAGCCTAGCAGACCTGCGTCAACACTTTAGCATCATGGGGCTTTGACAATGTGGAAGAGTCAAGTTTCAAGTTGATGAGAAGAAAGGTATATCTGATTCCACTACATGTCTAGAATTAACCCTTACACTTTCTGGTTACTGTGCCACTTTCTATATTTTTACAGATTGGGAAGCGTAAGGAGGGGACAACCATGGTCTCAGAATCATGGCAAATGGGGAGACCTTGAATTTTCAGCAAGCAAGGTGCATAGCCCTACCAACACATAGTAGGCATGTGGAAGAGCTTGAAGATGAACTGAGCATATGGGAAAATAGCCTCTGTTTTGATGCACGTGAGGGGCAAGAGTTTCAAAATCGAGGTGAAGGCAATGACAAGCTTTCAAGTCAACAAGGAGATGGAGATCAACATGAAGTAAATGTCACAAGAGGGGCAAAAAATGAAGACATTATAACAATTTTAGATTAGATGACATGCTTGTAATTTTTCATGACCTTGAAAAGGCAGCTGGCTTGAGAATGGATGAATGCTTTGGCATTATATGCACGCGATGTGAGGTGGACCTTGATATGTCCAACCTCGGTCCTCACCTAGATAGTGCTATGGAGAATCTATCGCAGAGACAATTGCTTTGGTCAAGGAAACTGTGGTTGAGATTGCAGAGCAAGCCCTAGTTCCAGAGGAGGAATTCACAACCTTACAAGACAAGCTAGAGGCTGAAAAGAATACGCTTGCTACTGTTGGAGTGATGGAGACCAAAGCACCAAAAAAGGATGAGGCTAAGTCCTCGATTGATCTCTCCGCCCCCACCAGCACTTTGGCAAAAGAAGACATTGAGCAAGAGGTAATAATCGACCTTTTACAACCTAGAAACATTTGTAATTATGTATAGAAAAATATTTTGATTTTTCCTTTGATTGCAGAGGAGGGTGGTTGAAATTCATGCATTTGCTGGGAGAGGCAGTGGCAGCAGCACAGACCAGGCCAAGGTCCATGGACATGATGCTGCATTGGCGCACTATCTTGGTTGACTTCCTGTGGATGGCATCACCATTATCCCCACAGGGACTACACCCCTCAATCTGCCTTCACTCTCTTATTTTTGAAAGCCCTCTCTAAGGTGCTCTGTGTAGCCTCTATGGCACAAAGCACCAAATGTATAGTTCTGATTTAAATAACCCTTACCTTCGATGTTTTTGGTTCTGGATTTAGGGGTAAGCTTCTTGCTCATATAGGTATAGCCAAAAGAATAGGCATAGAGGATCCTCAAGAAATATCCCAATACAATACAATTTTTGCAAACTTATTTTCATCAAGTATATCATTGTTTTTTCTAGTTTGTACCATCAATGTTTTTGTGAATGCATCAAAAATGACCTTGGGAGCCTGGGGGAGCAGTGCCAGAACAGTGCGAATTTTGAGCCTACACCGTTGCTTTGTAGAGCCCAAATTTGCACTACTTTGGCACAGCTTCTGTAAGATCCCAGTCTCCACCGCGCTACGGATTCAGGGTACTAGCAGCGGAAGTAGCACATCGGCGCGGGGTAGGGGTCTCACACTCTCGGGGCCTCGCTACGGATATCCGGACAAGAGACTAATCCGTCGGTTTATCCAAAACCGAAACCGAAAAAACTTCCTTTACCCGAAAAGCACGAGCGATTCCACCAGGATAACTCTTTACTCTAACGTAGTCAAGATCATTACTAATCAAACTGATCCGACTGCACCTCTAACGGTACTTGGTCAGATCAAGGAAGAAACTTGCACTTGGATCATTGGGATCAACGCTTTTTTCCCCATCAAGAGGCACAGCCGTTGATTCCTATCCATAGAACAATTACTATCCGGGATTTACTTCATCTATCGTAATAATAGAATTTAAATCTTGATTTACGGATCCATCAGTCCAGCCTAACCCCATTCAGTCCCATGGGTTAGCCAACCGCCCAGCCACTGTAGTGATGGGATCCAATTAAGAATTTGGTTAGGTTTTGTCCCGGGTACCAGGGAAAAGAGTTCCTAGGCCCCCTAGCCGGAAGTTCATGCAAAACATAAAACTAGTCACACCACTTACACACCCAATATGAAATTACCTTTTTCTCAGCATCAACTAACTTTCAAACAATCCTTTAATGAAACCATTATGTCACTGATGACAATCCTCAAAGTATCTAGTTGAATCCTTATTTCCCGTCATTCATTCATCGGTTTACTTATGGCATCATCGGCAACCAGAACACTCACCACCTGTTCACTCAGGGGCCTTTTCCATAGTTCCTAGCTCATAGTAACCGGCAATACATTCATATAACAGAATGGAATCTCCGTGGAAGATCAGCAAGATCAACCCACAGATCCATATAAAAGAGCCATGGACTCATCCGTTGAGGACCAGCAAGGTCAATCAACCAGATCCATGCCCGGTTTCAGAAAACAACTCTTACTCCTTGTTCCAATATCTTCCACGACGCACGTGTGGGTATCTTCGGCGACCCAGAGCTCGAGCACCGTATGGTCAGCACCCTCTAGGATCCTTCGCAGGTGACCTAGCGCTTCACTCATAGGCCGCTTCCTTGGTCCCTAATCCACCGTACCGGAAGCTCACCATTTAAATCAAACTGAGGCTGGTCAAGACCTCGGCCGACCTTGCTATGCGAGACGTCCTGCATTGACTCTCCGTCTCAGCAGTTGCAACTTTATTAGTTAGGTCTCCTTGACCTTAATCCACAAGACGGTCAAAATGCTTCCCCAGCATTCTTGACATAAAACATTCATTTACAAATAGTTCACAAAATACAGTTTCTATATCGAACTCTCGTCTTTTCCATTTTATCCTCCTTAGTCCACATTACTTATTCCACATCCCATTCATATGTATTCATCATCATCCATTCACTCATATCGACGACACATTATTTCCCATACACATTCACATTCATTATTCTACATACACATCCATGCATACATCCATTTTCACATCCTCATTCATACATCCACTTCCACATACATACATCCACATCCGTATCTACATCCATACATCCACATCCACATCTACATTCATATCCATACATCCACATCCACATCCACATTCACATTCATACATACACATCCACATCTACATTCATATTCATACATCCACATCCACATCCACATTCACATTCACATTCATACATACACATCCACATCCACATTCACATTTATACATACATATCCGTATCTACATCCATACATCCATATTTCATCCATTCTCGCCCTACACATTCCATATACATCTTATCATATCCTGTCACATCTCATACACATCTTATCACATCTCATACACCTCTTCTCACATCTTATCACTTCCCATACGCATCTTATCACATATTATCACATCTCATACACCTCTTATCACGTCTTATCACATTTCATATCTTTTTATAGAATACAAGAGAATTCTTATATTTGATATAAGATTTCTCTTCATTTTTATTTATGCATAAATTCCATTTAAGGAGACTAACACTTTCGAATTAAAAATCAATCTTTTATGCATCTTCCTATGTATAATTTCATTTTAAATGAAAATGACACTTTTGAATTAAAATTCAATCTTTTATGCATCTTCCTATGCATAAATTTAATTTGGATGAGAATTGACATTTTTGAATTAAAAATCCATCTTTTATGCATCTTCCTATGCATAAATTCAATTTGGATGAGAATAACGCTTTTGAATTGAAATCTTATTCTTTTATGCATCTTCCTATGCATAAATTCAGTTTAGATGAGAATGACACATTGAATTAAAAATCAAACTTTTATGCATCTTCTTATGCATAAATTCAATTTGGTAGGAATTACACTTTTAGAATAAAAGAAATTCTCTTATGCATCTAAGTTATGCATAAAATCCATTTATGATGAAAATCACACTTTTAGTATAAGAAGAATATCTTTTATGCATACCTCTATGCATGAAATCCAATATGATAAAAGTAACACTCTTACAATAAAATAATCAACTTTTATGCATACCTCTATGCATGAAATTCAATTATGATAAAAGTCACACTTTTATAATAAAATAATCAACTTTTATGCATACCTTTATGCATGAAATCCAAATATGTTAAAAGTCACACTTTTATAATAAAATAATCAACTTTTATGCATACCTCTATGCATGAAATCTAATTATGATAAGAGTAACACTTTTACAATAAAATAATCATCTTTTATGCATACATCTATGCATGAAATCCAAATATGATAAAAGTAACACTTTTATAATAAAATAATCAACTTTTATGCATACCTTTATGCATGAAATTCAAATATGATAAAAGTCACACTTTTATAATAAAATAATCAACTTTTATGCATACCTCTATGCATGAAATCTAATTATGATAAAAGTAACACTTTTACAATAAAATATTGATCTTTTATGCATACATCTATGCATGAAATCCAAATATAATAAAAGTAACACTTTTATAATAAAATAATCAACTTTTATGCATACCTTTATGCATGAAATTCAAATATGATAAAAGTCACACTTTTATAATAAAATAATCAACTTGTATGCATACCTCTATGCATGAAATCCAAATATGATAAAAGTAACACTTTTAGAATAAAATAATCAACTCTTATGCACACTTCTATGCATGAAATTCAATTGTGATAAAAGTAACACTTTTATAATAAAATAATCAACTCTTATGCATACTTCTATGCATGAAATTCAATTGTGCTAAAAGTAACACTTTTACATTAAAATAATAATCTTTTATGCATACCTTTATGCATGAAATCTAATTATGATAAAAGTAACACTTTTATGTTAAAATAATAATCTATTATGCATACCTCTATGCATGAAAATCAATTATGCATAATATAAAAATCAAATTCTCTATGAATATCTTCAATTAATCTAGGATGATAATTCCTAGAATATGGTAAGAAGTCCTCTTTTTATGCTTTGAATGAAATTATTTTATGCATAATTTTTATAAAAATTTTGCCATAGCTCTGCTGCTATGACTGATAAATCTTAATTTTTCTAAGAGATAAAGCTTATCATTAAGGAAATAATTAAAATGATCTCTAATTGGATCATTAATCCATAAATGGATTGAATCATCAATATACATAAACTAAAAGCATAGAAAAAAGCCATTAATTTGGCCTCAAGCATAGCTTAATCTTGGATTAAGGAAAAGCTTTATGAAAAGCTTAATTTGGATTGAGAATGGGTCATGAGTATGACCATTTTTTGAGTGAGAGAGAGAAATTACATAAAAACCATTAGAATTTAAACATAAATGAAAATTTATGTAATTCTTTACTATCATTAATCAATTAACTTCAATAGCATTCATCAAATTATGTAACTCTTCACTACTATTCATCAATTAACTTCAATAGCATTTAAAAACCATACCAATTAAGCTTCTCAAGCTTGAGAGGGGTTGAGAAGAGAGAAGCATTGAGAAATTATAGAAAAGATCAAAATTCACCATTTACCTTACAATTTGCTTGATTCTTTGTTCACGGTAGAGGCCCCCAACCAACCAATCAATTGGTTTAGTATGTTGATGGAGCCACCAATGGGGATTGAAGAAAGAGGGAAGTGCCAGAAACTAATGAATTATTAATGAATTCATAGTTCTTGGCTTAGGTGGAGTAGAGTAACAATGCATAAACACTATATATTTTTCAACAAGGGGGAGGCTTCTATTTATAGGAAAAATTGAGCTCCTAACCAAACAAACTGATTCTAGAATTTTCTAAATCAGTTTGGTCAATTTTTGACCATTTTTAGATCAGTTAAGCTAACTTTTTGGAACTAGACTTGAATGAGGAGAGAGGAGAGATGAAATATCTCAATTTTTATGAGTTTAAAACTCATTCAAGCATGTGAAATATGCACCTCCTTTAAAGAACTCCCCTTCCTTACATATGTGTCAAAATAGAATCATTATATCCAAAATATCTCATATTTTTAATATTGCTCATAGTTTTTTACTAATATACCTTGTACATTTTCAACTCTTCATCTTGTGTGAGCATTTACTCATTTTTGGATACCCAAAATATCTCATATTTTTAATATTGCTCATAGTTTTTTACTAATAAACCTTGTACATTTTCAACTCTTCATCTTATGTGAAATATGCACCTCCTTTAAAGAACTCCCCTTCCTTACATATGTGTCAAAATGGGATCATTATACCCAAAATATCTCATATTTTTAATATTGCTCATAGTTTCTTACTAATAAACCTTGTACGTAATCAACTCTTCATCTTATGTGAGCATTTACTCATTTTTGGGTATCTTCTTTTACAAAATTGGATTTATCTCCTCCCTACACATGGATTGATGCTATTGGCCCATAGGAACCTTAATTGGACCATAATCCAAAAATTTCTGAAAATCTAGACCCTTAGGCTAAGGTCATTTATACCCATTTTCAATAAATTCTAATTGCACATTGGAAGTTCTTTTTGAATTTCTGTTTCGGGAGAATTCATTTTAATAATATGAGAAATTTTTCTATCTAAAAATATTCAAAATCTGAATACTCTCTCTCTAGAATATTTTCTCTCTCTATGTTAAAATAGGCAGAGACAAGATCTTTTATATTTCTGAAGAGGGGATTGATTACAGGGGAAGATGCTGGACATCTTGAGAGGCTGGGGAGGAATCTTACATTCTCTCCCACTTGAAAAACGTGAGATGCCCTCATCTCGCAAACTAGGGGTAATTTCGCAAGATGCACGAATATGAGACTGAGAAAATTTTAATTAAGATTAACCACTAATTAAAAAAGTCTCAAAGAGAGTAAGGATCAAGACAAGAACAAGATTTAAACTTTATTCATTCTTGGAACGTATACAGTAAAGATAGAAGAACTCTTTACACTTCCATAAGCCCGTCCATCATATGATCACAAAAGCAGCACTCACAAGCTGCGCACGTATAAGGTAACTCATCTATAGGAATAATTCTGTTGGTTATTGCCGCACCTATCGCGGTGGTATGAGGTGATCTAACAAAAGGACCTTTGAGAGGCAAACCAAAAACAGGGTAAAGGCATATCTTCTGATGAGGAAGAAAACACGCCAGTAAGAAGACCCGCTCAGAAAACCCAAGATGTCTTGATCTCATGACGTAGTAGTATCGGGGACCCAAACCCAAGGCTTCAATAACCATGGCCAAGCGGACATTGTTACGAAAGTGCTGCTGACCCCAAGGTGTTACCCTAGTTATGTCTTGATAGGTCCGCCATTTGGTTTGAGCTACAGACGTTCCCAAGTGAGGAAAAAGTGAGCGCTCATACTATTCTATAAAATCCTTCTTCACAGACTCACTTGCGTCTTGAAGGTGAGAAATCATCATGGATAAAACTAATTCCTGTTGCCAAGCCATGAAGGAGATTAAGAAGAAGGGAGATCGATGGAAGTAAGATTACTGTGAGCGATAAGTAAAAGTTACGACTTATATAAAGGAAGGAGTTAGCGTAACCTAGAAGCCAACGGTATCTTGCCACTGAAGTTTTATCGTCTTTCCATGATTTGGGTTTGGCACAAATTTCTATATAAGGCATTAAGAACTTTGAGATGAGGGGATAAAAGAAGTTCGTAGGCTAAGTCACTTACTTTCTTTGGTCCACAATATCTGGGGGATAACTACTTATACTCCCCTAGAGATAAAGAAATTCTTTTGGTCCATATTCAAATGAAGACTATAACTGCTTCTTTGAATTCTTTGACTGTCCTCTTCTTATCTGTATATTGTCTCTATTGATCTTGGATAGCATTTATATCTTTATGAATTGCCTGTATCTGTTGCTCTAAGTTGCCAAGCATTTGACTGGTCATCTCGATCCTAATCAATGGGTCGGACCTAGTTAATGGAGTTAAGCAATCTTGTCCGAGAGACGGACCCTGATTAGATTGGTATGAAGGAATTGGTCTCTGAATTTGGGTTCTAGACTTCCCTGTGCCCTTTCCATGGTAGAAGTCGGGCAGTCTTTTAACTGATGGTCAAAACCTTGGCATCCAAAACACTGGTTCTCACTTCTGAACTCATCGTTCTGAATCTTTAAAACAGGTGGGCTCCTCAGAAGGTATTCTGGGTAAAGTGTCTTCCCTTTTTAAATAGAATCTTTCTTTTATTTAGAGAGGGAATAATTATAAGATCAGAAAAGGAGATTCTTACTCCTGTATACCTCGAAGTTTTGGGGGAGGAATCTTACAAACTTCTACCCCACTTAAAAAGGTGCGAGATGTCCTCATCTCGCAAAGTAGAGGACAACTCTTTTTCTTAAGATCCAATTTATTCTGGGTTCCTTATATTCTGGTCAACCCAACAGAATACGGGAATAAATATCCCTTATATAGACTCATCATTAAATAACAATTCATTTTAGATCATATCATTCATACGATAATGGTCCATTAGACCGAAAAATTTCCTTCTGAACATTCCTCCACGGGAATTTCAGTTAAGTTAGTTCTCAATTTATCATCTCTTAACTTGATCTACCGTGTCAAGTGTTAACAGTAGCAATTTGACAGCACAATCCACTAATCTCATAGTGATTTGCTGAATTCATTATCATCATTCTAGTTATGAATATCATCACAGGGACTCGTCCCAATCATCCACATTGTGATTTCTCTCAATTTATTACATTTCAATCCATTTTCAGGGATCATCCTTTTTCAATCAGAATCCAAATCAACTCATCAATTCTCAAACAGAATTAAAAAATCATATCACCCACATTCGAAATCATCATCTGGATAGCATTAATGCTTATAGTTTCAAGTCTTGGATTTACTCGTATATACTACCGGTAAAGAGCTACAGTTATACCCTCGGTATATACGGATAGTCATGATACTCGAAACTATAAGGTAAATACCATCATGTCTAGGCCTCAAGCAAGTCAGGGTTCCATACAATTGCGGTACTTCCAATTGAAGACCCAATTACTAATTTATGAATTTCAATTTGAATTAACAATTTGTATGAATTATATCACACAATTACAACCTTTTTGTGCGTCTTGATAAACTTTTGATATAATTGGCTCCTTAGTTGATCGTATTGGAGATCTATGACATAAGTCTGGTAAACAATTTTTTCTTTATCCGATCGTCCGTAAACAATCACTTAAAAAAAAACATTTGTATATTTATATACAAGTTGCAATAAGTACATAGAGTGGCTCGGCTCCAAATTTCAAAATCTCCTCGAGAGATGCATAAGACGACGGTACTGGGCCATAGTCATGTCCTGTTACATAATTTCTCTAATTGCGAAGGGAGCTATTATTTTCTCCCTAGGGATAAATCGACTAAAGAGTCTATAAACTCGGCAAGCAAGTCTGAAATTTTGAGGCGTTGAATGATATAGAATGACACCACGCATCATTTTCGGCTTTATCAAAATCATGGCCAATGAGAGGTTCTGCCTCAGCATTGCATGCCGGTTGCAAGAGGCGTGGATATATAACCCTGCAAACCACTTATGCTGTTGTCTCTCCACTAGGTTAGGAAAATATAATTCCTCAAAATGGCGTGTGAGTCTTGTTTGGCTTGTTCGAGTTGAAGCGGAAGAGTTGAGATGCTCGAAGGCAAATGCAATCATATCTTGAGACTAGGTGAGGTCGGGAATACCAGATAAATGGGGAACTTCCATCTATAAAAATAATTTCTTTGATTAAAATTTCTTCATTAAAGAAGCTTACGGAATGAAAATACATTATGAAAATGCTGTTTCTGAATTCTTATTACCAATTTCAAATAAGAATTTAATTATCTTTATTAGCTTTCAATTTTGCTCTGATACCAAATGTAAGATCCCAGTCTCCACCGCGCTACGGCGGATTCAGGGTACTAGCAGCGGAAGTAGCACATCGGCGCGGGGTACGGGTCTCACACTCGGGGCCTCGCCCACACGGATATCCGGACAAGAGACTAATCCGTCGGTTTATCCAAAACCGAAACCGGAAAAACTTCCTTTACCCGGAAAGCACGGGTGATTCCACCAGGATAACTCTTTACTCTAACGTAGTCAAGATCATTACTGATCAAACTGATCCGACTGCACCTCTAACGGTACTTGGTCAGATCAAGGAAGAAACTTGCACTTGGATCATTGGGATCAACGCTTTTTTCCCCATCAAGAGGCACAGCCGTTGATTCCTATCCATAGAACAATTACTATCCGGGATTTACTTCATCTATCGTAATAATAGAATTTAAATCTTGATTTACGGATCCATCAGTCCAGCCTAACCCCATCCAGTCCCATGGGTTAGCCAACTGCCCAACCACTGTAGTGATGGGATCCAATTAAGAATTTGGTTAGGTTTTGTCCCAGGTACCAGGGAAAAGAGTTCCTAGGCCCCCTAGCCGGAAGTTCATGCAAAACATAAAACTAGTCACACCACTTACACACCCAATATGAAATTACCTTTTTCTCAGCATCAACTAACTTTCAAACAATCCTTTAATGAAACCATTATGTCACTGATGACAATCCTCAAAGTATCTAGTTGAATCCTTATTTCCCGTCATTCATTCATCGGTTTACTTATGGCATCATCGGCAACCAGAACACTCACCACCTGTTCACTCAGGGGCCTTTTCCATAGTTCCTAGCTCATAGTAACCGGCAATACATTCATATAACAGAATGGAATCTCCGTGGAAGATCAGCAAGATCAACCCACAGATCCATATAAAAGAGCCATGGACTCATCCGTTTTGAGGACCAGCAAGGTCAATCAACCAGATCCATGCCCGATTTCAGAAAACAACTCTTACTCCTTGTTCCAATATCTTCCACGACGCACGTGTGGGTATCTTCGGTGACCCAGAGCCCGAGCATCGTATGGTCAGCACCCTCTAGGATCCTTCGCAGGTGACCTAGCGCTTCACTCATAGGCCGCTTCCTTGGTCCCTAATCCACCGTACCGGAAGCTCACCATTTAAATCGAACCGAGGCTGGTAAAGACCTCGGCCGACCTTGCTACGCGAGACGTCCTCCATTGACTCTCCGTCAGCAGTTGCAACTTTATTAGTTAGGTCTCCTTGACCTTAATCCACAAGACGGTCAAAATGCTTCCCCAGCATTCTTGACATAAAACATTCATTTACAAACAGTTCACAAAATACAGTTTCTATATCGAACTCTCGTCTTTTCCATTTTATCCTCCTTAGTCCACATTACTTATTCCACATCCCATTCATATGTATTCATCATCATCCATTCACTCATATCGACGACACATTATTTCCCATACACATTCACATTCATTATTCTACATACACATCCATGCATACATCTATTTTCACATCCTCATTCATACATCCACTTCCACATACATACATCCACATCCGTATCTACATCCATACATCCACATCCACATCTACATTCATATCCATACATCCACATCCACATCCACATTCACATTCATACATACACATCCACATCTACATTCACATTCATACATCCACATCCACATCCACATCTACATTCATATCCATACATCCACATCCACATCCACATTCACATTCACATTCATACATACACATCCACATCCACATTCACATTCATACATACATATCCGTATCTACATCCATACATCCATATTTCATCCATTCTCGCCCTACACATTCCATATACATCTTATCATATCCTATCACATCTCATACACATCTTATCACATCTCATACACCTCTTATCACATCTTATCACTTCCCATACGCATCTCATCACATATTATCACATCTCATACACCTCTTCTCACGTCTTATCACATTTCATATCTTTTTATAGAATACAAGAGAATTCTTATATTTGATATAAGATTTCTCTACATTTTTATTTATGCATAGATTCCATTTAAGGAGACTAACACTTTCGAATTAAAAATCAATCTTTTATGCATCTTCCTATGCATAATTTCATTTTAAATAAAAATGACACTTTTGAATTAAAATTCAATCTTTTATGCATCTTCCTATGCATAAATTTAATTTGGATGAGAATTGACATTTTTGAATTAAAAATCCATCTTTTATGCATCTTCCTATGCATAAATTCAATTTGGATGAGAATAACGCTTTTGAATTGAAATCTTATTCTTTTATGCATCTTCCTATGCATAAATTCAGTTTAGATGAGAATGACACTTTGAATTAAAAATCAAACTTTTATGCATCTTCTTACGCATAAATTCAATTTGGTAGGAATTACACTTTTAGAATAAAAGAAATTCTCTTATGCATCTAAGTTATGCATAAAATCCATTTATGATGAAAATCACACTTTTAGTATAAAAAGAATATCTTTTATGCATACCTCTATGCATGAAATCCAATATGATAAAAGTAACACTCTTACAATAAAATAATCAACTTTTATGCATACCTCTATGCATGAAATTCAATTATGATAAAAGTCACACTTTTATAATAAAATAATCAACTTTTTTGCATACCTTTATGCATGAAATCCAAATATGTTAAAAGTCACACTTTTATAATAAAATAATCAACTTTTATGCATACCTCTATGCATGAAATCTAATTATGATAAGAGTAACACTTTTACAATAAAATAATCATCTTTTATGCATACATCTATGCATGAAATCCAAATATGATAAAAGTAACACTTTTATAATAAAATAATCAACTTTTATGCATACCTTTACGCATGAAATTCAAATATGAAAAAAGTCACAATTTTATAATGAAATAATCAACTTTTATGCATACCTCTATGCATGAAATCTAATTATGATAAAAGTAACACTTTTACAATAAAATAGTCATCTTTTATACATACATCTATGCATGAAATCCAAATATGATAAAAGTAACACTTTTATAATAAAATAATCAACTTTTATGCATACCTTTATGCATGAAATTCAAATATGATAAAAGTCACACTTTTATAATAAAATAATCAACTTTTATGCATACCTCTATGCATGAAATCCAAATATGATAAAAGTAACACTTTTATAATAAAATAATCAACTCTTATGCACACTTCTATGCATGAAATTCAATTGTGATAAAAGTAACACTTTTATAATAAAATAATCAACTCTTATGCATACTTCTATGCATGAAATTCAATTGTGCTAAAAGTAACACTTTTACATTAAAATAATAATCTTTTATGTATACCTCTATGCATGAAATCTAATTATGATAAAAGTAACACTTTTATGTTAAAATAATAATCTATTATGCATACCTCTATGCATGAAAATCAATTATGCATAATATAAAAATCAATTTCTCTATGAATATCTTCAATTAATCTAGGATGATAATTCCTAGAATATGGTAGGAAGTCCTCTTTTTATGCTTTGAATGAAATTATTTTATGCATAATTTTTATAAAAATTTTGCCATAGCTCCGCTGCTATGACTGATAAATCTCAATTTTTCTAAGGGATAAAGCTTATCATTAAAGAAATAATTAAAATGATCTCTAATTGGATCATTAATCCATAATGGATTGAATCATCAATATACATAAACTAAAAGCATAGAAAAAAGCCATTAATTTGGCCTCAAGCATAGCTTAATCTTGGATTAAGGAAAAGCTTTATGAAAAGCTTCATTTGGATTGAGAATGGGTCATGAGTATGACCATTTCTTGAGTGAGAGAGAGAAATTACATAAAAACCATTAGAATTTAAACATAAATGGAAATTTATGTAATTCTTTACTATCATTAATCAATTAACTTCAATAGCATTCATCAAATTATGTAACTCTTCACTACTATTCATCAATTCAATAGCATTTAAAAACCATACCAATTAAGCTTCTCAAGCTTGAGAGGGGTTGAGAAGAGAGAAGCATTGAGAAATTATAGAAAAGATCAAAATTCACCATTTACCTTACAATTTGCTTGATTCTTTGTTCACGGTAGAGGCCCCCAACCAATCAATTGGTTTAGTATGTTGATGGAGCCACCAATGGGGATTGAAGAAAGAGGGAAGTGCCAAAAACTAATGAATTATTAATGAATTCATAGTTCTTGGCTTAGGTGGAGTAGAGTAACAATGCATAAACACTATATATTTTTCAACAAGGGGAAGGCTTCTATTTATAGGAAAATTTGAGCTCCTAACCAAACAAACTGATTCTAGAATTTTGTAAATCAGTTTGGTCAATTTTTGACCATTTTTAGGTCAGTTAAGCTAACTTTTTGGAACTAGACTTGAATGAGGAGAGAGGAGAGATGAAATATCTCAATTTTTATGAGTTTAAAACTCATTCAAGCATGTGAAATATGCACCTCCTTTAAAGACCTCCCCTTCCTTACATATGTGTCAAAATAGAATCATTATATCCAAAATATCTCATATTTTTAATATTGCTCATAGTTTTTTACTAATATACCTTGTACATTTTCAACTCTTCATCTTGTGTGAGCATTTACTCAATTTTGGATACCAAAAATATCTCATATTTTTAATATTTCTCATAGTTTTTTACTAATAAACCTTGTACATTTTCAACTCTTCATCTTATGTGAAATATGCACCTCCTTTAAAGAACTCCCCTTCCTTACATATGTGTCAAAATGGGATCATTATACCCAAAATATCTCATATTTTTAATATTGCTCATAGTTTCTTACTAATAAACCTTGTACATAGTCAACTCTTCATCTTATGTGAGCATTTACTCATTTTTGGGTATCTTCTTTTACAAAATTGGATTTATCTCCTCCCTACACATGGATTGATGCTATTGGCCCATAGGAACCTTAATTGGACCATAATCCAAAAATTTCTGAAAATCTAGACCCTTAGGCTAAGGTCCCCATTTCCAATAAATTCTAATTGCACATTGGAAGTTCTTTTTGAATTTCTGTTTCGGGGGAATTCATTTTAATAATATGAGAAATTTTTCTATCTAAAAATATTCAAAATCTGAATATTCTCTCTCTAGAATATTTTCTCTCTCTCTATGTTAAGATAGGCAGAGACAAGATCTTTTATATTTCTGAAGAGGGGATTGATTACAGGGGAAGATGCTGGACATCTTGAGAGGTTGGGGAGGAATCTTACAGCTTCCCCAGCCCTTCAGGAGCAATTCTGATGCATTGGATGACAAATAATGTATTTTTACGCATGATTAAAGGTATTTTTATCTTGTAAATTACTATTTCTTATAATCAATGTACTCAACTTGATTATAAATGCATCAAAAATGATTCTGAGTGGCTGGGGGAGCAGTGCTAGAACAGTGCAAATTTTGAGCCTGCATCGCTGCTGTAGAGCCCAAATTCACACTATTCTGGCATAGCTTCCCCAGCCCTCCAGGAGCAATTCTGATGCATTAGATGACAAATAATGTATTTTTACACATGATTAAAGGTATTTTTATTTTATAAATTACTATTTTTATAATTAATATACTCAACTTCATTATAAATGCATCAGAAATGATCTTGAGTGGCTGGGGGAGTAGTGCCAGAACAATGCGAATTTTGAGCCTGCACTGCCTGCTAAATAGCCTAAATTTGCACTGTTCTGGCCTAGCTTCCCCAGTCCTCCAGGAGAAATTCTAATGCATTGGATGACAAACAATGTAATTTTATACATGATTAAAGCTGTTTTTATCTTATAACTATTGTTTCTCACAATTAGTGTACTCGACTTCATTATAAATGCATCAGAAATGATTCTGAGTGGCTAGGAGAGCAGTGCGAGAACATTGCAAATTTTGAGCCAGCATCGCCACTGCAAAGCTTAAATTCGCACTATTCTGGCATAGCTTCACCAGTCCTCCAGGAGAAATTCTGATGCATTGGATGATAAACACTATATTTTTACACATGATTAAAGGTGTTTTTATCTTATAAACTACTATTTCTCACAATTAGTGTGCTCAACTTCATTATAAATGCAGTCACAATTAGTGTGCTCAACTTCATTATAAATGCATCAGAAATGATCCTGAGTGTGGCTAGGGGAGAAGTGCTAGAACAGTGCGAATTTTGAGCCTACATTGCCGTTGCTGCAGAGGCCAAATTCACACTGTTCTGGCACAGCTTCCTCAGTCCTCCCAGGAGCATTTCTGATGCCTTGGGTGATAAACTTGCACATGATAGACACTCCATGATAGACACTCCATGTTAAACAAATATGATGACACTGAGACATTGTAAGAGAAACTTAAAATTTTAATTATTCAGAAGGTTACAAATGAAAGCTAGATAGGCTTGTTACAAAGGGGGGTATGAAACAAAAGAGTTGCTTCAAAAAAAAGGTTAACATCTAGGATCTCTAGATCGTGTCTCAGTTAGGTTTTTTTTTGCCCTTAAAAAAACTATTAATAGTTCCTTCTCTCACTTCATTTTCATTTCACTTTTTTAGAGAGCTTGAGCTCAAGATCTACGTAGACACCCACGTAAGGACACCATCACATCACCACATTATAGTCGTACATGGATACGCACCAAGAACATCGCACGTGTTACCATGCCTTCACAAAACACAGTGCAAGGCACGCAACAACCACATACTGGTGACACCACAGAAGAGAGTGACCCCTTGGATTCTAGGACATGCCCAATGGGATCACCAGAGTCCACCAACCCTCCTCCCGCAGCAACACCAACACACACACATGCAAGCCCTTCTAGTGGGAGCAAGCATGTGAAGAAGACCCCACAATGCAGCCACCCAAGAGAGCAAGATAGAGAGGCCGATGATGAGTAGTTCGACTGGGTTGGTGAAAACATTCCTACATTGCGCAGCACCATAGGTGGTAAGACCCTACTACTAGGACAGGGTCCCCTACCTACCTGGGAGGAACTTGATACACACAGGTACCACAGCAACAGGAGGAGGAGGATTCAAACTATGAGAGAGACCAAGAGGAGGTTCCTGCAGAAAGGTCAAGCTCTTCAAGCCAAGGAAGTCCCAACCTCGCCAACGCACTAACACAACAAAGCTCCAAGGAGAAGGATGCGCCAAGGGCATAGGGCTCTACAAAAAATCAAGTTTTATCAGAGGAACACTGAGTTGCTGATAAGAAGAGCCCCTTTCACTCGCACAGTGAAGAAGATTCTCCAACGATATAGAACAGAGTTCCGTGTGCAGGGGATTTCCCTTGAAGCATTGTAAGAAGCCTCTGAGGCTTACCTTTTTGGGCTTTTTGAAGACACCAACCTCCTTGCAATACACGCAAAGAGGATTACCGTATCTACCAAGGACATGCAACTAGCTCGGCACATTCGAGGCGAGCTAGTTATGTTAGTGCAAATTGGCAAATCAGAAATGATTATATAGTTCAAAACCAAGTTAATACATATTTTTTGGGGTCCCAAGCTCAAGTAAATCTTGCTACTTAAGCGCTATCTTAGTTTTTCAATCGTGCTACATTTTTCAAAATTTCTAAATTCTCTCTTAACAACCATGAAACAAAGGTTTTAGGTGCCCAAATTATGTTTGTACAATGTACCTTAGCGGAATTATTCTATACAGACAAAATGTTGCAAGTTTACTAAAGGAATGTAATGCATATGACTCAAGAATCTAAATCCAGAATTTTTGTTGTGTGCAGTTTTGACATTTTGAAACAATTAATATTTGTAGCTTACTAAGGGGCTTTTACATATAACTTTAAGATCTCAATGGATAGAGTAAGCATTGTATCACCTTAAAAAACTTGCAAACACATTAAAACCATGTATTGGTTTGGATACAAATGGATGCTAAAAAGTGGTGTATTAAACACACACAACTTCCTACTATTTTAGACACTCTCAATTGAATTTTATTTTATGTGAAACTTGGCAGAATATTTGACACAAATATGAAATAATTACTTGGAATTTTTCACGGGGCTTAGTAATTTTTTCCTCTAAGCTTATAAGGTGGTTTTCTCAAACCTGAGTTGCAGTCTCATGCAAGTCCTATTTATGGGTGTAATTCCTTATCGTGCCAGCATCCAAATTGCAAGGTTACATTTTTTAATGACACACTAGGTCACATATTGAAACTCCTCAAGAGGGATTTTGAATATGTCTTTCCTAGCGCAAGTAGCATTTTATTTGCATCGTCCGAAAAAGGACACTTAAGTGTCCTTTTTTGGTACCAAACTAGTGTTAAAGGAAGCCAACGAGGCAAACAAGGTAGGTTGTGCTATGGACTTTCAAAGGTGCATTACAGAGAGAAGATCACTAATCAAGAAGGCAAAGCAATATGCAGGAGAGCAAGATGTAAAATGGTGGGACACGTTCTTTGAACAACAAGAAGAAATACCTGAAAGGAATATCAATAACTCATGGAAAGCTAGTTCTTTTCAGTGGCCAACTCAAAAAACCACTTATTTTGCAGCACCAATTCCAACAGAGATCGATAAACTTCTTCATGGGGAAGCAAGAGAGATGTACATAGGAGACAGAGATGATCGAAATAAAGGTGAAAAATAATTCAAGAGATGTGGAGTGGTGATCCACAAGACTTAAATGAGGGTACCCTTGTTGCTACCCTAGCTGAGGATGATGCTTTAAAACATCTGTTTTGGATTGTAAAGGTAATAGCTATCAACAAAGATGAAATTGGTGAGCATACATTGTCACTAACAGTGCATTGGATGAGAACAACTCATGAAAATGAATTTGAGGGAAAGTATAGCTTGGAAATGGTAAATACAACAAAAGGAAAGGGCAAGCGCAAGAGGGGAAAGAACATTGCTAGCACTAGTGTACTAGCACTTAATGAGGTAGATATTTTGGTGTATGACTTTACTCTCACAAAAGCAGGCTACTTGAGAAAGTAAACCATTTCTATTTTACAAGAGAAGATCCCTTGCTTCAATAACTCTAAGCTTGCTAGCACATCCTTGGGTGTGCTAACATGACAGCGAACCCAAGGAGTCTTAGCTTTAGGTGTACACATAGAAGAAAAAAATGTCTTTGTGGATAGTGATGCAGAGGATGCCTCGTCTAGAACCTCCTTAGGGGAAGGCACACCAGCAAGTGATGGGGTGATGGTATAGGTAGCAGTGATGATGAGGAGCCATAACTATGCCATGAGTTGTATGTCTAAAAAACAACTCCTTTTTTAGAGTTGTATTAATTACTTTTTTGGATTAAAGATGTTAATGAAAAATGGTATCTATTTTGGTATATTTTTTTAATACTTATTGTTAGATTTTAAGTTGTAATCTCAAAAAGTAAGCAAAACCATGTCTTTTTTTTCCTTCCATTTTTTGTAAAGAATGCGTAGAGTGTCCTAAATAGTGTCATTTTTGGGCGCGGCATTGTACGCATGCATAGACCACTTTCCAAAAAAGGGTAAAAATTTAGCCTTTTTTTATTGGAATCTTTGAAAAATGCTAAATGTTTCTCGTTTTCAAGAAATATTACATAGTTTGCCCGCAACAATGTTACATGTGTTCTAAACAAGAACTAGTTTGAGTGAGCAAGAATAAGAGCTAGAGCATATGCATGGGCATGACAAGTCTAGGCTTGAAAATCTAGAGGGTAAATGCAAGTCACCTGGAGATCGTGAGCCCAGGACCCTGACCACAACATGATTAGCGGCATGGATCATGATGTACTTTCAAGATGGTGCTATGATTACTATAGAAGTGGTCACTCATTCCAACAAGCATAAGAACCAGCAACCCTTCTTGTGCAACCCTTAGCAAGCTAGAAAGTGGTGGCTTTGTTGCATGAATTTCCTGTGTTGTGTTTAATTTCTCAATTGCCAAAGCAATACCTAAGTGATAAGAAAAGGGATCTCAAGTCTTTGATGAGATCTTGATATCTATGATGAGTGCTAGACCTTTCCACACTTGGAAGGTTTAGCTAGCACTGAGTTATCTGTACTACAAGGGTACAAATACTACGTTTAAGAAGATAGAGAAAAGGAAATCACTACAAGGGTGATTTACTAAAATCTAGGCTGCTAACATATTCTCTTACCTTTATTAACCTTGTTTCCTTCCTTAACCCTCCCTACACAACCTTCTTTCTCTCTTTTCTTGATCTCCTCATGCTTATTGTGCCCCATTAGAATACATATTCTCGGTCCATTTACAAGGCTAGAGATCTAAAGCATAAAGGGGTGGTGTAATGTGGAAGGAGTGCAAGGTGTAAGGAGTGCAAACTCTATCAAGAATGAACTCCTCATTCTCACCATGATCATCACTCTCATGTCCCATGGTATGATGTTGCACAACTGTAACAACACCTTGCTCAGCTTGTGGAGTTGATGACACTTATGAATGTGAGAAATTTTTAAACACATAGAGTGTAAACTCTGAATAGGGATAGCGAAATTGTGGACTGACAATAAAAGACGATTTACCCTTGAGGTGATTTCTACATCTTGGGATTTTGACATCTTGAACTAAGCAAAGAAGTTGGAGGGGCTTGAGCGGTGAACACTATGCTTCCTTTAAAGGCTCCTCCAATTTTCAATAGAGGTAAGTCCCTTTGTTGAATTTCCTTGCATCATTGCTTTCTCTTAGATTCCTACATTTAATAGGATAAGTGTGTTTACTTGCTTTATTTTCCTTTAATCTCGATAATTTCAGGCTCAACTAAATAGAACCAAAATCTATATATATATATATATGTTCAAAACAGCAAACAAAATTTAAAACTCTAAAGAATCTTAAACCAATGAAATGACCATACAAGGTGTGCACTAGTCTAATAGCCCACCTAATTAGGGAACCAAATCTGTCAATATTAGGACCAAATCCAAGTGGTGCTATGGAATTCCATGCCTTGAGGCCTATGCCTCAAGTGCAAACTTCAATTCCTCATCTTCGGACATGGATAACTTACATGCCACACATGCCACTAGTTGGTTTTGAACCCTTGGCTCCACCTATTCCTCCGAGATTTGGTTCTCTGCCCAATAAGTCCGTAACTCCAAATCTATTGCCAATGTCGGTTGAAATTACACAATCCATCCAAACCATGGATGCTCAAATTGTGGCTATATTTAATAGTTTAGAAAGGGGGGTTGAAAGATGTCCTAAGCCAAGAAGGATCTTCACATAGCTCATGGGATGTCCTTAAACCTATTGCCTACGAAATATCCAAATATATGAATAAATTTGATAGTTTCAAAGATCCAAATGAGTTCATGCAAGTGTTTGAACAATGTTGTGATTCTTTTAGAGCTATTGACTGCCCATCTAGGGTTCAAGATTTCACATTATGCTTAACAGGAAAAGCCAGTTGATGGTTTAACACACTTTGTCCCAAGATCAAAGTTAACTTTGGAACTTTGGTAGCAGAGCTTTCGTGTGCGAGTTCTCAAAGCAAGGTCAGGATGTGGTGTGCATCGCGTGTGAACTTTACTAAATTCAATAGAAAATTGATGAAACCATACGAGACTTTACCGTCCAAATAAAAACTATGGATTCATGGTGTGAACCATGAGAAAAATTGAATAACGTTCAATTGACTATGGATTCATGGTGTGAACCATGAGAAAAATTGAATAACGTTCAATTGAAAAGATGTTTTATGATGGGGCTAAAGATAAATGTCTTGCATACTTTGATCCTTGTCAAGTCTTGAGACCCTTGACAAATGAAGCAGAGAGGCTATCCAATTAGATGATAACATGTTGGATGATGACCTAAAATTAGGGAATCCCTCAATCGAACCAAGGGTTATAAACAAATTGATTTTGGAGCTCACCACTCACAACAGCTTTACACTACCTTGATGGGGAGAGAAACACAGGATGAAAAAGGGGCTAAACATGAACAAAATCTGAAACCCCTTGGGGGCACAAAGCCAAAGCTTTTATTTTGCAATCATTACAAACAAGTCCCTAAAACAACACTTGGTTCTAAAGTTTGTGCAATTGAATGAAATTAGTCAAAAACACAAGTCATGTACCAACCTTGTTTGATTGGTACATCATCTTTAACTCAACAAAATATGTCACAAATGAATCAATGCGAGACACAAAACCCTCAAACCCTATAATCCAAGAACCCACATTATAAAGTATGGTGTCCTTGGAACATAATGAGACCAAAAAAGGGGTAGAATTAGTTAAGGACATGATAAGACCATCACTCCAAAGCTTTAAATGTTGTGGGACCACATAGGATAGTAGACTGACTGATGATCTGGAACACCCTATCTCCAATTGCTAGAGATGGGGTGTTCCATACTGTTCCTCTACTGCTGGAGATTTCTTGGTTTGAAACACCCCATCTCCTGCTCTACCAGAGACTACTAAGCCTCTTCTAGAATGGTTAGGAATTCATCCTACCAAAAGAATCATCTGCTCAGATGGTGCTGACACACCATCTCAACAGATGATTTTTGCCTAGCCTACACAACTGACCAGAGATTAACTAATAAGATGTGGCTAACTTAATAATTGACTGCATCGTATCCTTGTTTAATCAAGCTTGTCCTCTCGAAATCCATAGGCAAGATACTCAGAGATTTCTTCACTCCATTTCTTATTTAATGGCTTGTTCTATGGAAATCCACAGGCAAGATACTCATATATTTCTTCACTCCATTCTGGTACCCAGATCTAATTTGAATATAGAAGCACTCGGTAACTCAACATCAACACCAGCGAGCAAGATCTTCTCTATTAGGTATTCTTGAGATGTGGTCTACCATTACATGTTGTGAACCTTTCCTTACTATGAAAGTAAAGTCGAAGTCCATTAATAGAAAACAACTAGCGGAGTAATTCACCCAGTCATGCAAGGCTCATTGACAAATATCTAACCACCTTCATGAGGGTGTTTGTGGATGACTTTAGTGTGTTCGGGAAGATTACACACGTCACAATGAGCCTCGAAATGTGCAAGAAAGCCAAATTGAGCCTAAATCCAACCAAGTGTGCATTCGTTTGACCAGTGGATCCCTCTTGGGGCATATAGTGTCTACAAAAGGGCTTGCAATGGATCCGGCCAAGTGTCAGTCATTGTGAAGCTGCAGTCACCTAGATACAACAAAGCTTGATGATCCACAAAGAAGATGAACTAAGTCAATAGTAGTGTCTATACATTTTCATCGCATATATCATGGCTAGTCCTCTCTTAGTTGTGGTATAATTCATCTCATCTTCATTGAGTTTTCAACTTGCAAAGTAAATTAGATAATCCAATTTATGCTTCCCTAGTGGCTAAACTAAAATACACCCAATTGTGAAGTTTGATGCATCGATATGCATGTAGTAGAACACAAGGTTCCAATTTTGTGGTCCCTCTTTAATTCATTCGTAAGTTTACTGAAACTCTTTGGTCCATAAAAGACAATCAAATCTTATACAATGGTCTGGAGATATCAGCATAGAACATGATAAATCTCCGATAATATCCAATGTGTCTCATAAGTCATTATACTACCTTATAGTTGGTGGGTGGCAACGTGGCACCTCGTGGTGGAAACTCTTCGGTCCATTTATCTTGGACCTCTTTTAAAGAGTTATCAATGCCTTTTCTTCCTGCTGCAAAGAGTTCTGTGGCAATGAAGATAGATTTGGGGTCCTCATGCTAGGCTCTGTAATATCTAAATAGGCTTGCTAGTGGCCTAGGGTTAGGTGGCTCCCTTAGGACCACCATTCACACCCACACACCTTCTACACCCTTGTTCACTAAGGCTCCAAGGCCTATATCTTAATATGGTAGTGTTGAGAAAACATGGTGCTTATGCTAGATCAAGAAGATGTGGAGGAGAGAGACCCAAAATACAAGAATGACTCTTGCTAATTAAGTTGCTTACACATATAACTAGGCTTCATGCTTCATACAAATGCCTTTGGCATGTGCCTTTAAATAGGCTTGCTAGTTGCCTCTAGGGTTTGGTGGCTCCCTTAGGACCATTCACACCCACACACCTTCTACACCCTTGTTCACTAAGGCTCCAAGGCCTATATCTTAATACCCCCCTCAATACCAGCCATGAAAAAATGTGCTTGGAATGGGTGGTATTGGACATATGAAAAAAACAAACTTGCCTTTATAACATTAGGCTTACAAGAATGTTCATGGTGGTGTGGTTATCTAGGATTTACAACTATGTTCCTAGAGCCTTAGAGGCTAATACATTGATGCCATCTAAGTCTTTATTTTATGTCGATGAAAATGTACACCTTAATGATGGTGCACCCCACTCTTTGTGTGCTTGCTTGACCTCTGACATGCTTTGGACATACATGCCATTGCTTCCACATGCTTTCCACGACCATTCTCACACAATGATCAACACAAGGCTGCCACCCTTGCTTAAGTGGTTTGCACATAGATGTTCCTTCAACATGCTTGATGCTTCTCTGCATACCATACCTCCTCCATGGGCAATGAGGGAATTCCTTAGAGTAATGGTTATGAGGTAGATTTATATGGGAAAGGGAAAGGGAGGGTCTTACCACTTGCCTTATAGATTGGTCAAGGGCAATGTCTACTCCATAATTACAACAAGAGCTTTTGTGCATGTTGGTTACATGATACCCATTAGGATTTGAAAGTACAAGCTTAATGAAAGTTGTAAGATTCCTCCCCCAACCCCCTTTTTGATGTCTAGTATCTTCCCCTGTAATCAATCCCTCTTCAGAAATATAAAGACCTTGTTTCTAACTGTTTTAACCTAGAGAGAGAATATATTCTAGAGAGAGAATATTCAGATTTTGAATATTTTTGGATAGAAAAATATCTCATATAATTAAGATGAATTCCCCTGGAACAGAAATTCAAAAAGAATTTTCAAATGTGCAATTGGAATTAATTGGAAATAGGTATAAAGAACCTTAGTCTAGAAATCTTTAGACTATGGTCCAATTAAGGTTCCTATGGGCCAATAGCATCAATACATGTGTAGGGAGGAGATAAATCCAATTTGTAAAAAGAAGATACCCAAAAATGAGTAAATGCTCACATAAGGTGAAGAGTTGAAAATGTACAAGGTTTATTAGTAAAAAACTATGAGCAATATTAAAAATATGAGATATTTTGGGTATCCAAAAATGAGTAAATGCTCACATAAGACGAAGAGTTGAAAATGTACAAGGTTTATTAGTAAAAAAAAACACATATGTAAGGAAGGGGAGTTCTTTAAAGGAGGTGCATATTTCACATAAGATGAAGAGTTGAAAATGTACAAGGTTTATTAGTAAAAAAAAACTATGACACATATGTAAGGAAGAGGAGTTCTTTAAAGTAGGTGCATATTTCACATAAGATGAAGAGTTGAAAATGTACAAGGTTTATTAGTAAAAAACTATGAGCAATATTAAAAATATGAGATATTTTGGGTATCCAAAAATGAGTAAATGCTCACATAAGATGAAGAGTTGAAAATGTACAAGGTTTATTAGTAAAAAAACACATATGTAAGGAAGGGGAGTTCTTTAAAGGAGGTGCATAATGTAAGATTCCTCCCCAGCCTTCGAGGTATACAGGAGTAAGAATATCCCTTTCTGATCTTATAATTATTCCCTCTCTAAAATAAAAGAAAGTTTCTGTTTAAAAAAAAGGAAGACCCTTTTCCTAGAATACTTCTCAAGAGTCCCACCTGTTTTAAGGATTTAGAACAATGAGTTCAGAAGTGAGAATCGGTGTTTTGGATACCAAGGTTTTGGTTTTCATTCGAGTACGGCTCAAAAGAAGTTCTTTATCTCTTGGGGAGTATAAGAAGTTATCCCCCAGATATTGTGACCTTATATCTGAATTCAATGAAAGTAGGTGACTTAGCCTACAAGTTTCTTTTATCTCCTCATCTCAAAATTCTTAATGCCTTCTATAGAAAAATGTGTCAAACTCAAATCATGGAAAGACGGTAAAACTTCAGTGGCAAGTTACCGTTGGCTTCTAGGTTACGCTAGCTCCTTCCTTTATATTAAGTCGTAACTTTACTTGTCGCTCACAGTAATCTTACTCCCATCAATCTCCTTTCCTTCTTAATCTCCTTCATGGCTTGGCAACAGGAATTAGTTTTATCCCTGATGATTTCTCACCTTCAAGACGCAAGAGAGTCTGTGAAGAAAGATTTTATAGAACAGTATGAGCGCTCACTTTTCCCTCACTTGGGAACTTCTGTAGCGCAGACTAAATGGCGGACCTATCAAGACATAACTAGGGTAACACCCTGGGGTCAGCAGCACTTTCGTAATAATGTCCGCTTGGCCATGGTTATTGAAGCCTTGGGTTTGGGTCCCCGATACTACTGCGTCATGAGATCAAGGCATCTTGGGTTTTCTGAGCGGGTCTTCTTACTGGCGTGTTTTCTTCCTCATGAGAAGATATGCCTTTACCCCGTTTTTGGCTTGCCTCTCAGAGGTCCTTTTGTTAGATCACCTCATACCATTGAGATAGGTGCGGCAATAACCAGCAGAATCATTCCCATAGATGAGTTACCCTATACTTGTGCAGCTTGTGAGGACTGCTTTTGTGACCATATGATGGACGGGCTTATGGAAGTGTAAAGAGTTCTTCTATCTTTACTGTATAAGTTCCGAGAATGAATAAAGTTTAAATCTTGTTCTTATTTTGAATCTTGCTCTCTTTAAGACTTTTCTTGGTGGTTAATCTTGATTAAAATTTTTCTCTAAGTCTCATATTTGTGCATCTTGCAAAATTATCACAAGTTGCGAGATGAGGACATCTCACGTTTTTTAAGTGGGGTAGAATATAAGATTCCTCCCCCAACCCCCTTTTTGATGTCTAGTATCTTCCCCTATAATCAATCCCTCTTCAGAAATATAAAGACCTTGTTTCTAACTGTTTTAACCTAGAGAGAGAAAATATTCTAGAGAGAGAATATTCAGATTTTGAATACTTTTGGATAGAAAAATATCTCATATAATTAAGATTAATTCCCCTGAAACAGAAATTCAAAAAGAATTTTCAAATGTGCAATTGGAATTAATTGGAAATAGGTATAAAGAACCTTAGTCTAAGGGTCTAGATTTTCAAAAATCTTTAGACTATGGTCCAATTAAGGTTCCTATGGGCCAATAGCATCAATACATGTGTAGGGAGGAGATAAATCCAATTTATAAAAAGAAGATACCCAAAAATGAGTAAATGCTCACATAAGGTGAAGAGTTGAAAATGTACAAGGTTTATTAGTAAAAAACTATGAGCAATATTAAAAATATGAGATATTTTGGGTATCCAAAAATGAGTAAATGCTCACATAAGATGAAGAGTTGAAAATGTACAAGGTTTATTAGTAAAAAAAAAACACATATGTAAGGAAGGGGAGTTCTTTAAAGGAGGTGCATATTTCACATAAGATGAAGAGTTGAAAATGTACAAGGTTTATTAGTTAAAAAAAACTATGACACATATGTAAGGAAGAGGAGTTCTTTAAAGGAGGTGCATATTTCACATAAGATGAAGAGTTGAAAATGTACAAGGTTTATTAGTAAAAAACTATGAGCAATATTAAAAATATGAGATATTTTGGGTATCCAAAAATGAGTAAATGCTCACATAAGATGAAGAGTTGAAAATGTACAAGGTTTATTAGTAAAAAAACACATATGTAAGGAAGGGGAGTTCTTTAAAGGAGATGCATATTTCACATAAGATGAAGAGTTAAAAATGTACAAGGTTTATTAGTTAAAAAAAAAACTATAACACATATGTAAGGAAGGAGAGTTCTTTAAAGGAGGTGCATATTTCACATGCTTGAATGAGTTTTAAACTCATAAAAATTGAGATATTTCATCTCTCCTCTCTCCTCATTCAAGTCTAGTTCCAAAAAGTTAGCTTAACTAACCTAAAAATGGTCAAAAAGTAACCTAACTGACTTGGAAAATTCTAGAATCAGTTTGTTTGGTTAGGAGCTCAAATTTTCCTTTAAATAGAAGCCTCCCCTTGTTGAAAAAAATATAATGTCTTATGCATTGTTACTCTACTCTACCTAAGCCAAGAACTGTGAATCCTTTAATAATTCACTAGTTTTTGATACTTCTCTCTTTCTTCAATCCCCATTGGTGGCTCCATCAACATACTAAACCAATTGATTGGTTGGTGGCCTCTACCGTGAACAAAGAATCAAGCAAATTATAAGATAAGTATAGTGAATTATGATCTTTTCTATAATTTCTCAATGATTCTCTCTTCTCAACCCCTCTCAAGCTTGAGAAGTTTAATTGGTATGGTTTTTGAAATGCTATTGAAGTTAATTAATTAATGATAGTAAAGAATTACATAAAATTCTATTTATATTTAATTCTAATGGTTTTTCTCTCTCTCTCACTTAAGAAATGGTCATACTCATGACCCTTTTCAATCCAAATGAAGCTTTTCATAAGGCTTTTCCTTAATCCAAGATTAAGCTATGCTTGAGGCCAAATTAATGGCTTTTTTTTCTATGCTTTTAGTTTATGTATATTGATGATTCAATCCATTATGGATTGATGATCCAATTAGAGACCATTCTAATTATTTTCTTAATGATCCAATTAGAGACCATTATGGATTGATGATCCAATTAGAGACCATTCTAATTATTTCTTTAATAATGAGCCTTATCCCTTAGAAAAAAATTGAGATTTATCAGTCATAGTAGCGGAGCTATGGCAAAATTTTTATAGAAATTACGCATAAAATAATTTCATTCAAAGCATAAAAAGAGGACTTCCTACCATATTCTAGGAACTATCATCCTAGATTAATTAAAAGAATATTATTATGCATGGAGATATGGATGTTTGCATGTAGATGTAGAGGTATGGATGTGAGTGTGAATGTGGAGGTGGATGTATGCATGGAGATGTGGATGTATGCATGTAGAAATAGATGTGTAGATGAGGATGTAAATGGAGATGTGGATGGATGCATGTAGAAGTAGATGTATAGATGTAGATGTGAATGGAGATGTGGATGTATACATGTAGATGTAGATGTATAGATGTAGATGTGGATGTGGAGGTGGATGGATGCATGTAGATGTAGGTGTATAGATGTAGATGTGGATGTGGAGGTGGATGGATGCATGTAGAAGTAGATGTATAGATGTAGATGTGAATGGAGATGTGGATGTATACATGTAGATGTAGATGTATAGATGTAGATGTATAGATGTAGATGTGGATGTGGAGGTGGATGGATGCATGTAGATGTAGGTGTATAGATGTAGATGTGGATGTGGAGATGGATGGATGCATGTAGATGTAGATGTATAGATGTAGATGGGAATGGAGATATGGATGTATGCATGTAGATGTAGATGTATAGATGTAGATGTGGATGTGGAGGTGGATGGATGCATGTAGATGTAGATGTAAAGATGTAGATAGGAATGGAGATGTGGATGTATGCATGTAGATGTAGGTGTATAGATGTAGATGTGGATGTAGAGGTGGATGTATGCATGTAGATGTAGATGTATAGATGTGGATGTGAATGTGGAGGTGGATGTATGCATGTAGATGTAGATGTATGGAGGTGAATGTGAATGTGGATGTGGATGTATGCATAGAGATGTGGATGTATGCATGTAGATGTGAATGTAGATGTGAATGTACGC
Organism: Cibotium barometz; assembly: GCF_041138505.1. Taxonomy (NCBI): domain Eukaryota; kingdom Viridiplantae; phylum Streptophyta; class Polypodiopsida; order Cyatheales; family Cibotiaceae; genus Cibotium; species Cibotium barometz. The sequence continues at coordinate 48,894,236 of NC_141051.1, read as the reverse complement.
ATATAGATGTGGATGTATGGATGTGAATGTGCATGTAGATGTGGATGTATGGATGTGGATGCATGAATGTGCATGTAGATGTGGATGTGAAAATAGATGTATGGATGTAGATGTGGATGTATGGATGTGAATGTGGATGTGGATGTAGATATATGTATGGATGTGAATATATGATATGTGATGTGAAGGAATCTGAAGTGATGAGATGGAAAATGATGTGATGGGATGAGTACACATATAACTGGAATGTGGAATAAGCAATGTGGATTGATGAGGGATAATGTGGGAAAATGAGAGTTAATATAGAAACTGTATTTTGTGACTGTTTGTAAATGCTGTTTGTAAAAATGACTGTTTTATGTCAAGATTGCTGGGAAAGCATTGTGACCATCTTGTGATTAAGGTCGTGGAGACCTAATTGAAAAAGTTGCAACTGCTGATGGAGAGTCAATGAAGGACGTCTCGTGTAGCAAGGTTGGCCGAGGTCTTGACCAGCCTCGGTGCGATTAAAATGGTGAGCTTCCGGTACGATGGATGAGGGGCCAAGGAAGCGGCCTATGAGTGAAGCGCTAGGTCACCTGCGAAGGATCCTAGAGGGTGCTGACCATACGGTGCTCGGGCTCTGGGACGCCTAGGATACCCACGCGTGCGTCGAGGAAGATATTGGAACAGAGTTGGAGTTGTTTTCTGAAATCGGGCATGGATATGGTTGATTGACCTTGCTGGTCTTCAATGGATGAGTCCATGGCTCTTTATATGGATCTGTTGGTTGATCTTGCTGATCTTCAATGAGAGTCCATCTTGATAAGAGACTATATTGCCGAGTACTATGGGCTAGGGATTAAGAAACGGCCCCTCTGTGTGGACAGGTGGTGAGCGTCCTAGTTGCCAATGATGCCATAGATACTCTGGTGAAGGAATGATGGGAAAATTTAAGAATCAACCGGATAACTTGGAAGATTGTGATCAGTGATACTATGGTTTTATTAAAGGATTGTTTTAAACTGGTTGAATCTGTGAAAAGGCAATTTCATATTGGGTGTGTGAGTGGTGTGACTAGTTTTATTTTGCATGAACATCCGGCTAGGGGGCCTTGGAACTCTTTTCCTTGATACCCGGGACAAAACCTAACCAAATTCTTAATTGGATCCCATCACCACAGTGGTTGGGTGGTTGGCTAACCCATGGGACTGGATGGGGTTAGGCTGGACTGATGGATCCGTAAATCGAGACTCAAACTTTTGTTTTTACGATAAATAAAATAAATCTCGGATAGTAATTATTATATGGATAGGAATTAACGGCTGTGCCTCTTGAATGGGGAAAAAAGCGTTGATCCCAATGATCCAAGTGCAAGTTTCTTCCTTGATATGACCAAGTATCTTATAGATGTAATTGGATCAACTCGATCAGAAATGATCTTGACTACGTTAGAGTAAAAAGTTATCCTGGTGGAATCGCCCGTGCTTTCCGATAAAGGAAGTTTTTTTCGGGTTCGGTTTTGGAACAACCGACGGATTAGTCTCTTATCCGGATATCCGTGGGTGAGGCCCCGAATGTGGGACCCCTGTCCCACGCGAGAAGTGCTACTTCCGCTGCTAGTATCCCGAATCTGTTGCTCGGTGGGAACAGGGATCTTACAGTTGGTATCAGAGCATTTGGTTAATAAAGATCAACTGAGAAGACAAATATGTCAAAAATTTATCAAGAAACACAAAAAGGTTATAATTGTGTGATATAATTCATACAATTTAATATTCAAACTGAAATTCGTAATTCGGTAATTGGTTCTTCAGATGGAAGTACCGCAATTATATAGAATCCCTGACTTGCTTGAGGCCTAGACATGATAGTATTTACCTTATAATTCTAAGGGCCGTGACTACCCGTATATACCGAGAGTATACTGCAGCTCTTTACTGACAGTATATACGAGTAAACCTAAGACTTGAAATTATAAGCGTTAATGCTATCTAGATGATGATTTCGAATGTGATTGATATGATTTTTAATTCTGTTTGAGAATTGATGAATTGATTTGGATTCTGATTGAAAATGCTGATTGAAAAATGTTGATTTTTAAAAATGATATTCATAACTAGAATGATGATAACGAATTCAGCAAATCACTATGAGATTAGTGGGTTGTGCTGTCAGATTGCTACTGTTAATACTTGACCGGTAGATCAAGTTAAGGAATGTCAAATTGAGAACTTGCTTGACTGAAACTTCCGTGGAGGAATGTTCTGAAGGAAACTTTTCGGTCTAATGGAGCATTATCATGTTAGAGATATGAATGACATGATCTGAATGAATTATTATTTAATGATGAGTTCTATATAAGGGATATTTATCCCAGTGTTCTGTTGGGTTGACCAGAATATAAGGAACCCCAGAATAAAATTGGATCTTAAGAAAAAGAGCTGTCCTCTACATTGCGAGATGAGGACATCTCGCACTTTTTAAGTGGGGTAGAATGTAAGATTCCTCCCCAGCCTTCGAGGTATACAGGAGTAAGAATCTCCCTTTCTGATCTTATAATTATTCCCTCTCTAAAATAAAAGAAAGTTTCTGTTTAAAAAAAAGGAAGACCCTTTTCCTAGAATACTTCTCAAGAGTCCCACCTGTTTTAAGGATTTAGAACAATGAGTTCAGAAGTGAGAATCGGTGTTTTGGATACCAAGGTTTTGGTTTTCATTTGAGTACGGCTCAAAAGAAGTTCTTTATCTCTTGGGGAGTATAAGAAGTTATCCCCCAGATATTGTGACCTTATATCTGAATTCAATGAAAGTAGGTGACTTAGCCTACAAGTTTCTTTTATCTCCTCATCTCAAAATTCTTAATGCCTTCTATAGAAAAATGTGTCAAACTCAAATCATGGAAAGACGGTAAAACTTCAGTGGCAAGTTACCGTTGGCTTCTAGGTTACGCTAGCTCCTTCCTTTATATTAAGTCGTAACTTTACTTGTCGCTCACAGTAATCTTACTCCCATCAATCTCCTTTCCTTCTTAATCTCCTTCATGGCTTGGCAACAGGAATTAGTTTTATCCCTGATGATTTCTCACCTTCAAGACGCAAGAGAGTCTGTGAAGAAAGATTTTATAGAACAGTATGAGCGCTCACTTTTCCCACTTGGGAACTTCTGTAGCGCAGACCAAATGGCGGACCTATCAAGACATAACTAGGGTAACACCCTGGGGTCAGCAGCACTTTGGTAATAATGTCCGCTTGGCCATGGTTATTGAAGCCTTGGGTTTGGGTCCTCGATACTACTGCGTCATGAGATCAAGGCATCTTGGGTTTTCTGAGCGGGTATTCTTACTGGCGTGTTTTCTTCCTCATGAGAAGATATGCCTTTACCCCGTTTTTGGCTTGCCTCTCAGAGGTCCTTTTGTTAGATCACCTCATACCACTGAGATAGGTGCGGCAATAACCAGCAGAATCATTCCCATAGATGAGTTACCCTATACTTGTGCAGCTTGTGAGGATTGCTTTTGTTACCATATGATGGACGGGCTTATGGAAGTGTAAAGAGTTCTTCTATCTTTACTGTATAAGTTCCGAGAATGAATAAAGTTTAAATCTTGTTCTTATTTTGAATCTTGCTCTCTTTAAGACTTTTCTTGGTGGTTAATCTTGATTAAAATTTTTCTCTAAGTCTCATATTCGTGCATCTTGCAAAATTATCACAAGTTGCGAGATGAGGACATCTCGCATTTTTTAAGTGGGGTAGAATGTACGATTCCTCCCCCAACCCCCTTTTTGATGTCTAGTATCTTCCCCTGTAATCAATCCCTCTTCAGAAATATAAAGACCTTGTTTCTAACTGTTTTAACCTAGAGAGAGAGAAAATATTCTAGAGAGAGAATATTCAGATTTTGAATATTTTTGGATAGAAAAATATCTCATATAATTAAGATGAATTCCCCTGAAACAGAAATTCAAAAAGAATTTTCAAATGTGCAATTGGAATTAATTGGAAATAGGTATAAAGAACCTTAGTCTAAGGGTCTAGATTTTCAGAAATCTTTAGACTATGGTCCAATTAAGGTTCCTATGGGCCAATAGCATCAATACATGTGTAGGGAGGAGATAAATCCAATTTGTAAAAAGAAGATACTCAAAAATGAGTAAATTCTCACATAAGGTGAAGAGTTGAAAATGTACAAGGTTTATTAGTAAAAAACTATGAGCAATATTAAAAATATGAGATATTTTGGGTATCCAAAAATGAGTAAATGCTCACATAAGATGAAGAGTTGAAAATGTACAAGGTTTATTAGTAAAAAAAACACATATGTAAGGAAGGGGAGTTCTTTAAAGGAGGTGCATATTTCACATAAGATGAAGAGTTGAAAATGTACAAGGTTTATTAGTAAAAAAAACTATGACACATATGTAAGGAAGAGGAGTTCTTTAAAGGAGGTGCATATTTCACATAAGATGAAGAGTTGAAAATGTACAAGGTTTATTAGTAAAAAACTATGAGCAATATTAAAAATATGAGATATTTTGGGTATCCAAAAATGAGTAAATGCTCACATAAGATGAAGAGTTGAAAATGTACAAGGTTTATTAGTAAAAAAACACATATGTAAGGAAGGGGAGTTCTTTAAAGGAGGTGCATATTTCACATAAGATGAAGAGTTGAAAATGTACAAGGTTTATTAGTAAAAAAAAAAAACTATGACACATATGTAAGGAAGGAGAGTTCTTTAAAGGAGGTGCATATTTCACATGCTTGAATGAGTTTTAAACTCATAAAAATTGAGATATTTCATCTCTCCTCTCTCCTCATTCAAGTCTAGTTCCAAAAAGTTAGCTTAACTGACCTAAAAATGGTCAAAAAGTAACCTAACTGACTTGGAAAATTCTAGAATCAGTTTGTTTGGTTAGGAGCTTAAATTTTCCTATAAATAGAAGCCTCCCCTTGTTGAAAAAAATATAATGTCTTATGCATTGTTACTCTACTCTACCTAAGCCAAGAACTGTGAATCCTTTAATAATTCACTAGTTTTTGATACTTCTCTCTTTCTTCAATCCCCATTGGTGGCTCCATCAACATACTAAACCAATTGATTGGTTGGGGGCCTCTACCGTGAACAAAGAATCAAGCAAATTATAAGATAAATATAGTGAAATATGATCTTTTCTATAATTTCTCAATGATTCTCTCTTCTCAACCCCTCTCAAGCTTGAGAAGTTTAATTGGTATGGTTTTTGAAATGCTATTGAAGTTAATTAATTAATGATAGTAAAGAATTACATAAAATTCTATTTATATTTAATTCTAATGGTTTTTCTCTCTCTCTCACTTAAGAAATGGTCATACTCATGACCCTTTTCAATCCAAATGAAGCTTTTCATAAGGCTTTTCCTTAATCCAAGATTAAGCTATGCTTGAGGCCAAATTAATGGCTTTTTTTTCTATGCTTTTAGTTTATGTATATTGATGATTCAATCCATTATGGATTGATGATCCAATTAGAGACCATTCTAATTATTTTCTTAATGATCCAATTAGAGACCATTATGGATTGATGATCCAATTAGAGACCATTCTAATTATTTCTTTAATAATGAGCCTTATCCCTTAGAAAAAAATTGAGATTTATCAGTCATAGTAGCGGAGCTATGGCAAAATTTTTATAGAAATTACGCATAAAATAATTTCATTCAAAGCATAAAAAGAGGACTTCCTACCATATTCTAGGAACTATCATCCTAGATTAATTAAAAGAATATTATTATGCATGGAGATATGGATGTTTGCATGTAGATGTAGAGGTATGGATGTGAGTGTGAATGTGGAGGTGGATGTATGCATGGAGATGTGGATGTATGCATGTAGAAATAGATGTGTAGATGAGGATGTAAATGGAGATGTGGATGGATGCATGTAGAAGTAGATGTATAGATGTAGATGTGAATGGAGATGTGGATGTATACATGTAGATGTAGATGTATAGATGTAGATGTGGATGTGGAGGTGGATGGATGCATGTAGATGTAGGTGTATAGATGTAGATGTGGATGTGGAGGTGGATGGATGCATGTAGAAGTAGATGTATAGATGTAGATGTGAATGGAGATGTGGATATATACATGTAGATGTAGATGTATAGATGTAAATGTGGATGTGGAGGTGGATGGATGCATGTAGATGTAGGTGTATAGATGTAGATGTGGATGTGGAGATGGATGGATGCATGTAGATGTAGATGTATAGATGTAGATGGGAATGGAGATATGGATGTATGCATGTAGATGTAGATGTATAGATGTAGATGTGGATGTGGAGGTGGATGGATGCATGTAGATGTAGATGTAAAAATGTAGATGTGAATGGAGATGTGGATGTATGCATGTAGATGTAGGTGTATAGATGTAGATGTGGATGTAGAGGTGGATGTATGCATGTAGATGTAGATGTATAGATGTGGATGTGAATGTGGAGGTGGATGTATGCATGTAGATGTAGATGTATGGAGGTGAATGTGAATGTGGATGTGGATGTATGCATAGAGATGTGGATGTATGCATGTAGATGTGAATGTAGATGTGAATGTACACATATAGATGTGGATGTATGGATGTGAATGTGCATGTAGATGTGGATGTATGGATGTGGATGCATGAATGTGCATGTAGATGTGGATGTGAAAATAGATGTATGGATGTAGATGTGGATGTATGGATGTGAATGTGGATGTGGATGTAGATATATGTATGGATGTGAATATATGATATGTGATGTGAAGGAATCTGAAGTGATGAGATGGAAAATGATGTGATGGGATGAGTACACATATAACTGGAATGTGGAATAAGCAATGTGGATTGATGAGGGATAATGTGGGAAAATGAGAGTTAATATAGAAACTGTATTTTGTGACTGTTTGTAAATGCTGTTTGTAAAAATGACTGTTTTATGTCAAGATTGCTGGGAAAGCATTGTGACCATCTTGTGATTAAGGTCGTGGAGACCTAATTGAAAAAGTTGCAACTGCTGATGGAGAGTCAATGAAGGACGTCTCGTGTAGCAAGGTTGGCCGAGGTCTTGACCAGCCTCGGTGCGATTAAAATGGTGAGCTTCCGGTACGATGGATGAGGGGCCAAGGAAGCGGCCTATGAGTGAAGCGCTAGGTCACCTGCGAAGGATCCTAGAGGGTGCTGACCATACGGTGCTCGGGCTCTGGGACGCCTAGGATACCCACGCGTGCGTCGAGGAAGATATTGGAACAGAGTTGGAGTTGTTTTCTGAAATCGGGCATGGATATGGTTGATTGACCTTGCTGGTCTTCAATGGATGAGTCCATGGCTCTTTATATGGATCTGTTGGTTGATCTTGCTGATCTTCAATGAGAGTCCATCTTGATAAGAGACTATATTGCCGAGTATTATGGGCTAGGGATTAAGAAACGGCCCCTCTGTGTGGACAGGTGGTGAGCGTCCTAGTTGCCAATGATGCCATAGATACTCTGGTGAAGGAATGATGGGAAAATTTAAGAATCAACCGGATAACTTGGAAGATTGTGATCAGTGATACTATGGTTTTATTAAAGGATTGTTTTAAACTGGTTGAATCTGTGAAAAGGCAATTTCATATTGGGTGTGTGAGTGGTGTGACTAGTTTTATTTTGCATGAACATCCGGCTAGGGGGCCTTGGAACTCTTTTCCTTGGTACCCGGGACAAAACCTAACCAAATTCTTAATTGGATCCCATCACCACAGTGGTTGGGTGGTTGGCTAACCCATGGGACTGGATGGGGTTAGGCTGGACTGATGGATCCGTAAATCGAGACTCAAACTTTTGTTTTTACGATAAATAAAATAAATCTCGGATAGTAATTATTATATGGATAGGAATTAACGGCTGTGCCTCTTGAATGGGGAAAAAAGCGTTGATCCCAATGATCCAAGTGCAAGTTTCTTCCTTGATATGACCAAGTATCTTATAGATGTAATTGGATCAACTCGATCAGAAATGATCTTGACTACGTTAGAGTAAAAAGTTATCCTGGTGGAATCGCCCGTGCTTTCCGATAAAGGAAGTTTTTTTCGGGTTCGGTTTTGGAACAACCGACGGATTAGTCTCTTATCCGGATATCCGTGGGTGAGGCCCCGAATGTGGGACCCCTGTCCCGCGCGAGAAGTGCTACTTCCGCTGCTAGTATCCCGAATCTGTTGCTCGGTGGGAACAGGGATCTTACAGTTGGTATCAGAGCATTTGGTTAATAAAGATCAACTGAGAAGACAAATATGTCAAAAATTTATCAAGAAACACAAAAAGGTTATAATTGTGTGATATAATTCATACAATTTAATATTCAAACTGAAATTCGTAATTCGGTAATTGGTTCTTCAGATGGAAGTACCGCAATTATATAGAATCCCTGACTTGCTTGAGGCCTAGACATGATAGTATTTACCTTATAATTCTAAGGGCCGTGACTACCCGTATATACCGAGAGTATACTGCAGCTCTTTACTGACAGTATATACGAGTAAACCTAAGACTTGAAATTATAAGCGTTAATGCTATCTAGATGATGATTTCGAATGTGATTGATATGATTTTTAATTCTGTTTGAGAATTGATGAATTGATTTGGATTCTGATTGAAAATGCGGATTGAAAATGCTGATTGAAAAATGTTGATTTTTAAAAATGATATTCATAACTAGAATGATGATAACGAATTCAGCAAATCACTATGAGATTAGTGGGTTGTGCTGTCAGATTGCTACTGTTAATACTTGACCGGTAGATCAAGTTAAGGAATGTCAAATTGAGAACTTGCTTGACTGAAACTTCCGTGGAGGAATGTTCTGAAGGAAACTTTTCGGTCTAATGGACCATTATCATGTTAAAGATATGAATGACATGATCTGAATGAATTATTATTTAATGATGAGTTCTATATAAGGGATATTTATCCCAGTGTTCTGTTGGGTTGACCAGAATATAAGGAACCCCAGAATAAAATTGGATCTTAAGAAAAAGAGCTGTCCTCTACATTGCGAGATGAGGACATCTCGCACTTTTTAAGTGGGGTAGAATGTAAGATTCCTCCCCAGCCTTCGAGGTATACAGGAGTAAGAATCTCCCTTTCTGATCTTATAATTATTCCCTCTCTAAAATAAAAGAAAGTTTCTGTTTAAAAAAAAGGAAGACCCTTTTCCTAGAATACTTCTCAAGAGTCCCACCTATTTTAAGGATTTAGAACAATGAGTTCAGAAGTGAGAATCGGTGTTTTGGATACCAAGGTTTTGGTTTTCATTTGAGTACGGCTCAAAAGAAGTTCTTTATCTCTTGGGGAGTATAAGAAGTTATCCCCCAGATATTGTAACCTTATATCTGAATTCAATGAAAGTAGGTGACTTAGCCTACAAGCTTCTTTTATATCCTCATCTCAAAATTCTTAATGCCTTCTATAGAAAAATGTGTCAAACTCAAATCATGGAAAGACGGTAAAACTTCAGTGGCAAGTTACCGTTGGCTTCTAGGTTACGCTAGCTCCTTCCTTTATATTAAGTCGTAACTTTACTTGTCGCTCACAGTAATCTTACTCCCATCAATCTCCTTTCCTTCTTAATCTCCTTCATGGCTTGGCAACAGGAATTAGTTTTATCCCTGATGATTTCTCACCTTCAAGACGCAAGAGAGTCTGTGAAGAAAGATTTTATAGAACAGTATGAGCGCTCACTTTTCCCACTTGGGAACTTCTGTAGCGCAGACCAAATGGCGGACCTATCAAGACATAACTAGGGTAACACCCTGGGGTCAGCAGCACTTTGGTAATAATGTCCGCTTGGCCATGGTTATTGAAGCCTTGGGTTTGGGTCCTCGATACTACTGCGTCATGAGATCAAGGCATCTTGGGTTTTCTGAGCGGGTATTCTTACTGGCGTGTTTTCTTCCTCATGAGAAGATATGCCTTTACCCCGTTTTTGGCTTGCCTCTCAGAGGTCCTTTTGTTAGATCACCTCATACCACTGAGATAGGTGCGGCAATAACCAGCAGAATCATTCCCATAGATGAGTTACCCTATACTTGTGCAGCTTGTGAGGATTGCTTTTGTTACCATATGATGGACGGGCTTATGGAAGTGTAAAGTTTACTGTATAAGTTTCGAGAATGAATAAAGTTTAAATCTTGTTCTTATTTTGAATCTTGCTCTCTTTAAGACTTTTCTTGGTGGTTAATCTTGATTAAAATTTTTCTCTAAGTCTCATATTCGTGCATCTTGCAAAATTATCACAAGTTGCGAGATGAGGACATCTCGCATTTTTTAAGTGGGGTAGAATGTAAGATTCCTCCTCCAACCCCCTTTTTGATGTCTAGTATCTTCCCCTGTAATCAATCCCTCTTCAGAAATATAAAGACCTTGTTTCTAACTGTTTTAACCTAGAGAGAGAGAAAATATTCTAGAGAGAGAATATTCAGATTTTGAATATTTTTGGATAGAAAAATATCTCATATAATTAAGATGAATTTCCCTGAAACAGAAATTCAAAAAGAATTTTCAAATGTGCAATTGGAATTAATTGGAAATAGGTATAAAGAACCTTAGTCTAAGGGTCTAGATTTTCAGAAATCTTTAGACTATGGTCCAATTAAGGTTCCTATGGGCCAATAGCATCAATACATGTGTAGGGAGGAGATAAATCCAATTTGTAAAAAGAAGATACTCAAAAATGAGTAAATTCCCACATAAGGTGAAGAGTTGAAAATGTACAAGGTTTATTAGTAAAAAACTATGAGCAATATTAAAAATATGAGATATTTTGGGTATCCAAAAATGAGTAAATGCTCACATAAGATGAAGAGTTGAAAATGTACAAGGTTTATTAGTAAAAAAAAACACATATGTAAGGAAGGGGAGTTCTTTAAAGGAGGTGCATATTTCACATAAGATGAAGAGTTGAAAATGTACAAGGTTTATTAGTAAAAAAAAACTATGACACATATGTAAGGAAGAGGAGTTCTTTAAAGGAGGTGCATATTTCACATAAGATGAAGAGTTGAAAATGTACAAGGTTTATTAGTAAAAAACTATGAGCAATATTAAAAATATGAGATATTTTGGGTATCCAAAAATGAGTAAATGCTCACATAAGATGAAGAGTTGAAAATGTACAAGGTTTATTAGAAAAAAAGCACATATGTAAGGAAGGGGAGTTCTTTAAAGGAGGTGCATATTTCACATAAGATGAAGAGTTGAAAATGTACAAGGTTTATTAGTAAAAAAAAAAAACTATGACACATATGTAAGGAAGGAGAGTTCTTTAAAGGAGGTGCATATTTCACATGCTTGAATGAGTTTTAAACTCATAAAAATTGAGATATTTCATCTCTCCTCTCTCCTCATTCAAGTCTAGTTCCAAAAAGTTAGCTTAACTGACCTAAAAATGGTCAAAAAGTAACCTAACTGACTTGGAAAATTCTAGAATCAGTTTGTTTGGTTAGGAGCTTAAATTTTCCTATAAATAGAAGCCTCCCCTTGTTGAAAAAAATATAATGTCTTATGCATTGTTACTCTACTCTACCTAAGCCAAGAACTGTGAATCCTTTAATAATTCACTAGTTTTTGATACTTCTCTCTTTCTTCAATCCCCATTGGTGGCTCCATCAACATACTAAACCAATTGATTGGTTGGGGGCCTCTACCGTGAACAAAGAATCAAGCAAATTATAAGATAAGTATAGTGAAATATGATCTTTTCTATAATTTCTCAATGATTCTCTCTTCTCAACCCCTCTCAAGCTTGAGAAGTTTAATTGGTATGGTTTTTGAAATGCTATTGAAGTTAATTAATTAATGATAGTAAAGAATTACATAAAATTCTATTTATATTTAATTCTAATGGTTTTTCTCTCTCTCTCACTTAAGAAATGGTCATACTCATGACCCTTTTCAATCCAAATGAAGCTTTTCATAAGGCTTTTCCTTAATCCAAGATTAAGCTATGCTTGAGGCCAAATTAATGGCTTTTTTTTCTATGCTTTTAGTTTATGTATATTGATGATTCAATCCATTATGGATTGATGATCCAATTAGAGACCATTCTAATTATTTTCTTAATGATCCAATTAGAGACCATTATGGATTGATGATCCAATTAGAGACCATTCTAATTATTTCTTTAATAATGAGCCTTATCCCTTAGAAAAAAATTGAGATTTATCAGTCATAGTAGCGGAGCTATGGCAAAATTTTTATAGAAATTACGCATAAAATAATTTCATTCAAAGCATAAAAAGAGGACTTCCTACCATATTCTAGGAACTATCATCCTAGATTAATTAAAAGAATATTATTATGCATGGAGATATGGATGTTTGCATGTAGATGTAGAGGTATGGATGTGAGTGTGAATGTGGAGGTGGATGTATGCATGGAGATGTGGATGTATGCATGTAGAAATAGATGTGTAGATGAGGATGTAAATGGAGATGTGGATGGATGCATGTAGAAGTAGATGTATAGATGTAGATGTGAATGGAGATGTGGATGTATACATGTAGATGTAGATGTATAGATGTAGATGTGGATGTGGAGGTGGATGGATGCATGTAGATGTAGGTGTATAGATGTAGATGTGGATGTGGAGGTGGATGGATGCATGTAGAAGTAGATGTATAGATGTAGATGTGAATGGAGATGTGGATGTATACATGTAGATGTAGATGTATAGATGTAGATGTGGATGTGGAGGTGGATGGATGCATGTAGATGTAGGTGTATAGATGTAGATATGGATGTGGAGATGGATGGATGCATGTAGATGTAGATGTATAGATGTAGATGGGAATGGAGATATGGATGTATGCATGTAGATGTAGATGTATAGATGTAGATGTGGATGTGGAGGTGGATGGATGCATGTAGATGTAGATGTAAAGATGTAGATGTGAATGGAGATGTGGATGTATGCATGTAGATGTAGGTGTATAGATGTAGATGTGGATGTAGAGGTGGATGTATGCATGTAGATGTAGATGTATAGATGTGGATGTGAATGTGGAGGTGGATGTATGCATGTAGATGTAGATGTATGGAGGTGAATGTGAATGTGGATGTGGATGTATGCATAGAGATGTGGATGTATACATGTAGATGTGAATGTAGATGTGAATGTACGCATATAGATGTGGATGTATGGATGTGAATGTGCATGTAGATGTGGATGTATGGATGTGGATGCATGAATGTGCATGTAGATGTGGATGTGAAAATAGATGTATGGATGTAGATGTGGATGTATGGATGTGAATGTGGATGTGGATGTAGATATATGTATGGATGTGAATATATGATATGTGATGTGAAGGAATCTGAAGTGATGAGATGGAAAATGATGTGATGGGATGAGTACACATATAACTGGAATGTGGAATAAGCAATGTGGATTGATGAGGGATAATGTGGGAAAATGAGAGTTAATATAGAAACTGTATTTTGTGACTGTTTGTAAATGCTGTTTGTAAAAATGACTGTTTTATGTCAAGATTGCTGGGAAAGCATTGTGACCATCTTGTGATTAAGGTCGTGGAGACCTAATTGAAAAAGTTGCAACTGCTGATGGAGAGTCAATGAAGGACGTCTCGTGTAGCAAGGTTGGCCGAGGTCTTGACCAGCCTCGGTGCGATTAAAATGGTGAGCTTCCGGTACGATGGATGAGGGGCCAAGGAAGCGGCCTATGAGTGAAGCGCTAGGTCACCTGCGAAGGATCCTAGAGGGTGCTGACCATACGGTGCTCGGGCTCTGGGACGCCTAGGATACCCACGCGTGCGTCGAGGAAGATATTGGAACAGAGTTGGAGTTGTTTTCTGAAATCGGGCATGGATATGGTTGATTGACCTTGCTGGTCTTCAATGGATGAGTCCATGGCTCTTTATATGGATCTGTTGGTTGATCTTGCTGATCTTCAATGAGAGTCCATCTTGATAAGAGATTATATTGCCGAGTATTATGGGCTAGGGATTAAGAAACGGCCCCTCTGTGTGGACAGGTGGTGAGCGTCCTAGTTGCCAATGATGCCATAGATACTCTGGTGAAGGAATGATGGGAAAATTTAAGAATCAACTGGATAACTTGGAAGATTGTGATCAGTGATACTATGGTTTTATTAAAGGATTGTTTTAAACTGGTTGAATCTGTGAAAAGACAATTTCATATTGGGTGTGTGAGTGGTGTGACTAGTTTTATTTTGCATGAACATCCGGCTAGGGGGCCTTGGAACTCTTTTCCTTGGTACCCGGGACAAAACCTAACCAAATTCTTAATTGGATCCCATCACCACAGTGGTTGGGTGGTTGGCTAACCCATGGGACTGGATGGGGTTAGGCTGGACTGATGGATCCGTAAATCGAGACTCAAACTTTTGTTTTTACGATAAATAAAATAAATCTCGGATAGTAATTATTATATGGATAGGAATTAACGGCTGTGCCTCTTGAATGGGGAAAAAAGCGTTGATCCCAATGATCCAAGTGCAAGTTTCTTCCTTGATATGACCAAGTATCTTATAGATGTAATTGGATCAACTCGATCAGAAATGATCTTGACTACGTTAGAGTAAAAAGTTATCCTGGTGGAATCGCCCGTGCTTTCCGATAAAGGAAGTTTTTTTCGGGTTCGGTTTTGGAACAACCGACGGATTAGTCTCTTATCCGGATATCCGTGGGTGAGGCCCCGAATGTGGGACCCCTGTCCCGCGCGAGAAGTGCTACTTCCGCTGCTAGTATCCCGAATCTGTTGCTCGGTGGGAACAGGGATCTTACAGTTGGTATCAGAGCATTTGGTTAATAAAGATCAACTGAGAAGACAAATATGTCAAAAATTTATCAAGAAACACAAAAAGGTTATAATTGTGTGATATAATTCATACAATTTAATATTCAAACTGAAATTCGTAATTCGGTAATTGGTTCTTCAGATGGAAGTACCGCAATTATATAGAATCCCTGACTTGCTTGAGGCCTAGACATGATAGTATTTACCTTATAATTCCAAGGGCCGTGACTACCCGTATATACCGAGAGTATACTGCAGCTCTTTACTGACAGTATATACGAGTAAACCTAAGACTTGAAATTATAAGCGTTAATGCTATCTAGATGATGATTTCGAATGTGATTGATATGATTTTTAATTCTGTTTGAGAATGATTTCGAATGTGATTGATATGATTTTTAATTCTGTTTGAGAATTGATGAATTGATTTGGATTCTGATGTAAAATGCGGATTGAAAATGCTGATTGAATAATGTTGATTTTTAAAAATGATATTCATAACTAGAATGATGATAACGAATTCAGCAAATCACTATGAGATTAGTGGGTTGTGCTGTCAGATTGCTACTGTTAATACTTGACCGGTAGATCAAGTTAAGGAATGTCAAATTGAGAACTTGCTTGACTGAAACTTCCGTGGAGGAATGTTCTGAAGGAAACTTTTCGGTCTAATGGACCATTATCATGTTAAAGATATGAATGACATGATCTGAATGAATTATTATTTAATGATGAGTTCTATATAAGGGATATTTATCCCAGTGTTCTGTTGGGTTGACCAGAATATAAGGAACCCCAGAATAAAATTGGATCTTAAGAAAAAGAGCTGTCCTCTACATTGCGAGATGAGGACATCTCGCACTTTTTAAGTGGGGTAGAATGTAAGATTCCTCCCCAGCCTTCGAGGTATACAGGAGTAAGAATCTCCCTTTCTGATCTTATAATTATTCCCTCTCTAAAATAAAAGAAAGTTTCTGTTTAAAAAAAAGGAAGACCCTTTTCCTAGAATACTTCTCAAGAGTCCCACCTATTTTAAGGATTTAGAACAATGAGTTCAGAAGTGAGAATCGGTGTTTTGGATACCAAGGTTTTGGTTTTCATTTGAGTACGGCTCAAAAGAAGTTCTTTATCTCTTGGGGAGTATAAGAAGTTATCCCCCAGATATTGTGACCTTATATCTGAATTCAATGAAAGTAGGTGACTTAGCCTACAAGTTTCTTTTATATCCTCATCTCAAAATTCTTAATGCCTTCTATAGAAAAATGTGTCAAACTCAAATCATGGAAAGACGGTAAAACTTCAGTGGCAAGTTACCGTTGGCTTCTAGGTTACGCTAGCTCCTTCCTTTATATTAAGTCGTAACTTTACTTGTCGCTCACAGTAATCTTACTCCCATCAATCTCCTTTCCTTCTTAATCTCCTTCATGGCTTGGCAACAGGAATTAGTTTTATCCCTGATGATTTCTCACCTTCAAGACGCAAGAGAGTCTGTGAAGAAAGATTTTATAGAACAGTATGAGCGCTCACTTTTCCCACTTGGGAACTTCTGTAGCGCAGACCAAATGGCGGACCTATCAAGACATAACTAGGGTAACACCCTGGGGTCAGCAGCACTTTGGTAATAATGTCCGCTTGGCCATGGTTATTGAAGCCTTGGGTTTGGGTCCTCGATACTACTGCGTCATGAGATCAAGGCATCTTGGGTTTTCTGAGCGGGTATTCTTACTGGCGTGTTTTCTTCCTCATGAGAAGATATGCCTTTACCCCGTTTTTGGCTTGCCTCTCAGAGGTCCTTTTGTTAGATCACCTCATACCACTGAGATAGGTGCGACAATAACCAGCAGAATCATTCCCATAGATGAGTTACCCTATACTTGTGCAGCTTGTGAGGATTGCTTTTGTTACCATATGATGGACGGGCTTATGGAAGTGTAAAGAGTTCTTCTATCTTTACTGTATAAGTTTCGAGAATGAATAAAGTTTAAATCTTGTTCTTATTTTGAATCTTGCTCTCTTTAAGACTTTTCTTGGTGGTTAATCTTGATTAAAATTTTTCTCTAAGTCTCATATTCGTGCATCTTGCAAAATTATCACAACTTGCGAGATGAGGACATCTCGCATTTTTTAAGTGGGGTAGAATGTAAGATTCCTCCCCCAACCCCCTTTTTGATGTCTAGTATCTTCCCCTGTAATCAATCCCTCTTCAGAAATATAAAGACCTTGTTTCTAACTGTTTTAACCTAGAGAGAGAGAAAATATTCTAGAGAGAGAATATTCAGATTTTGAATATTTTTGGATAGAAAAATATCTCATATAATTAAGATGAATTTCCCTGAAACAGAAATTCAAAAAGAATTTTCAAATGTGCAATTGGAATTAATTGGAAATAGGTATAAAGAACCTTAGTCTAAGGGTCTAGATTTTCAGAAATCTTTAGACTATGGTCCAATTAAGGTTCCTATGGGCCAATAGCATCAATACATGTGTAGGGAGGAGATAAATCCAATTTGTAAAAAGAAGATACTCAAAAATGAGTAAATTCCCACATAAGGTGAAGAGTTGAAAATGTACAAGGTTTATTAGTAAAAAACTATGAGCAATATTAAAAATATGAGATATTTTGGGTATCCAAAAATGAGTAAATGCTCACATAAGATGAAGAGTTGAAAATGTACAAGGTTTATTAGTAAAAAAAAACACATATGTAAGGAAGGGGAGTTCTTTAAAGGAGGTGCATATTTCACATAAGATGAAGAGTTGAAAATGTACAAGGTTTATTAGTAAAAAAAAACTATGACACATATGTAAGGAAGAGGAGTTCTTTAAAGGAGGTGCATATTTCACATAAGATGAAGAGTTGAAAATGTACAAGGTTTATTAGTAAAAAACTATGAGCAATATTAAAAATATGAGATATTTTGGGTATCCAAAAATGAGTAAATGCTCACATAAGATGAAGAGTTGAAAATGTACAAGGTTTATTAGAAAAAAAGCACATATGTAAGGAAGGGGAGTTCTTTAACGGAGGTGCATATTTCACATAAGATGAAGAGTTGAAAATGTACAAGGTTTATTAGTAAAAAAAAAAACTATGACACATATGTAAGGAAGGAGAGTTCTTTAAAGGAGGTGCATATTTCACATGCTTGAATGAGTTTTAAACTCATAAAAATTGAGATATTTCATCTCTCCTCTCTCCTCATTCAAGTCTAGTTCCAAAAAGTTAGCTTAACTGACCTAAAAATGGTCAAAAAGTAACCTAACTGACTTGGAAAATTCTAGAATCAGTTTGTTTGGTTAGGAGCTTAAATTTTCCTATAAATAGAAGCCTCCCCTTGTTGAAAAAAATATAATGTCTTATGCATTGTTACTCTACTCTACCTAAGCCAAGAACTGTGAATCCTTTAATACTTCACTAGTTTTTGATACTTCTCTCTTTCTTCAATCCCCATTGGTGGCTCCATCAACATACTAAACCAATTGATTGGTTGGGGGCCTCTACCGTGAACAAAGAATCAAGCAAATTATAAGATAAGTATAGTGAAATATGATCTTTTCTATAATTTCTCAATGATTCTCTCTTCTCAACCCCTCTCAAGCTTGAGAAGTTTAATTGGTATGGTTTTTGAAATGCTATTGAAGTTAATTAATTAATGATAGTAAAGAATTACATAAAATTCTATTTATATTTAATTCTAATGGTTTTTCTCTCTCTCTCACTTAAGAAATGGTCATACTCATGACCCTTTTCAATCCAAATGAAGCTTTTCATAAGGCTTTTCCTTAATCCAAGATTAAGCTATGCTTGAGGCCAAATTAATGGCTTTTTTTTCTATGCTTTTAGTTTATGTATATTGATGATTCAATCCATTATGGATTGATGATCCAATTAGAGACCATTCTAATTATTTTCTTAATGATCCAATTAGAGACCATTATGGATTGATGATCCAATTAGAGACCATTCTAATTATTTCTTTAATAATGAGCCTTATCCCTTAGAAAAAAATTGAGATTTATCAGTCATAGTAGCGGAGCTATGGCAAAATTTTTATAGAAATTACGCATAAAATAATTTCATTCAAAGCATAAAAAGAGGACTTCCTACCATATTCTAGGAACTATCATCCTAGATTAATTAAAAGAATATTATTATGCATGGAGATATGGATGTTTGCATGTAGATGTAGAGGTATGGATGTGAGTGTGAATGTGGAGGTGGATGTATGCATGGAGATGTGGATGTATGCATGTAGAAATAGATGTGTAGATGAGGATGTAAATGGAGATGTGGATGGATGCATGTAGAAGTAGATGTATAGATGTAGATGTGAATGGAGATGTGGATGTATACATGTAGATGTAGATGTATAGATGTAGATGTGGATGTGGAGGTGGATGGATGCATGTAGATGTAGGTGTATAGATGTAGATGTGGATGTGGAGGTGGATGGATGCATGTAGAAGTAGATGTATAGATGTAGATGTGAATGGAGATGTGGATGTATACATGTAGATGTAGATGTATAGATGTAGATGTGGATGTGGAGGTGGATGGATGCATGTAGATGTAGGTGTATAGATGTAGATGTGGATGTGGAGATGGATGGATGCATGTAGATGTAGATGTATAGATGTAGATGGGAATGGAGATATGGATGTATGCATGTAGATGTAGATGTATAGATGTAGATGTGGATGTGGAGGTGGATGGATGCATGTAGATGTAGATGTAAAGATGTAGATGTGAATGGAGATGTGGATGTATGCATGTAGATGTAGGTGTATAGATGTAGATGTGGATGTAGAGGTGGATGTATGCATGTAGATGTAGATGTATAGATGTGGATGTGAATGTGGAGGTGGATGTATGCATGTAGATGTAGATGTATGGAGGTGAATGTGAATGTGGATGTGGATGTATGCATAGAGATGTGGATGTATGCATGTAGATGTGAATGTAGATGTGAATGTACGCATATAGATGTGGATGTATGGATGTGAATGTGCATGTAGATGTGGATGTATGGATGTGGATGCATGAATGTGCATGTAGATGTGGATGTGAAAATAGATGTATGGATGTAGATGTGGATGTATGGATGTGAATGTGGATGTGGATGTAGATATATGTATGGATGTGAATATATGATATGTGATGTGAAGGAATCTGAAGTGATGAGATGGAAAATGATGTGATGGGATGAGTACACATATAACTGGAATGTGGAATAAGCAATGTGGATTGATGAGGGATAATGTGGGAAAATGAGAGTTAATATAGAAACTGTATTTTGTGACTGTTTGTAAATGCTGTTTGTAAAAATGATTGTTTTATGTCAAGATTGCTGGGAAAGCATTGTGACCATCTTGTGATTAAGGTCGTGGAGACCTAATTGAAAAAGTTGCAACTGCTGATGGAGAGTCAATGAAGGACGTCTCGTGTAGCAAGGTTGGCCGAGGTCTTGACCAGCCTCGGTGCGATTAAAATGGTGAGCTTCCGGTACGATGGATGAGGGGCCAAGGAAGCGGCCTATGAGTGAAGCGCTAGGTCACCTGCGAAGGATCCTAGAGGGTGCTGACCATACGGTGCTCGGGCTCTGGGACGCCTAGGATACCCACGCGTGCGTCGAGGAAGATATTGGAACAGAGTTGGAGTTGTTTTCTGAAATCGGGCATGGATCTGGTTGATTGACCTTGCTGGTCTTCAATGGATGAGTCCATGGCTCTTTATATGGATCTGTTGGTTGATCTTGCTGATCTTCAATGAGAGTCCATCTTGATAAGAGATTATATTGCCGAGTATTATGGGCTAGGGATTAAGAAACGGCCCCTCTGTGTGGATAGGTGGTGAGCGTCCTAGTTGCCAATGATGCCATAGATACTCTGGTGAAGGAATGATGGGAAAATTTAAGAATCAACCGGATAACTTGGAAGATTGTGATCAGTGATACTATGGTTTTATTAAAGGATTGTTTTAAACTGGTTGAATCTGTGAAAAGGCAATTTCATATTGGGTGTGTGAGTGGTGTGACTAGTTTTATTTTGCATGAACATCCGGCTAGGGGGCCTTGGAACTCTTTTCCTTGGTACCCGGGACAAAACCTAACCAAATTCTTAATTGGATCCCATCACCACAGTGGTTGGGTGGTTGGCTAACCCATGGGACTGGATGGGGTTAGGCTGGACTGATGGATCCGTAAATCGAGACTCAAACTTTTGTTTTTACGATAAATAAAATAAATCTCGGATAGTAATTATTATATGGATAGGAATTAACGGCTGTGCCTCTTGAATGGGGAAAAAAGCGTTGATCCCAATGATCCAAGTGCAAGTTTCTTCCTTGATATGACCAAGTATCTTATAGATGTAATTGGATCAACTTGATCAGAAATGATCTTGATTACGTTAGAGTAAAAAGTTATCCTGGTGGAATCGCCCGTGCTTTCCGATAAAGGAAGTTTTTTTCGGGTTCGGTTTTGGAACAACCGACGGATTAGTCTCTTATCCGGATATCCGTGGGTGAGGCCCCGAATGTGGGACCCCTGTCCCGCGCGAGAAGTGCTACTTCCGCTGCTAGTATCCCGAATCTGTTGCTCGGTGGGAACAGGGATCTTACAGTTGGTATCAGAGCATTTGGTTAATAAAGATCAACTGAGAAGACAAATATGTCAAAAATTTATCAAGAAACACAAAAAGGTTATAATTGTGTGATATAATTCATACAATTTAATATTCAAACTGAAATTCGTAATTCGGTAATTGGTTCTTCAGATGGAAGTACCGCAATTATATAGAATCCCTGACTTGCTTGAGGCCTAGACATGATAGTATTTACCTTATAATTCCAAGGGCCGTGACTACCCGTATATACCGAGAGTATACTGCAGCTCTTTACTGACAGTATATACGAGTAAACCTAAGACTTGAAATTATAAGCGTTAATGCTATCTAGATGATGATTTCGAATGTGATTGATATGATTTTTAATTCTGTTTGAGAATTGATGAATTGATTTGGATTCTGATTGAAAATGCGGATTGAAAATGCTGATTGAAAAATGTTGATTTTTAAAAATGATATTCATAACTAGAATGATGATAACGAATTCAGCAAATCACTATGAGATTAGTGGGTTGTGCTGTCAGATTGCTACTGTTAATACTTGACCGGTAGATCAAGTTAAGGAATGTCAAATTGAGAACTTGCTTCACTGAAACTTCCGTGGAGGAATGTTCTGAAGGAAACTTTTCGGTCTAATGGACCATTATCATGTTAAAGATATGAATGACATGATCTGAATGAATTATTATTTAATGATGAGTTCTATATAAGGGATATTTATCCCAGTGTTCTGTTGGGTTGACCAGAATATAAGGAACCCCAGAATAAAATTGGATCTTAAGAAAAAGAGCTGTCCTCTACATTGCGAGATGAGGACATCTCGCACTTTTTAAGTGGGGTAGAATGTAAGATTCCTCCCCAGCCTTCGAGGTATACAGGAGTAAGAATCTCCCTTTCTGATCTTATAATTATTCCCTCTCTAAAATAAAAGAAAGTTTCTGTTTAAAAAAAAGGAAGACCCTTTTCCTAGAATACTTCTCAAGAGTCCCACCTATTTTAAGGATTTAGAACAATGAGTTCAGAAGTGAGAATCGGTGTTTTGGATACCAAGGTTTTGGTTTTCATTCGAGTACGGCTCAAAAGAAGTTCTTTATCTCTTGGGGAGTATAAGAAGTTATCCCCCAGATATTGTGACCTTATATCTGAATTCAATGAAAGTAGGTGACTTAGCCTACAAGTTTCTTTTATATCCTCATCTCAAAATTCTTAATGCCTTCTATAGAAAAATGTGTCAAACTCAAATCATGGAAAGACGGTAAAACTTCAGTGGCAAGTTACCGTTGGCTTCTAGGTTATGCTAGCTCCTTCCTTTATATTAAGTCGTAACTTTACTTGTCGCTCACAGTAATCTTACTCCCATCAATCTCCTTTCCTTCTTAATCTCCTTCATGGCTTGGCAACGGGAATTAGTTTTATCCCTGATGATTTCTCACCTTCAAGACGCAAGAGAGTCTGTGAAGAAAGATTTTATAGAACAGTATGAGCGCTCACTTTTCCCACTTGGGAACTTCTGTAGCGCAGACCAAATGGCGGACCTATCAAGACATAACTAGAGTAACACCCTGGGGTCAGCAGCACTTTGGTAATAATGTCCGCTTGGCCATGGTTATTGAAGCCTTGGGTTTGGGTCCTCGATACTACTGCGTCATGAGATCAAGGCGTCTTGGGTTTTCTGAGCGGGTATTCTTACTGGCGTGTTTTCTTCCTCATGAGAAGATATGCCTTTACCCCGTTTTTGGCTTGCCTCTCAGAGGTCCTTTTGTTAGATCACCTCATACCACTGAGATAGGTGCGACAATAACCAGCAGAATCATTCCCATAGATGAGTTACCCTATACTTGTGCAGCTTGTGAGGATTGCTTTTGTTACCATATGATGGACGGGCTTATGGAAGTGTAAAGAGTTCTTCTATCTTTACTGTATAAGTTTCGAGAATGAATAAAGTTTAAATCTTGTTCTTATTTTGAATCTTGCTCTCTTTAAGACTTTTCTTGGTGGTTAATCTTGATTAAAATTTTTCTCTAAGTCTCATATTCGTGCATCTTGCAAAATTATCACAAGTTGCGAGATGAGGACATCTCGCATTTTTTAAGTGGGGTAGAATGTAAGATTCCTCCCCCAACCCCCTTTTTGATGTCTAGTATCTTCCCCTGTAATCAATCCCTCTTCAGAAATATAAAGACCTTGTTTCTAACTGTTTTAACCTAGAGAGAGAGAAAATATTCTAGAGAGAGAATATTCAGATTTTGAATATTTTTGGATAGAAAAATATCTCATATAATTAAGATGAATTTTTCCTGAAACAGAAATTCAAAAAGAATTTTCAAATGTGCAATTGGAATTAATTGGAAATAGGTATAAAGAACCTTAGTCTAAGGGTCTAGATTTTCAGAAATCTTTAGACTATGGTCCAATTAAGGTTCCTATGGGCCAATAGCATCAATACATGTGTAGGGAGGAGATAAATCCAATTTGTAAAAAGAAGATACTCAAAAATGAGTAAATTCTCACATAAGGTGAAGAGTTAAAAATGTACAAGGTTTATTAGTAAAAAACTATGAGCAATATTAAAAATATGAGATATTTTGGGTATCCAAAAATGAGTAAATGCTCACATAAGATGAAGAGTTGAAAATGTACAAGGTTTATTAGTAAAAAAAAACACATATGTAAGGAAGGGGAGTTCTTTAAAGGAGGTGCATATTTCACATAAGATGAAGAGTTGAAAATGTACAAGGTTTATTAGTAAAAAAAAACTATGACACATATGTAAGGAAGAGGAGTTCTTTAAAGGAGGTGCATATTTCACATAAGATGAAGAGTTGAAAATGTACAAGGTTTATTAGTAAAAAACTATGAGCAATATTAAAAATATGAGATATTTTGGGTATCCAAAAATGAGTAAATGCTCACATAAGATGAAGAGTTGAAAATGTACAAGGTTTATTAGAAAAAAAGCACATATGTAAGGAAGGGGAGTTCTTTAAAGGAGGTGCATATTTCACATAAGATGAAGAGTTGAAAATGTACAAGGTTTATTAGTTAAAAAAAAAACTATGACACATATGTAAGGAAGGAGAGTTCTTTAAAGGAGGTGCATATTTCACATGCTTGAATGAGTTTTAAACTCACAAAAATTGAGATATTTCATCTCTCCTCTCTCCTCATTCAAGTCTAGTTCCAAAAAGTTAGCTTAACTGACCTAAAAATGGTCAAAAAGTAACCTAACTGACTTGGAAAATTCTAGAATCAGTTTGTTTGGTTAGGAGCTTAAATTTTCCTATAAATAGAAGCCTCCCCTTGTTGAAAAAAATATAATGTCTTATGCATTGTTACTCTACTCTACCTAAGCCAAGAACTGTGAATCCTTTAATAATTCACTAGTTTTTGATACTTCTCTCTTTCTTCAATCCCCATTGGTGGCTCCATCAACATACTAAACCAATTGATTGGTTGGGGGCCTCTACCGTGAACAAAGAATCAAGCAAATTTTAAGATAAGTATAGTGAAATATGATCTTTTCTATAATTTCTCAATGATTCTCTCTTCTCAACCCCTCTCAAGCTTGAGAAGTTTAATTGGTATGGTTTTTGAAATGCTATTGAAGTTAATTAATTAATGATAGTAAAGAATTACATAAAATTCTATTTATATTTAATTCTAATGGTTTTTCTCTCTCTCTCTCACTTAAGAAATGGTTATACTCATGACCCTTTTCAATCCAAATGAAGCTTTTCATAAGGCTTTTCCTTAATCCAAGATTAAGCTATGCTTGAGGCCAAATTAATGGCTTTTTTTTCTATGCTTTTAGTTTATGTATATTGATGATTCAATCCATTATGGATTGATGATCCAATTAGAGACCATTCTAATTATTTTCTTAATGATCCAATTAGAGACCATTATGGATTGATGATCCAATTAGAGACCATTCTAATTATTTCTTTAATAATGAGCCTTATCCCTTAGAAAAAAATTGAGATTTATCAGTCATAGTAGCGGAGCTATGGCAAAATTTTTATAGAAGCAAAATATAAAAAGAGATGTTGATCCCACCATAATTATGGGAATTTAGTGGGGTGATTTAGTATTGACTAACCCTCAGGATATCTTTTTCTATCCCCTACATCCTATCATCTAAACCTTTGTAGTTGGTGTCGCATGCTCCAAAACTCAAAAATTATGGAACCGTTATAGGTGTTGACTTCCAACGAGATCAAATTTTATGGAAAGATACAAACCTTAGGTGCTTGTTATTCTAGATAAAGTGCTAAACTTGTCAATTTTGATGTGGCCAAATTGCCAAGAGTGTTCAGTGTGTATTTTGGGCAGGTGTGGAAGTGTTTTCATGTTATGCTCAGGCATGGCAGTTGGCCATGGTGGATCCACAAAATATTTGGGGCAAGTTCTTAAAGAACTTTCCTATTTGTATTCACACTAAAGCTGAGTCTAAGGCCTCTATCACTGCCTACTAGTGGGACTCATAGTTAGACATTGAACCGTACAGTTCAAAGATTGGCATAGTTGTTGATTGGATGTTGGATCAACAATAATTACGCATATAGATGTGGATGTATGGATGTGAATGTGCATGTAGACGTGGATGTATGGATGTGGATGCATGAATGTGCATGTAGATGTGGATGTGAAAATAGATGTATGGATGTAGATGTGGATGTATGGATGTGAATGTGGATGTGGATGTAGATATATGTATGGATGTGAATATATGATATGTGATGTGAAGGAATCTGAAGTGATGAGATAGAAAATGATGTGATGGGATGAGTACACATATAACTGGAATGTGGAATAAGCAATGTGGATTGATGAGGGATAATGTGGGAAAATGAGAGTTAATATAGAAACTGTATTTTGTGACTGTTTGTAAATGCTGTTTGTAAAAATGACTGTTTTATGTCAAGATTGCTGGGAAAGCATTGTGACCATCTTGTGATTAAGGTCGTGGAGACCTAATTGAAAAAGTTGCAACTGCTGATGGAGAGTCAATGAAGGACGTCTCGTGTAGCAAGGTTGGCCGAGGTCTTGACCAGCCTCGGTGCGATTAAAATGGTGAGCTTCCGGTACGATGGATGAGGGGCCAAGGAAGCGGCCTATGAGTGAAGCGCTAGGTCACCTGCGAAGGATCCTAGAGGGTGCTGACCATACGGTGCTCGGGCTCTGGGACGCCTAGGATACCCACGCGTGCGTCGAGGAAGATATTGGAACAGAGTTGGAGTTGTTTTCTGAAATCGGGCATGGATCTGGTTGATTGACCTTGCTGGTCTTCAATGGATGAGTCCATGGCTCTTTATATGGATCTGTTGGTTGATCTTGCTGATCTTCAATGAGAGTCCATCTTGATAAGAGATTATATTGCCGAGTATTATGGGCTAGGGATTAAGAAACGTCCCCTCTGTGTGGACAGGTGGTGAGCGTCCTAGTTGCCAATGATGCCATAGATACTCTGGTGAAGGAATGATGGGAAAATTTAAGAATCAACCGGATAACTTGGAAGATTGTGATCAGTGATACTATGGTTTTATTAAAGGATTGTTTTAAACTGGTTGAATCTGTGAAAAGGCAATTTCATATTGGGTGTGTGAGTGGTGTGACTAGTTTTATTTTGCATGAACATCCGGCTAGGGGGCCTTGGAACTCTTTTCCTTGGTACCCGGGACAAAACCTAACCAAATTCTTAATTGGATCCCATCACCACAGTGGTTGGGTGGTTGGCTAACCCATGGGACTGGATGGGGTTAGGCTGGACTGATGGATCCGTAAATCGAGACTCAAACTTTTGTTTTTACGATAAATAAAATAAATCTCGGATAGTAATTATTATATGGATAGGAATTAACGGCTGTGCCTCTTGAATGGGGAAAAAAGCGTTGATCCCAATGATCCAAGTGCAAGTTTCTTCCTTGATATGACCAAGTATCTTATAGATGTAATTGGATCAACTCGATCAGAAATGATCTTGACTACGTTAGAGTAAAAAGTTATCCTGGTGGAATCGCCCGTGCTTTCCGATAAAGGAAGTTTTTTTCGGGTTCGGTTTTGGAACAACCGACGGATTAGTCTCTTATCCGGATATCCGTGGGTGAGGCCCCGAATGTGGGACCCCTGTCCCGCGCGAGAAGTGCTACTTCCGCTGCTAGTATCCCGAATCTGTTGCTCGGTGGGAACAGGGATCTTACAGTTGGTATCAGAGCATTTGGTTAATAAAGATCAACTGAGAAGACAAATATGTCAAAAATTTATCAAGAAACACAAAAAGGTTATAATTGTGTGATATAATTCATACAATTTAATATTCAAACTGAAATTTGTAATTCGGTAATTGGTTCTTCAGATGGAAGTACCGCAATTATATAGAATCCCTGACTTGCTTGAGGCCTAGACATGATAGTATTTACCTTATAATTCCAAGGGCCGTGACTACCCGTATATACCGAGAGTATACTGCAGCTCTTTACTGACAGTATATATGAGTAAATCTAAGACTTGAAATTATAAGCGTTAATGCTATCTAGATGATGATTTCGAATGTGATTGATATGATTTTTAATTCTGTTTGAGAATTGATGAATTGATTTGGATTCTGATTGAAAATGCGGATTGAAAATGCTGATTGAAAAATGTTGATTTTTAAAAATGATATTCATAACTAGAATGATGATAACGAATTCAGCAAATCACTATGAGATTAGTGGGTTGTGCTGTCAGATTGCTACTGTTAATACTTGACCGGTAGATCAAGTTAAGGAATGTCAATTTGAGAACTTGCTTCACTGAAACTTCCGTGGAGGAATGTTCTGAAGGAAACTTTTCGGTCTAATGGACCATTATCATGTTAAAGATATGAATGACATGATCTGAATGAATTATTATTTAATGATGAGTTCTATATAAGGGATATTTATCCCAGTGTTCTGTTGGGTTGACCAGAATATAAGGAACCCCAGAATAAAATTGGATCTTAAGAAAAAGAGCTGTCCTCTACATTGCGAGATGAGGACATCTCGCACTTTTTAAGTGGGGTAGAATGTAATATTCCTCCCCAGCCTTCGAGGTATACAGGAGTAAGAATCTCCCTTTCTGATCTTATAATTATTCCCTCTCTAAAATAAAAGAAAGTTTCTGTTTAAAAAAAAGGAAGACCCTTTTCCTAGAATACTTCTCAAGAGTCCCACCTGTTTTAAGGATTTAGAACAATGAGTTCAGAAGTGAGAATCGGTGTTTTGGATACCAAGGTTTTGGTTTTCATTCGAGTACGGCTCAAAAGAAGTTCTTTATCTCTTGGGGAGTATAAGAAGTTATCCCCCAGATATTGTGACCTTATATCTGAATTCAATGAAAGTAGGTGACTTAGCCTACAAGTTTCTTTTATCTCCTCATCTCAAAATTCTTAATGCCTTCTATAGAAAAATGTGTCAAACTCAAATCATGGAAAGACGGTAAAACTTCAGTGGCAAGTTACCGTTGGCTTCTAGGTTACGCTAGCTCCTTCCTTTATATTAAGTCGTAACTTTACTTGTCGCTCACAGTAATCTTACTCCCATCAATCTCCTTTCCTTCTTAATCTCCTTCATGGCTTGGCAACAGGAATTAGTTTTATCCCTGATGATTTCTCACCTTCAAGACGCAAGAGAGTCTGTGAAGAAAGATTTTATAGAACAGTATGAGCGCTCACTTTTCCCTCACTTGGGAACTTCTGTAGCGCAGACCAAATGGCGAACCTATCAAGACATAACTAGGGTAACACCCTGGGGTCAGCAGAACTTTCGTAATAATGTCCGCTTGGCCATGGTTATTGAAGCCTTGGGTTTGGGTCCCCGATACTACTGCGTCATGAGATCAAGGCATCTTGGGTCTTCTGAGCGGGTCTTCTTACTGGCGTGTTTTCTTCCTCATGAGAAGATATGCCTTTACCCCGTTTTTGGCTTGCCTCTCAGAGGTCCTTTTGTTAGATCACCTCATACCACTGAGATAGGTGCGGCAATAACCAGCAGAATCATTCCCATAGATGAGTTACCCTATACTTGTGCTGCTTGTGAGGACTGCTTTTGTGACCATATGATGGACGGGCTTATGGAAGTGTAAAGAGTTCTTCTATCTTTACTGTATAAGTTCCGAGAATGAATAAAGTTTAAATCTTGTTCTTATTTTGAATCTTGCTCTCTTTAAGACTTTTCTTGGTGGTTAATCTTGATTAAAATTTTTCTCTAAGTCTCATATTCGTGCATCTTGCAAAATTATCACAAGTTGCAAGATGAGGACATCTCGCATTTTTTAAGTGGGGTAGAATGTAAGATTCCTCCCCCAACCCCCTTTTTGATGTCTAGTATCTTCCCCTGTAATCAATCCCTCTTCGGAAATATAAAGACCTTGTTTCTAACTGTTTTAACCTAGAGAGAGAAAATATTCTAGAGAGAGAATATTCAGATTTTGAATATTTTTGGATAGAAAAATATCTCATATAATTAAGATGAATTCCCCTGAAACAGAAATTCAAAAATAATTTTCAAATGTGTAATTGGAATTAATTGGAAATAGGTATAAAGAACCTTAGTCTAAGGGTCTAGATTTTCAGAAATCTTTAGACTATGGTCCAATTAAGGTTCCTATGGGCCAATAGCATCAATACATGTGTAGGGAGGAGATAAATCCAATTTGTAAAAAGAAGATACCCAAAAATGAGTAAATGCTCACATAAGGTGAAGAGTTGAAAATGTACAAGGTTTATTAGTAAAAAACTATGAGCAATATTAAAAATATGAGATATTTTGGGTATCCAAAAATGAGTAAATGCTCACATAAGATGAAGAGTTGAAAATGTACAAGGTTTATTAGTGAAAAAACACATATGTAAGGAAGGGGAGTTCTTTAAAGGAGGTGCATATTTCACATAAGATGAAGAGTTGAAAATGTACAAGGTTTATTAGTTTTAAAAAAAAAAACTATGACACATATGTAAGGAAGGAGAGTTCTTTAAAGGAGGTGCATATTTCACATGCTTGAATGAGTTTTAAACTCATAAAAATTGAGATATTTCATCTCTCCTCTCTCCTCATTCAAGTCTAGTTCCAAAAAGTTAGCTTAACTGACCTAAAAATGGTCAAAAAGTAACCTAACTGACTTGGAAAATTCTAGAATCAGTTTGTTTGGTTAGGAGCTCAAATTTTCCTATAAATAGAAGCCTCCCCTTGTTGAAAAAAATATAATCTCTTATGCATTGTTACTCTACTCTACCTAAGCCAAGAACTGTGAATCCTTTAATAATTCACTAGTTTTTGATACTTCTCTCTTTCTTCAATCCCCATTGGTGGCTCCATCAACATACTAAACCAATTGATTGGTTGGGGGCCTCTACCGTGAACAAAGAATCAAGCAAATTATAAGATAAGTATAGTGAATTATGATCTTTTCTATAATTTCTCAATGATTCTCTCTTCTCAACCCCTCTGAAGCTTGTGAATTTTAATTGGTATGGTTTTTGAAATGCTATTGAAGTTAATTAATTAATGATAGTAAAGAATTACATAAAATTCTATTTATATTTAATTCTAATGGTTTTTCTCTCTCTCTCACTTAAGAAATGGTCATACTCATGACCCTTTTCAATCCAAATGAAGCTTTTCATAAGGCTTTTCCTTAATCCAAGATTAAGCTATGCTTGAGGCCAAATTAATGGCTTTTTTTTCTATGCTTTTAGTTTATGTATATTGATGATTCAATCCATTATGGATTGATGATCCAATTAGAGACCATTCTAATTATTTTCTTAATGATCCAATTAGAGACCATTATGGATTGATGATCCAATTAGAGACCATTCTAATTATTTCTTTAATAATGAGCCTTATCCCTTAGAAAAAAATTGAGATTTATCAGTCATAGTAGCGGAGCTATGGCAAAATTTTTATAGAAATTACGCATAAAATAATTTCATTCAAAGCATAAAAAGAGGACTTTCTACCATATTCTAGGAACTATCATCCTAGATTAATTAAAAGAATATTATTATGCATGGAGATATGGATGTTTGCATGTAGATGTAGAGGTATGGATGTGAGTGTGAATGTGGAGGTGGATGTATGCATGGAGATGTGGATGTATGCATGTAGAAATAGATGTGTAGATGAGGATATAAATGGAGATGTGGATGGATGCATGTAGAAGTAGATGTATAGATGTAGATGTGAATGGAGATGTGGATGTATACATGTAGATGTAGATGTATAGATGTAGATGTGGATGTGGAGGTGGATGGATGCATGTAGATGTAGGTGTATAGATGTAGATGTGGATGTGGAGGTGGATGGATGCATGTAGAAGTAGATGTATAGATGTAGATGTGAACGGAGATGTGGATGTATACATGTAGATGTAGATGTATAGATGTAGATGTGGATGTGGAGGTGGATGGATGCATGTAGATGTAGGTGTATAGATGTAGATGTGGATGTGGAGATGGATGGATGCATGTAGATGTAGATGTATAGATGTAGATGGGAATGGAGATATGGAGATATGCATGTAGATGTAGATGTATAGATGTAGATGTGGATGTGGAGGTGGATGGATGCATGTAGATGTAGATGTAAAGATGTAGATGTGAATGGAGATGTGGATGTATGCATGTAGATGTAGGTATATAGATGTAGATGTGGATGTAGAGGTGGATGTATGCATGTAGATGTAGATGTAGATGTATAGATGTGGATGTGAATGTGGAGGTGGATGTATGCATGTAGATGTAGATGTATGGAGGTGAATGTGAATGTGGATGTGGATGTATGCATAGAGATGTGGATGTATGCATGTAGATGTGAATGTAGATGTGAATGTAGATGTGAATGTACGCATATAGATATGGATGTATGGATGTGAATGTGCATGTAGATGTGGATGTATGGATGTGGATGCATGAATGTGCATGTAGATGTGGATGTGAAAATAGATGTATGGATGTAGATGTGGATGTATGGATGTGAATGTGGATGTGGATGTAGATATATGTATGGATGTGAATATATGATATGTGATGTGAAGGAATCTGAAGTGATGAGATGGAAAATGATGTGATGGGATGAGTACACATATAACTGGAATGTGGAATAAGCAATGTGGATTGATGAGGGATAATGTGGGAAAATGAGAGTTAATATAGAAACTGTATTTTGTGACTGTTTGTAAATGCTGTTTGTAAATGACTGTTTTATGTCAAGATTGCTGGGAAAGCATTGTGACCATCTTGTGATTAAGGTCGTGGAGACCTAACTGAAAAAGTTGCAACTGCTGAGACGGAGAGTCAATGAAGGACGTCTCGCATAGCAAGGTTGGCCGAGGTCTTAACCAACCTCGGTGCGATTAAAATGGTGAGCTTCCGGTACGGTGGATGAGGGGCCAAGGAAGCGGCCTATGAGTAAAGCGCTAGGTCACCTGCGAAGGATCCTAGAGGGTGTTGACCATACGGTGCTCGGGCTCTGGGTCGCCTAGGATACCCACGCGTGCGTCGAGGAAGATATTGGAACAGAGTTGGAGTTGTTTTCTGAAATCGGGCATGGATCTGGTTGATTGACCTTGCTGGTCTTCAATGGATGAGTCCATGGCTCTTTATATGGATCTGTTGGTTGATCTTGCTGATCTTCAACGAGAGTCCATCTTGATAAGAGATTATACTGCCGAGTATTATGGGCTAGGGATTAGGAAACGGCCCCTGTGTGTGGACAGGTGGTGAGTGTCCTAGTTGCCAATGATGCCATAGATACTCTGGTGAAGGAATGATGGGAAAATTTAAGAATCAACCGGATAACTTGGAAGATTGTGATCAGTGATACTATGGTTTTATTAAAGGATTGTTTTAAACTGGTTGAATCTGTGAAAAGGCAATTTCATATTGGGTGTGTGAGTGGTGTGACTAGTTTTATTTTGCATGAACATCCGGCTAGGGGGCCTTGGAACTCTTTTCCTTGGTACCCGGGACAAAACCTAACCAAATTCTTAATTGGATCCCATCACTACAGTGGTTGGGTGGTTGGCTAACCCATGGGACTGGATGGGGTTAGGCTGGACTGATGGATCCGTAAATTGAGACTCAAACTTTTGTTTTTACGATAGATAAAATAAATCTCGGATAGTAATTGTTCTATGGATAGGAATTAACGGCTGTGCCTCTTGAATGGGGAAAAAAGCGTTGATCCCAATGATCCAAGTGCAAGTTTCTTCCTTGATATGACCAAGTATCTTCTAGATGTAATTGGATCAACTCGATCAGAAATGATCTTGACTACGTTAGAGTAAAAAGTTATCCTGGTGGAATCGCCCGTGCTTTCCGATAAAGGAAGTTTTTTTCGGGTTCGGTTTTGGAACAACCGACGGATTAGTCTCTTCTCCGGATATCCGTGGGTGAGACCCCGAATGTGGGACCCCTGTCCCGCACGAGAAGTGCTACTTTCGCTGCTAGTATCTCGAATCTGTTGCTCGGTGGGAATAGGGATCTTACAAAAGTAAGTGGCTGAGGTAAATGCTCAAACCAATAAGGTACATCATTCTTGGCTGAAGAAGGTGAGGGCATGTCTCATAATGTTGCCTATGCCTCTTACAAAGACAATGCCAAGAAATGTTTATCAAAAACATGACAATCAACAAGGTAGAGCACTTAGAAATGCTATGCTCAACCTTAAAACTCATCTTAGAAGATGAAAATGCTAAGTATGCAGCGGAATAAGATGCCTTGGGCTTGGGAAATGAGAGCATATGGCTTATGACATGCCTATGCCTCTTACAAAACAAGAGCCTCAAGGGTGATACACAAAAAATATTAAGATGAGCACTTAGTGTAAATTTTTTGCCTAGCTTTAAACCACTCAAGGAACTGAGTTTGATGATGAAAAACCAGAAAACTTCAATCTCTTTGGCTTATGGGATGAAGACAATGGCTTATGGTTGCACCATTTCTCCTTGGAAGCTTGCCAAGGTAAGCATAGAAGCAGGTTGATTATGAAGACTTATAATGTGGCACTTATGGTGTGTGCCCGGCCTCCAATACTGATGAAGAAGAGCCTCCTTAGTGTTAAAGACCTCCTCCTTTGATGGATCAATTGCATCATTAGTGTTTAATAACACTATTAGTGTTTAAAAAGACTATTATTAAGCTTTTAAAGAAGCTTTCATGGCAGAAACACAGGAGCAACCCGGTTTTTCCTCTGTTGCACGCTCGTCAGGCCACCATTAGGGATGAGATTTGAGATTCTAAGCCCTTAGGTCATGGGCTTTAAAAGCCCTAACTTACCTCAGGCCTATGGTGCCCACAGGGGACAAATGGCTATACAACTTCAGCGCTGCAGAAAAATGGGCACCGACTTGAACCAGGTGTAATGCCTCTGCTTAGACAGGCAAAAACAGCAAAATGGTTGTACGGATCTGAGCTCTTGGAGGTCCTTGACACTTCCTTAGTTGAAAGCTCGGCGAGATTTGGCCTCCTCAAGCTGCTGGAAAGTCTCCACTGGCGGGAATTCAGATCCACAAAAAACGGGATTGAAGATCACCTAGTCTACACCACACAAGATGAGACCTAATCTACCCAAGCTCTAGATACCATGTTGAGAAAAGGTGGTGCTTATGCTAGATCAAGAAGATGTGGAGGAGAGAGACCCAAAATACAAGAATGACTCTTGCTTATTAAGTGGCTTACACATACAACTAGGCTGCCTTTGGCATGTGCCTTTAAATAGGCTTGCTAGTGGCCTAGGGTTAGGTGGCTCCCTTAGGACCATTCACACCCACACACCTTCTACACCCTTGTTCACTAAGGCTCCAAGGCCTATATCTTAATACCCCCCCTCAATACAGGCCATGAAAAATGTGCTTGGAATGGGTGGTATTGGACATATGAAAAAAACAAACTTGCCTTTATAACATTAGGCTTACAAGAATGTTCATGGTGGTGTGGTTATCTAGGACTTACAACTATGTTTCTAGAGCCTTAGAGGCTAATACAATGATGCCATCTAAGTCTTTATTTTATGTCGATGAAAATGTACACCTTAATGATGGTGCACCCCAAACTTTGTGTGCTTGCTTGACCTCTTATAGTTGACATGCTTTGGACATACATGCCATTGCTTCCACATGCTTTCCACGACCATTCTCATACAATGATCAACACAAGGCTGCCACCCTTGCTTAAGTGGTTTGCACATAGATGTTCCTTCAACATGCTTGATGCTTCTCTGCATACCATACCTCCTCCATGGGCAATGAGGGAATTCCTTAGAGTAATTGTTATGAGGTAGATTTATATGGGAAAGCGAAAGGGAGGGTCTTACCACTTGCCTTATAGATTGGTCAAGGGCAGTGTCTACTCCATAATTACAACAAGAGCTTTTGTGCATGTTGGTTACATGATACCCATTAGGATTTGAAAGTACAAGCTTAATGAAAGTGAGTAAGTGGCTGAGGTAAATGCTCAAACCAATAAGGTACATCATTCTTGGCTCAAGAAGGTGAGGGCATGTCTCATAATGTTGCCTCTGCCTCTTACAAAGACAATGCCAAGAAATGTTTATCAAAAAAATGACAATCAACAAGGTAGAGCACTTAGAAATTCTATGCTCACCCTAAAAACTCATCTTAGAAGATGAAAATGCTAAGTATGCAGTGGAATAACATGCCTTGGGCTTGGGAAATGAGAGCATATGGCTTATGACATGCCTATGCCTCTTACAAAACAAGAGCCTCAAGGGTGATACACAAAAAATATTAAGATGAGCACTATGTGCCTAGCTTTAAACCACTCAAAGAACTAGGTTTGATGATGAAAAACCAGCAAACTTCAACCTCTTTGGCTTATGGGATGAAGACAATGGCTTATGGTTGCACCATTTCTCCTTGGAAACTCGCCAAGGTAAGCATAGAAGCAGGTTGATGATGAAGACTTATAATGTGGCACTTATGGTGTGTGCCCGGCCTCTAATACTGATGAAGAAGAGCCTCCTTAGTGTTAAAGGCCTCCTCCTTTGATGGATTAACTGCATCATTAGTGTTTAATAACACTACTAGTGTTTAAAAACACTATTATTAAGCTTTGGCAGAAACACAAGAGCAGCTTGGTTTTTCCTCTATTGCGCGCTCATCAGGCCACCATCAGGGCTAAGATTTGAGAGTCTAATACCTTACGTCATGGGCTTTAAAATCCCTAACTTGCCTTAGGCCTATGGTGCCCACATGCGACGAATGGCTGCACGACTTCAGTGCTGCAAAAAAATGGGTGCCAACTTGAACCAGGTGTAATTCCACTGCTTAGACAGGCAAAAATAGCAAATTGGTTGTACGGATCTGAGCACCCAGAGGTCCTTCACACTTCCTTAGTTGAAAGCTCGACGAGATTCGGCCTCCTCAAGCTGCTGGAAAGCCTCCACTGGCTGGGGGTTCAGATCCACAAAAAACGGGATAGAAGATGATCTAGTCTACACCACGCAAGATGAGACCTAATCTACCCAAGCTCTAGATACCATGTTGAGAAAATGTGGTGCTTATGCTAGATCAAGAAGATGTGGAGGAGAGAGACCCAAAATACAAGAATGACTCTTGCTTATTAAGTTGCTTACACATACAACTAGGCTTCATGCTTCATACAAATGCCTTTGGCATGTGCCTTTAAATAGGCTTGCTAGTGGCCTAGGGTTAGGTGGCTCCCTTAGGACCATTCACACCCACACACCTTCTACACCCTTGTTCACTAAGGCTCCAAGGCCTATATCTTAATACCTTCCTCTAGCTCCACCATCAACGATTGCAAGAGCTTGATAACTCTTGTGCACCACTAGAAGTGTTGCATTTGTGTCACCACTCTCGGAATACTTTCACATTTGGTTTATCCAAATTTGGATAAGTTTGGGTAGGTTATCTCTTTCTTCCTCCATGTCTACATCCTTCTCAAGAGGGAAAGGTATTCCTTCGTTAGTTGAAGGGTCAATCTGCATTCTACCTTCAATCCAATTTTTCAATTCAGTATCACAATCTAGGATTTCCTCTTAGCCGAGTTCCAATTGGCTTGTTGATCTCTATAGAGAGAAATGTGAATAGCTCAACCACATCCCTGGTTGCTCAATTTTTTCCAACCTCATTACTACATGAGTCAAGGATAGGATTTGCTGACTCACAAAGAGGATATTCCCCTCCTTCATCAAATGTCCATAAGAATAAGTCATTCCTTCCTTCTTGTTTTGAGTTAGTTTCACCCTCTGCATTACTGAAACAGTGTCTGACACATTTAGACATTTGGTTTCCCTCGTGATATTTTTCCTAGGATAGACTGCTTTAACAGCTCGGCTAGTCGGTAGTACTTCAATCAAATTCTTACTTTATCGGACTAAGGCTTGAGCAACCTCTACGCATTTGGGTATTTACCCACTCCAATTTGGTTTCCTTCCATGTTACTTCCTCTTCTTTCTCTTCTTCTCCTTCTTGTCATTCATGTAGAAGATTTAGCTAATGGTTCTCCCTTGACTTGTCGGGTCTTTAATTCTTGCACACAAGTCCTAACATTTAGTGGAATTGTCACCACCCTAGATCGCACCCCAATCATTTGGAGTCTTGTGGTTCGATTGATGGTTGTTGGATGACTCTCGAGTGCCCTTGTAAGGATAATCCTTGACTAGATGGTCAATTCTTCACTTTACACAACTCAGACCAGGGTGTGTGTTGACTTGAGTAGTTTGCAAGTTTGTCATGTTGATCTTATGAGGACACTCAGCCACTCGTTGAGGTCCTTAACAGCGGTAGCATTGCATCATGGTGGGGTTTTCTTACTGTGGTATTAATCTCCCAGCCCTTCCATTGCACTGCAGCTTCGAATACCGATACTAGCATATTCCCTTGCATTAGAAAATACTCTAAGGTTACCTCCCAATTGTCATCTATCTCTTCCATAGTTGGTCAAGGCTCGTGAATATTCTCCTTCCTCTAGCACCTCTTCAATGATCATTTGATTAACTAGCATTATGTGAGGTGTTGTTGGGGCTATGGTGGTAGAACATGCATGGTGGTATAGGAACTTTGAGTACTCTATACATTCTCCTTGTCTATTCTTTCATGTTTACAAGATTTTCCCCTAGCACAAGCCCTTGCCTAGTGGTGCATGTAAAGCTAGTTGTTGTTGTGTAGAAGGAAAATGAGGTACTTGAGGTGCTTGCAGTTATTGTGTTAAATGTGGGTACCCACACATACTTGTTTCATGGTTCTTGAGTCGCATACAATATGCACACAATACATCAATGGGTGAGGCCACAATACATTAATGGACACTCAGTACTCGTTTGATTTTTTTGATGCTTAACTCATTTATAGTCATGTCCTTTATACATCTCTTTGAGGTTATCATTCTTGTTTGGCCCGGTGCATGTGATGGAGCTACCATGGTAACCGATTTGGTATCATCAAGTAGGTTATGGTAGCGCAAGCATATTATCCTCAAAGTCAATGGCTAGCTTGAAACAATCATCGAGCGATGTTGGTTTGGCCGAACAGCATGTAGTCATGCATCTTAGTATCCCTTACTCCCCTACGGAAGCATGGTAGCAATTGCTCATCTGTCATCCTCTTTCTAGGCTTACATATTGAGTTTAGGTTTTTCACACGAGAGATGTAGTCTCTCATCAACTCATGCTACTCTTTCTTGATGTTATAAAATTGAGCCACAAAACTCCACTTATCTCCGCTTCGTGCAAAACTAGGTACAAGCACACTATTAAGTCATACCTAAGTAATCCTATCATCTGACTTAAGAGATCGATACCATTGATGTGCCTTCCCTTTGAGCATAAGAGAAAATGCAAATATTTTCATCTTATCTCACTGATCAATCCACAAGTCTCACACACTGATTCAAATATCTCCAAGTGTTATGTATGGCATCACCATCGCACTTGAAAACTTTGACATTAATCTTGCCACATGATTGGGCTTGACACGTGTTGCTCTTTGTGGTGCCAATGCAATACCTAACTCCCTAGAATCCCTCCTACCTATTTCTTTGGCCATCCTTAATAGATTTGCAGGTGTTGCAACTCCCATATGAGGGGCTACTCTTATTGGCTCCCTTAGTGGGGCCTCATCTGCC
Organism: Cibotium barometz; assembly: GCF_041138505.1. Taxonomy (NCBI): domain Eukaryota; kingdom Viridiplantae; phylum Streptophyta; class Polypodiopsida; order Cyatheales; family Cibotiaceae; genus Cibotium; species Cibotium barometz. Next base: position 48,854,677 of record NC_141051.1, on the reverse strand, counting down.
ATCCTATTTGTCCCCCCCTGTCTCGGCCCCTTGTGGCTCTAGTATGTCAATTCATATGTAACCTTGGGTCAGGCGGCATTGGGATAGTTTCTATGTACTTGTTTACACCATCATCCACCAAAATTGCTCCTCCCAGTCTCCCTTCTTGTAATAACAACATGCCTTTCATGTATTCATGGAACTCTAGGGTTCTTTCATGTATTCATGGAACTCTAGGGTTCTTAACATTGCATCTACCTCAGCCTTGCTGTAAGTTTTCTCTGACTCTCCTTGTGATCGTTCCTCATTCTCTAAGAGAATTGCTGCAAGAGCAACTAGGTCATCTCTAGGTTCCTTTGAAATAGGTTCTAGAGGTAGTATACCTTCCTCCATTGCTAGTTCAAACTCTCTAGCAGTACCTCACGTGACCAAGTTCTCTTCATGCCTCATCCTTGCTCTACGATGAAGAATATTCTCTAGGTATCGCCATATCTAAAGTACATCTATCGGCCATCTCCCTGCAAAGATCTACATTGGTCTTTTCTTGTTTGAGTCTTCTAAGTTAGGTTTGGGCTTCTCTCATTCTTTTCTCAATCTCTAGTTCTTTGGAAGTGGGGAAGTATACTGCCCCCATTCTTTGGGCACTTATAGGATCCCTTCATATTCTTGAAGTATATTGTACCATGGGTTGAGGGTTGCTCATCCTTGGTGATGATTCCTCTCTTATTTGGTTGTCTTGTACTGTTACGTCTTTCTATACTCACTTCTCAATGGGTTTGTTTTTATTTGGCAACATGTAGAGATTCCCTTTTAGGATACTATCCATATCCTAGGATTCATTGGGCTAAGGCCATGAACCCTCCAAATAGTGTTGAAGAAGAAGTTCCCTTCTCCCCCCTCCTTCTCCCCTACCACTTTCTCATTAAGAGGATTTTCCATGGATTCTTCACTGCTTGATGACTCAAAAGAATTCATCCTATGCAAAGCAAATACACTCCTTTGTGTGTTGACCATGCAATCTGACCCTAAGATTCTTTGGTTAGGAGGATCCTTATTGGTAAGATGCACTATCATCAGGGGCAATGTCATCACCAACAACAAGCCTTCCTGACCTTAAGTGCACGAAATGGTTTTAACTCGCCAAAATTTTATAGTTGCAAACACTTGCAATTATCAAATATACAAAGTAGTAGGTTTCTATAGAATCAATATAGACGTCGAAAATTCCGGACACGGAATCACCTGCCTCTATAGTTGTCCCTCCAACAGCCTTGGAAATACTAACACCAACGTGGGCACCACCAGCCACAACGGTTGGAACACTTCTCTCACGGTTCACCACACCACCCACACCAGAAAGACAGCACAAAATAGGGGCACCATAGACGAGTAAACACCCAGCAATTAAATTCCCAGTCAAAACTTCATACAAGCTTCTTCCGACACAGAAGCCTTTACTCACACAATCATACAAACACTCAGGCTTGGATTTACTGCCAAGGGAATTCGATCACAGCCTCACTGCCTCTGGAATTACAACCTTGCGTCTGACGACCAAGCCTTTTTAGCCACAAACACATCAACACTTTGACCTGTCAAAGTGCCAAGGATACACCACATCCTCAATCGGCACATGATCCACTGCCTCTGCCCACAGTCGGCTTTTTCAATTGCCGCGAACCTCTCGCCTGCGTGCTGTGCCAACCACACCAGAAAGAACCTGTCCACTCTCTCTCTTTTGAGAGGGCGCCCCACCAGCAACCCTCAACTTCTCTGCAGCCCATCACTTCTGCGTGTGTCACCAGCACTCTCTGAAACGGCTACCTCTACTGTCTTTGCCTGCATCAGTCACCGCCAACACCTCTCTCTCTCTCTCTGTGCTGATCCTCTGCCACAGGCAGCTTCTCTACAGTGCTACTGGCCCCACTAGCTAAGCAGTAACACCTCTGTCCTTCTCTTCCAGGTGGCCCCCTCTCACACGTTGGTCACCGCCAGGCCAAAAAACATACCCACAGCCAGCCTTACCTCTCCTTCTTCACGGCGATCCTCCACTTGTCGCAAGCTCCTAGGCGACTCCCCAGCAGTCGCCGTCTCTCTGCCCATCGCCAGCAGTCCAGAGTCTGTCGCCAGCCTCATAGTCGTCAGCTTTGCGCCTTTACCCAAACCTGCATCCGGTTCCTGTGCCGTCTACTAGTGCACCAACTTCAAAGCGGCTTCCCTTGCTGACGTCCCCTGGCTGCCGTTACCAGCCACCACTTGTCATCACGTCCAGCAACCCGCTCCAGAGGTTGCTCCCTCTCTCCTTTCGCTCTTGCATGCTGGTCCAGCCTCTCTGTCGCCTTGTGCCTGCGGCTGCACTAACAAGCCATGTGTAAAACTCCTCCCCATTAAATTTGGCTATCTCTTGTGCCGTACTCATGAGATGATGTGAAGGGGATCTTACCTCTTTATCCAATTTCAAGATTCAAGGGCAGTGTCTACCCTTTTACAACTCAATCTGGTGTTTAGCTGATGATTACAAGAGATCTATCAGCATAAATTTACCAGAAATTACATTAAATCAGGGTAACAAATCTGTATGGTATGGTTGGAGTATCAAACCATCTCCGAATTGCAATATGAAGTTATAGGGATCTGTTTCAGATACCTAATGGTTAATTTAAACCCTCAATTGCACCAAAAAATAGTGATTAGTGCTAATTAATCACTGATTAGCAAGTTAATCCTCTGTTTTGTGTGCAAAAAATAGAGTATGCGGGGAGTCTAGATCTGAGGCCTTAGAGTTCAAATGAGCTCAAATCCTTTCAAGGCCATCAATAGCAATTAGTCTAGTAGAGGATTAAGCCAAGAAACACAAGATTTGACCAAACATTGAATGCTTAATCTCTGTTTTACCAAAGTCACCTGTAGATTTGATGAAGAGTTTGGATCTCACTGTAGACTTGATCAAATCAAAATGTGTCTCCACCAGCTTGTAGAGCACCCTTGAAAACCCCTAGGGCCAAGAGGAATTAGAGCCATTCCATCTGGTGTGTAGACAAGATCTGCAATTCTCCTCAGAAAAAAGGTGCTAGCAAATTAGCAAAAATCCGCTGCTACGCTCGGCGGTTTGATGATTTGTTTGAATGGGCTGAAGCACAAGGCTTGTGGCTATGTGTGGCTAAAGTGGTTTGGGCTAATTTTATGTATGAAGGGAGAGAGAGCTCCTCCAGCTGGGGGTAAAGAGGTTGAAAAAGAGGTTAAAAACTTAATTATCTACTAATCCTAATTAGCTAAGTGATTAGCAAGATAATGGACTCATAAACTTGATGGATTCTAGGCTAGGCTCTGATACCATGTTAAATTTGCAGCAATGTGATGAGCTATGGTGGATCAAATGCTAGAATCAACATTATTAAAGAAGAGATTAGATAATAATTAAGACGTGCTTAGTGAGAAATTAACTGATAGCTTAATGTAGGCATGGATAATTAAAAACCAGCAAATTCTCATTAGGCCAATGCCTCAATTTATAGAGTTTACAAGCATATAATCCTACTGATTTCTCCTTGATTCACTCCACCTCTTTTGCTTGATTCTCTCCACCTCTTCCTAGAATATCTCCACACCTCCTAAATCTTCTCATGCTACCCTTTATTCTCTCCTAGTAGATACTTTTCACCTTTTCACAGGTTCTCTCACATTTACAAATTCTCTTTTATAGCCTCTTGCCAAGGGCTTGTTCCCGCACACACCCTATTCACTTGTATATTTCAACACATCCAACCTTCTGCAGTTAGAGAAAGAGAATGATGAGAGGTTTGCAAAAGTACCCGGGCAACTCATTTGTAATGTATCCTTCACAATGGAAGATGATTACTAAGGTCTGTATTTCTTTCATCCATATAAGGCTAGGTATTTTCTAAAGCTTTGTATGTATTATCCTTCTTTCTAAAGCTTTTCTTCAATTTTAGGACCGCCAAACCAGTAAAGGAGACATTCATTTGTGATCCCCTTGTGTCATTAGTCCTTTTAGACCCCACGAGGACCACCTGAGATATTATTCCATATTTCAAAGGACTAAATCCAAGGGCATGCTGCTTTTTTGCGGTTCTGATATATGTAGAGAAGTAAGCACCCACTTTATTTATTTTATGTTTTATCATTGTTGTTAATATAATCTCACGTATTTATTTTATAGTTTTTATCATTATTTAAAATTTGTTTTTCAAGTGGCAGAGGGCACTGGAGTGGCTACATTATTAATTTGGTGAAGTGCACAGTTCTATTCATGAATAGCATGGTTGGAATGCACGAAGAATGTAAATTGTAAGTACTACTTTGTATGATTTATACCATACTACTTAAGTTCTTTTAATTTTGAACATTGAAATTTTGTTATAGGGCATCTAAGAGAGCAGTTGCTACCATTGAAGCTCTGTATCCTCAGTTAAAAAAGGAGACATAGTATAAGATTTTAAATCAACCCGTTTCTCTTCAAAAGGATTTACACTCCTGTGGGTGGCATGTTATTGCCAATGTATGTAAAATCATTCCTTCCAAGTACACTAAACTTAATAGAAGTGTAAGTTACGTTACTCGTTCTCCCATTTTTTTTTGCTTTCACCTCTTTTACAATATTCAATTTTGAGCCATTTTTATTTTTAATGCAGTCTCTTAGTACGCCTGATTTTTGGTTGTGGAGCGTGCGGGCGAAGGCAATCAATATTATACTTAACAATGCAATTACACCCAAAGATCTTGACTCACCACGTCCAATAGGTGAAACAGTTGAAGCCTCTACATCAAAGAAGAAAAGAATGCCTATGCATTCACCTTTTAAGCATTTTATCTTTAAGCAAGGAACCCCTGAGAAGGTTGGCAAAAAGGGTACTCCGAAGAAGAAGCTTCGATTCACAGCAGGCAAGAAGGCTTCTACAGAAGAGACCCAGTCAAAGGATGTGGATGCAAGGCCAGAGATAAAGAATCCTGAGGGCATGGAGCCCCAGCAGCCCTAGCCTGCAGATCTTTATTAATACATTTCATTTTGCAAAGATTCTTCTCGATACGAGCTTTTTTCTCATATCTTTGTTTTTTTTAAATATCCAAAATTCTTATTGAACCCCTCATTATTTTAGCACTTTAAGACATCTTTAAAAACAATTTACAAAAAAATTGAGAGAGAGAGAAAGAGAGAGAGAGAGAGAGAGAGAGCAAAGTATAGTACGAGTACAGAAATAAATTAAAATGTCGCAAGATATTTTCCATTAAAGTAACATTGAGATACAAATTGTTTTGAGCCCAAGTCCTCAATGAAAAGATGCACGGGGGAAGAGAGCTTGAGCTCTTGCAAGCACACACACACTCACAAAACCCTAATAGAGAACACACAAGGTGAGAGGCTAAAACTCTTCTTCTTCTTCACTCAACACTCAACACACCATATACAAGATAAGAGTACACACAATATGAAAGGTACTCAACCAAATACATAGAAGGGTTCTCTATAGTGTGAACCCAACTAAATGAGCTGGCGCTATAACTATGCCAGTCTCTAGAATGGCTGTCACACAGCCTGTCATCCCACTGGCCGCATATCATCCAAGATCTCACCAACCATGCCAGTGGTGTAAGTGTGGGGCCTATCCCCCAGGCGGGTCATAAGTGTCCACCGCCTCACTAGACGAGCTCGATATCTCAACACTCCCCCTCGAGCTCAACTCCATCTCATGTACACCAAGTGAAGCTCTGAATCTGCGGAGCTTCTCTGTACCTAATGCTTTGGTGAAGATGTCAGCTACCTGATCCTGTGTGCGTCATGACACCTTCTCTCTGACAAAATGGTAGTGGATCTCTATATGCTTCGTGCGAGCATGAAAAACTAGGTTCCTGGCCAACTGTATACTGCTAATGTTGTCATAGAAAATGACAACTTGTCTATCCACTGATAGACCCAAATCTGCAAGTAGCTTTCTCAACCAAGCTACCTCACATGCTGCCATAGCAACTTCTCTGTACTCGGCCTCTGTACTGGATAGAGCAACCGTAGGCTGCTTCTTGTTGCTCCAAGTCAGAGCAGCACTCCTCCCCAAAGAAAACATGAAGCCACTAGTAGATCTTCTATCTGAGATACTACCAGCCCAATCAGCATCTGTGTACCTATGTACACATATCTCTGTTCCAGTCTCATAAAATAGTCCACAATGCAAAGTAGACCTCACATACCTTAGTATGCATCTCAATGCATCCAAGTGCGGCTTCCGTGGAACCTACATAAACTGACTCACCAACCCAACAACATAGCTCAAATCTGGTCTGGTGATCGTCATGTAGATCAAGCATCTCAATGCATCCAAGTGCGGCTTCCGTGGAACCTACATAAACTGACTCACCAACCCAACAGCATAGCTCAAATCTGGTCTGGTGATCGTCATGTAGATCAAGCTTCCTACTATGCGCCTATACATAGTAGGATCCTCCAAGATCTCTCCAGAATCTACACTCAACTTGCTATTCTGATCCAATGGCACAGAAATAGGCTTACAACCTGTCATACCATACTTGGACAACATGTCCAAGCCATACTGTCTCTACAGTAATGCAATACCATGTGGTGACCTAATCACCTCAATGCCCAAGAAATATCTGAGCTCCCCCAGATCCTTCATCTTGAACTTCTGTCTAAGCAAGATCTTTACATCGGGGTGACTCACATCCTCATAACCAGGTGGCTGCAACATATACACCTCTTCTTGCAAATCCCCATGCAAGAATGCATTCTTTATGTCCATCTGATGTAAAGACCATTGCTTTGGTGTAGCCACTGCTATCACAACTCTCACTGTTGCCATCTTGGCAACTGAACTGAAAGTTTCCTCATAATCAATGCCATATGTCTGCACATATCCTTTGGCTACCAACCTAGCCTTATACCTGTTTATGCTTCCATCACTGTTATGTTTTACTTTGTACACCCACTTGCATCCAATGGCTTTCTTGCCTTCAGGCAATTTCACTAAATCCCAAGTCTCATTTCCATATAGTGCATCCATCTCCTCATCCATAGCTTTCTCCCAACACACATTTCCAATAGCCTCATCAATGCATGTGGGCTCTACAACCTGCACAACCTTTGCCATATATGCATAGTGATGTGCCACATAACCATCATAGGTAAACCTCTGCACAGGGTTTTTCACTCTCTCAGATCTTTGCAGCTTTTCATTCATGGCTTCCATAGCCTTCTTTACACCAGGTGTTCTCATAGTAGCTGGGATCCCAAGCTCCTCATCAAGGCTCTCTTTTCCTTTACGTGATGTACTAATCACATTTGCAGGACTGGTATTATGATGCAGCCTGCCTCTCCATGGTCTATCAACAAACCCACTAGATGAGGACTCTCCTGGTCCACTCAAAGATTGTGATTGCTGACCTGCATTCTGTGCAACCACACTTCCACTCACATCAGCCCCAATAGCTTCTTTTTCAGCAGCATACCAGCTGCTCATCTCATCAAAGACAACATCCCTGCTTACCCTCAACTCATGTGTATAGCAGGGTTATAACACCGGTATCCCTTTTTCTCAAGGGAATATCCAATAAACACACATTTTTCAGCTTTTGGATCCAGCTTAGTTCTCAGCTCATCTGGCACATGCACATATGCAATGCATCCAAAAACTTTCAGATGAGACAAATCAGGTTTTCTACCAGTAAACCTCTCCTCTGGAGTTACATCATGTATGGCTGCAGTTGGAGTCCTGTTCATGATGTATACTGCTGTAGAAACAGCCTCAGCCCAATAGCTATGTGGCATATTCTTCTCTTCCATCAATGCTCGTGCAATCTCAGCAATGTGCCTGTTTTTTCGCTCAGCAACTCCATTTTGCTCGGAGTGTATCTACATGTAAACTGTCTCCGAATACCATTCTTCTTCAAAAATTCAGAGAACTCATTGGAGAAGTACTCTCCCCCTCCATCTGACCTTAGGCACTTTACATATTTCCCTGTTTGCTTTTCAACCAAAACTCTGAAATTCTGAAAGTGAGTGAACACCTCACTCTTCTCCTTCATGAAATATACCCACACTTTCCTTGTGTGGTCATCAATGAATGTCACATAATAACTGTAGCCTCCCATAGACATGGTCTTCGTAGGACCCCATAGATCTGAATGCACAACATCTAGTGCATTTCTGCTCACATATCTGTTACGTGGAAATACATGCTTTGTTTGCTTTCCAAATTGGCATGCTTCACATATTCTTTGCATACCTTCCACTTTAAATTTTGGCAGCCCTGTCACAATTCCTTTAGTCTGCATAGACTTCATTCTCTTCACATTCATATGTCCAATTCTTTTATGCCAAAGGTATATGTCTGCAACAATTCCTGAACCATTTGTTGAACCATTTGCAAACATCGCAGCACTCATTTCAGGCATGTCTACATTCAACATGTAAACATTCTGCCCACTCTGTTGCCTTTTGCAACCAACCTGCACTTGTCTTTAAAATCTTCAACATAACAACCATAAGGGTTAAACCGAACCTGCAAACCCTGCTCAATTATCTGGCCAACTAAAACCAGATTCTTTGTTATGTTCGGAATGTGAAGTACATCTGCAAGGTACTTCACTTTGCCATCCTGTATAGACAATGGCACATCTCCAACATGGGCAATTGGATGAGCAGTGTCATCCCCTGTTTCCACAAAACCTGGTCTTTCAAGGTTTTTCATCTCCTTGAACCACTCCCCATGACTTGTCATGTGGTTGGAAGCACCTGAATCCACATACCATACATCATCTTTTTATGCAGCTTCAACATTTTTAGACATGGCATTCACGACATGCTGCATAACAAACAACCTTTCATTATCCTCATTGTTTCTACTTGAGGATGCATAGTTGTTCTGCTGCACTTTCCCATTTTGCATGTCAGCCTGCTTCTTATAACATTCTGCCTGCACATGTCCAGGCTTACCACAATAAAAGCATTCACGTGCATCATTATATTGCCTTTGCCAATTTCCACGTCCTCTTTGACTCCCCCTGCCTCTGAATTTGCCTCTTCCACATGTGTGTTGTTGATGTTGTTGTTGTGTATTCTGGGACTGTTGTTGCTGCTGCTGCTGGCCATAATTCTGATTACCTGTTTGGCCACCTCCTAGACCGCGTCCACGGCCTCCTCTACCTCGTCCTCTACCTGAACTTGTGTAGAAGGCCTGTTGCTCTGAACTGTTTTTGTTTTGTGAAGATTGTTGGTCTTCACCCAAGCTCTTCTCTTCTATAATCAGCATAGACACCAAATCTGTAAAGTTGGGAATGTTTTCCCGAGTCTGAATAGACGTCTTGAACGCCTTGTATTGTGGCCCGAGACCACGTAGACAGACTTCCACCTTATCATCATCATCATCTACTGACACACCAATAGATGCAAGGGATTTCACAATACCCTTTATCTTCAATGCATAGTCATTCACAGACATGCTCTTTTTCTCCACAGTATGAAGTTCATTCTCAAATGTATCTTACGTGCCTTGGTATTTGTTTCATAGAGTTTTACCAAGGTGTCCCACGCCTCCTTGGGGGACTTGGCATCCTAAATGTGCCCAATCATGGTGTCCTGTATACTAATGGAGAGCCAATACATAACTTTCCTAGCTCCTTGGTTCCAGTCTTTAAACTCTTTCACATCTACAACAGTCGTATTTATGTCCGGTATCTCCGGTGCCTCTTCATGCTTACCTTCTACGTAGTCCCAATAGCCCTTTCCCATCAGGAAATTCATCAATCTGAACCTCCAAGCATGGAAGTTGTTCTTATCAAGCTTCTCAGCCACCACAATCTGGGTTATGCCATCATTTGACATCTTGCCAGACACACAATTTTACCAGAAACAGCACTCTGGTTTGTCCTACACAAATTGCTGTATTCTTTGTAGGGTACTGTAGTACTCTCAAATGTCACAACCAGTGACTTCAATATGCATACATACACCCAATGGCAACTGTTGACCTCTTTACAGCACCCACAGTGTCTGCACAACCAATCTGTCTTCCTGTAGTTCTTAAAACAGAATTCTGCAGAGAATCGATGACTTACCCACAGTGCTCGAAATCGCTTGCTTTCTGAAAAACGGAGGTACAAACGTGCCCGAAACGCGTTTTCGGCCCGAAAAAGTTATCCAGTAGGACAGTATAGTTTCCCTATAGCTTTACTCCCGTGAAGAAAGCTCCTTAATCAGAGATCGTTCGTTAGTGTCTCCCGTAGAGCTCTTGACAAGGGTGTAGTCACCAACACAAATAGGGAAGAGTAGTTGAAGCTCTTACCCTCGTACCGCTTCCTGTGGTTCTCTTGCTTGTAGCTCAACCCTTAACACGAACCAGGCTCTGATACCATGAAAAGATGCAGGGGGGAAGAGAGCTTGAGTGTAAGATTCCTCCCCCAACTCCTTTTTGATGTCTAGCATATTCCCGTGTAATCAATTCCTTTTCTGAAATATAAGAGATCTTGTTTGTGGCTGTTTTAACCTAGAGAGATAAAATATTCTAGAGAGAGAATATTCAGATTTTGAATATTTTTGGATAGAAAAATATCTCACCTTATTAAAATGAATCCCCCTGAAACAGAAATTCAGAAAGAATTTTCCAATGTGCAATTGGAATTAATTGGAAATAGATATAAAGAACCTTAGTCTAAGGGTCTAGATTTTCAGAAATTTTTGGATTATGGTCCAATTAAGGTTCCTATGGGCCAATAGCATCAATACATATGTAAGGGAGTTCTTTAAAGAAGGTGCATATTTCACATAAGATGAAGAGTTGAAAATGTACAAGGTTTATTAGTAAAAAACTATGAGCAATAAAATTTTGACACATATGTAAGGAAGGGGAGTTCTTTAAAGAAGGTGCATATTTCACATAAGATGAAGAGTTGAAAATGTACAAGGTTTATTAGTAAAAAAACTATGAGCAATAAAATTTTGACACATATGTAAGGAAGGGGAGTTCTTTAAAGGAGGTACATATTTCACATGCTTGAATGAGTTTTAAACTCAAAAATAATGTGATATTTTTATCTCTCATCTCTCTTGAACCAAACCAAATCAAAATGAAACCAAATCGAATCAAAAAGTAACCAAACTAGGTCCAAATCTAGTCCAAATTCAACCAAACTGACTTGGAAAATTCTAGAATCAGTTTGTTTGGTTAGGAGCTCAATTTTTCCTATAAATAGAAGCCTTCCCTTGTTGAAAAGAATATAGTGTCTTATGCATTGTTACTCTACTCCACCTAAGCCAAGAACTGTGAATTCTTTAATAATTCACTAGTTTTTGATACTTCTCCCTTTCTTCAATCCCCATTGGTGGCTCCATCAACATACTAAACCAATTGATTAGTTGGGGGCCTCTACCGTGAACAAAGAATCAAGCAAATTATAAGATAAGTATAGTGAATTTTGATAAGTATAGTGAATTTTGATAAGTATAGTGAATTTTGATCTTTTCTATAATTTCTCAATGATTCTCTCTTCTCAACCCCTCTCAAGCTTGAGAAGCTTAATTGGTATGGTTTTTGAAATGCTATTGAAGTTAATTAAGTAATGATAGTAAAGAATTACATAAAATTCTATTTATATTTAATTCTAATGGTTTTTCTCTCTCTCACTTAAGAAATGGTCATACTCATGACCCTTTCTCAATCCAAATGAAGCTTTTCCTTAATCCAAGATTAATCTATGCTTGAGAACAAATTAATAGTTTTTTTTCTATGCTTTTAGTTTATGACTATTTTGATTTAATCCATTAAGGGTTAATGATCTAATTAGGGATCATTCTAATCATTCTCTTAAAGATAAGCCTTATCTTTAAAATAATTGAGATTTATCAGTTATAGTAGCGAAGCTGTGGTAAAATTTTATAAAAATTTACACATAAAATAATTTCATTCAAAGCATGAAAAGAGGACTTCCTACCATATTCTAGGAATTATCATCCTAGATTAATTAAAAGAATTTTATTGTAATCATGGAGGTGTGGAGGTATGCATGTAGATGTAGATGTATAGATATGGATGTGAATGGAGATGTAGATGTATGCATGTAGATGTAGATGTATAGATGTGAATGTGAATGGAGATGTAGATGTATGCATGTAGATGTAGATGTATAGATGTGGATGTGAATGGAGATGTAGATGTATGCATGTAGATGTAGATGTATAGATGTGGATGTGAATGGAGATGTGGATGTATGCATGTAGATGTAGAGATGTGGATGTGAAAGGAGATGTGGATATATGCATGTAGATGTAGATGTATAGATGTGGATGTGAATGGAGATGTGGATGTATGCATGTAGATGTAGATGTATAGATGTGGATGTGAATGGAGATGTGGATGTATGCATGTAGATGTATAGATGTGGATGTGAACGGAGATGTGGATGTATGCATGTAGATGTAGATGTATAGATGGGGATGTGAACGGAGATGTGGATGTATGCATGTAGATGTAGATGTATAGATGGGGATGTGGATGTATGCATGTAGATGTAGATGTATAGATGTGGATGTGAATGGAGATGTGGATGTATGCATGTAGATGTAGATGTATAGATGTGGATGTGAATGTGGACGTGGATGTATGCATGTAGATGTAGATGTATGGATGTGAATGTGAATGTGGATGTGGATGTATGCATGGAGTTGTGGATGTATGCATGTAGATAGGAATGTATGCATATAGAGGTGGATGTATCGATGTGAATGTGGATATTGATGTGGATATATGTATGGATGTAAATATATGATATGTGATGTGAAGGAATCTGAAGTGAATTCTCCAAGTTTAATGGCTTATATCTCAAAATCTCTACGTACAAGCCGAAATAGAATATTTCTTGAAATGTGAACCAAGGATCATCCAAAAATAGTTCGAGTTCCCTCCTTGCAAGAAATTTCACCTCAAATTTTGAAGGTTTTTGACTTTCCTCCCTACAAGAAACTTTACCTCAACTTTTAAAGTTATTACATATCAAAGTTTGCAGGTATTAGTACCTTTAAAATCAAGGTTTTTCTTGCAAATTAGTTTGGACTCTTTACTTCTTTTTACTATTTTGGCACCTTTCTCTTTCCATTCAGATTTTTCTACTAATCAAGAGCAAGGAGGAACATAGAGAGAATCAAGAGGATGGTAGAGGGATCAAGATCAAGGAGCAATACAAAGAAAAGAGACATTTACAACCTACACATCGAGCTTGAACATGAATATGAACCTCTAAGTAAGAGAAATAAACCTAATACTTTGTGTAATGCTTCTAAAGAAATGTTGAGGATGCAAGGGAATAAAAACATAGATTTATGGATTGATGGGAGGTTATATCCAAAAGACCCTTTTAGAAACTCCACCCCCCCATTTAGGAATACGACATCTCTGCTTGGAGATGGCTATAATGGGCTCCCAGGATATCCACATCATTTGGAAGCAACAAGCAATGTTCTTAAATTAGAAAGAGATTTGTTTGAGAAGGAGAACATTCATTTGAAGAAAACCATGGAGCCTTTTGTGCAGAAGTTATTAAGCAATAAGGAATGAGTATGGCCCCACGTCCTCCTTGGCACGTGTGGACATGCTCTTTCGCACGTGTGTCATGCTTGTCCTCAGTAAATGTGGTAATCGTCCTCAAAAATATCAAGTGTCCTTGTCTTTTTCCGTCGTTTTGTTCTGCCTCTCCTTCAGCTGTCTGCATGTATTCCTTCGCCGTGCCTCATCTACGCCATCTCTGTGATTTATCAAGCGTCCATCACTTCAACATTTTCCCTACGTAATTCTTTGGTAAGTTATCAAGCAATCACTCCTAGTCTTACATGTTATATTCAATCATATATATCATGTTTTATCTACGTTCATTAGATATTGGGTCAAACGAAAGGCAATGAAATCACTACAGCGCGTCGAGGGTATGATGATTGGGTCCGATATGCCTCTATCACGATGTAGTGATTTGGACCTATTTTATCGTCATAGGTGTTATTAGGTTATATTGGGTCAAACGAAAGGCAATGTCTTAAATGTTATATTCAATCATATATATCATGTTTTACCTATGTTCATTAGATATTGGGTCAAACAAAATGCAATGTCTGACAAGTGACCACGACGCGAAGAATGAATTACGATTTTTTCTAATGTAGCTATATCGCGTTATAGTATTTTGGACATACTTTCTTGTCCTATACATTGTTCTGTGTCGTGTATGTTATCTATTACTTATTTCCATGACCTGCTTTGTGAAATGAAATGCTCTGTGCAAGAAATCACTACAGCACGTTGAGGGTATGACGATTAGGTATGATATGCCTCTATCGCGATGTAGTGATTTGGACCTATTTTATCGTCATAGGTGTTGTTAGGTTATATTGCATCAAACAAAAGGCAATGTCTTAAAGGTTATATTTAATCATATATATCATGTTTTACCTACATTCATTAGATATTGGGTCAAACGAAAGGCAATGTCTGACAAGTCACCACGATGCGAAGAATGAATTACGATTTTTTTTTATGTAGCCATATCGCGTTATAGTGTTTTGGACATACTTTCTTGTCCTATACATTGTTCTGTGTCATGTATGTTATCTATTACTTATTTCCATGACCTACTTTGTGAAATGAAATGCTCTGTGCAAGGAATCACTACAGCGCGTTTAGGGTATGACGATTAGGTCTGATATGCCTCTATCGCGATGTAGTGATTTGGACCTATTTTATCGTCATAGGTGTATTGTTCTTGTGTTATTTTGTCAAATGAAAGGGTATCTTTGAGAAATCAATACAATGGGAGGAGTTGATGTAGATTTTGTCTAAAGTACCGATATCGTGTTGTAGTGATTTAAAGCTAATTCGTTATCCAAGTTAACTTTTTTAGTAGTTTTTGTATTATTATCCTATGTATTTATTGAGAAGCTTATCGTGTAACATTATGACTATTTTCAGATGGTGCGTACGAAGAAGACTGCAAGGCTCTCATCTACAGATGATCCTTAATTAGGTAGAGAAGCTAGTTTGGGAAAGGAAATTTCTGCACTACTGCGCTCAATGAGGAGACGCAGATACGACCAGCATACCGTCCTTCTTGAACTAAGGAAGGTGGAGAAACATATGCATTGCGCAGTTCCGAAGTTGCCATTCCAGCGTGTAGTCCAGTCTATATGCGAGAATTTTGGCATTAATATGCGTTGGCAGGCCTCTGCCCTAGGATGTTTGTTTGCAAGAGGCTCCGAAAGACTGGCTTGTCGAGTTTTTTCAGGATAGCTATGTCCTTGCCACACATGCACACAGAGTCACTGTGATGCCGAAAGACATGAACTCACTTCGTTTTGCTGAGGTTCAGATATGACTGTACGCTGGAGCCCGCCCTACTTAGTGATAAGAGAATGAAGGGAATTTTGGAAATCTCGCCTTTGACGAAGAAAGTTAAGATCACAGAAGTGACAGAGGCTAGTCATTCACGTGACACAAGGATCAATGCAAGGCTCAACATACAAAGGATTGGCGACCAAGCCAGGATGCAGAAGCTCCAAGAATTGCGGTTAAAGAAATCGGCTATTCGGGAAATGCATAAGTCGAATGTCAGAGCTTTGAGTTATTTTGTCCCCTTGTTTCACGTTAGACTTTCGATGTGAGGCACCGCGCAATTTTTCCCTTTCGATGCGGAGGAGATTGATGTTTTGTCCAATGTTTTGAGGGAGGTCAACGATAGAATTATCATAACAGTTCTAAGGTTTGCTACGCCCTTTTCATCATCGTGATTGTAAAGTGGGTTGCTTGTCTAAAGTAACTAATATAATGTAATCTTGTGTAGTTTGGTTGTATCAAATCTCCCATTCGATGTTCAAAATCGTGTATATATTGTAGATTTCCTTCCCTCGGTTCTTACTGCACACATACTTCATTGGTTGATGTATGTCCGTGGTTTAGTTCAATAAATTTCGATGTAGCTCAAATAATCCTAATGGCATACGATGAAGAGTAAGTGACATGCAATCTCATTTATAGTCTTAGTATTGTGACCTATATTTACTATATATTTTTGATGTTACTTTTGATACTCCTAATTGCATGTTGTAGCTCACACTGGAGTTTGATCCTTTACGATATGGAATCCAAGACTTGTTACTTGGCCAATTCAGGTGAAGAATTCCATGGCACCGTGAGACAGTAAGTCCATACATTCAGTATTTATATATCGTAATGAGTTGGAGAGAGAGAGAGAGAGAGAGAGAGAGAGAGAGAGAGAAGGAGAAGTAGTTAGAGAACTTTTAGTATTGACAATAGTATTGTTTCGTGCAGATCGGTTAGAAAGCTAATAACTGCTCTGGAGGCCATAATCCAGGACACACTACTAGAACACACAAGGACTGTGAGATGCAAAGTCCCGCAGCAAACGGGATGGCCATAGTTGCGGTTGGAGGGTGTGCTACAACGCAAAGTTGCTGCTACATTTAGTTCTCTCGTTACCTGCAGAAAATGTAGGCATGCCCCTTTTTTTTTAATGATATGTTACTTTCGTTCCTCATTCTTTGACGGCACATGTCTATTTTTTTGGATTTTTGTAGAATCCACGATTATCAGAATACTCCGATGTGGATTTAGGGCTGTTCAAGGAAGAGGCCACATTGAGCATATTATTGTCAACATTCATAGCATGCCACCTAATATCCCTGTTGCATTTGTGCCCCCTCCACCACACTCCCGAGACGACGACCAGGACCACCGCCACGGCAGTACCCCCGAACACAAGTCGACAGGTTTGTTGTCGAGCTTCCAAAATCTGATAAATCTGAAGACATCAATTTGGAAGCTTCAACCTTGCAACAACAGCAAGCTTCAGTTCCAGAAGAGCAACCACCCCAAGAGCGTTCGGAAGAGTAACTACCCCAAGAGCGTCCCGAAGAGCAACCAACCCAAGAGCGTCCCAAAGAGCAAGCACCCCCTCAGCGACAAGCCTCATCGCCCCAACAACAAGAATCATCCCACACACAATAGCACACTTTGTAGGAAAAAATGAGAACATGCTGTCAATGTTTTTAACATCCAATAAGAAAATGTAGAATATTTTTCTTAGTTTCTATTGCTCTAAGAAATACAAAAGGTTGTCATGATTGATGTAACTATATGCTGTCAAAAATACATTTATCTCCATTTATCTCTATGTGATGGTCGTTTGCACCACGAAAACTTGCTTCCTTGTAATGTATTTACATTGAATGGTCCTTTCTTTTCTCCTTCGTACCTATTTCCAAAAATCAAAGTAATGTATATAAGTAATAATGATTATGGCGTAGTTTTGGAATGAATACTTTTTCGAGGTTAGATTGAATAACATACCTTATGGCCATTGCACTTGAACACATAATCATCAGGCACTTGTAGGTCATCCTCATTTGCCAAGTCTGTTCTCAATTGATGCAGTGAGATTTTTGACCTTATATTGAGTACTGTCAAGAGCTCATGTTCAAACCATACCTCTAATAACATCAATGGATTTTCAATGGCATCCTCCAAGTCCTGATCAATTGCTACAAGTTTTCCATTGACATAATGCCATCTCATATAATGAAAGGCCAAAATAAAATTCTAGGAGCCAATCATATATTTACAGACAATAGATTTCCTATGGATTTTGCAGGTAACCCCATTTAATTCTTTCACATCCCAATTTTAACCTAAGAAATCCAAACATTTCTTTGATTTACAGATAAACATTCACAATGTTTTTTTGACCTCCTCGTCATAAAAGAAGTCGACAAAAACATGCAATGGCATAAAGACAACGATTTTCACCTGACGATTTGCTACATTTGGTCTTATACACCTTTGCACGTCTTGGTATATCTTTAATCTAAAGCACTCACTTGTTTCTGCTATTGGTATGGGCCATTCTGGACTATCGAATGAGGGCAGTGATAATGCTTTCAAAGATCCATAACCTGTAACACTATGAGGTGCCATGTAAAATTCATTATAAAAGAAATCTCCTCTCTCTGCCAAAGACCTACTGGATGTTTCTTTGTATAGCTGCTCATCACCAATAGATGCATGAAAAACATCAAAGCTTCCCACAATACTATCTATAGGCTGCTAGTCAACCAAGTTTGAAGGATATATATCTATACAGACGAATAAGAGAAGCATAAGTATAGAAATGAAACACATTACATAAACATAATGTAAAAACATTTACTTACAATTTGGTCTATGGAGTGGGATTCCATCAAGCAAACGTTGCAGACGCAGCTCTAAGTGCATGTAGGCATGTTGTATATAAGGACTTCCTTAATGCTCCTACCTGTGTCAGAGAGTTTGAAGTCTTGAACTCTGCCTTTGTAAATGTCAATGTAAGATTCCTCCCCCCAGCCCCTCATGATGTCCAAATTCTCCCCCTGTAGTCAAATCCCTCTTCAAAAATATAAAAGATCTTGTTTATACCTGTTTTGGCCTAGAGAGAGAAAATATTCTAGAGAGAGGTTATTCATATTTTGGATATTTTTGGATGGAAAAATATCTCTTCATATTTAAATAAGTTACCCCGAAACGGATGTTCAAAAAGATTTTCAGAAGGTGCATTCGAAATAAATTATAATCTGTTCAAAAGGCCTTATCCTAGGGGTCCAGATTTTCTGAAAATTTCAAATTAAGGTTTTGAGGGGCCAATCATATTCATCCAAATGTGTGGAGGAGATAAATGGAAGAAATAAAGAAAATCCCCCCAAAAATGAGTAAATACTCACATAAGATGAAGAGTTGACTAAGGACAAGGTTAATAGTTAAAAAAGAGAGATATTTAAAAGAAATGATGCATTTTTGACACCTCAGTATGGGGGAATTCCCCTCATGAAGGAGGTGCCTAATTCACATTTGTGGGAGAGTTTTAAACTCCCAAATAATGAGATATTTTTATCTCTCCTCTCTCCTATTTCAACTAGATCCAAAAAGTGAGCTAAACTGACCTAAAAATGGTCAAAAATTGACCAAACTGATATAGAAAATTCTAGAATCAGTTTGCTTGGTTAAAGGCTCACTTTTTCCTATAAATAGAAACCTCCCCCTTTGTTGAAGCTTAATAGTGTTTTTTGCACTGTTACCCTGCTTCTCCCAAGAGCCAAAAACTGTGAATTTACTTATAATTCATTAGTTTTTGACCTTCTCTCTTCTAAAGATTGGTGGCCACTCTTGTTTCAAACAAGAGTAGATCCCTCAAACCATCAAGCCAAAGGAAAGCTCTCAAATTCCTTTGGAAGTTGGAGATTCTTCTCTTTTCTATTTCATTTTATGGTTTTTATGATTTTTGTCTTCTCTAAAATGATTATGATGTTATGCCTCATTGAAAAAAGGCATTCCCCTCTCTTCTTTAGTAAAACCAACCATTCTTTATCCTATGTAAGATCCCTGTTCCCACCGCGCAACGGATTCGAGGTGCTAGCAGCGGAAGTAGCACATCTTGCGAGGGTCAGGGTCTCACACTTTGGGCCTCGCCCACCACGGATATCCGGACAAGAGACTAATCCGTCGGTTTTTCCAAAACCGAACCCGGAAAAACTTCCCTTATCCGGAAAGCACGGGCGATTCCACCAGGATAACTCTTTACTCTAACGTAGTCAAGATCATTACTGGATCAAACTGATCCGACTGCACCTCTAACGGTACTTGGTCAGATCAAGGAAGAAACTTGCACTTGGATCATTGGGATCAACGCTTTTTTCCCCATCAAGAGGCACAGCCGTTGATTCCTATCCATAGAACAATTACTATCCGGGATTTACTTCATCTATTGTAGTAATAGAAATTAAATCTCGATTTACGGATCCATCAGTCCAGCCTAATCCCATGGGTTAGCCAACCGCCCAACCACTGTAGTGATGGGATCCAATTAAGAATTTGGTTAGGTTTTGTCTCGGGTACCAAGGAAAAGAGTTCCAAGGCCCCCTAGCCGGAAGCTCATGCAAACATAAAACTAGTCACACCACTTACACACCCAATATGAAATTACCTTTTTCTTAGCATCAGCTAACTTTAAAACAATCCTTTAATGAAACCATTATGTCACTGATGACAATCCTCATAGTCTCTGGTTGAATCCTTATTTCCAGTCATTCATTCATCGGTATACTTATGGCATCATTGGCAACCAAAACGCTCACCACCTGTTCACTCAGGGGCCTTTTCCATAGTTCCTAGCTCATAGTAACCGGCAATATATTCATATAACAGAATGGAGTCTCCGTGGAAGATCAGCAAGATCAACCCACAAATCCATATAAAAGAGCCATGGACTCATCCGTTGAGGACCAGCAAGGTCAATCAACCAGATCCATGCCCGGTTTCAGAAAACAACTCTTATTCCTTGTTCCAATATCTTCCACGATGCACGTGTGGGTATCTTCGGCGACCCAGAGCCCGAGCACCGTATGGTCAGCACCCTCTAGGATCCTTCGCAGGTGACCTAGCGCTTCACTCATAGGCCGCTTCCTTGGTCCCTCATCCACCGTACCGGAAGCTCACCATTTAAATCGAACCGAGGCTGGTCAAGACCTCGGTCGACCTTGCTACGCGAGACGTCCTCCATTGACTCTCCGTCAGCAGTTGCAACTTTAACAGTTAGGTCTTCATGACCTTAATCCATAAGACGGTCAAAATGCTTCCCCAGCATTCTTGACATAAAACAGTCATTTACAAACAGTCACAAAATACAGTTTCTAAATCGAACTCTCGTCTTTCCACATTATCCCTCCTTAGTCCACATTACTTATTCCACATTCCATTCAATGTGTACTCATTCTCATACATTTCCTCATATCGACGACACATTAATTCACATACACATTCACATTCACATCCATAAATCCACATCTACATGCATACATCCATTTTTACATTCTCATTTATACATCCACATCCCATATCCACATTCATACATACACATCCATATCCACATCCATGCATCCACATTCACATTCATACATCCACATCTACATGCTTACCTCCATTTTCACATCCTCATTTATACATCCACATCCCATATCCACATTCATACATACACATCCATATCCACATCCATACATCCACATCCACATGCATACATCCACTATCACGTCCTCATTCATACATCCATATCCACATACATACATACATCCATATCCACATTCTCATTCACATCTATACATCCACATCTACATCCACATACATACATACATCCACATCCACATTCCACATTCACATCTATACATCCACATCTACATTCACATTCACATACAACCACATCCACATTCCCATTCACATCTATACATCCACATCTACATCCACATACATACATACATCCACATCCACATTCCACATTCACATCTATACATCCACATCTACATCCACATTCACATACATCCACATCCACATTCCCATTCACATCTATACATCCACATCTACATCCACATTCACATCTATGCATATACATCTTCATGCATACATCCATTTTCACATTCATACATCCACACTCCCATCTCCACATCCACACATCCACATACATACATCCATTTCCACATTCCCATTCATATAACCCCATATGCCTTTACATCTAATCTTTTACATCACATCCATTCTCGCCCTATCACAACCCATATACATCTTATCCTATCACATACACTTCTTACCTCATCCCATACACATCTTATCACATCTTTATTCATCTTATCACCTCCTAACTTATTTCATAAGCATCTTATCACCTCTTATCACATCTTATACACCTCTTATCGCATCCTATCACATCTCATATCTATTTATAGAATACAAGAGAAATATTCTTATATTTGATATAAGATTTCTTTACACATTTATTTATGCATAAATTCTATTTAAGGGGATTAATACTTTCAAAGTAAAAATCAATCTTTTATGCATCTTCCTATGCATAAATTCATTTTAAATGAAAATGACACTTTTGAATTAAATTTCAATCTTTTATGCATTTTCCTATGCATAAATTCAATTTAGATGAGAATGACACTTTTGAATTTAAAATCAATCTTTTATGCATCTTCTTATGCATAAATTCAATTTGGTAGGAATTACACTTTTAGAATAAAAGAATTTCCCTTATGCATCTAAGTCATGCATAAAATCCATTTATGATGAAAAATCACACTTTTAGTATAAAAAGAATATCTTTTATGCATACCTCTATGCATGAAATCCAATATGATAAAAGTAACACTTTTACAATAAAATAATCAACTTTTATGCATACCTCTATGCATGAAATTCAAATATGATAAAAGTCACACTTTTATAATAAAATAATCAACTTTTATGCATACCTCTATGCATGAAATTCGATTATGATAAAAGTCACACTTTTATAATAAAATAATCATCTTTTATGCATACCTCTATGCATGAAATTCAAATATGATAAAAGTAACACTTTAATAATAAAATAATCATCTTTTATGCATACCTATATGCATGAAATTCAAATATGATAAAAGTAACACTTTTATAATAAAATAATCATCTTTTATGCATACCTCTATGCATGAAATTCAAATATGATAAAAGTAACACTTTTATATTAAAATAATCATCTTTTATGCATACCTCTATGCATGAAATCTAATTATGATAAAAGTAACACTTTTATGTTAAAATAATAATCTTTTATGCATACCTCTATGCATGAAAATCAATTATGCATACTATAAAAATCAATTTCTCTAGGATTACAATGAATATCTTTCAATTAATCTAGGATGATAATTCCTAGAATATGGTAGGAAGTCCTCTTTTCATGCTTTGAATGAAATTATTTTATGCGTAATTTTTATAAAAATTTTGCCATAGCTCCGCTGCTATGACTGATAAATCTCAATTTTTCTAAGGGATAAAGCTTATCATTAAGGAAATAATTAGAATGATCCCTAATTGGATCATTAATCCATAATGGATTGACTCATCAATATTCATGAAATACATAAACTAAAAGCATAGAAAAAAAAGGCATTAATTTGACCTCAAGCATAGATTAATCTTGGATTAAGGAAAAGCTTTATGAAAAGCTTCATTTGGATTGAGAATGGGTCATGAGTATGACCATTTCTTGAGTGAGAGAGAGAAATTACATAAAAACCATTTGAATTGAGCATAAATGAAAATTTTTGTAATTCTTAACTATCATTAATCAATTAACTTCAATAGCATTCATCAAATTATGTAACTCTTCACTACTATTCATCAATTAACTTCAATAGCATTCAAAAACCATTCCAATTAAGCTTCTCAAGCTTGAGAGGGGTTGAGAAGAGAGAAGCATTGAGAAATTATAGAAAAGATCAAAATTCACCATTTACCTTGCAAATTGCTTGATTCTTTGTTCACGGTAGAGGCCCCCAACCAATCAATTGGTTAAGTATGTTGATGGAGCCACCAATGGGGATTGAAGAAAGAGGGAAGCTCCAATTTCTTCAATTTGGAGAGAATTTTAGAGAATAGTAGAAATTAGCATTATTTCAGCATAACTCTAGTATAGTAAAATTCTTCTCTTTTTTTCAAAGGACTCATGTTCTATTTATAGGAGAGGGAAGCTCTAACCAAAGCTAACTGAATTCTAGAATTTTTCAAATTCAGTTTGGTTGACTTTCGACTAGATTTGGACCTAGTTTAGTTACTTTTTGATTCGGTTTGGTTCCATTTTGATTTGGTTTGGTTCAAGAGAGAGGAGAGATAAAAATATCACATTATTTTTTAGTTTAAAACTCATTCAAGCATGTGAAATATGCACCTCATTTAATGGACTCCCCTTCCTTACATATGTGTCAAAATGGAATCATTATATCCAAAATATCTCATATTTTTAATATTGCTCATAGTTTTTTACTAATAAACCTTGTACATTTTCAACTCTTCATCTTGTGTGAGCATTTACTCATTTTTGGATACCCAAAATATCTCATATTTTTAATATTGCTCATAGTTTTTTACTAATAAAACTTGTACATTTTCAACTCTTCATCTTGTGTGAGCATTTACTCATTTTTGGATACCCAAAATATCTCATATTTTTAATATTTCTCATAGTTTTTTACTAATAAACCTTGTACATTTTCAACTCTTCATCTTATGTGAGCATTTTCTCATTTTTGGATACCCAAAATATCTCATATTTTTGATATTGCTCATAGTTTCTTACTAATAAACCTTGTACATAGTCAACTCTTCATCTTATGTGAGCATTTACTCATTTTTGGGTATCTTCTTTTATAAATTGGATTTATCTCCTCCCTACACATGGATTGATGCTATTGGCCCATAGGAACCTTAATTGGACCATAATCCAAAAATTTCTGAAAATCTAGACCCTTAGGCTAAGGTCCTTTATATATATAATTAATTCTAATTGCACATTGGAAAGTTCTTTTTGAATTTCTGTTTCAGGGGAACTTATTTTAATAAGATGAGTTATTTTTCTATCCAAAAATATTCATAATCTGAATATTCTCTCTCTAGAATATTTTCTCTCTCTATGTTAAAACAGGCAGAGACGAGATCTCTTATATTTTTGAAGAGGGAATTGATTACAGGAGAATATGCTGGACATTTTGAGAGGCTGGGGAGGAATCTTACATTCTCTCCCACTTGAAAAATGCGAGATGTCCTCATCTCGCAAACTTGGGATAATTTCGCGAGATGCACGAACATGAGACTTAGAGAAAGATTTAATTAAGATTAACCACTAAATAAAAAGTCTCAAAGAGAGTAAGGGTCAAGACAAGAACAAGATCTAAACTTTATTCATTCTTGGAACATATACAGTAAGGATAGAAGAACTCTTTACACTTCCATAAGCCCGTCCATCATATGATCACAAAAGCAGCACTCACAAGCTGCGCACGTATAAGGTAACTCATCTATGGGAATAGATCTGTTGGTTATTGCCGCACCTATCTCAGTGGTATGAGGTGATCTAACAAAAGGACCTCTGAGAGGCAAGCCAAAAACGGGGTAAAGGCATATCTTCTGATGAGGAAGAAAACACGCCAGTAAGAAGACCCGCTCAGAAAACCCAAGATGTCTTGATCTCATGACGTAGTAGTATCGGGGACCCAAACCCAAGGCTTCAATAACCATGGCCAAGCAGACATTGTTACGAAAGTGCTGCTGACCCCAGGGTGTTACCCTAGTTATATCTTGATAGGTCCGCCATTTGGTCTGAGCTACAAAAGTTCCCAAGTGAGGAAAAAGTGAGCGCTCATACAGTTCTATAAAATCCTTCTTCACAGACACACTTGCGTCTTGAAGGTGAGAAATCATCATGGATAAAACCAATTCCTGCTGCTAAGCCATGAAGGAGATGAAGAAGGAAAGGGGATCGATGGAAGTAAGATTACTGTGAGTGACAAGTAAAAGTTATGACTTATATAAAGGTAGGAGCTAGCGTAACCTAGAAGCCAACGGTATCTTGCCACTGAAGTTTTACCGTCTTTCCATGATTTGGGTTTGGCACATATTTCTATAGAAGGCTTACATGAAATACATTATGAACTTTGAGATGAGGAGATAAAAGAAGCTCGTAGGTTAAGTCACCTTCTTTCATTGAATTCTGATATGGTCCACAATATCTGGGGGATAACTTCTTATACTTCCCAAGAGATAAAGAATTTCTTTTGGACCGTACTCGAATGAAGACCATATTTGCTTCTTTGAATTCTCTCACTGTCCTCTTCTTATCTGCATACTACTTCTGTTGATCCTGGGCAGTCTTTTAACTGATGAATCTATCTTTTATTTTAGAGAGGGAATAATTATAAGATCAGAAAGGGAGGTTCTTACTCCTGTATACCTCGAAGGCTGGGGGAGAAATCTTACATTCTACCCCACTTAAAAAGGCGCGAGATGTCCTCATCTCGCAAAGTAGAGGACAACTCTTTTTTCTTAAGATCCAATTTATTCTGGGGTTCCTTATATTCTGGTCAACCCAACAGAATACGGAGATAATCCCTTATATAGAACTCATCATTAAATAACAATTCATTCAGATCATATCATCCATATCTTTAACATGATAATGGTCCATTAGACCGAAAAATTTCCTTCTGAACATTCCTCCACGGGAATTTCAGTCAAGCAAGTTCTCAATTTGCCATCCCTTAACTTGATCTACCGATCAAGTGTTAACAGTAGCAATCTGACAGCACAATCCACTAATCTCATAGTGATTTGTTGAATTCATTATCATCATTCCAGTTATGAATATCATCACAAGGACTCGTCCCAATCATCCTCATTGTGGTTTCGCTCAGGTTATTATATTTCCACTAAATTTCAGAAATCATCAGTTTTTCAATGAGAATCCAAATCAATTCATCAATTCTCAAACAGAATTAAAAATCATATCAACCACATTCGAAATCATCATCTGGATAGCATTAACGCTTATAATTTCAAGTCTTAGATTTACTCGTATATACTGTCAGTAAAGAGCTGCAGTTATACTCTCGGTATATACGGGTAGTCATGGCCCTTGGAATTATAAGGTAAATACCATCATGTCTAGGCCTCAAGCAAGTCAGGGATTCTATATAATTGCGGTACTTCCATCTGAAGCCCCAATTACCAAATTACAAATTTCAGTTTGAATATTAAATTGTATGACTTATATCACACAATTACAACCTTTTTGTGTTTCTTGATAAATTTTTGACATATTTGTCTTCTCAGTTGATCTTTATTAGCCAAAGGCTCTGATACCAACTGTGAGATCCCTGTTCCCACCGCGCAACGGATTCGGGGTGCTAGCAGCGGAAGTAGCACATCTTGCGCGGGTAAGGGTCTCACACTTCGGGGCCTCGCCCACGGATATCCGGACAAGAGACTAATCCGTCGGTTTTTCCAAATCCGAACCCGGAAAAACTTCCCTTATCCGGAAAGCACGGGCGATTCCACGAGGATAACTCTTTACTCTAACGTAGTCAAGATCATTACTGATCAAACTGATCCGACTGCACCTCTAACGATACTTGGTCAGATCAAGGAAGAAACTTACACTTGGATCATTGGGATCAACGCTTTTTTCCCCATCAAGAGGCACAGTCGTTGATTCCTATCCATAGAACAATTACTATCCGGGATTTACTTCATCTATCGTAGTAATAGAAATTAAATCTCGATTTACGGATCCATTAGTCCAGCCTAATCCCATGGGTTAGCCAACCACCCAACCACTGTAGTGATGGGATCCAATTAAGAATTTGGTTAGGTTTTGTCCCGGGTACCAAGGAAAAGAGTTCCAAGGCCCCCTAGCCGGAAGTTCATGCAAACATAAAACTAGTCACACCACTTACACACCCAATATGAAATTGCCTTTTTCTTAGCATCAGCTAAATTTAAAATAATCCTTTAATGAAACCATTATGTCACTGATGACAATCCTCATAGTCTCTGGTTGAATCCTTATTTCCAGTCATTCATTCATCGGTATACTTATGGCATCATTGGCAACCAGAACGCTCACCACTTGTTCACTCAGGGGCCTTTTCCATAGTTCCTAGCTCATAGTAACCGGCAATATATTCATATAATAGAATGGAGTCTCCGTGGAAGATCAGCAAGATCAACCCACAAATCCATATAAAAGAGCCATGGACTCATCCGTTGAGGACCAGCAAGGTCAATCAACCAGATCCATGCCCGGTTTCAGAAAACAACTCTTATTCCTTGTTCCAATATCTTCCACGACGCACGTGTGGGTATCTTCGGCGACCCAGAGCCCGAGCACCGTATGGTCAGCACCCTCTAGGATCCTTCGCAGGTGACCTAGCGCTTCACTCATAGGCCGCTTCCTTGGTCCCTCATCCACCGTACCGGAAGCTCACCATTTAAATCGAACCGAGGCTGGTCAAGACCTCGGTCGACCTTGCTACGCGAGACGTCCTCCATTGACTCTCCGTCAGCAGTTGCAACTTTAACAGTTAGGTCTTCATGACCTTAATCCATAAGACGGTCAAAATGCTTCCCCAGCATTCTTGACATAAAACAGTCATTTACAAACAGTCACAAAATACAGTTTCTAAATCGAACTCTCGTCTTTCCACATTATCCCTCCTTAGTCCACATTACTTATTCCACATTCCATTCAATGTGTACTCATTCTCATACATTTCCTCATATCGACGACACATTAATTCACATACACATTCACATTCACATCCATAAATCCACATCTACATGCATACATCCATTTTTACATTCTCATTTATACATCCACATCCCATATCCACATTCATACATACACATCCATATCCACATCCATGCATCCACATTCACATTCATACATCCACATCTACATGCTTACCTCCATTTTCACATCCTCATTTATACATCCACATCCCATATCCACATTCATACATACACATCCATATCCACATCCATACATCCACATCCACATGCATACATCCACTATCACGTCCTCATTCATACATCCATATCCACATACATACATACATCCATATCCACATTCTCATTCACATCTATACATCCACATCTACATCCACATACATACATACATCCACATCCACATTCCACATTCACATCTATACATCCACATCTACATTCACAATCACATACATCCACATCCACATTCCCATTCACATCTATACATCCACATCTACATCCACATACATACATACATCCACATCCACATTCCACATTCACATCTATACATCCACATCTACATCCACATTCACATCTATACATCCACATCTACATCCACATTCACATACATCCACATCCACATTCCCATTCACATCTATACATCCACATCTACATCCACATTCACATCTATGCATATACATCTTCATGCATACATCCATTTTCACATTCATACATCCACACTCCCATCTCCACATCCACACATCCACATACATACATCCATTTACACATTCCCATTCATATAACCCCATATGCCTTCACATCTAATCTTTTACATCACATCCATTCTCGTCCTATCACAACCCATATACATCTTATCCTATCACATACACTTCTTACCTCATCCCATACACATCTTATCACATCTTTATTCATCTTATCACCTCCTAACTTATTTCATAAGCATCTTATCACCTCTTATCACATCTTATACACCTCTTATCGCATCCTATCACATCTCATATCTATTTATAGAATACAAGAGAAATATTCTTATATTTGATATAAGATTTCTTTACACATTTATTTATGCATAAATTCTATTTAAGGGGATTAATACTTTCAAAGTAAAAATCAATCTTTTATGCATCTTCCTATGCATAAATTCATTTTAAATGAAAATGACACTTTTGAATTAAATTTCAATCTTTTATGCATTTTCCTATGCATAAATTCAATTTAGATGAGAATGACACTTTTGAATTTAAAATCAATCTTTTATGCATCTTCTTATGCATAAATTCAATTTGGTAGGAATTACACTTTTAGAATAAAAGAATTTCTCTTATGCATCTAAGTTATGCATAAAATCCATTTATGATGAAAAATCACACTTTTAGTATAAAAAGAATATCTTTTATGCATACCTCTATGCATGAAATCCAATATGATAAAAGTAACACTTTTACAATAAAATAATCAACTTTTATGTATACCTCTATGCATGAAATTCAAATATGATAAAAGTCACACTTTTATAATAAAATAATCAACTTTTATGCATACCTCTATGCATGAAATTCGATTATGATAAAAGTCACACTTTTATAATAAAATAATCATCTTTTATGCATACCTCTATGCATGAAATTCAAATATGATAAAAGTAACACTTTAATAATAAAATAATCATCTTTTATGCATACCTCTATGCATGAAATTCAAATATGATAAAAGTAACACTTTTATAATAAAATAATCATCTTTTATGCATACCTCTATGCATGAAATTCAAATATGATAAAAGTAACACTTTTATATTAAAATAATCATCTTTTATGCATACCTCTATGCATGAAATCTAATTATGATAAAAGTAACACTTTTATGTTAAAATAATAATCTTTTATGCATACCTCTATGCATGAAAATCAATTATGCATACTATAAAAATCAATTTCTCTAGGATTACAATGAATATCTTTCAATTAATCTAGGATGATAATTCCTAGTATATGGTAGGAAGTCCTCTTTTCATGCTTTGAATGAAATTATTTTATGCGTAATTTTTATAAAAATTTTGCCATAGCTCCGCTGCTATGACTGATAAATCTCAATTTTTCTAAGGGATAAAGCTTATCATTAAGAAAATAATTAGAATAATCCCTAATTGGATCATTAATCCATAATGGATTGACTCATCAATATTCATGAAATACATAAACTAAAAGCATAGAAAAAAAAGGCATTAATTTGACCTCAAGCATAGATTAATCTTGGATTAAGGAAAAGCTTTATGAAAAGCTTCATTTGGATTGAGAATGGGTCATGAGTATGACCATTTCTTGAGTGAGAGAGAGAAATTACATAAAAACCATTTGAATTGAGCATAAATGAAAATTTATGTAATTCTTAACTATCATTAATCAATTAACTTCAATAGCATTCATCAAATTATGTAACTCTTCACTACCATTCATCAATTAACTTCAATAGCATTCAAAAACCATTCCAATTAAGCTTCTCAAGCTTGAGAGGGGTTGAGAAGAGAGAAGCATTGAGAAATTATAGAAAAGATCAAAATTCACCATTTACCTTGCAAATTGCTTGATTCTTTGTTCACGGTAGAGGGCCCCAACCAATCAATTGGTTAATTATGTTGATGGAGCCACCAATGGGGATTGAAGAAAGAGGGAAGCTCCAATTTCTTCAATTTGGAGAGAATTTTAGAGAATAGTAGAAATTAGCATTATTTCAGCATAACTCTAGTATAGTAAAATTCTTCTCTTTTTTTCAAAGGACTCACGTTCTATTTATAGGAGAGGGAAGCTCTAACCAAAGCTAACTGAATTCTAGAATTTTTCAAATTCAGTTTGGTTGACTTTCGACTAGATTTGGACCTAGTTTGGTTACTTTTTGATTCGGTTTGGTTCCATTTTGATTTGGTTTGGTTCAAGAGAGAGGAGAGATAAAAATATCACATTATTTTTGAGTTTAAAACTCATTCAAGCATGTGAAATATGCACCTCCTTTAATGGACTCCCCTTCCTTACATATGTGTCAAAATGGAATCATTATACCCAAAATATCTCATATTTTTAATATTGCTCATAGTTTTTTACTAATAAACCTTGTACATTTTCAACTCTTCATCTTGTGTGAGCATTTACTCATTTTTGGATACCTAGAATATCTCATATTTTTAATATTGCTCATAGTTTTTTACTAATAAAACTTGTACATTTTCAACTCTTCATCTTGTGTGAGCATTTACTCATTTTTGGATACCCAAAATATCTCATATTTTTAATATTTCTCATAGTTTTTTACTAATAAACCTTGTACATTTTCAACTCTTCATCTTATGTGAGCATTTACTCATTTTTGGATACCCAAAATATCTCATATTTTTTATATTGGTCATAGTTTCTTACTAATAAACCTTGTACATAGTCAACTCTTCATCTTATGTGAGCATTTACTCATTTTTGGGTATCTTCTTTTACAAATTGGATTTATCTCCTCCCTACACATGGATTGATGCTATTGGTCCATAGGAACCTTAATTGGACCGTAATCCAAAATTTTTTGAAAATCTAGACCCTTAGGCTAAGGTTCTTTATATCCATTTCCAATTAATTCTAATTGCACATTGGAAAGTTCTTTTTGAATTTCTGTTTCAGGGGAACTTATTTTAATAAGATGAGTTATTTTTCTATCCAAAAATATTCATAATCTGAATATTCTCTCTCTAGAATATTTTCTCTCTCTATGTTAAAACAGGCAGAGACGAGATCTCTTATATTTCTGAAGAGGGAATTAATTACAGGGGAATATGCTGGACATTTTGAGAGGCTGGGGAAGAATCTTACATTCTCTCCCACTTGAAAAACGCGAGATGTCCTCATCTCGCAAACTTGGGATAATTTCGCGAGATGCACGATCATGAGACTTAGAGAAAGATTTAATTAAGATTAACCACTAAATAAAAAGTCTCAAAGAGAGTAAGGGTCAAGACAAGAACAAGATCTAAACTTTATTCATTCTTGGAACATATACAGTAAGGATAGAAGAACTCTTTACACTTCCATAAGCCCGTCCATCATATGATCACAAAAGCAGCACTCACAAGCTGCGCACGTATAAGGTAACTCATCTATGGGAATAATTTTGTTGGTTATTGCCGCACCTATCTCAGTGGTATGAGGTGATCTAACAAAAGGACCTCTGAGAGGCAAGCCAAAAACGGGGTAAAGGCATATCTTCTGATGAGGAAGAAAACACGCCAGTAAGAAGACCCGCTCAGAAAACCCAAGATGTCTTGATCTCATGACGTAGTAGTATCGGGGACCCAAACCCAAGGCTTCAATAACCATGGCCAAGCAGACATTGTTACGAAAGTGCTGCTGACCCCAGGGTGTTACCCTAGTTATATCTTGATAGGTCCGCCATTTGGTCTGAGCTACAGAAGTTCCCAAGTGAGGAAAAAGTGAGTGCTCATACAGTTCTATAAAATCCTTCTTCACAGACACACTTGCGTCTTGAAGGTGAGAAATCATCATGGATAAAACCAATTCCTGCTGCTAAGCCATGAAGGAGATGAAGAAGGAAAGGGGATCGATGGAAGTAAGATTACTGTGAGTGACAAGTAAAAGTTATGACTTATATAAAGGTAGGAGCTAGCGTAACCTAGAAGCCAACGGTATCTTGCCACTGAAGTTTTACCGTCTTTCCATGATTTGGGTTTGGCACATATTTCTATAGAAGGCTTACATGAAATACATTATGAACTTTGAGATGAGGAGATAAAAGAAGCTCGTAGGCTAAGTCACCTTCTTTCATTGAATTCTGATATGGTCCACAATATCTGGGGGATAACTTCTTATACTTCCCAAGAGATAAAGAATTTCTTTTGGACCGTACTCGAATGAAGACCATATTTGCTTCTTTGAATTCTCTCACTGTCCTCTTCTTATCTGCATACTGCTTCTGTTGATCCTGGGCAGTCTTTTAACTGATGACCAATTCCTTGGCATCTAAAACACCGGTTCTTACTTCTGAACTCATCGTTCTGAATCCTTAAAACAGGGGGGGCTCCCGAGAAAGTATTCTGGGGAAAGGTCTTCCTTTTTTAAACAGAATCTTTCTTTTATTTTAGAGAGGGAATAATTATAAGATCATAAAGGGAGGTTCTTACTCCTGTATACCTCGAAGGCTGGGGGAGGAATCTTACATTCTACCCCACTTAAAAAGGCGCGAGATGTCCTTAAGATCTAATTTATTATGGGGTTCCTTATATTCTGGTCAACCCAACAGAATACGGAGATAAGTATCCCTTATATAGAACTCATCATTAAATAACAATTCATTCAGAACATATCATCCATATCTTTAACATGATAATGGTCCATTAGACCAAAAAATTTCCTTCTGAACATTCCTCCACGGGAATTTCAGTCAAGCAAGTTCTCAATTTGCCATCCCTTAACTTGATCTACCGATCAAGTGTTAACAGTAGCAATCTGACAGCACAATCCACTAATCTCATAGTGATTTGTTGAATTCATTATCATCATTCCAGTTATGAATATCATCACAAGGACTCGTCCCATTCATCCTCATTGTGGTTTCGTTCAGGTTATTATATTTCCACTAAATTTCAGAAATCATCATTTTTCAATCAGAATCCAAATCAATTCATCAATTCTCAAACAGAATTAAAAATCATATCAACCAGATTCGAAATCATCATCTGGATAGCATTAACGCTTATAATTTCAAGTCTTAGATTTACTCGTATATACTGTCAGTAAAGAGCTGCAGTTATACTCTCGGTATATACGGGTAGTCATGGCCCTTGGAATTATAAGGTAAATACCATCATGTCTAGGCCTCAAGCAAGTCAGGGATTCTATATAATTACGGTACTTCCATCTGAAGCCCCAATTACCAAATTACAAATTTCAGTTTGAATATCAAATTGTATGACTTATATCACACAATTACAACCTTTTTGTGTTTCTTGATAAATTTTTGACATATTTGTCTTCTCAATTGATCTTTATTAGCCAAAGGCTCTGATACCAACTGTGAGATCCCTGTTCCCACCGCACAACGGATTCAGGATGCAAGGAGCGGAAGTAGCACATCTTGCGCGGGTCAGGGTCTCACACTCGGGGCCTCGCCCACGGATATCCGGACAAGAGACTAATCCGTCGGTTTTTCCAAAACCGAACCCAGAAAAACTTCCCTTATCCGGAAAGCACGGGCGATTCCACCAGGATAACTCTTTACTCTAACGTAGTCAAGATCATTACTGGATCAAACTGATCCGACTGCACCTCTAACGGTACTTGGTCAGATCAAGGAAGAAACTTGCACTTGGATCATTGGGATCAACGCTTTTTTCCCCATCAAGAGGCACAGCCGTTGATTCCTATCCATAGAACAATTACTATCCGAGATTTACTTCATCTATCGTAGTAATAGAAATTAAATCTCGATTTACG
The DNA here is from genome assembly GCF_041138505.1 of Cibotium barometz. Taxonomy (NCBI): domain Eukaryota; kingdom Viridiplantae; phylum Streptophyta; class Polypodiopsida; order Cyatheales; family Cibotiaceae; genus Cibotium; species Cibotium barometz. The sequence goes on along the minus strand of NC_141051.1, from coordinate 48,820,014 downwards.
GATCCATTAGTCCAACCTAATCCCATGGGTTAGCCAACCGCCCAACCACTGTAGTGATGGGATCCAATTAAGAATTTGGTTAGGTTTTGTCCCGGGTACCAAGGAAAAGAGTTCCAAGGCCCCCTAGCCGGAAGTTCATGCAAACATAAAACTAGTCACACCACTTACACACCCAATATCAAATTGCCTTTTTCTTAGCATCAGCTAACTTTAAAACAATCCTTTAATGAAACCATTATGTCACTGATGACAATCCTCATAGTCTCTGGTTGAATCCTTATTTCCAGTCATTCATTCATCGGTATACTTATGGCATCATTGGCAACCAGAACGCTCACCACCTGTTCACTCAGGGGCCTTTTCCATAGTTCCTAGCTCATAGTAACCGGCAATATATTCATATAACAGAATGGAGTCTCCGTGGAAGATCAGCAAGATCAACCCACAAATCCATATAAAAGAGCCATGGACTCATCCGTTGAGGACCAGCAAGGTCAATCAACCAGATCCATGCACGGTTTCAGAAAACAACTCTTATTCCTTGTTCCAATATCTTCCACGACGCACGTGTGGGTATCTTCGGCGACCCAGAGCCGAGCACCGTATGGTCAGCACTCTCTAGGATCCTTCGCAGGTGACCTAGCGCTTCACTCATAGGCCGGTTCCTTGGTCCCTCATCCACCGTACCAGAAGCTCACCATTTAAATCGAACCGAGGCTGGTCAAGACCTCGACGACCTTGCTACGCGAGACGTCCTCCATTGACTCTCCGTCAGTTGTAAGATTCCTCCCCAGCCTTCGAGGTATACAGGAGTAAGAATCTCTCTTTTAAGTTCTTATTATTCCCTCTCTAAAATAAAAGAAAGTTTCTGTTTAAAAAAGGAAGACCCTTTCCCTAGAATACTTCTCAGGAGTCCCACCTATTTTAAGGATTTAGAACAATGAGTTCAGAAGTGAGAATCGGTGTTTTGGATACCAAGGTTTTGGTTTTCATTCGAGTACGGCCCAAAAGAAGTTCTTTATCTCTTGGGGAGTATAAGAAGTTATCCCCCATATATTGTGACCTTTATATCTGAATTCAACGAAAGTAGGTGACTTAGCCTACAAGCTTCTTTTATCTCCTCATCTCAAAATTCTTAATGCCTTCTATAGAAAAATGTGTCAAACACAAATCATGGAAAGACGGTAAAACTTCAGTGGCAAGTTACCGTTGGCTTCTAGGTTACGCTAGCTCCTTCCTTTATATAAGTCGTAACCTTTGACTGTCGCTCACAGTAATCTTACTTCCATTGATCTCCCTTCTTCTTAATCTCCTTCATGGCTTGGCAACAGGAATTAGTTTTATCCATGATGATTTCTCACCTTCAAGACACAAGAGAGTCTGTGAAGAAAGACTTTATAGAACAGTATGAGCGCTCACTTTTTCCTCACCTAGGAACTTCTGTAGCGCAGACCAAATGGCGGACCTATCAAAACATAACTAGGGTAACACCCTGGGGTCAGCAGCACTTTCGTAACAATGTCCGCTTGGCCATGGTTATTGAAGCCTTGGGTTTGGGTCCCCAATACTACTGCATCATGAGATCAAGGCATCTTGGGTTTTCTGAGCGGGTCTTCTTACTGGCGTGTTTTCTTGCTCATGAGAAGATATGCCTTTACCCCGTTTTTGGCTTGCCTCTCAGAGGTCCTTTTGTTAGATCACCTCATACCACTGAGATAGGTGCGGCAATAACCAGCAGAATCATTCCCATAGATGAGTTACCCTATACTTGTGCAGCTTGTGAGGACTGCTTTTGTGACCATATGATGGACGGGCTCATGGAAGTGTAAAGAGTTCTTCTATCTTTACTGTATATGTTCCGAGAATGAATAAAGTTTAAATCTTGTTCTTATTTTGAATCTTGCTCTCTTTAAGACTTTTCTTAGTGGTTAATCTTGATTAAAATTTTTCTCTAAGTCTCATATTCGTGCATCTTGCGAAATTATCCCAGTTGGCGAGATGAGGACATCTCGCATTTTTAAAGTGGGGTAGAATGTAAGATTCCTCCCCCAACCCCTTTTTGATGTCTAGCATATTCCCCTGTAATCAATCCCTCTTCAGAAATATAAAGACCTTGTTTCTAACTGTTTTAGCCTAGAGAGAGAAAATTATTCTAGAGAGAGAATATTCAGATTATGAATATTTTTGGATAGAAAAATAACTCATCTTATTAAAATAAGTTCCCCTGAAACCAGAAATTCAAAAAGAATTTTCCAATGTGCAATTGGAATTAATTGGAAATAGGTATAAAGAACCTTAGTCTAAGGGTCTAGATTTTCAAAAAATTTTAGATTATGGTCCAATTAAGGTTCCTATGGACCAATAGCATCAATCCATGTGTAGGGAGGAGATAAATCCAAGTTGAAAAAGAAGATACCCAAAAAATGAGTAAATGCTCACATAAGATGAAGAGTTGAAAATGTACAAGGTTTATTAGTAAAAAAACTATGACACATATGTAAGGAAGAGGAGTTCTTTAAAGGAGGTGCATATTTCACATAAGATGAAGAGTTGAAAATGTACAAGGTTTATTAGTAAAAAAAACTATGAGCAATAAAATTTTGACACATATGTAAGGAAGGGGAATTCTTTAAAGGAGGTGCATATTTCACATGCTTGAATGAGTTTTAAACTCATAAAAATTGAGATATTTCATCTCTCCTCTCTCCTCATTCAAGTCTAGTTCCAGAAAGTTAGCTTAACTGACCTAAAAATGGTCAAAAAGTGACCAAACTGACTTAGAAAATTCTAGAATCAGTTTGTTTGGTTAGGAGCTCAAATTTTCCTATAAAGGCTCCATCAACATACTAAACCAATTGATTGGTTGGGGGCCTCTACCGTGATCAAAGAATCAAGCAAATTATAAGATAAGTATAGTGAATTTTGATCTTTTCTATAATTTCTCAATGATTCTCTCTTCTCAACCCCTCTCAAGCTTGAGAAGCTTAATTGGTATGGTTTTTGAAATGCTATTGAAGTTAATTAATTAATGATAATAAAGAATTACATAAAATTCTATTTATATTTAATTCTAATGGTTTTTCTCTCTCTCACTTAAGAAATGGTCATACTCATGACCCTTTTCAATCCAAATGAAGCTTTTCATAAGGCTTTTCCTTAATCCAAGATTAAGCTAGGCTTGAGGCAAAATTAATGGCTTTTTTCTATGCTTTTAGTTTATGTATAATGATGATTCAATCCATTATGGATTGATGATCCAATTAGAGACCATTCTAATTATTTCCTTAATGATAAGCTTTATCCCTTAAGAAAAAATTGAGATTTATCAGTCATAGTAGCGGAGCTATGGCAAATTTTTTATAGAAATTACGCATAAAATAATTTCATTCAAAGCATAAAAAGAGGACTTCCTACCATATTCTAGGAACTATCATCCTAGATTAATTAAAAGAGTTTTTATTATGCATGGAGATGTGGATGTTTGCATGTAGATGTAGATGTATGGATGTGAGTGTGGAGGTGGAGGTGGAGGTGGATGTATGCATGGAGATGTGGATGTATGCATGTAGAAGTAGATGTATAGATGAGGATGTAAATAGAGATGTGGATGGATGCATGTAGATGTAGATGTATAGATGTGGATGTGAATGGAGATGTGGATGTATGCATGTAGATGTAGATGTGGATGTGAATGTGGAGGTGGATGTATGCATGTAGATGTAGATGTATAGATGTGGATGTGAATGTGGAGGTGGATGTATGCATGTAGATGTAGATGTATGGAGAAGAATGTGAATGTGGATGTGGATGTATGCATAGAGATGTGGATGTTTGCATGTAGATGTAGATGTATGGATGTGAGTGTGAATGTGGAGGTGGATGTATGCATGGAGATGTGGATGTATGCATGTAGAAGTAGATGTATAGATGAGGATGTAAATAGAGATGTGGATGGATGCATGTAGATGTAGATGTATAGATGTGGATGTGAATGGAGATGTAGATGTATGCATGTAGATGTAGATGTATAGATGTGGATGTGGATGTATGCATGTAAATGTAGATATATAGATGTAGATGTGAATGGAGATGTGGATGTATGCATGTAGATGTAGATGTATAGATGTGGATGTGGATGTGGAGGTGGATGTATGCATGTAGATGTAGATGTGGATATGGATGTGGAGGTGGATGTATGCATGTAGATGTAGATGTATAGATGTGGATGTGAATGTGGAGGTGGATGTATGCATGTAGATGTAGATGTATGGAGGAGAATGTGAATGTGGATGTGGATGTATGCATAGAGATGTGGATGTATGCATGTAGATGTGAATGTACGCATATAGATGTGGATGTATGGATGTGAATGTGCATGTAGATGTGGATGTATGGATGTGGATGCATGAATGTGCATGTAGATGTGGATGTGAAAATAGATGTATGGATGTAGATGTGGATGTATGGATGTGAATGTGGATGTGGATGTAGATATATGTATGGATGTGAATATATGATATGTGATGTGAAGGAATCTGAAGTGATGAGATGGAAAATGATGTGATGGGATGAGTACACATATAACTGGAATGTGGAATAAGTAACGTGGATTGATGAGGGATAATGTGGAAAAATGAGAGTTAATATAGAAACTGTATTTTGTGACTTTGTAAATGCTGTTTGTAAATGACTGTTTTATGTCAAGATTGCTAGGAAAGCATTGTGACCATCTTGTGATTAAGGTCGTGGAGACCTAACTGAAAAAGTTGCAACTGCTGACGGAGAGTCAATGAAGGACGTCTCGCGTAGCAAGGTCGGCCGAGGTCTTGACCAGCCTCGGTGCGATTAAAATGGTGAGCTTCTGGTACGGTGGATGAGGGGCCAAGGAAGCGGCCTATGAGTGAAGCGCTAGGTCACCTGCGAAGGATCCTAGAGGGTGCTGACCATACGGTGCTCGGGCTCTGGGTCGCCTAGGATACCCACGCGTGCGTCGAGGAAGATATTGGAACAGAGTTGGAGTTGTTTTCTGAAATCGGGCATGGATCTGGTTGATTGAGCTGGTCTGCCAATGGATGAGTCCATGGCTCTTTATATGGATCTGTTGGTTGATCTTGCTGATCTTCAACGAGAGTCCATCTTGATAAGTGATTATATTGCCGAGTATTATGGGCTAGGGATTAGGAAACGGCCCCTGAGTGGACAGATGGTGAGCGTCCTAGTTGCCAATGATGCCATAGATACTCTGATGAAGGAATGATGGGAAAATTAAGAATCAACTGGATAAATTGGAAGATGGTGATCAGTGATACTATGGTTTTATTAAATGATTGTTTTAAACTGGTTGAATCTGTGAAAAGGCAATTTCATATTGGGTGTGTGAGTGGTGTGACTAGTTTTATTTTGCATGAACATCCGGCTAGGGGGCCTTGGAACTCTTTTCCTTGGTACCCGGGACAAAACCTAACCAAATTCTTAATTGGATCCCATCACTACAGTGGTTGGGCGGTTGGCTAACCCATGGGATCGGATGGGGTTAGGCTGGACTGATGGATTCGTAAATCGAGACTCAAACTTTTGTTTTTACGATAAAAAAAAATAAATCCCGGACAGTAACTGTTCTATGGATAGGAATCAACGGCTGTGCCTCTTGAATGGGAAAAAAAGCGTTGATCCCAATGATCCAAGTGCAAGTTTCTTCCTTGAACTGACCAAGTATCTTATAGATGTAATTGCATCATCTCGATCAGAAATGATCTTGACTACGTTAGAGTAAAAAGTTATCCTGGTGGAATCGCCCGTGCTTTCCAGTAAAGGAAGTTTTTCCGGGTTCGGTTTTGGAACAACCGACGGATTAGTCTCTTATCCGGATATCCATGGGCGAGGCCCCGAGTGTGGGACCCCTGTCCCGTGCGATAAGCGCTATTTCCGCTGCCAGTACCCCGAATCCGTTTGCTCAGTGGGAACAGGGATCTTACAGCAGTTGCAACTTTAACAGTTAGGTCTTCATGACCTTAATCCATAAGACGGTCAAAATGCTTCCCCAGCATTCTTGACATAAAACAGTCATTTACAAACAGTCACAAAATACAGTTTCTAAATCGAACTCTCGTCTTTCCACATTATCCCTCCTTAGTCCACATTACTTATTCCACATTCCATTCAATGTGTACTCATTCTCATCCATTTCCTCATATCGACGACACATTAATTCACATACACATTCACATTCACATCCATACATCCACATCTACATGCATACACATTCACATTCACATTTACATCCATACATCCACATCTACATATATACATCCATTTTTACATTCTCATTTATACATCCACATCCCATATCCACATTCATACATACACATCCATGCATCCACATTCACATTCATACATCCACATCTACATGCTTACCTCCATTTTCACATCCTCATTTATACATCCACATCCCATATCCACATTCATACATACACATCCATATCCACATCCATACATCCACATCCACATGCATACATCCACTATCACGTCCTCATTCATACATCCACATCCACATACATACATACATCCATATCCACATTCTCATTCACATCTATACATCCACATCTACATCCACATACATACATACATCCACATCCACATTCCACATTCACATCTATACATCCACATCTACATTCACATTCACATACATCCACATCCACATTCCCATTCACATCTATACATCCACATCTACATCCACATACATACATACATCCACATCCACATTCCACATTCACATCTACATCCACATTCACATACATCCACATCCACATTCCCATTCACATCTATACATCCACATCTACATCCACATTCACATCTATGCATATACATCTTCATGCATACATCCATTTTCACATTCATACATCCACACTCCCATCTCCACATCCACACATCCACATACATACATCCATTTCCACATTCCCATTCATATAACCCCATATGCCTTCACATCTAATCTTTTACATCACATCCATTCTCGCCCTATCACAACCCATATACATCTTATCCTATCACATACACTTCTTACCTCATCCCATACACATCTTATCACATCTTAATTCATCTTATCACCTCCTAACTTATTTCATAAGCATCTTATCACCTCTTATCACATCTTATACACCTCTTATCGCATCCTATCACATCTCATATCTATTTATAGAATACAAGAGAATTCTTATATTTGATATAAGATTTCTTTACACATTTATTTATGCATAAATTCTATTTAAGGGGATTAATACTTTCGAAGTAAAAATCAATCTTTTATGCATCTTCCTATGCATAAATTTATTTTAAATAAAAATGACACTTTTGAATTAAATTTCAATCTTTTATGCATTTTCCTATGCATAAATTCAATTTAGATGAGAATGACACTTTTTAATTTAAAATCAATCTTTTATGCATCTTCTTATGCATAAATTCAATTTGGTAGGAATTACACTTTTAGAATAAAATAATTTCTCTTATGCATCTAAGTTATGCATAAAATCCATTTATGATGAAAAATCACACTTTTAGTATAAAAAGAATATCTTTTATGCATACCTCTATGCATGAAATCCAATATGATAAAAGTAACGCTTTTACAATAAAATAATCAACTTTTATGCATACCTCTATGCATGAAATTAAAATATGATAAAAGTCACACTTTTATAATAAAATAATCAACTTTTATGCATACCTCTATGCATGAAATTCTATTATGATAAAAGTCACACTTTTATAATAAAATAATCATCTTTTATGCATACCTCTATGCATGAAATTCAAATATGATAAAAGTAACACTTTAATAATAAAATAATCATCTTTTATGCATACCTCTATGCATGAAATTCAAATATGATAAAAGTAACACTTTTATAATAAAATAATCATCTTTTATGCATACCTCTATGCATGAAATTCAAATATGATAAAAGTAACACTTTTATATTAAAATAATCATCTTTTATGCATACCTCTATGCATGAAATCTAATTATGATAAAAGTAACACTTTTATGTTAAAATAATAATCTTTTATGCATACCTCTATGCATGAAAATCAATTATGCATACTATAAAAATCAATTTCTCTAGGATTACAATGAATATCTTTCAATTAATCTAGGATGATAATTCCTAGAATATGGTAGGAAGTCCTCTTTTCATGCTTTGAATGAAATTATTTTATGCGTAATTTTTATAAAAATTTTGCCATAGCTCCGCTGCTATGACTGATAAATCTCAATTTTTCTAAGGGATAAAGCTTATCATTAAGAAAATAATTAGAATAATCCCTAATTGGATCATTAATCCATAATGGATTGACTCATCAATATTCATGAAATACATAAACTAAAAGCATAGAAAAAAAAGGCATTAATTTGACCTCAAGCATAGATTAATCTTGGATTAAGGAAAAGCTTTATGAAAAGCTTCATTTGGATTGAGAATGGGTCATGAGTATGACCATTTCTTGAGTGAGAGAGAGAAATTACATAAAAACCATTTGAATTGAGCATAAATGAAAATTTTTGTAATTCTTAACTATCATTAATCAATTAACTTCAATAGCATTCATCAAATTATGTAGCTCTTCACTACCATTCATCAATTAACTTCAATAGCATTCAAAAACCATTCCAATTAAGCTTCTCAAGCTTGAGAGGGGTTGAGAAGAGAGAAGCATTGAGAAATTATAGAAAAGATCAAAATTCACCATTTACCTTGCAAATTGCTTGATTCTTTGTTCACGGTAGAGGCCCCCAACCAATCAATTGGTTAATTATGTTGATGGAGCCACCAATGGGGATTGAAGAAAGAGGGAAGCTCCAATTTCTTCAATTTGGAGAGAATTTTAGAGAATAGTAGAAATTAGCATTATTTCAGCATAACTCTAGTATAGTAAAATTCTTCTCTTTTTTTCAAAGGACTCATGTTCTATTTATAGGAGAGGGAAGCTCTAACCAAAGCTAACTGAATTCTAGAATTTTTCAAATTCAGTTTGGTTGACTTTCGACTAGATTTGGACCTAGTTTGGTTACTTTTTGATTCGGTTTGGTTCCATTTTGATTTGGTTTGGTTCAAGAGAGAGGAGAGATAAAAATATCACATTATTTTTGAGTTTAAAACTCATTCAAGCATGTGAAATATGCACCTCCTTTAATGGACTCCCCTTCCTTACATATGTGTCAAAATGGAATCATTATACCCAAAATATCTCATATTTTTAATATTGCTCATAGTTTTTTTCTAATAAACCTTGTACATTTTCAACTCTTCATCTTGTGTGAGCATTTACTCATTTTTGGATACCCAAAATATCTCATATTTTTAATATTGCTCATAGTTTTTTACTAATAAACCTTGTACATTTTCAACTCTTCATCTTGTGTGAGCATTTACTCATTTTTGGATACCCAAAATATCTCATATTTTTAATATTTCTCATAGTTTTTTACTAATAAACCTTGTACATTTTCAACTCTTCATCTTATGTGAGCATTTACTCATTTTTGGATACCCAAAATATGTCATTTTTTTGATATTGCTCATAGTTTCTTACTAATAAACCTTGTACATAGTCAACTCTTCATCTTATATGAGCATTTACTCATTTTTGGGTATCTTCTTTTACAAATTGGATTTATCTCCTCCCTACACATGGATTGATGCTATTGGCCCATAGGAACCTTAATTGGACCATAATCCAAATTTTTTTGAAAATCTAGACCCTTAGGCTAAGGTCCTTTATATCCATTTCCAATTAATTGTAATTGCACATTGGAAAGTTCTTTTTGAATTTCTGTTTCAGGGGAACTTATTTTAATAAGATGAGTTATTTTTCTATCCAAAAATATTCAAAATTTGAATATTCTCTCTCTAGAATATTTTCTCTCTATGTTAAAACAGACAGAGACGAGATCTCTTATATTTCTGAAGAGAGAATTGATTACAGGGGAATATGCTGGACATTTTGAGAGGCTGGGGAGGAATCTTACATCCTAGATGAATGATTATTGGATAAAATCAAGTTTTTCATAATGTTTCTCTTAAATAAGTAGAAAATGTTTACATTAGAATGATTTAAATACTCTTGGTGAAATTCTAATTAATTTTAGAAAGTTAAAAATTAAAAAATGGTCACCCATACAAAGGAGGTTATGGCAAAATTTTCTAAAATTGTGTAAAATAAGTTTTACTTTTTTTTATTCAAAAAGAGTAATTCCCATCGTATATATATTCTTAAAGTGTTATTTTTCATCCTAGGTATAGAAAAATGCATACTAAAAACATTTTATTAAAAAAGAGTTACTTTCTTTAGAATTAAATTCTATGCATAGAAGGAAGCATGTTGAAATTGTTATTTTGATTATAAAAGTGTTATTTTTATCATAAATGATTTTTATGCATAAAAGAAATTCTTTTATATTAAAAGAGTGATTTTCATCATAAATGATTTGTATGCATAAACATATGCATAAAAGATTTTTTTATATTAAAAGTGTGATTTTCATCATAAATGATTTTTATGCATAAATGGAATCACAAAAGAAATTCTTTTATATTAAAAGAGTGATTTTCATCATAAATGATTTGTATGCATAAACATATGCATAAAAGATTTTTTTATATTAAAAGTGTGATTTTCATCATAAATGATTTTTATGCATAAATGGATGCATAAAAGAAATTCTTTTATATTAAAAGAGTGATTTTCATCATAAATGATTTGTATGCATAAACATATGCATAAAAGATTTTTTTATATTAAAAGTGTGATTTTCATCATAAATGGATTTTATGCATAAATTAGATGCATAAAAGAAATTCTTTTATTATAAAAGTGTGACTTTCATCAGAATTGAATTTATGCATAAATAGATACATAAAAGAAAGCTTTTATTTTAAAAGAGTTATTTTTCATTGGATTTAGTTTTTATGCATGGGAAGATGCATAAGAGAAATTCTTTTATTCTAAAAGTGTAATTCCTACTAAATTGGATTTATGCATGGAAAGATGCATAAAGAATTTATTTTAATCCAAAAGTGTTATTCTCATCAATTTTGATTTGATGCATAGAAAGATGCATAAAGAAATCTATTTTTATTTCAAAAGAGTTATTTTCATCAATTTTGATTTTATGCATAGAAAGATGCATAAAGAAATCTATTTTTATTTCAAAAGAGTTATTTTCATCAATTTTGATTTTATGCATAGAATGATGCATAAAGAAATCTACTTTTATTTCAAAAGAGTTATTTTCATCAATTTTGATTTTATGCATAGAATGATGCATAAAGAAATCTCTTTTTATTTCATAAGATCGCCAGGTTAAAGATTGTGGAAATGGCCAGGGTTGCATGGAGGAATCACTGCAAGACAAACTGTCTCAATCGAAATACCCAAACCTGGACTGATCTCAAAATTTACCTAAGGATGAGGTTTTATCCTCTCGGCTTTTTAGAAACAAAGATGAACGAATTCTTAGAGTTAACACAGGGGAGTAGAACTATTGAAGCATATCACCAAGCATTCGTCCTTCTCCTCAGATACTCGCCTCCGCTGGATGAAGAAGAGCTGGCCAGGTTCATTCGGGGACTGAACGAACCTTTGAATATCCTGGTTAAGAATGCCAAGCCAGTTTCCATGGCCGAAGCAGTTCCGATGGGGCAAAGGATTTTGCCAAAGCCTTTGATGTCAAAGTCCCGCCAAAGCCCGCACCATCACCTTTCAGAAGGTTTTTATTCCCAGAAGATGATTCCAACCTTCCTCCGCCTAAGAGATATCAGGGTCAAATCCAGGGTCAAATCCAAGATATGGGAAGATCTAGGATGGAAGAAATGTCCTTTTCCCGAAACTCAATTCCCTGGGTTTCAACTTTAGAAGTTCCACCCTTGAACAAGAGAGTGAAATGCTATAACTGTCAAGGATTTGTACATCGCAGTATGGATTGCCCAACTCCTTTTGGATCAAGGTTTTCAGGGCAAGAAAATCAGGGATCAAGATTCCAGACTCCAGCCCCTTCCTTCCAGAGTAATCAGGGTTCTATCCACGCCAAAATCAAGGAAATCCGAGAGGTAGACCCTCTACCCAACCTACAGTTTCAATCCAAAGTAATGCAAGACCTCCACCTCAGAATAGGGAAAGTCAAAGAGAGTTGTTTCCAAATCGACCTCCACTTCCAAGGCAGTAATGCTGCAAGTGATTGAAGAAGAAGAAGAAGATGAAAGAGATCATACTCCACCTACGAGATGAGAACATCTCGCATTTTTTTAAGTAGGGTAGAATGTAAGATTCCTCCTCCAGCCCCTCATGATGTCCAAATTCTCCCCCTGTAGTCAAATCCCTCTTCAGAAAATATAAAAGATCTTGTTTATACCTATTTTGGCCTAGACAGAGAAAATGTTCTAGAGCGAGGTTATTCATATTTTGGATATTTTTGGATGGAAAAATATCTCTTCGTATTTGAATAAGTTCCCTCGAAACAGAAGTTCAAAAAGATTTTCAGAAGGTGCATTCGAAATAAATTATAATCTGTATCTTGAGGGTCCAGATTTTTTGATGAAAATTTTAAATTAAGGTTTTGAGGGACCAATTAGATTCATCCAAATGTGTGGAGGAGATAAATGGAAGAAATAAAGAAAATCCTCCCAAAAATAAGTAAATACTCACATAAGATGAAGAGTTGACTAAGGACAAGGTTAATAGTTAAAAAAGAGATATATTTAGAAGAAATGATGCATTTTTGACACCTCAGTATGGTGGAATTTCCCTCATGAAGGAGGCGCCTAATTCACATGTATGGGAGAGTTTTAAACTCCCAAATAATGAGATATTTTTATCTCTCCTCTCTCCTGTTTCAACTAGATCCAAAAAGTGAGCTAAACTGACCTAAAAATGGTCAAAAATTGACCAAACTGATATAGAAAATTCTAGAATCAGTTTGCTTGGTTAAAGGCTCACTTTTTCCTATAAATAGAAACCTCCCCCTTTGTTGAAGCTTAATAGTGTTTTTTGCACTGTTACCCTAATTCATTAGTTTTTGACCTTCCCTCTTCTAAAGATTGGTGGCCACTCTTGTTTCAAACAAGAGTAGATCCCTCAAACCATCAAGCCAAAGGAAAGCTCTCAAATTCCTTTGTAAGTTGGAGGTTCTTCTCTTTTCTATTTCATTTTATGGTTTTTATGATTTTTGTCTTCTCTAAAATGATTATGATGTTATGCCTCATTGAAAAAAGGCATTCCCCTCTCTTCTTTAGTAAAACCAACCATTCTTTATCCTAGATGAACGATTATTGGATAAAATCAAGTTTTTCATGATGTTTCTCCTAAATAAGTAGAAAATGTTTACTTTAGAATGATTTAAATACTCTTGTTGAAATTCTAATTAATTTTAGAAAGTTAAAAATTAAAAAATGGTCACCCATACAAAGGAGATTATGGCAAAATTTTTAAAATTGTGTAAAATAAGTTTTACTTTTTTTTATTCAAAAAGAGTAATTCCCATCGTATATGTATTCTTAAAGTGTTATTTTTCATTGTAGGTATAAAAAAATGCATACTAAAAATATTTTATTAAAAAAAGAGTTACTTTCTTTAGAATTAAATTCTATGCATAGAAGAAAGCATATTGAAATTGTTATTTTGATTATAAAAGTGTTATTTTCATCATAAATGATTTTTATGCATAAATGGATGCATAAAAGAAATTCTTTTATATTAAAAGAGTGATTTTCATCATAAATGATTTGTATGCATAAACATATGCATAAAAGATTTTTTTATATTTAAAAAGTGATTTTCATCATAAATAATTTTTATGCATAAATCGATGCATAAAAGAAATTCTTTTATATTAAAAGAGTGATTTTCATCATAAATGACTTGTATGTATAAACATATGCATAAAAGATGTTTTTATATTAAAAGTAAGATTTTCATCATAAATGATTTTTATGCATAAATGGATGCATAAAAGAAATTCTTTTATATTAAAAGAGTGATTTTTATCATAAATGATTTGTATGCATAAACATATGCATAAAAGATTTTTTTATATTAAAAGTGTGATTTTCATCATAAATGGAATTTATGCATAAATTAGATGCATAAAAGAAATTGCTTTATTATAAAAATGTGACTTTCATCAAAATTGAATTTATGCATAAATAGATGCATAAAAGAAAGCTTTTATTTTAAAAGAGTTATTTTTCATTGGATTTAGTTTTTATGCATGGGAAGATGCATAAGAGAAATTCTTTTATTCTAAAAGTGTAATTCCTACTAAATTGGATTTATGCATGGAAAGATGCATAAAGAACTTATTTTAATCCAAAAGTGTTATTCTCATCAATTTTGATTTGATGCATAGAAAGATGCATAAAGAAATCTATTTTTATTTCAAAAGAGTTATTTTCATCAATTTTGATTTTATGCATAGAAAGATACGTAAAGAAATCTATTTTTATTTCAAAAGAGTTATTTTCATCAATTTTGATTTTATGCATAGAAAGATGTGTAAATAAATCTATTTTTATTTCAAAAGAGTTATTTTCATCAATTTTGATTTTATGCATAGAAAGATGCGTAAAGAAATCTATTTTTATTTCAAAAGAGTTATTTTCATCAATTTTGATTTTATGCATAGAATGTTGCATAAAGAAATCTATTTTTATTTCAAAAGAGTTATTTTCATCAATTTTGATTTTATGCATAGAAAGATGAATAAAAGATTTATTTTTATTTCGAAAGTATTATTTTCATTGAAATTGAATTCATGCATAGATAGCTGCATAAAAGATTTATTTTTATTTTTAAAGTGTTATTCTCATTAAAATGGAATTTATGCATAGTAAAATGCATAAAAGGTTTATTTTTAATTCGAAAGTGTTATTTTCCTTAAAATTGAATTTGTGTCTAAATAGATGCATAAAAGGATTTTTATATGTTATTCCTACTAAAGTTGTCTTTATGCCTAATTAGATGCGTAAAGAATCTTTATATCAAAAAATTAGAATTCTCTTACATTCTATAAATAGATGTGATGAAATGTGATAGGAATCAGATAGATGTAAATGGATGGATGAAAGTGATATGAATCAGATAAATGTAAATGGATGATTGGATGTGATGTCTTGTGAATTAGGATGTGAATGAATGGTATAGAATGTGAAGGAATGTGATGGCATGTGAATCGTGATATGAATGAATGATAAGGGATGTGAATGAATCACGGCATGTGAATCGGATATGAATGGATGATGTGGTTTAATGCGTGAATGATGTGGATCGATGTAGATGGGTGAATGGATGATGTGGTTTGATGTGTGAATGATGTAGATTAATGTGGATGGATGTATGGATGATGTGGTTTGATGTGTGAATGATGTGGATGGATGAATGGATGATGTGGTTTGATGTGTGAATGATGTGGATTGATGTAGATGGATGAATGGATGATGTGGTTTGATGTGTGAATGATGTAGATTAATGTAGATTGATGTATGGATGATGCGGTTTGATGCGTGAATGATGTGCGTTGATGTAGATGGATGAATGGATGATGTGGATGTGGATGTATGAATGTGGATGTGGATGTGGATGTATGGATGTATAAATGTAGATGTGGATGTGGATGTATGAATGGTAATGTGGATGTGGATGTATGAATGTGAATGGGGATGTGGATGTGGATGTATGAATGTGGATGTGAAAATGGATGTATGGATGTGGATGTGGATGTGAAAATGGATGTATGGATGTGGATGTATGGATGTATGGATGTGGATGTATGAATGTGGATGTGGATGTATGGATGTGTACGTATGAATGCGGACGTGGAAGTGGATGTACGAATGTGGATGTGTGGAATAATGAATGCGAATGTGTATGTGTATGTGAAATGATGTGACGTCGATATGAGTGAATGGATGAGATGTGATGACATGTGAATTGGGATGTGAATAAATGATATGTGATGTGAATGAATCTGATGCAATGAGATGGAAAATGATGTGATTGGATGAGGATGAGTACACATATGAATGGAATGTGGAATAAGTAATGTGGACTGATGAGGGATAATGTGGAAAGACGAGAGTTCATTATAGAAACTGTAATTGTGACCTGTTTGTAAATGATTGTTTTATGTCAAGAATGCTGGTGGGGAAGCATTTTGACCGTCTTGTGATTAAGGTCATGGATACCTAACTGATAAAGTTGCAACAGCTGACGGAGAGTCAACGGAGGACGTCTCGCGTAGCATGGTCGGGGCCTTTAGTCAAGGTCACAGGCACTTATAGTAGCCTTGGACACATAGAGAGTGTCAAGGACTATGAGTTTAGGGACTTGAGGCACTGGTCGCAGCAGACTATCAAGTAAGAGGGAAACTTGGTATAGGGTCCAGGTGTGATAGGAGTATTCACTTGAGGGGAGGTGTTGAAATATACAAGTGAATAGGGTGTGTGCAGGAACAAGCCCTTGGCAAGAGGCTATAAAAGAGAATCTGTAAATGTGAGAGAACCTGTAAAAAGGTGAGAAGTATCTACTGGGAGAGAATAAAGGGTAGCATGAGAAGATTAAGGAGATGTGGAGATATTCTGGGAAGAGGTGGAAAGAATCAAGCAAAAGAGGTGGAGTGAATCAAGGAGAAATCAGTGGGATTAGATGCTTGGATGTAAACTCTATAAATTGAGGCATTTGGCCTAATGAGAATTTGTTGGTTTTTTACTATCCATGCTTACATTAAGCTATCAGTTAATTGCTCACTAATCACATCTTAATTATCATCTAATCTCTTAATGATGTTGATTCTAGCATTTGATCCACCATAGCTCATCACATTGCTACAAATTTAACAGGATAAACTCTCATCCACTTCAGATTTTCTTACATCCACATTTTGTTCTCTTTCCTCACCCTTCAAGTCTTTATATCTTACCAACCTCCGAGTCCTCCGTAATGACTTGGGGACGTGACTTCTTTAACCTTAACCTCATCTTTCTTTTTCCGTTTCAAAGAAGGAGGAATAGCTAGGATCTTAAACTGGCTTTCTATCTCTCTAAATGGAAAAGGAGTAATAATTTTATCAAACCTATACCTGACCCTGATGACAACTGTCATCATCTTTCATATGGTTTCGATCGAGGAAACTAAAGGAACTTTTCTGACTGTCTGTTTTGTACGAGCCATCATCAACGATACTCAAATCATTAAAAAAGAGGATTGTCTCATAAGTGGACATTGATCAAAAGAGTGCATTGCAGTAAAGATAGAAATCACAAAAAAATTCCCATCCACGGTGTGCGATAAGCATGTTCAGACAGAGAACAAACTTCCTTATCGCACCAAGGGAGGTGACCTTCAAAAGCGTGCAGTAGAGATAAAAATCACACAAAATTTTCCTTTTCCCTTCCACGGTGCGATAAGCGAGTTCGGATAGAGAACAAACTTTCTTATCGCACCGTGGTGGAAGGTGACTTTCAGTAGAGATAAAAATCACACAAATTTTTCCTTTTCCCTTCCGCGGTGCAATAAGCAAGTTCCGACAGAGAACAAACTTCCTTATCGCACCGTGGAAGGTGACTTTCAAAATGGCACGTGCAGTAGAGATAAAAATCACAAATCACATAAATTTTCCTTCACGGTGTGATAAGCTTGTTCAGACAGAGAAGAAACTTCCTTATCGCACCGTGGAAGGTGACTTTCAAAAGGGTGGAGTAGAGATAAAATTTTCCTTCACAATGTTTCCCTTCCACAAGTGCGATAAGCTTGTTTGGACATAGAACAAACTGCAAAGTGAGAATGCTCCACAAGAGCCTTTTGTTTTAAATAGTGAGTCTATAGACGAAGAGGTCATGGACCTTTTATCTAATGATGACTGCATTCCAAGCACAGTGTTCGATGCGGCTCTGATGAAGGCATCTACAGTCATTGATGAGGGTTGTTCTATGTAGGGAGAGGGCTCTATGCAGGGAGAGCGCATAAAGTCAAATTTTGTCATCCTTGGGCTTCCCTCTTTCCTTATAGATGGGAAGAGTTATTTGCTTGTTTCCCATATTCAAAAGCTCTGTAATTTTAGGGAAGATTATTGCCGATAGTTATAGCAGACGTTTGTGAAGCTGCTAGAGGATTACTTGATGTAGAGAATGAATATAAAGAGGTTTTGTTGGCTTTGGACACAGAGGGGTTACCGAGAACTTCATAGAAGCTCCTAAGGCCATGTCTTTCTGCTTTGACAAAGCTAAAGAGAGAGTAGCATCTATTCCTAGTGAAGAGGAGTTTCAGAGTCTTCAACAAAAGGAGATGAGTTTTATAGAGTTTGGTCGAGGGCCTTTGCCTCAACTTGATCAAGAAAATGAAGAAGGATCCATTAACCTTTGGGATGCAGCCACGTTGGAAGAGGATGAGAACCAAAAGGTAATCAATCCTATATATAAATGCAGATTGAGCTTAATGATGGCTTATGAGATTTTATGTTATCTTTTTATGTTTCCAAGAGTTCATGTTGTCAAGCCTTTTATGTTAATGTAGATAGAGCTTGATGATGCAGATGGCTTGCATTTGTCTCTTACAATTCACATAAGGTCATGCTCATAGAGAAATGTGTTGCCATTTGTATTTTTGGACAGTGGTCCTGGGTTTTGGCCTTCTAGAACCGGATACTTCCTTTGCTATGCTAGCTATGCCCTAGGTGCCAGAGTAGATGTCAAAACACTCAAGGGTTATAGTCGCAAGAAGTTTCTATGTTATAGAGGAGAAATGCCTAAAGGGGATGAAGAAGAAGAGAACAGATTGGAAATCAAGTAGATCTTGTATTTTGTAAATAACTGGATTTTGTAATCAGCTTTTTTTAATTTTATGAAATGAAAACCATGTTTTGGCTAGATAAACAAAATTCCATGTTTTGTGTTGGTATTCAAAGTGTTGTCTGTTACAATCCAAGTTCTTAGTATTGTGAAACCTTCCAAATTTTTCCCACTCAACTTCGTGAAGATCTCCATGCCGCATGACGTGCTGGTCTTGTGCTAGCTTTCCACTTCAATGATCTCCTCATTTTGGCATGATTTCTTGCTGCCCTTGCTAAATGGCTTGTACAACCCTTTCCATGGATACTTTGCATCCAAAAGTGTATCTGAAAAACCAGTTAAACATCTCCTTGAGGTAATTTGTACGAGTCTTCCCCCCTCCATAATGGGTGTTTTTAAAATATACGCCTCTAGCTTGATAGCGAGATTTCTCCATTACTTGGGTACTCCACATGTCACAAGAAGCATACTCATACATGAAGTATACACCATGAGCATACAAAATGTGGTGCAGGAAAATAAAGAAAGTCAACAGTACAGTACCCAAGCAGCCCATTCTCACCTTCTCCAACAAATTGAATGAATGATGATAGATCTGTGGTGAAAGGTGGAGAGCGGCTCCGAAGAAGGATCATTAGGATATAAATATCCATCAACCCAAAGATCCACATTACTCTGACCCTGTTGTCTTCTTTCTTGCTTGTCCTGTGCATTAAGACGTGTGCATTAAGATGTTCTTTTTTTATAGGTGCATATTCATTCAATATGCGAACATGCAAGTCTACTTTCCTCACTCGTGATGGATTATCTGAGGTGTTTGTTACTTCTCTGAGTGCCATTACAACAAGAATTGGGAGTCATGAGTATGTATGGATAAAATAGTAACTCTAAGATGGTAGCACTAGAGAGAGAGAAAATATCTTCACATGGAAAAGGAGAGCTTGGGAGAGACTCAAATAGATGGCTCAGATACTGCATGAATGGGAGAAAGAGAGAGAATTGTATTGCAAGCATGGAAAGTTGGGAGAATGAATGAAAACGGTTTTTGAGGTTGATGTGGAATTTGGTGGGAATTTCAAATACGGTATTAAAGTGCAGTAAATAAGATTGAAAGGGTAGAATTGAAAGTAAATGGATTTTTCCTATTTTTGGGCCCCACTAATGGACGAGATTGATGATGTGGAAAGAGAAAGAGATATGAAAATCCTAGAGAGGGAAACTAGAGCCTAGAAAGGGAGCCTAGAGAGATCCCCTACATTTAGCAAGAAAGTACGCTTCTTTATGAGCTGTGTCTCCTTATGTCACAACAAAATTAGTCTTGATTCCTTAAAATTAGGGATTCTTACAAGGCCCTTTTTATGCTTAAATGCCCCCTAATGCTACATACATAATTTTGTCCTTTATACTACAAATAATATTTCATTTATGTTAAAAGTTTAACCTTCTTTCCAAAGAGGGAACATAAATAAACATGTGTCTGTGTGTGTGCATTGAAGTAGTATTATTACTATGCAAACAATACCTTCTTTGTTTGAAGGGAACATAAATAAACATGTGTATGTGTGTGTGCATTGAAGTAGTATTATTACTATGCAAACAATACCTTCTTTGTTTGAAGGTTAAAGTTTTAACATAAATGAAATATTATTTGTAGTATAAAGAACAAAATTATGTATGTTGATAATACTATGCAAGCCATACCTTCTTTGTTTTAAGGTTAAAGTTTTAACATAAATGAATGGATTCTAGTAAAATTAATCATTACATAACCAACTTGAAAACCAACTAATAAAGCATTATACGAGAGACAATGAACTACATGGCAAGTCGAATTTAAAAAACTCCATAACTATGTCATAACCATGTCAACTAAAAGTTTGCACATGGAATGTAGAATCAAATACATAACTATGTCATAACCATCTCAAACAAAAGTTTGTATATGTATTAACGAGTGGATATCAAGCTTTTGTTCACATTTTCATATCAAAACCCATAAATCTTGTAACCACAAAGCTCATACGCAAAATCAACAACAAAACCATAGCATAATCATCTCAAAAACTGAGTAGAAATCTATTCTAAATGGTAAAACAAGAGATTTAAAAATCAAAACACCAAGTTTAATCATAAAGCACAAAGTACATGGAGTTTGCATATGCAGTGGAATACCAAAACACATCAACCAAGCATATATGTAAATATCTTAAGAAATATATGGTATGTATGATAATACCAAAATAGAAGGCTATATCATCATAGCAATCATACCCATCATCATCCATAAACATAGTAAGTCTACTACTATACGAGGAACAATAACCAAAACTATCACCCAACCATGTATGCCAATGTCACGATATCTTCTCATAGATAAAGTTTATAAAATGTGTCTCTCATGACAAGATAAAAGGTGCATCAAAAAGTCTATAGAGCCTCAAGCTCCCACATCCCTACTCCACAAAGATGTTACATGATAACGTGCATTAAAAATGGTGGGGTCTTTCTCTATGCCTAAACAATGGTGAAGATCCAAAACACATTATGGAATGCTAGCAATCAACAACCACCTACAAGTTCTCCAAAATGTGAAAACACATTGTGGAATGCTCTACACTGACTTTGTAAACCCCCTATAAGCATGATAACCATATATCAACAACCATCTAGAATGCTCTGCCTTGACCTTCTAACTGTAGCTAGCAATCAACAACCACCTACAAGTCCTCCAAAATGTGAAAACACATTGTGGAATGCTCTGCCCTGACTTTGTAAACCACCTATAAGCATGATAACCATATATCAACATGCTACTGAGTTTAATTGTTTACTTAAACAATTAATTATTTAATTTGGATCTCTCCGCCCCTCAAACTAGAGATGTGCCAATCTTAGTTTGATGCGTCTCTCCTCTAGTCATGTACTCTCCATAATGCAGCTCTTATGTGCTCAGAAGAGATGCAGTTCAATGGTCTCACCGGCCACAGTTTTGCATGGGAGTTTTGGGTTGAACTTTAATGAAGGATTTTGTCGTCAAGGACATAAGCTTGTAGATTTTAAAGCTGTCTATATGAAATTTTGACACTTCCTTCTTGTTTGGGAGAAACAAGCTCCTGAACACGGCCATTTTCCCACTGTTTACGTCAGCCTCTCCTTTAGTCATTCCCAAGTTGTGGAGAAACAAGTTCCTGAACACCGCCATTTTCCCATTGTTTCCGTCAGCCTCTCCTTTAGTCATTCCCAATTGCAAGTTGTGGAGGTCGATCTTGCATGGGAACTTGGCTATTATTTATATCGTGCATGGTTTTCAAGTTTGGGGGGATCAAAGAAGGTGTTTTTTAATAGATTTTGGGCTTACCATGTAGGTTGTTGGGATAAGGGTTTTTTTTTTTTGGGGGGGAGGGGGATTTCTTAATTACAAATTAGACTATGATAAGCAAATTTCTCCTTTAGCCACTGTAAAGTTGTTTTATAACAAATTGGAAAGTCTCATGTGTATTTGGGTCCAAGACCAAGAATAAGTGTAAGTAAAAGGGTCAAGAGCTAGATAATAGGCTAGCCATGCCTATGGACACTTTTAAGTGTAATGTGAAAGGGGAAACCATGTATATAAGTGAAAATAGGAAATAATTTACTAATCACTTGCTAATAATAATTACAATTTACTAATCCTAGCTATGGTGGCTTCTCCCTTTTGAAAAACGATTGAGCCCTCCTCCATGAGTGCTACTATGCAAAATCTAATTTATGAGTGTTCCCCTTCCTTTCAGTGGTATCAGAGCTTGATTTTGATCCCATTTTCTTGATTTTAAATTCTAAATTTTCTTGACTTTCCCTCTTCTTGCACACGAAGAAACCCTAGAAATCTTGATCACATGGATTTAATCCCAACACATTAGTTATCTAAGGCTTCATATGCTTGAGGCGAAGCACAGTCGGATTGATTTGCACCATCCAAAATCCTAGGAAAATAGGCATGATTTTCCTACATGCAAGTGGCAAAAATCGTGGTCCTCCATGTTGGTGAAGTCCCAAATGGCAACTTGCTTGAATATTGATGGAATCGACAACAGGCTCGGAGTTCATGTTCACAAATTCATCAAGTAGTGCTCTTGCCTCACTAGTATGTTGTAGGCCTCTCCTCAATACCCCTGTGTTTCCATGCAGATATTGACACACACCGGACTCAAACTTTTTCCTGTAACAGTAAAAGGATGTCTTTGGTATACCATGCTCTGCAACAAACAATCACCCCATTTAACCTAAATTCATATTTAATTTTTTGAGCTGAATCACGATGCCAAGCTATAGAAAGCACATCATATACATAATTTGTACGAGACTCCTGAGATTGTCCCCAAAAGTCTTGTCGTATCCTCATTAGTACATCACGATCGATTAGCTGACAACATTTTTTTGCACAACAATCAATGGATGAAATCCTTTGAACTGATTCACGTGACATATAAAAGGCAGAAGTTGGTTGTGGTCTCTGCTTTGGAATCCTGTTTATGAAAGTGTAGCGTCTTTTTGCAGAGGTTTGGGCAACATTAACCTCATTAGTTACATCTCCATCATTATCCTCATTACATACATTAGCATGTTCAGCATGCATGCCATTAAGCGGAACACTGCGTTGCAATGGGCTCCCATCCAGCATTGTCAACTGTTTAATAGGCCATTTAACTAGGGTGATACTATCCACTTGCGGCATAGTTTGAAATTCATTTGCACTTTCAATAGCCACACCCACACAATCATCACTAAGTTGTTGAAAGTTGACACATTCAAATGGAAACACATATAAGATAGTCCATTGATTGATAGTCTACATCATGCTCTCATCCTTTAGAAGAACCATCTCATTCTTCCAAGATTGTCGGATTTGCATGTCAAGTTTGGAGATGGTATCGGTATTGCATCTACAATTGGAGGTTCCATAGGCTCTTCTTGATCTGCATCACTGCATCTTTCACTCCACTCTCCAAATTCCAGCTCCCTTGTGAAAGGCCTTAAAAGCATTTTTGGCCAACGAACATTACTCCATAATGCATTTTTTAAATAAATGGTATCCATTGTAGGGAATGGTAGTTCCACATCCTTTAAGCATTCCTCCACAAGTAATGACACATTTCCTTGACCAATCTTTGTTCCACTACAAGTGGAATTTGGATCAATTCTACACACGCAGCCAATACCAACAGAATCATTGTTCAACATCATGTAGACCCTCCCTCCAGATTGGAAATCCATCCTGCACATAATCATGTTGGGACTTGTTAAACTAGTAATCAAATCTAGCAAGCGAATTTTTTTAGATTGGAACCTACATCAGACTCTACCATGAAGTACCATGTGGCCGAGATCTAGAACTAGCTCTATCATATGGTAGAGATAGAACCCATTGAAGACTATCTCTACTATGTGGTGGAGTTAGACTTCAAAGCATTCTAGCGATACCATGGTGTCTAGATAGATTATTTTGATATAGCTCTACCACATGGTAGAGCTAGATCAATGCATTCTAGCTCCACCACATGATATAGTTACATTGATGCATTCTACCTCCACCACATGGTAGAGCTAGACTTCAAAACATTCTAATGCTACCATGGGGTCTAGATAGAATACTTTGATATAGCTCTACCAGATAGTAGAGCTAGATCAATGCATGCTAGCTCCACGAGATAGTAGAGCTAGTTCAATATATTCTAGCTCCACCACATGGTAGAGCTAGACCTCTAGGCATTCTAGGTCTACAACGTGGTTTATGGACTTGTCATGGTGGGGAGCTTGCCGACCTCCAGGGTTAGGAGATCGACTCCATCAAAAATATCTCCATGACATGTTGATGTGAATTGAGGTGAGTGGTTCCCTCTTTGCTATCTCTTAGGCTTAACATTATTAGAGGTGCATAAAGTTGGAGAAGACATGAATGCCATTTTGTACTTTATATGGAAGAGATTTGTGATTGGATGGATAGAAATGATGACCTAATCATGTGAAGAGGCATGAGAATGGATAAAATATTCAACTCATGACTGATAAGTTTCATGCTTTGGGAAAAGAGATCTAAGATGGAGTCTCTAACTTGAAACAAGAGTGGAGTAGAGGTAAAGACATGTTGGGTGAACTAACAAGGCATACCTATGCATCAAACAAAATGCAAGTTATTGGGACACAAGCCCATATGACATTTGAGGATGCAAGATCTACATAAATGGATCAAATGCTTTTATAAGTTAGTTTTCCTTTCGACCATGGTCATCAAGGTTTTACAAATGGGAAAGAAAATCTACCTCCATAATTAAAGAGAATGCAAGGGAGAGGGAGAGCTTGAGTTCCTGCAAGAAAACACATACACACACACACACACACAAGAGAGACAGAGCAAGACACATGAGATATGGATGACTGAATATTTCGTTTATCTTCTTCTTGTCTTTACAACCATATAACTAAAAGATAAGAGTACAGACTATAAGGGAAAGTAATCTCCTACAAAATAACATATAATGGTCGGTTCATAGTGTGAACCCAACTATATGGGTGGGCGCACTATAACTATGCCATAACTATGGTACTCCAAAGTGACTGCCACACAACCTATCATCCAGTGGCAGCATATCAACCATAATCTGACCAACCATGCTAGTGGCATAAGTGCGAAAGCTATCACCCAGGTGGGTCATCAATGTTCGCCCGCAACACTAGTAGTTGAGCTTGATATCTCAACACTCCCCCTCGAGCTCAACTCCACATACTACACTCCAAGTAAGCTTCTAAACATGTAGAGCTTCTGTGTTCCCAATGCCTTCATGAAGATGTCAACCACTTGAGCCTTTGTGCTGACATATACCAGATCTACATCACCTTGTCCCTCACAAAGTGATAATAAACCTCAACGTGCTTCATTCTAGCATGATATATTGGGTTAGTGGTCAACTATATGATACGTATGTTGTCACAATAAATGACAACTTTCCTATCCATGAGCTCACCCATATCACCAAGTGGCTTCTAAAACTAAGCTACCTCACAATCTTCCATAACAGCACCCCTGCCTCTGTACTCGACAAGGCAACTATTGGTTGCTTCTTACTACAACACACAATGGCACTCTCTAATGAAAATATTAAACCAGTGATAGATCTCCCTGTCCGTGACACTACTAGCCCAATCAGCATCTGTGTACCCATGTAGTTATATCTATGTACTAGCCTCATAGAAAATTCTATAATCAACTGTAGACTTTATGTACCTAAGAATCCATCCTGCCACATCCAAATGTGGCTTCCTAGGGGCCTGCATAAAAACTAACTCACAAGTCCAACAACATAGCTCAAGTCTAGCCTAGTAATGGTCATGTAGATCAAACTACCCACTATGTGCTTATACGTAGTGGGGTCCTCCAAAAGCTCAGATCTATGATTGAAAGCTTTGTGTTCTACTTCAATGACATTGAATTAGGCTTGCAGCGCCTGTCATACCATACTTGGAAAGCATGTCCAAATAATATTGCCTCTGTAATAACAAAATGCCATGAGGTGATCTCACCACCTCTATGCCCAAGAAATACCACAGCTCACTCAGATCCTTCATCTCAAACTTCTACTTAAAAAGCCTCCTAACATCATGTATGTCAGCATCACTATAACTACTGATAATCAAGTCATCCATATAGATGACTAATAGCATGATCCCACTATCTATCTTTTCTACATAAAGTGAAAAATCAGCATTAGATATCTGAAATCCAATGGTAATATTACTTGATGTTTTGTCTCAACGTTATGCAAAACATCAACTTCCCACAAAAATTGATGTTTTGCATCAACTTTGATGCAAAACATCGAGTTGTGTGGAAAAGTTGATGTTTTGCATCAGCTCGATGCAAAACATCAATTTTTTCATAAAACGCGATGTTTTGCATCAACTCATGGCTCGGCTCCATCGGCCCGTGAAGCGTGTCTCGCGCGTTTTCCTTGTGGGTCTCACCGATCACTTGCGTTCATGCCCGGCTCGGCTCCCTCGGCCTCATCTCGGACCTTGCCTTCCATCCATGATCCGCCGGCCCACCAGCCGCATCTCGGCCCGTCGGCACGGCACGGCTCGCCGCGGTCCGCCGGTCGGCCGTTTTTCAACCGTGTCGACGTTTTCGATCCCGAGTCCGTCAAGGTGGGGAGGGCAACCCCCGGGGCACTCGGCACCCACAGAACACCACCCGCACCACCCGGGAAAGGCCTACGTGCCTACCTGGTGCGTGAGTGCGTTTCTAGGGTGCCTACCATGGGTCCATGCCTTGCCTCTCCTAGCACTTCCTCCCCATATAGATGCAATATATTCGGGGCGGGCTAGCATACCCCTCGAGCACCAAGTCCCTCCGGAAAGAAATCCCATCTCACATACTTTGATGCAAAACATCGAGTTTTATGAAAAACTCGATGTTTTGCATCGAGTTGATGCAAAACATCGAGTTTTATGAAAAACTCGATGTTTTGCATCGAGTTGATGCAAAACATCAACTTTTCCACACAACTTGATGTTTTGTATCAAAGTTGATGCAAAACATCAACTCTACCACAAAACTTGATGTTTTGCATCAAGTTTCAGATGCTCTAGAGGAGAAGAAAGTTGGAGGATCGGAGGTCAATTTTCACAAACGGCCTATTTTAGTGATTTGATACATGAAGACATGCTCAGACGACCTATTCCATGAATTTTGAGTACCAACACAACTATGTTTCCATGCGATGTGCAGACGTCACAAAGCGATTTGCTGCATCAGCAAATCGCTTTGTGACATCTACACATCGCATGGAAACATAGTCATGTTGATACTCAAAATTTGTGGAGTAGGTTGTCTGAGCATGCCATCGTGGAGAGAATCGCTAAAAGAGGCCGTTTGTGAAAATTGACCTCTGACTTTGATGCAAAACATTGAGTTGTGTGGAAAAGTTGATGTTCTGCATCAACTTTTAAGGGGCTATTTTTCTTAACTTTGAAATATTTTTACATTTTTTATGAGAATTATTGTTATTTTTATTACCAATAAATCTGTAAAAGCTCATTCCAAATAGTAGATAGTAGCCAATAAAATCTCAAAAAATTAAAAAATCTTATAAATCATAGAATTAAAGAAAAAACATGCCTAGGATAAGGTGATATAAGTAGAACACACGCCTAGGACTAAGGACCTGAAAAACACATATGGTCGCAACCTTTGACTACAAATTTGAGAGAAGGTCATTTAAAAAAATGCTTGTCCATGTAACCATGTAACCTTTGTATCATAAATAATATCACTACATAGTAGATACCAAAAATTTGTGATAGCAGAAGAGCTAGATGAGATAATCCATGATAACCTATAATCCAATGATTTTAATCCAGATGTGCAAGGCTCCATTGATTTGGAAAACCACGAGTCAATTGATTTGCCAATCCTGATTTTTGTTGTACAATTAAATTTTAAAGCTAAAGAACTATAAGCAAATACACGTGGTGTGACCATCTATGTCCGAGGAGGGGGGTGCATGTGAGCCTGGACTCTGCCATGCCTATGCATAGTAGTATGCTCTCCAGCATATGGGACCTTGAATCTACCGTCATCTCGTGAAAGCTCCAAACTCCTCTCTACCACCATTCTAGAATTCCTAAGCTCCTCTCGTTTTCCTTTATACACAAAGACAATGTCACGAAGAGCGAAGATTGCATCTCTCAACATCCTTTGCATTATAACCAGAGTTCATTCTACACTACCCTTAGACATACCATCTCTCAACATCCTTCACATGTACTCTAAATAATTATAACTAGAGTTCATTCCTACACTACTCTTAGATATACCATCACCTACATTCATGATAATAGCTATCTAGATCAAGCATCAACATATGTATACTATGAATTTTTGCCACCACCACATATGTACATGATATAGGCTACAATTTCTTCCTGCCACCCTTATCCATATTGCATAACAAGAATTTCCTTCATGAAAACAAATTCCTATGTGGGTCAAAATTTACACCCATAGACTATATGATGTCTCCCTCTAAAATTGTCTTGCTAAAAAAATATTTCAATTTTCTACTCTTTTAACATGCTTACGTTTACTCAAAGCCTCCATAGTTACCATCTTCTACATATATTTATGAATAGAAGTCTACCTTTGCACACCTATAAGTTGCCCTCTTTAAACTCTTGAGTCTTAGCATTGGTTGTATATCATGCCCACTATCTGCTTATAAATAATAGAGCAAATAATTATGTCATGTAAACTATCAAGGTAAGTATATAATAAAGGATTTGCTATTTGGGTCTAAAAATAGACTCAAGGATATTTGTAGAATTTTTAATAAATTATGGAGCTTATGTTGTTATGTATTCTAATATTTTTTGAGCACTTGTCAAATAATGTGTATATTTATGCATAGTGGTAGAATTTGTCCCTAGAAAGTCCATTAAAAAAAGTATCTTATATTCATAAAATTTATAAAATAAATTTTTATTTGAAAAAGATTGATATTTCTTTAAGTTGTGTAGACTCCTATGTCACTTTGTAAGTCAAGTTTATTTTTATGTCACAAACAACAACAATTTATAAATCTATGGTCACATGTGTTCTCAATCTTGAAAAAAAATAGAAAAATTCATGTAATTTTTAAATTTATACGTAGAATTCTAGATGTGTTTTCAAAAAACTGTCTTTAAGCCATTTTTGAGATTTCACACATTTTGGGAGGGAATCTTTTTAGGTAACCCTCGTCAGTTACCTATTTTACTTCACAACAATGTTCTTAGATTAATCATGTTTAATTAGTATAAGATCAGGCTTGATTAGATAGATGTCTTGCTAATAGTAGGAGAGCTTAATCCATAGTTTCAACAACAGGGGAGAATATTTCTCCAATGAGTTCAGTGATTTCTTGAAAAAGTAGGAAATCAAGAGACAGTTTACATATGCAGGTACACTTTGCAACAAAATGGTGTTACAGAAAGAAATAATAGGCACATTACAGAAGCGGCACGTGCCTTAATGGGATGAAAAGAATATGCCACATTATTTTTAGATAAAAGCAGTGTGTACATTATGAACATGACACCCACTACAATTGTTCCTGATAAGATGTTTGAACAAAAATTTACAGGGAAACCTGATGTATCTCACTTGACAGTGTTTATGTGTATTGAATATGTGCATGTTCTTGATGAAGTGAGAACAAAGTTGGATACAAAGGTAGAGAAATGCATCTTCATTAGTTATGATTTGGAGTGGAAAGGTTATAGATGTTATAACCCTACCACTTGTGAGATGTGAGTAAGCACAAATGTTGTCTTTGACGAGATGAGTAGTTGGTATATGCACTAACAGTGAAGGCAACAGAAGATGTAAGAAGTGTTGATGTTGCACCACATGTAGAGCAACAGTCACAGGTACTTAGTGGACCTAGAGAGTCCTCTAGCAGGTGGATCCAGTTTTAGTTCATGGTCAGGTAGGTTGAGGAAGACAGATGAAGGTACACATGTATCACGCAAAGGGAAGAAAATGGTAGATCAACCTTTTGTGCCTAATTTGTCAGCATGTCACTCATGTGTGGATGGTGACTCTAGCAGCTCTGAGCAGAGCCTTGATGAAGAGCTTGCATTAGGGAAAATTTAGAGTCAAATTGGGCTCTTTAAGGATTTATACACATTCTCTCTTTATAAAAATGGATGCATGGTGAAATTTTTGCAAATCAAATCAGAAGTAAATGGAGTGTGGACATTTGGAATCTACTCTTCGATAGTATGATGGGAAATTTTGCATATTCAAGTAGTCCCCAAATTTGGTGCTAATATGGCACGTTACATCCACATCATCACCAATTTGGGGACTTCTTGAATATAACATGATGGGAAATTTTGCATATTCAAAAAGTCCCTAAATTTGGTGATGACGTGGATATAACATGCCACATTATCACCAAATTTAGGGACTTCTTACATATGCAAAATTTCCCATCATGCTATATATCATTGGAAAGGTCTTGAGAAAAGTAGATTCCAAATGTCCAAACTCTGCTCACTTTTGAGTTTATTTGAAAATTTTTCATTGTGCGGCCATTTTTGTAGAGAGAGAATGTGTAGAATCTTTAAAGGGCGCAATTTGAGTCCAAAGTTTTCATGAGAAGAGTAAAATGGCTCTTGCAAGACTGAAGATAGTAGAGATAGCTAGAGTGGCATGGAGAAACCACTGCGAGACAAACCGTCTCGATTGGAACACCCAGAGATGGAGTGATCTCAAGATTTACCTAAGGAAGAGATTCTGTCCTCCCCGCTTTTTGGAAACAAAGATGAACGAATTCTTAGAGTTAACCCAAGGGAGCAGAACTATTGAAGTGTATCACCAAGCGTTCGCTCTCCTCCTCAAGTACTCGCCACCGCTGGATGAAGAACAACTGATAGCCAGGTTCATTCAAGGACTGAAGGAACCTTTGAATATCCTAGTAAAGAATGCCAAACAAGCAGTTTCCATGGCCGAAGCCGTGTGGATGGCAAAGGATTTCGCCAAGGCCTTTGATGTCAAGGTCCCGCCAAAGCTAGCACCATCATCTTTCAATAGCTCCAGAAGGTGATTCCAACATTCCACCGCCTAAGAGACAACAAGGTCAAGCTCAGGATATGGAAAGTTTGAGAATGGAAGAAAGGTCCTTTTCCTGGAACTCAATCCCCTAGAATTCAACTTCAAAAGTTACACCCTTGAACAAGGAAGTGAAATGCTATAACTGTCAAGGATTTGGACATCGCAGTATGGATTGCCTAACTCCTTTTGGGGATCAACGTTTTCGGGGCAAGGAAATCAAGGACCAAGATTCCAGACTCTAGCTCCTTCCTTCCAGAGTAATCAGGTTCCTTTCTGTCAAAATCAGGGAAATCCCAAAGGTAGTAGACCCTCTAACCAACCCTCAGTTTCAATCCAAAGTAATGCAAGACCTCCACCTCAGAATAGGGGAAGTCAAAGAGAGATGTTCCCAAATCGGCCATCCACTTCCAAGGCAGTAACGCTGGAAGTGATTGAAGAAGAAGAAGATGAAAGAGATTATACTCCACCTGCGAGATGAGGACATCTCGCATTTTTTAAGTGGGGTAGGATGTAAGATTCCTCCCTCCAGCATTTGAGGTGTAAAGGTGTAAAAACCTCCCTTCTGTTCTTGTAATTATTCCCCTCTTTGAAATAGAAGAAAGATCTTGTTTTACCCTGTTTTGGCCTAGAGAGAGAAAAAGTCTAGAGAGAGATAATCCTAAATTGAGATATCTTTGGATATAAAAATCCTCCTAGTGTCTAAAATGGATTCCCCTGAAATAGAAATTCAAAAAGAACTTTCCAATGTGCATTTGAAATTAATTGAAATGGTGTATAAAGGACCTTAGCCTAAGGGTCTACATTCTCAAAAAAAATTGGATTATGGTCCAATTAAGGTTCCAATGGGCCAATTGGATTAATCCAAGTGTTGGGATGAGATTAATCCAAAGAATAAAAAAAAATACCCAAAATTGAGTAAATGCTCACATAAGATGAAGAGTTGACTGAGTACAAGGTTTATTAGTTAAAAACTATGAGATATTACTAAAAAAATGAGATATTTTGGAATAATGATGCATTTTTTACACCTTGGTAGGGAGAGGGAGACTCTTGAGGTAGGCACCTAATTCACACATGTGTATGAGTTTTTAATTCAAAGACATTCTGATATTTTTATCTCTCCTCTCTCCTAGATCAAACCAAATCAAAAAGGGAGCCAAACTAGTCCAAATCTTGTCCAAATTGAGTCAAACTGAACATGGAAAACTCTAGAACCCAGTTGGACTTGGTTAGCGGCCTCCCTCACCTATAAATAGATCCTTAGTCTTTTGTAAAATGATCTGTGAGCTATACCATGCCAGTACTACATTAAAATAATAATATTTTCTATTATCCCTTAAAAATCCTCTACTTTTGAAGAGATTGGAGCTTCTCTCTCTCTTCAACAATCCTTGAAGCTTTCTTCTCAATATACTAAACCAATTGATTGGTCGGGGGCTTCCTTCTAAGATAAACAAGCAAGCCAAATCTAGAGGTAAGAAGTAATTTCATGGTTTTCATTAATATTCTCAAAAGATTTCACTTCTCAACCCCTCTCAAGCTTGATAAGTTTTAAATTAATTGTTTTCCATGATGCAAATCAAGCTTTCTATAAGAATTCTAATGATTAATCACAAAAAAGTTAATCTTTATGCTTAATTAGGATGCTTTTTATGTATATCTCTCTCTCCCAAAAGAATAGTCATTCCTATGGCTAATTCTTTAGCAAATAAATGCTTCTCATTGATAAATTCTTAATTCAAAATTAATCTCTAAGCTTGTTAAGCTAGAGGTTAAGAAAATAACTTTTTATGCTTTTATGCTAATAAAATTATGATAAACTTATGATTTAATTCCATAAATTGGATTTAAGTCTAAGGATAGTTATTCCATCATAATTATATTACAAAGTCTTATTCTTTCTAGAAATATTAAAAATTATCAGTAATAGTAGCGAGCTATGGTAAAATTTTTAGAAATTAATACATAACTCATTTTTATGCATAATGCTAAAAGAGGACTTCCTACCATATTCTAGGATTGGACATCCTATGCTAAAAGAATGATTTTCATCAAATTCATGGGAAACTAATTTTTAGTGTTTATGCATAAATAATTAATTAAAGAAAAGAGAAATTTTAGATAAATTTATTTTATGTATGAGAAAATTTAAAAGATAAAAGAGAAATTCCCATGACATTTGGAATTAACCCATTTAAATGGTAAAAGCAAAATTCTTGGCATATTTGAATTAATGGATATTTTTATTTAAATTTAAAGAGGAATTTCAGATAAATTTATTTTATGTATGAGAAAATTTAAATGATAAAAGAGGAATTCCCATGACATTTGGAATTCAATCATTTAAATGGTGAAAGTGGAATTATTGGCATATTTGAATTAATGGATATTTTTATTTAAATTTAAAGAGAAATTTTAGATAAATTTATTTTATGCATGAGAAATTTTTAAATGATAAAAGAGGAATTTCCATGACATTTGGAATTCAATCATTTAAAATTGTAAAAGTAAAATTCTTGACATATTTGAAATAATGGATATTTTTATTAAAGAAAAGAGAAATTTTAGATAAATTTATTTTATGATAAAAGAGGAATTTCCATGACATTTTGAATTCAATCAATTAAATGCAGAAAGAGGAATTCCCATGATATTTGAGATCCAAGAAATTAAATAGGGAAAGAGAAATTTTTAGCATAATTTAAATTATGAGTATTTATCAAAAGTGGAATTTTGAGCATTATTAATTTTATTGGGAAATATGGGTAGAATTGACTTTTGTAAATCACATGAATATTTTACTCAAAAGAAGAATATTGAATATATTTCACTTGAGAAATTTGAGAAAGAATATGAAAATATCCGTCAAGAAAAAGTACCTTTAACTAGGCCAAGCAATTGGCAGAAATTTAAAAAAAGTCCCATCATCGGTATCGAAGTAGAAAAAGCTACTAAATGTGATTACGATCTGAATAAGATGTGATTACAATGTGATAGGATGTGAGTGGATGTGTTGAGATGTGAATGGATGTGATAAGATGTGAGTCGATGTGATAAGATGTGAATGGATGTGATAAGATGTGAGTGGATGTGATAAGATGTGAATGTGATGTAAATGGATGTGGATGTGAAGAGATGTGGATGGGATGTGATGTGATGTAAATGGATGTGGATGTGATGAGATGTGGATGGGATGTGATGTAATGTAAATGGATGTGGATGTGGATGTGAATGTAAAGAGATGTGGATGAGATGTGATGTGATGTGAAATGATGTGATGTGAATCGAGATAGATTTGAATGGATGAGATGCAATGTGAATGGATGTGATATGATGTGATATGGATATGGATAGATATGAATAGATGAGATGTGATGTAAATGGATGTGATGTAAATGGATGTGATGTGATGTGAATGGATGTGAATGTGATGTGATGTAAATAGATGTGAATGGATGAGATGTGATGTGAAATGGATGTGATGTGAATCGAGATAGATGTGAATGAATGAGATGTGATGTGAATTGGGATAGATGTGAATGGATGAGATGTGATGTGAATGGATGTGATGTGATGTGATGTGAATCGAGATAGATGTGAATGGATGAGATGCAATGTGAATGGATGTGATATGGATATGGGTAGATGTGAATGGATGAGATGCAATGTGAATGGATGTGATATGGATATGGGTAGATGTGAATGGATGAGATGTGATGAGGATAGATGTAATGAGATGTAAAATGATGTGACTAGATGAGAATGGATGAAGGACGATGGGAATACGTATGATTGGATGTGGATTAGCAATGTGAATTGATGTAGAAGAATGTGGAATAACTAGAAATGATGTGGAACAATGAGCAAAGATGAGAGTTCGTTAGAAATTGTATTTATGACCTGTTTTATTGTTTTATGTCAAGAATGTTGGGGAAGCATTTTCACCATCTTGTGAATGAGGTCATGGAGACCTAAGTGATAAAGTTGCAAGTTGACGGAGGACGTCTCGCGTAGCAATGTCGGCCAAGGTCTTGACCAGCCTCGGTTCGATTTAAATGGTGAGCTTCCAGTACAGTGGATGAGGGACCAAGGAAGCGGCCTATGAGTGAAGCACTAGGTGACCTGCTCCGAAGGAGCCTAGAGTGTGCTGACCATACGGTACTCGGGCTCTGGGTTGCCGAAGATACCGACACGTGCGTTGAGGAAGAAAATGGAACAAGGAGTTAGAGTTGTTTTCTGAACTCGGGCATGGATCTGGTTGATTGGCCTTGCTAAGTTGCTTGTCCTCAAGGAATGATTCCATGGCTCTTTTATATGGATCTTTTGGTTGATCTTGCTGATCTTCAATGGAGAGTCCATTTGGATTTTTATAAGTGAATATATTTCCGGGTACTATGAGCTAGGAGCTATTGAAAAGGCCCCTGAGTGAACAGGTGGTGAGTGTTCTGGGTGCCAATGATGCCATGGGTATACCGATGAAGGAACGATTGGAAATTAGAATTCAACCGGATATTTTGGAGGATTATGATCAATGATACTATGGTTTCATTACAAGATTGTTTTAAAGACAGCTAAATC
Organism: Cibotium barometz; assembly: GCF_041138505.1. Taxonomy (NCBI): domain Eukaryota; kingdom Viridiplantae; phylum Streptophyta; class Polypodiopsida; order Cyatheales; family Cibotiaceae; genus Cibotium; species Cibotium barometz. Next base: position 48,783,969 of record NC_141051.1, on the reverse strand, counting down.
TGTGAAATATGCAATTTCATATTGGGTGTGTAAGTGGTGTGACTATCTTGAAGTTTTCTTGAACTAGGGGGCCTGGGAACTCTTTTCTAGTACCCAGGGGCGGTTGGCTAACCCATGGGAATGGATGGGATTAGGCTGGATTGATGGATCCCTAAAATGAGACTCAATTCTGTTATGGTACGATAGATGAAGTAAATCCTGGATAGTCCTTGTTCTAAGGAAAAGAATCAACGACTGTGCCTCTCGATGAGGAAAGAAGCGTTGGTCTCTATGATCCAAGTGCAAGTCTTTTCCTTGATCTGATCATGTGACTTACGAGTCTGGTTAGATCACTTTGGTTAGTTAAGGCTCTTGACTACGTTAGAATAAAAATATCCTGGAGGAATCGCTCATGCTTTCTGGGTGAGGGAAGTTTTTCCGGGTTCGCGGTTTGGGAAGAACCGAGGGATTAGTCTCTTATCCGGATATCCCTGGGAAAGGCCCCGAGTGAGAGGCTTTGCCCTGCGTAAGAAGTGCTACTTTCACTGCTAGCACCCCTGATTTTGTTGCACGGAGGGGGCAGGCATCTTTCAGCCCTGGGAAAGGCCCCGAGTGAGAGGCTTTGCCCTGCGCAAGAAGTGCTACTTTCACTGCTAGCACCCCCGATTTCGTTGCACGGAGGGGGCATGCATCTTTCAGCCTCGGTTTGATTTAAATGGTGAGCTTCTGGTACGGTGGATGAGGGACCAAGGAAGTGGCCTATGAGTGAAGCGCTAGGTGACTTATGAAGGAGCCTAGAGGGTGCTGACCATACGGTGCTCGGGCTCTGGGTCGCCGAAGATACCCACTCGTGCGTCGAGGAAGAAAATGGAACAAGGTGCTAGAGTTGTTTTCAAAACTTGGGCATGGATCTGGTTGATTGTCCTTACTGGTCCTCAAAGGATGAGTCCATGGCTCTTTTATATGGACCTGTTGGTTGATCTTGTTGATCTTACGGAGAGTCAATCTGGATTTTCTTATGTGATTATATTGCCGAGTACTATGAGCTAGGAACTAATGAAAAGGCCTCTGAGAGTGAATAGGTGGTAAGCGTTCTGGTTGCCAATGATGCCATAGGTACACCGATGAAGGAATGATTGGAAATTAGAATTCAAGCCTGGATATTTTGGAGGATTATGATCAGTGATATTATAGTTTCATTAAAAGATTATGATCAGTGATATTATAGTTTTATTAAAAGATTATGATCAGTGATATTATAGTTTCATTAAAAGATTATATTTTGGAGGATTATGATCAGTGATATTATAGTTTCATTAAAAGATTATTTTAAAGACAGCTGAATCCGTGAAACAAGCAATTTCATATTGGGTGTGTAAGTGGTGTGACTATCTTGAAGTTTGTTGAAGCACCAGCTAGGGGGCCTGGGAACTCTTTACCTGGGGCAAAACATAACCAAATTTCTAAATGGATCCTATCACTATAGTGGTTGGGCAGTTGGCTAACCCATGGTATTGGATGGGGTTAGGCTAGACTGATGGATGCCTAAAATGAGACTCAATTCTGTTATGTTACGAGATAGATGAAGTAAATCCCGGATAGTCTTTGTTCTATGGAAAAGAATCAACGGCTGTGCCTCTTGATGAAGAAAAAAACGTTGGTCTCTATGATCCAAGTGCAAGTCTCTTCCTTGATCTGACCATGTGACTTACGGGTTTGGTCAGATCAGTTTGGTTAGTTATGGCTCTTGACTACGTTAGAATAAAAATATCCTGGAGGAATCGCCTATCTACTGGGCGAGGGAAGTTTTTTCGGGTTTGGTTTTGGAAGAACCGAGGGATTAGTCACTTGTTCGGATATCTGTGGGTGAGGCCCCGAGTGAGAGGTTCTGCCCTGCGCAAGAAGTGCTACTTCCACTGCTAGCACCCCGGAATTCGTTGCACGGAGGGGGCAGGGATCTTTCAGTGGAGCTTCATCTTCTTCAAGCAGGGAGGTGGTTCGTCTCACAGTTGGGAATACTTGGGAGTGGATTCTAGACAATGGTGCTTCCAGGCACATGACTCCTTCCAGAGAGTGTTTACAGGACCTTCAGAGGAAAACATGTCACATCTTTATTTGTGAAAAGTCCACTACCTCAATTCAGCAGTGAGGGTAGGCTGGAGATCATTCTCGATGTTAGCAACACAAAGGGGGGAAGAATTCCTCCTGGGTTCTTTATGTCCCATCTCTTGGATTCCATCTTTTGTCAATGCATGTGGTTTGCTAAACTAGCATGGGGGTGGAGTTTGATGAGCATTCAGTTTCTATCCAATACAAAGCAATAGGCAAGGTTAATTGGGAAGGCTAAGTGGAGAAAGGGATTTACAAACTCTCAACACTCTCTTCTCTTACTATAGGTACTCAGCTCGATGATTTGTGGCATTTTTATTTTGGCCACATGCTACGGAGGGCTTTCCAAGACCAAATAGTGGATGGTGCCAAATGTTGGCAATAGGCAAGCACATTGCAATTCCTGCATTCATGGGAAGCAACATAGGGAGTCTTTTCTGAAGAAGGCTACCAGGCGGGCTTCGAAACCACTAGAGCTAGTCCACATTGACTTACGTGGGCATATGTAGACCCCATCCTTGGGAGGAGCCTTGTATTTCATATGCTGATTGTGGATGATTGTAGTAGGTTCACATGGGTGTACTTTCTACCACATAAGGACCAAGCCTTTGCTCGGTTCAAGGACTGGTAAGCTTTAGTAGAAAAGGATTCTGGATTGGAGGTGAATAATGTTCATGATAATAAAGGAGGGGAGTTCTCATCCAAAGCTTTTGTGCAGTTCTCTGCGGAGAGTGGCATGAAGGGGGAACTGGTTAATATTGGGTCTCCTTCAAAGAATGGAATGGTTGACCGAAATAACCAGACTGCAGAGATGGCAAGGATGATGTTGGAGCATCGCGAGCTTCCTTGTCCACTTTGGGGAGAGGCTGTGGCCATGGCTTTCCATATCCTTAACTAATCTCCGATAATTGTAGTGCCTAAGGTGACTCCATTTGAGGCTTATTTTGGCAAGAAACTAGATGTGTCCCATTTTCATGTTTTTGGGAATGATGTGCCTATGCTTACATTCCAAAGAAGAAAAAAGGAGAAGATTGATTCCAAGTCCAAGAAGCTTGTTTTTTATGGGATATAACGCTTTTTTCAAAGGCTACAGGTTATATAACATGGAGCGAAATGAGGTTGTCATCATAGATGTTGTCTTTGATGAGCATGTTCCAGCTCAGCAGCCACCGCTTCTTGGAGAGCTAGATGAGTATGAGGATAAGTCCCGAGCTATTATTCCAACTAGCTAGCCTCATTTAGTAGGAGAGGTTAATCTCAAGGTTGGAGATTTGCCATAGCAGTAGCAAGCAGGCAGCCTCGCATTCTATTCGGGTACTGAAGTGGTTATTGGACATTATTCGTCATCGGGAGTTTGGTGTGATAGCGTATCCCTCCTCTGACTGGGGACCATGAAGAATGGACCTCGAAGATCGCACAGAGTTTGTGACAAAAGTTAGCCAAAGGAGAATTTAGAGGTAAATTATGCATTCATATCTTGTATCATTCGTGGGACAAAGATCCTGCTTCAGTTAAGGAAGCTCTTTCCCAAAAGACTTGGAGGAAAACCATGCATGTACATGATGGAAGAGTGTTAGAAATAAATTGAATCCTTAACATAAAACAATCAAATAGGATCGTAGTAGTGACATGATTAATCCAAAATTGACATTTAAGTAGGTTTAGTAAGTTACAAAACAATCTAAATATATCTGTTAACCACATATTGGCTAACACATTCCTACAATAACTATGTCTGCGCACTTATGTAATGGGCACCCACACTATATTGTAAATCCCATCATTTGATGAGGGAAATGCCCTAAAGATGCTCCAAAGTATTGAGCTTCGAAGGACAAACAAGAGGATCTTGTTCAATTGGCCAAACCATAGAGAAAAGCCTTGCAACTATGTTTTGGGCACCTCGGGTCACTTACTCTCGGGTGGCCTAGTGGGAAAAGGTTTAGAACTATAAAAGCCAATTTCTCTTGTTTGTAACTCATTCTCCCATTTGTGCAATAGGAGTGGAGTGTTCTCTCTCTCTCTCTCTCTCTCTCTCTCTTGCATCTCTAATCTAGCATGTGTGGTGTGCTTAGGGTTAGGGCTTGGGAGTGATTAGTTATCTCCTCTTGCTTGAGTGATTAGGCTACCAACGCGATCATCTTCCATAGAGATCCCACACAATCTTTGTGAGAGAGGTTTCACCACCCATTGGATTAGCACAACTGCCTCGGTGTGACAATGAGTGCGGGAGGATGGCAGTGACGAGCGGCTATGGTGGAGCTCTTGAGCCTAGCTCGAGCTCAGGTCACTTACTCCAAGGCACCCTAGTGGGACAATGAGTGCGGGAGGATGGCGATGATGAGCGGCTTTGGTGGAGCTCTTGAGCCTAGCTCGAGCTCAGGTCACTTACTTCGAGGCGGCCTAGTGGGAAAAGGCTTGGAACTATAAAAGCCAATTTCTCTTGTTTGTAACTCATTCTCTCATTTGTGCAATAGAAGTGGAGTTTTCTCTCTCTCTCTCTCTCTCTCTCTCTCTCTCTCTCTCTCTCTCTCTCTCTCTCTTGCAACTCTAATCTAGCATGTGTGGTGTGCTTAGGCTAAGGGTTTGGGTGTGATTAATGCTAATCACTTGTTCTCTCATGCTTCTTCTCTCCCTCTTGCTTGAGTGATTAGGCTACCAACGCGATTCTCTTCCGTGGATATCCCACATGATCTTTGCGAGAGAGGCTACACCACTTGTTGGATTAGAGCAACTGCCTCGGTGTGACAATGAGTTCGGGAGAACGACGATGGACGAGCGGCTATGGTGGAGCTATTGAGCCTAGCTCCAGCTCGGGCGATAGGCAGCTTTTCATGACACATTAGGGTGGGTTTTCCTTAACATATGTAGCGCCACTGTCGAGGAGTGCCAATCCGCTACTTGTCAAAACCATCTTTGATTCGAATCCGACAAACGGAGCCTCCATAGCCCGTGCCAGGTAAGCTCTATGGGGGCTCTCTCTAGCATGTAGTTTTTTTATGTTTTGTATGGTTGTTTTTGATGTTTTTGTTGTGATTTATGCATAGCTTTGTGTTCAGACTAGTATTACTACAAGTTTGAGTGAAAAAAACTTGAGATTTGAGTGATTAGAGAGCCTAATTAAGAGGGTTTTTTCTTAAACCTAACTATTTTTCTTAATTTTTAGATTAATCTTATTTCTTTTGCTTAATTACTTTACATAGGTTGGTTAGCATTGTTATATAGGACCCTCATCCTCCAAAAAAACCTAAAAAACCATAAACTCTCTTAATTTTTACTAATGATCACTAATCTGTTAAGTTAGTGTGATTAGTGAACTTAAAGAGATCAAAAAATCAAAAAATTGAACTTAATTACTTGTAATTAGACTAATTGGAGTGGTAGTAGGGTTCTAAACACTTGCCTTGACCCAAATCCATGTTTAGTCCACTCTTATTAGGCCTTAATTAGCAAGAATTAGGACTAATTAGGTCTCATTTACCAAAATTTTCCTCTTTTGAGTGGGTTAATTAGAGACATAATTAGAGGGATCAATTAGGACTAATCACATCATTGGGTTACCCTAAACATTACTAGTTCACCTATCAAATCCCCATCCCTAAACTCCTCACCATTTAGGAGTAATTAGAGGGCAAAGAAGAGGGTTAAAAGGTGATTAACAAAGAGATTAAGAAGAATTAATCTTTAGTTAACTTAGAGTGCCTCTAAATTAGTCGAAACCTACTAATTTAAAGGTAACCTCTAACTTTAGTCTTAGTTGTCCCCCACTCACTTCCCTCCGAATTTCAAATTCAAATTTCAAACTTTGCCATGCCATTCCACACTTGCCACGGCCATACCGATCTAAAGCCACGGGCGTATGCTTCTAAGCATAGCCCATACCAAACCCATTTTTTTCATATTTTATTTTAAATTTGAAAAAAAAATCTGCCACAGTCGTTCCACACTTGCCCACAACTGTACCAACCTAAAGCCACCCACCCACGGGCGTACACTTCTAAGCGTACGGCTGTACCAAACCTGAAAAAAAAACCTTTTTTCTAATTTTTTAAAAACATTACCATGGCCGTTCCACACTTGTCATGGCCATACCAACCTAAAGCATACAACCGTACCAACTTAAGCGTATGAACATACCATTTGAAAAAAAAATCAAAATTTATAAAATTTCCAAATCTTTAGTGGTGCCTATGGTCTATCTTTCCAACTCACTAGGATCATTTTTACACGCATAAAACCCCTCAAAGACCATTTTTTATCTTAAGGATGCATTCACGCACAAGGGAAAAGTGAGCTAAAGCTCTTATTTTGGGCCTGCGCGTGCACCATTGAAGCTTTTTTAATCTTCCCCGCACACTATGGACACCTTTCGGTCATACTTGCATGCCCCTAATCCATCCATTCCATTTGGCGCGGCACCCTGGCCCCGTCATTGCACACTCACACAAGGTCGCCACATCACACCCGTTTGGTCGTGAGGGCAAAATGATTTTTGAAGGGCCCTCATCTAGTGGGCCCCCTCCATATATGCACACCAATGTGGATAGACGCCCGGAGCACACTCACGGGCCTTCTCTACCCACGGATCTATTCCCACCGCCCACCCTTGCACCACCTCCCTTGCGCCACAACTTGACATTCTGAGCTTAACACAAGCTCTAGGAAGCGGAGGGTCCCAACAATTGTACCTACAAACCTCACATACAAAACCCATGTGGGCAAAAAATTTAAAACTTCTGCCCAAATTCCACGTAGTTGGAGACCTCGTATTCCACCTCGAGGTCTCTATTAGGCATTTGAAATTTTTGACGACGTAACCAAAGTCCATCTTCTTGGACTGAGCCTTGAAGAAAAGGCAATGCAATGGTTCCAATCCTTGGATCCTCGGCAAAGGCGCTTTCAAAGCAGTGAGAGAAGCCTTCATTCTTGGATTTGCACCCTACGGGCCCAAATGGAGCCCCATCATTCAACTGTTCCAATTGGAACAAAAACCAAAGAAAACCTTATGCAACTACATTGCACACATCAAGTACCTTGATTCGCATTGTGAAGAGAGGGAAAAGTTGGGTGACAACTTAATGGACCGATTCCTCTTGGACTTGCACAATCCAAGACTTCACGAGCACATGTTGGTCAAGGACGCCTCCACCTTTGATCAGGCCTACAAATGGGAGATCTTTCTTGACAACAACATATGTGTGAAAGATATTCCACGCAATTGGCCACCACACCAATGAGAACCCAAAGCGCATTTGTAACCTTACCCTCCTCTCCTCTCAGGCATCAAGCCTTACTGGTGGCACCACCCCCAAACTAACTGCTCACACATAGCACCACTGTGACCTTCTCTAGTACCCATCTTTCCACTCCAACCATTGCCTCTTCATGCAAACCCCATTGCTCATGGAAAGATTTAAACCAGGTCCATCGCTCAACCTCTGGAGCCCATGCGCTCTGCCACCCCTGAGGCACCGATCACCCATCATCACCCTTTGCATGTGCCTCACATGGACCCTAAACCAATTGTGCACACTATAGGTGCCCCCGTAGTAGGGAAACCACCTCTTCTATGTTTCCTTTGCCAACAAGGACCCCATAGAGTTGCTGAATGCCCTCAAAAGAAATGTCTGCCACTGCAACCACAATTTCATGGCTATGGAATCAACCATTACTATAAGGATTGACTTTTGCAATCAATTTCTCACTCCACAGTCAAAGGCATGCCATCCCTCAATGTGTTGAGCGTAACATGGGGAGATAAAGACTGTCCCATTGAATGTCGTCACATGGTTGAAGGCCAAACTCAAGAAGTCCAATAAACCCAAGGAGTCCAACACCTTAGCTACTGAATGTGCCCCATCCAAAAAGAAACAATGCTCTAAGCACATTGTCCAAGTGCACTAGATCCACAAGGACCACATCCTCCTCCTCGAGGAGCAATGATTGTGCCAAAATGAAACTCCCCCATGCAACCCCCCAAAAACTCACCAAACAGCAAAAACGGATGGTCGCATATCCCAATGCCAGTCTCGAGAAGCAACGTCTTCAGGAGGCCCAAGCACTAGTAGAGAACTACCAGGCTCAATTAGGACCGCCGCCCATTGTGACATTTGACCCGGTACCTGAATGCGCGCCATCCCCCATAGAACTTGAACTTCCTCACCAGGCGAGGTAGGAGCCCCCACTTATTCTCCAAGAGATGATAAAGATCCGTTCACCAACATGATGTTGATAAATGATAATCTTGCCCCACATGTACCTCTCCTAATCCTCCAATGCCTATTCCATAAGCGTCCAAACCCAACTCCCACATTCACATCGAATCACTCGCACGAATAATGATGCCGCAGAGTCCAACAAAGACTAACGAAGTGCCCATACAAGATTTGCTAAGGACTTTTACCCTCCTACAGCACCCAAATATCGACCTCCACTCCCATTAAATAAGGACCAAATTGAACTTCCATATACTATTGTTGGTCCACCTTATGATCAAGGCCTCACACCTCAGGAAGATCCTCAAGGTCATTTTGGGATGGACATGGAGCCATCCAAGAATGGTCCTACGGCCATTCTTTTCATGCACAACAGGTGGAAGAATGGCCCAAGGGCCATTCTTGCATGACGCCCTTGCATGACGCCAAGGCCTCAAAGTCATTTGAGATGGCCATGGGGGAATCCAAGAATGGACCAAGGGCCACTCTTTTAATGCACAACAAGTAGAAGAATGGGGCATCCAAGAAGGGCCATGGGACCATTCTTTTCATGCGAAGCCATTATTCCATTTCCCAAATGCCTCAAGGTCATTTTGGAATGGCCATGGCACATCCAAGAATGGCCCTAGGGCCATTCTTTCATGCATAAAAGGTGGAATAATGGCCAATCTTGCATGATCCCAAGGCCTCAAGGTCATTTTGGGATGGCCATTCTTGCATGATCCCAAGGCCTCAAGGTCATTTTGGGATGGCCATGAGGCATCCAAGAATGGTCCTAGGGCCATTCTTTTCATGCACAAGAGGTGTAAGGACCATTCCTACATGACACCAAGGCCTTATATATCCACCGTTTTACTTTAAAATGCATCACAACGAATGAAATAGTGGCCATGGGGGGATCCAAGAATGGCCCAAGGACATTCTTGCATGACCCCAAGGGTCCATGGGTACATTCAAGAATGATCCTAGGGCCATTCTTTTTCATCCACAACATGAGGAGGAATAGCCCTACGGCCATTCTTGCATGACCCCAAGGCCTCAAGGTCATTTTTTGGATGGCCATGGGGCATCCAAGAATGGCCCTAGGGCCATTCTTTTCATGCACAATAGGTGGAAAAGTGACCCCAAAGGCCATTCTTGCATGACCCCAAGGTCTCAAGGTCATTTTGGAATGGCCATGGGGCATCCAAGAATGGCCTCTTTTAATGCACAACAGGTGGAAGAATGTCCCTAGGTCCATTCTTTCATGACCTCAAGGCCTTAAGGTCATTTTTGGACGGCCATGGGGCATCCAAGAATGGCCTCGGGCCATTCTTTTCATGCACAACATGTGTAACGACCATTCCTACATGACCCCAAGGCCTCAAATATCCACCGTTTTACTTTTAAATGCATCACATTGCATGGAATAGTGGCAATGGGGGCATCCAAGAATGTCCCAAGGGCCATTCTTGCATGCCCCCAAGGGGCCATGGGTGCATCCAAGAATGGTCGTAGGGCCATTCTTTTTCATGCACAACATAAGAATGACCGTGGGGCCATTCTCGCATGACCCCAAGGCCTCAAGGTCATTTTTGGGATGTCCATTGGGCATCCAAGAATGGCCCTAGGGCCATTCTTTTCTTACACAAGAGGTGTAAGGACCATTACTACATGACCCCAAGTCCTCATATATCCACCGTTTTACTTTAAAATGCATCACAGTGAATGAAATAGTGGCCATGGGGGCATCCAAGAATGGCCCAAGGGCCAAGGGCCATTCTTGCATGACCCCAAGGGGCCATGGATACGTTCAAGAATGGTCCTAGGGCCATCTTTTTTCATGCACAACACGAGGAAGAATGACCCTAGAGCCATTCTTGCATGACCCCAAGGCTGCAAGGTCATTTTTGGGATGCCCATGGGGCATCCAAGGGCCATTCTTTTCCTGCACAATAGGTGGAAATCTGACCCCAAAGACCATTCTTGCATGACCCCAAGGCCTCAAGGTCATTTTGGAATGGCCATGGAGCATCCAAGGATGGCGTCTTTTCGTGCACAACAGGTGGAAGAATGGCCCTAGGGCCATTCTTGCATGACCCCAAGGCCTCAAGGTCATTTTGGGATGGATATGGGGGCATCCAAGAATGGCCATAGGCACAACAGGTGTAAGCACCATTCCTACATGACCCCAAAACCTCAAATATCCACCGTTTTACATTAAAATGCATCACAATGCATGGAATAGTGGCCATGGGGGCAAGAATGGCCCAATGGCCATTCTTACATGCCCCCAAGGGGCCATGGGTGCATCCAAGAATGGTCCTAGGGCCATTCTTTTTCATGCACAACATGAGGAAGAATGGCCGTGGCCCCAGGGCCTCAAGGTCATTTTTGGGATGGCCATGGGGCATCCAAGAATGGCCCTAGGGCCATTCTTTTCATGCACAACAGGTGTAAGGACCATTCTTACATGACACCAAGGCCTCATATATCCACCGTTTTACTTTAAAATGCATCACAGTGAATGAAATAGTGTCCATGAAGGGCATCCACGAATGCCCCAAGGGCCATTCGTACATGACCCCAAGGAGCCATGGGTTTATTCAAGAATGGTCTGAAGGGCCATTCTTTTCCCTGCACAACATGAGGAAGAATGGCCCTAGGGCCATTCTTGCATACCCCCAAGGCCTCAAGGCCATTTTTGGGATGGCCATTGGGCATCCAAGAATGGCCCTAGCACCATTATTTGCATGCACAATAGGTGGAAGAATGACCCCAAAGGCCATTCTTGCATGACCCCAAGGCCTCAAGGTCATTTTGGAATGGCCATGGAGCATCCAAGGATGGCCTCTTTTTATGCACAACAGGTGGAAGAATGGGATGATCCCAAGGCCTCAAGGTCATTTTGGGATGGATATGGGGGGTATCCAAGAATGGCCGTAGGGCCATTCTTTTCATGCACAACAGGTGGAAGAATGGCCCTTGGGCCATTCTCACATGACTACAAGAATGGCCCTTGGGCCATTCTTATATGACTGCAAGGCCTCAAGGTCATTTTATGATGGCCATGGGTGTTAATACCCTAAGATCTTTCTAGATAATTTTTATGCATAGACATTCATAAATCAGGCATCAGCTCAACCACCCGACCACCCTCAAGCCCAAGGGATGCACACATGAATAATAATGAAATACATCATACCTTTACCTTGATGTCCCATACCATCAAGAATATAACTCCAATCCAATAGTATGTAGCTATAGTGTGAAATGGTAGGTGAGTAGATATGATCCTCTACACAAGAGAGATAACATAGCCTTGGCCTCCAAGCCCCCAAGCCCTCCTTGAGTGTGCCCCATGCCCCTATTATATACGAGGAACCTTAAGTGACTCTTGACTCTCCATTTCCCATGTGTGACCCTTGGATGCCTGACCCTAACCTTAACCCTTAAGGTTAGTCCTAACCCATGCTCCACTAGAGCTTGTTCACATGCTCCCATTCTCACAAGCCTAATGTAGGTTAGTCTCCTAGTATATGCACACATAATGTGCATATAACATACTTCCCCTCTCTCAAAACATTGCACTCTTGTAATGAAAAGAAGGAGAACTGCACTAAACAATATCAAGCGACTCCCAAGTCAAATCCTCTATTTCCCTATCTTTTCACCTAATTTTAACCTCAGGGATTAGTCAACTAGAAAGTTTTCTTTCCCTAAATTCAAGTACCTTATCAGGTTCATGTGGAACATAGGATAATTCTTTGATTTCAACGAGTTCTTGAGGAGTAACTATGTTATCCTCACCTCCCAGTTTCCCTTTCAATCTATTGATATAAAAGACTGGATGAACTCTAACATGTGGAGGTAGTTTTTAGTTCATACGCAACCGTGCCAATCCGATGTATAACTCGAAATTGACCACAATATCGAAGAGATAAATTCGAGCATTTCCTATTGACAAAGTCTGAGAATCTTTAGGAACATTTACATAAACCAATGTTCCTGGTTTAAAAGACCAAGTTGAGCATCCTCTATCAGCATAGAACCGTGCCCTATCCTGAGCACTCCTAATAGAATCCCGAGCTTTGGTCAGCATTTCCTGCATATATCACGCAAGAAATCCCTCGATGCATCAAGCTCGATGTACTTAAGACCGACATCAATAGGTGCCCTGGGTTAATACCCATACATAAACATGAATGGACTAAAACCAATAGCCGTATGTTTAAAACTATTATAGGCAAATCCATCATTGGAAGATATTTTTCCCAATTTGATGCTTTTTTAGAGATATATGCACGAAGCATATCCTCTACAATCTGATTCATATGCTCTGTTTGCCCATCAGACTGTAGATGATCAGAGGAATTCATACTCAAAGTAATTTCCTCGTTGTAAACCATTCGGAATAAAGTAGGGAAACATGGCATTATAACAGCAGAAACTAGGGATTCATCGGCACCCCGTGTACCCACATCTGCACAAGGAATAATCGACGTCCCAAGTTACCGATATCAACATAGAGAGTCATCAGCGTCTTGATGAGTCACATGTGTCCATCCGTAAACCATCAGGTGGACTATATAAATCACCTAAAGTACGAAACTAGAGAAAGAAATGCCAACAAAGGAAAAAATCCAAATTTCCTTAATCCCAACACAACAAGATAAACTCGCTGAACTCTAAATAAAGAGATTTCAACAAGTGAAAATGCCGACAAGATTACCCTCATCAAAACGTGCAGGCTATAGATAAAAGAAGTTTATCTAGAGAATGCCCACACTATAACTTCTAGTGAATTCATAAAATGAGATTGTCTTTAATGTTGAGGTCAACATGCTAAGTGATGTAAGCAAAGCAACAATCTTGAGCCCAAATTATCCCATAAGATAATATATGTGAGGGATCACTAGCGTCCCATACCACCATGATACCATCCATACATACCTTAACAATTTGAAACTCCCTAGTATGTCGTCTAGGAAATATGAATAAAATCCTGTATAGAAGGAATAAAATGGCCTTGTCCCAGACTTTCACATACTAAAACCTGTCTCTATATTCCTGAGACTACATCAAGGAATAACTCTTTTCCGAGTACATCATTAGAAAAGAAATTGAATTATTGGCGCCTTTCTAATGATAACTACCCAAAACACAATAAAGTTAGGGTAGAAAAATAACTCACCTAGATACATAAACAACTAGGTATCCGAGTTGGAATATGTATAAGAGTACAAGCAATATACTCCAAAATTATGTGCAAAAAACGAAGACAAATGCTATCTTCAAAGCACATGAAATTATCCAAAAGATCAAAAGATCCTTATAAAACCATGGATAAAAGCATAAAAGCTTTCTCGAATCCATAAAAACCAAAGTTGATCATAACAATCAATGCATGCCATCTAATGGTCATTAATCATAAGAAGCATTAAAATTGGTGGGACCAACTCATCAATCCAGAGTATATGAACGTAGTGTCGTTCAAACAAAACTCCAAAGTAAGCAAGTGAAGCACATGTGTGTAGCACTCAATAAAAAACCCCTAGACACAAGTGATCTAGGCAGAACCTGATGAGTCCATATAAAACTTAAAAAATATCCAATAAAATCTACCAAAATAAACTGATCAACTAACCCATGATAGAATTTATCTTTGGCTTAGGAAATTAAGCATAGACCACACTTAAAAAAGTGTAAAATAAATTATCATGGAAAAGTATTAAAGGTGAAACACACTTTAAACGCAAATTCTAGCCATCATTGAAGAAATTAAGAAACATGTCCAAAAAGAATGGCTAAACAATGGTAAAAAAATCATGAAAATATCGTTTAGAATTAATCCAAACTAAAATAACTATTAATACAAGGTATAATCGTATTAATAATATATGAATAACCCACGTCTATCTAATTTCAGCACGTGAAAATGTACTTCAACATTAAATAACCTTAAAAAATATTCAATTCTCAAGAAAAAGAATTATCAAGATTTTTTTCTTATTTTATAAGGCTTCAAAATACGATAATTTTGAATTCCACCAGATCTATCTTATGGCATTCCAAACCTATATTTTTTTAGAAAAAATTTAGTAAATAATTTTGCCAAAATACCATTGATATTTTAAAAATACCAATTTTTAGGATTTCTAAAAATAATTTCTAGAATATTCCTAATTTTTCTTGAGAATCCCATCGTTCACAAAATTTTCAATTTTGCCAACAATTCTCAAATCCAATGAAAATTTATAATTTTAATGGATTTTTTAATTTTGTGGGTCAAAAGTTTTATTTTTAAAGGAATTTGAATGGTCACGGGCGCTCGAATGGACACACCACATGCCAAACACCAACCCCACATTTTCTTAAAATTTAAAATGACCTTTGTCTAATTTTCCTCAGGAGTTTTTGAAAATTTTAATTAACCCCGAACGCATTTAGAATACAAACGGTCAAAAAATTTCAGAATCCCAACGGTTTTTTCGGAATACGGAAAGCTAACAGTTTCAGGAAAATGAAAAGACAAAAAGAAAAAACCAGAATGTGAAAGGTCAAAAGTTTTTGAAATCCGCAAGGCCAAGAGATTTTCCAGAATTCGAAAAGCCAAAAGGTTTCTCCGGAATGCGGAAAGCCAAAAGGTTTCCCGGAAGATGAAAAGCCAAACGTTTTTAAGATAAAAAGTTTCAAAAATTTCCAGAGATTTTTTTTTTCTCAAATGTCAAATTTCCTCTATTTTTAAGGCTTTTTCCAAGCTTTTTTTGGTAAAATTTTTAAAAGTTTTTTAATTAAAAAAACTCATTTTTTAAATTAAAAAACTCATTTTTTTCAAACAAAATTAAAAAAACAAAGCTTTATAAGATTTATTAAAAAGATTATGGAAATTTTTTTAGGGGGGGGGGATGTTTTTCCGTCGGTGGCTGCTCCCCCCCCCCCCCCCAACGTGTAGAAATGAGAAGGAGAGGGAGAGAAATATCTCTCCTCACTCTTCTCTCCTCTCCATCTTCTCCACTCCATTCTCTCTCCACCCTCTCCTTCTCCGTTAGAGAGGAGGTTGATTAAGCTTTAATTAATCTTTTTAATTAAAATAAGCCTAATCATAATTAAATATTAATTATGATTAATATTTAATTTAAAAACTCTTCTCTCCTCTCCATCTTCTCCACTCCATTCTCTCTCCACCCTCTCCTTCTCCGTTAGAGAGGAGGTTGATTAAGCTTTAATTAATCTTTTTAATTAAAATAAGCCTAATCATAATTAAATATTAATTATGATTAATATTTAATTTAAAAAACCCTTTTAAGAGAAGTTCACACGGGCGGGAGGAAAATAGATGAGAAAAATCAGATTTGAGAGGCAAAGAGGGTCCCACGCACACAAGAGAGCACTTCATGCATCAACATGCTGCCCCTTACTGCATTTCAGCAGAAACTCGCCAAAAATTTGATCGCATAAAATGTATAAAAATATATTTTTAACCATAAAAATGCTCAAAATAATTCTAAAAAATTAGGAAAAAATTCCTCAAAATTCTAGAAATTTAGGGAAATTTCCATTCTACCAAAAATATCCACAATAAAATATGTGGTATTTTTGTAAAAATTTTCATTAATGCTTATGTTAAACCACAAAAAATAGGAAAATATAGCATTAAACTCATGAAATTTCCCCGCAACGTCGATTCGTCCATTGAATAGTAGTAACACGCATTCCCAATCGCCATATCGATAATCCACGTACAAACCATCAACACAAATCAATAAAATAATATTTTTATTATTAAATATTAAAGTTTACTTCAAAAAAAAAGTAAAAAATTACAATAGAAAAGAAGAATCAACAACAATTAACTAGAGATTGCTCTTATACAACTGTTAAAACCCTAAGATCTCTCTAGATAATTGTTATGCATAAACATGCATAAATCAAGCATAAACTCATCCACCCGACCATCCCCGACGAGTCAAGGAGGGATGCACACATGAATAATAATGAAATACATCATACCTTTACCTTGATGTCCCATACCATCAAGAGGTATAACTCCAATCCAATAGCATGTAGCTATGGTGTGAAATGGTAGGTGAAGATATGATCCTCTACACAAGAGAGATAACATAGCCTTGGCCTCCAAGCCCCCAAGCCCTCCTTTGAGTGTGCCCCATGTCCCTATTATATATGAGGGCCCTCAAGTGACTCTGGACTCTCCATTTCCCATGTGGATGCCTAACCCTAACCTTAACCCTCAAGGTTAGTCCTAACCCATGCTCCACTAGAGCTTGTTCCTATGCTTCCATGCTTCCATGCTCACAAGCTTAATGTGGGTTAGCCTCCTAGTATATGCACACATAATGTGCATATAATAATGGGGCATCTAAGAATGATTGTAGGGCAATTCTTTTCATGCATAACAGGTGTAAGGACCATTCCTACATGACCCCAAGGCCTTAAGGTCATTTTGGAATGGCCCTAGGACCATTCTTTCCATGCACAACATGTGTAAGGACCATTCTTGTATGACCCTTGGGCCTCAAGTTCATTTTGGAATGGCCATAGGGCTTCCAAGAATGGCCCTTATGCCATTCTTTTCATGTACAACAGGTGGAAAAATGGCCCAAGGGCCATTCTTGCATGACCCCAAGGCCTTAAGGTCATTTTGGGAAGGCCATGGGGCATCCACGAATGGCCCTAGGGCCATTCTTTTCATGTACAACAAGTCTAATAACCATTCCTACATGACCCTAAGGCCTCATATATCCATTGTTTTACTTTAAAATGCATCACAGTGAATGAAATAGTGGCCATGGGGGCATCCAAGAATGGCCCAAGGGCCATTCTTGCATGACCCCAAGGGGCCATGGATACATTCAAGAATGGTTCTAGGGCCATTCTTTTTCATGCACAACATGAGGAAGAATGGCCCTAGGGCCATTCTTGCATGACCCCAAGGCCGTAAGGTCATTTTTGGGATGGCCATGGGGCATCCAAGGGCCATTCTTTTCCTGCACAATAGGTGGAAGACTGACCCCAAAGGCCATTCTTGCATGACCCCAAGGCCTCAAGGTCATTTTGGAATGGCCATGGAGCATCCAAGGATGGCCTCTTTTTATGCACAATAATAGGTGGAAGAATGGCCCTAGGGGGGCCATTTTTGCATGGCCCCAAGGCCTCAAGGTCATTTTGGGATGGATATGGGGGATCCAAGAATGGCCATAGCGCCATTCCTTTCATGCACAACAGGTGTAAGGACCATTCCTACATGACCCCAAGGCCTCAAATATCCACCGTTTTACGTTAAAATGCATCACAATGCATGGAATAGTGGCCATGGGGGGATCCAAGAATGGCCCAAGGGGACATGGGTGCATCTAAGAATGGTCATAGGGCCATTCTTTTTCATGCACAACATGAGGAATAATGGCCGTGGGGCCATTCTTGCATGACCCCAAAGCCTCAAGGCTTACATGCCCCCAAGGGGCCATTCTTGCATGACCCCAAAGCCTCAAGGCTTACATGCTCCCAAGGGGCCTGGGTGCATCTAAGAATGGTCCTAGGGCCATTCTTTTTCATGCACAACATGAGGAAGAATGGCCGTGGGGCCATTCTTGCATGACCCCAAAGCCTCAAGGTCATCTCTGGGATGGCCATGGGGCATCCAAGACCTAGGGCTATTCTTTTAATGCACAACAGGTGTAAGGACCCTTCCTACATGACTCCAAGGCCTCATATATCCCCTGTTTTTAATTTAAAATGCATCACAACGCATGAAATAGTGGCCCATGGGGGCATCCAAGAATCGCCCAAGGGCCATTCTTGCATGACCCCAAGGGGCCATGGGTGCATCCAAGAATGGTACTAGGGCCATTCTTTTCCATATACAACATGAGGAAGAATGGTCCTAGGGCCATTCTTGCATAACCCTAAGGCCTCAAGGTCATTTTTGGGATAGCTATGGGGCATCCAAGAATGGCCCTAGGGCAATTCCTTTCATGTAGAGCAGGTGGAAGAATGACGCCAAGGGCCATTCTTGCATGACCCCAAGGCCTCAAGGTCATTTTTTGTCATGAAGCTATAGCATACATGTAAATGGGCCCATGGGTAAAACACTATAAATAGGGCCTTGGGCACAGGGATAGAACCTTTTGTCATTTTACTAATCTTGGACATTCCATTGTACCTTTGGCTCCTACCATGGAGATGGCCATCTATGGTCAAGGCTCATGGCTAGCTTTCAAGCCATCCTCTTGGTGAGAGGTTAACACACTTAGGCCATTGTGTATCTTTCTCTCTTTGCTACATACACATATGGATTCTCTCTCTTGTTTATCTTTGGCTATGATGCTTAGAAATGCTAATTTCATGTGTAATGGATGTTAGAATTCATCTTTCATGTGTTTGATTTCATCTTTAACTTTAGATCCATTCCATTTGGTATTAGAGCCTTGATTTTGATCCATTTTCAAGGTTTTTGGTGCATGAGATTGGTATTTCTTGATTTTCTTGATGTTCTTAAAAATTTTCTTGAATTTCTTGGTCCTTCCTTGGTTAATGCTCCCTAATCATGCTCTAGATCTGTTTATCTTAGGGGACTAGGAGCGATTTGGGTGCTAAAGGCCCCATTTTGAATCAATTTTGGCCAAAAATTGGGCTCTAGGACCAAATTTTGGGATGGCCGCACCAAAAATTTGAACTGCAGGATCGAAATTGGGGAAAAATTAACTAATCTTAATTAATCCTCATGTTTTTCACTAATTACCCTATTTCTTGGAGCTTCCATGGGCCATTAGTCTCAATACATACCCCGTTTGAGCTCAAATCCTTAGGGTTTTTATTGTGCAACTCATGAGGAAGAGGTAGAGTATCAATTTTGAGGGGATTTTCTGAAATTTTCTTGTTCCTTTCTTCCCTCTTCTTCTCCTTCACTCAAACCCTAGAACCAGTGGATTTCTTGGCCATTCACTTCTCCCCTAACATCATTTGATCATCAATGGGAACCCTAATGCCATCTATGGAGGCTTAGCTTGTGTATCTTCACGTTTTTTTGGTCGTCGGGCTGCACTTGACAATAGCGCGCTTGCGAACAGTCTCACGGCTCAAAATGATATGAGGTTAATGTTTAAGCTCTTGATTAGCAAGTCCTTTAGCCTTCTTAATCATTAGCTTAGTGTATTGCATCTATTTTTTTGGCATTTCTTGTCTTCATCTTCAATTAGGGTTCTACCATCAATTTTTTGGAAAACCATGAGGTTAATCCTTCTCCTTTTGCTTCCCTCTACCCACACATATGCTTAATCCTCATCCATTTTGGGAGAAATCAGGTTTTGAGCTTCTTGAGAGCTAATTTGGGAGAAAATTGGATGATGAGGGCTTCTAATTGGAGATTTTGGATGGTTTGTACTCTATCTACATCAAGCTTCATGTCAAAGGAATGCTTCATCAACTACTTCTTCACTAGCGTTATGTGCATCAAGTGGTAAGAGGCCTTCCAAGTTTCCAATCAATTTCATTGAAGAATCAAGGATTGTCATCCCTTTAAAACCCTAATAATGCACATGATGGTGAGGTTCTTGCCATTCAGGAGAAACTAGGGAAGCTTATCCATTATTCATTGCAGTTCCATGGTTGTAAATGATGCCATCTTCATGAACTATTGAAGGGATATTGAAGCATTTAGGCACATTACATCCTATTGGTGATGTCTATGCTTCTATTGGCATAACCTATAGCTTAATTGAGTTCCTTGGAGAGCTATGTTTCCCTTATCCATGCTATGGGACATGCATATGAGATGGTGTGGAGATTGACTTACATGCTTTTGATGGTTTTATGATGGATGTGATTCTATGCATGGGAAGGGTTCTAGAACCCATGTATGAGCTATTGGCACCAATTTTGCATTGATATGACACATATTCTCATATCTTTGATTGCAAAGGGTATTGGATGCCATTGAGCCACTTATAACCATTTCAATGCTATGAGGAGTCATATGGAGTGTGGGCATGCATATGAGATTGTGGATTGAGCTATTGATCTTGCTTACCCTCACATGCTATTGTTGTGGTGATTGGAGTTGAGTGGTTTTGCTAGATGGAGGGAAGATTCTTGGGATTTGATTGAAAATCATGATTCCATGCTCTTTGGTTGTAATGAATGAGTTGTAAAAAGGGCATGAGTCATGCCATGTGATTGTAAGTAATCTTCCTTGCTTTTACATTCAAGCAAAGCACACTACCACATTACAACTTTCCATTCCTAGCATGAGAGGTACCTCGGGCATTGGAGAAAAGGCCCAAGGGGAGCATGGCTTGAATCCACCATGCCATGACTGCTGTGGGAAAGTGGTACGGGGTGGAGGATTAGGTACTTGGTGGGAAAGACATGGCCCCAACTTTTGCCTAGAATCGGACTAGGTACGAGGGTGGGAAGATCTTAGCTAGGAGATTAGCAAGCTTCGACGCACTTCATCAAAGACATTGGTACATGTATTGCAGTGATCCACTTGGGTTATGCATGGATTTGATGCCTATTGGTTGAGGCAAACATTGGGGCAAGGTGTTATGTAGTTTATGCAAGATGCCAAACAATGAGTGTTGATGCTGAAATTTGATGCTTAGGAGATTGAGATTTGGCTCCTAATATAAAGGAGACCATGCCAAAATTTTTCCAAAATCGTATGTAAGGTTGGAGTTATGGGAATTGGTGAGCACATACTATGAGCTTTCGTATGTTAATGGAGTGCTGGATGCTTGAACAAGTGAATTGGGGCAAGCGAGAAGCCATTGGTCTCACTAAGAAAGTCACTTGGGCAAGATTCTGCAGAATTGTCAAAATCCTTTAGGAGTGAATTAAAGGTGATTATACAAGCCCTTAGTACTTCCTTAGGCCTACCCAACAAGCCCATAACCTTCAAAATCTGATATTCCTTTAGGCAAAAATTAGGGTTTTACCAGGATTAATTCGACCAATGAGTCAACATATCTGTAAGATTCCTCCCCCCCAGCCTTCAAGGTATGCAGGAGTAAGAATCTCCCTTTCTGATCTTATAATTATTCCCTCTCTAAAATAAAATTTTCCATCTCTTCACTTCAGATTCCTTCACATCACAATACAGTGGTTGGGCGGTTGGCTAACCCATGGGATCGGATGGGGTTAGCCTGGACTGATGGATCCGTAAATCGACACTCAATTTTTGTTATTACGATAGATAAAGTAAATCCCGGATAGTAATTGTTCTATGGATAGGAATCAACGGCTGTGCCTCTTGATGGGGAAAAAAGCGTTGATCCCAATGATCCAAGTGCAAGTTTCTTCCTTGATCTGACCGAGTATCTTTATAGGTGCAGTCGGATCAGTTTGATCACTAATGGTCTTGACTACGTTAGAGTAAAAGTTATCCTGGAGGAATCGCCCGTGCTTTCCGGATAAGGGAAGTTTTTCCGGGTTCGGTTTTGGAAAAACCGACGGATTAGTCTTTTGTCCGGATATCCATGGACAAGGCCCCGAGTGTGGGACCTTGCCTCGCGCATGAAGTGCTACTTCCGCTGCTAGTACCCCGAATCCGTTGCATGGTGGGAACAGGGATCTCACATTCTTCCTCATCAGAAGATATGCCTTTACCCCGTTTTTGGCTTGCCTCTCAGAGGTCCTTTTGTTAGATCACCTCATACCACTGAGATAGGTGCGGCAATAACCGACAGAATTATTCCCATAGATGTGATCATATGATGGACGGGCTTATGGAAGTGTAAAGAGTTCTTCTATCCTTACTGTATATGTTCCAAGAATGAATAAAGTTTAAATCTTGTTCTTGTCTTGACCCTTACTCTCTTTAAGACTTTTTATTTGGTGGTTAATCTTAATTAAATCTTTCTCTAAGTCTCATGTTCGTGCATCTCGCGAAATCATCCCAAGTTTGCGAGATGAGGACATCTCGCGTTTTTCAAGTGGGAGAGAATGTAAGATTCCTCCCCAGCCTCTCAAAATGTCCAGCATCTTCCCCTGTAATCAATCCCCTCTTCAGAAATATAAAAGACCTTGTTTCTAACTGTTTTGACTTAGAGAGAGAGAATATTCTAGAGAGAGAATATTCAAATTTTGAATATTTTTAGATAGAAAAATTTCTCATATTATTAAAATGAATTCCCCTGAAACAGAAATTCAAAAAGAACTTTCCAATGTGCAATTGGAATTAATTGGAAATGGGTATAAAGGACCTTAGTCTAAGGGTCTAGATTTTCAGAAATTTTTGGATTATGGTCCAATTAAGGTTCCTATGGGCCAATAGCATCAATCCATGTGTAGGGAGGAGATAAATCTAATTTGTAAAAGAAGATACCCAAAAATGAGTAAATGCTCACATAAGATGAAGAGTTGAAAATGTACAAGGTTTATTAGTAAAAAACTATGAGCAATATTAAAAATATGAGATATTTTGGGTATCCAAAAATGAGTAAATGCTCACATAAGATGAAGAGTTGAAAATGTACAAGGTTTATTCGTAAAAAACTATGACCAATATTAAAAATATGAGATATTTTGGGTATAATGATTCCATTTTGACACATATGTAAGGAAGGGGAGTCCATTAAAGGAGGTGCATATTTCACATGCTTGAATGAGTTTTAAACTCAAAAATAATGTGATATTTTTATCTCTCCTCTCTCTTGAATCAAACCAAATCAAAATGGAACCAAACCGAATAAAAAAGGAACCAAACTAGATCCAAATCTAGTCCAAATTCAACTAAACTTAATTTGGAAAATTCTAGAATTCAGGTAGCTTTGGTTAGAGCTTCCCTCTCCTATAAATAGAACATGAGTCCTTTGAAAAATAGATAGAAGAATTTTACTATACTAGAGTTATGCTGAAATAATGCTAATTTCTACTATTCTCTAAAATTCTCTCCAAATTGAAGAAATTGGAGCTTCCCTCTTTCTTCAATCCCCATTGGTGGCTCCATCAACATACTTAACCAATTGATTGGTTGGGGGCCTCTACCGTGAACAAAGAATCAAGCAATTTGTAAGGTAAATGGTGAATTTTGATCTTTTCTATAATTTCTCAATGCTTCTCTCTTCTCAACCCCTCTCAAGCTTGAGAAGCTTAATTGGAATGGTTTTTGAATGCTATTGAAGTTAATTGATGAATGGTAGTGAAGAGTTACATAATTTGATGAATGCTATTGAAGTTAATTGATTCATGATAGTTAAGAATTACATAAATTTCCATTTATGCTTAATTCAAATGGTTTTTATGTAATTTCTCTCTCTCACTCAAGAAATGGTCATACTCATGACCCATTCTCAATCCAAATGAAGCTTTTCATAAAGCTTTTCTTTAATCCAAGATTAATCTATGCTTGAGGCCAAATTAATGGCTTTTTTTCTATGCTTTTAGTTTATGTATTTCATGAATATTGATGATTCAATCCATTATGGATTAATGATCCAATTAGGGATCATTCTAATTATTTCCTTAATGATAAGCTTTATCCCTTAGAAAAATTGAGATTTATCAGTCATAGCAGCGGAGCTATGGCAAAATTTTATAAAAATTACGCATAAAATAATTTCATTCAAAGCATAAAAAGAGGACTTCCTACCATATTCTAGGAATTATCATCCTAGATTAATTGAAAGATATTCATTGTAATCCTAGAGAAATTGATTTTTATATTATGCATAATTGATTTTCATGCATAGAGGTATGCATAAAAGATTATTATTTTAACATAAAAGTGTTACTTTTATCAAATTAGATTTCATGCATAAAGGTATGCATAAAAGATTATTATTTTAATATAAAAGTGTTACTTTTATCATAATTGAATTTCATGCATAGAGGTATGCATAAAAGTTGATTATTTTATTGTAAAAGTGTTACTTTTATCATATTGGATTTCATGCATAGAGGTATGCATAAAAGATATTCTTTTTGTACTAAAAGTGTGATTTTTCATCATAAATGGATTTTATGCATAACTTAGATGCATAAGAGAAATTCTTTTATTCTAAAAGTGTAATTCCTGCCAAATTGAATTTATGCATAAGAAGATGCATAAAAGATTGATTTTTAATTCAAAAGTGTCATTCTCATCTAAATTGAATTTATGCATAGGAAAATGCATAAAGGATTGAAATTTAATTCAAAAGTGTCATTTTTATTTAAAATGAATTTATGCATAGGAAGATGCATAAAAGATTGATTTTTACTTCGAAAGTATTAATCTCCTTAAATAGAATTTAT
The DNA here is from genome assembly GCF_041138505.1 of Cibotium barometz. NCBI lineage: Eukaryota > Viridiplantae > Streptophyta > Polypodiopsida > Cyatheales > Cibotiaceae > Cibotium > Cibotium barometz. The sequence goes on along the minus strand of NC_141051.1, from coordinate 48,759,433 downwards.
GCATAAATAATGTGTAAAGAAATCTTATATCAAATATAAGAATTCTCTTGTATTATATAAATAGATATGAGATGTGATAGGATGTGATAAGAGGTGTATAAGATGTGATAAGAGGTGATAAGATGCTTATGAAATAAGTTAGGAGGTGATAAGATGAATTAAGATGTGATAAGATGTGTATGGGATGAGGTAAGGCGAGAATGGATGTGATGTAAAAGATTTGATGTGAAGGCATATGGGGTTATATGAATGGGAATGTGGAAATGGATGTATGTATGTGGATGTGTGGATGTGGAGATGGGAGTGTGGATGTATGAATGTGAAAATGGATGTATACATGAAGATGTATATGCATAGATGTGAATGTGGATGTGGAATGTGGATGTATAGATGTGAATGTGAATGTATAGATGTGAATATGGAATGTGGATGTGGATGTATGTATGTATGTATGTGGATGTAGATGTGGATGTATAGATGTGAATGGGAATGTGGATGTAGATGTATAGATGTGAATGGGAATGTGAATGTGGATGTGGATGTGGATGTAGATGTGAATGTGAATGTGGATGTGGATGTAGATGTGGATGTATAGATGTGAATGGGAATGTGGATGTGGATGTATGTGAATGTGGATGTAGATGTGGATGTATAGATGTGAATGTGGAATGTGGATGTGGATGTATGTATGTATATGGATGTAGATGTGGATGTATAGATGTGAATGGGAATGTGGATATGGATGTATGTATGTATGTGGATGTGGATGTATGCATGAGGACGTGATAGTGGATGTATGCATGTGGATGTGGATGTATGGATGTGGATATGGATGTGTATGTATGAATGTGGATATGGGATGTGGATGTATAAATGAGGATGTGAAAATGGAGGTAAGTATGTAATTGTGGATGTATGGATGTGAATGTGGATGTGGATGTGGATGTATGGATGTGGATATGGATGTGTATGTATGAATGTGGATATGGGAGGTGGATGTATAAATGAGGATGTGAAAATGGATGTATGCATGTAGATGTGGATATATGGATGTGAATGTGAATGTGTATGTGAATTAATGTGTCGTCGATATGAGGAAATGGATGAGAATGAGTACACACTGAATGGAATGTGGAATAAGTAATGTGGACTAAGGAGGGATAATGTGGAAAGACGAGAGTTCGATTTAGAAACTGTATTTTGTGACTATTTGTAAATGACTGTTTTATGTCAAGAATGCGGGGAAAGCATTTTGACCGTCTTGTGGATTAAGGTCATGAAGACCTAACTGTTAAAGTTGCAACTACTGGGACGGAGAGTCAATGGAGGACGTCTCGCGTAGCAAGGTCGACCGAGGTTTTGACCAGCCTCGGCTCGATTTAAATGGTGAGCTTCCAGTAGTACGGTGGATGAGGGACCAAGGAAGCGGCCTATGAGTGAAGCGCTAGGTCACCTGCGAGAAGGATCCTAGAGGGTGCTGACCATACGGTGCTCGGGCTCTGGGTCGCCGAAGATACCCATTAAATTCTATTTAAGGAGATTAATACTTTCGAAGTAAAAATCAATCTTTTATGCATCTTCCTATGCATAAATACTTTCGAAGTAAAAATCAATCTTTTATGCATAAATTCATTTTAAATGAAAATGACACTTTTGAATTAAATTTCAATCTTTTATGCATTTTCCTATGCATAAATTCAATTTAGATGAGAATGACACTTTTGAATTAAAAATCAATCTTTTATGCATCTTCTTATGCATAAATTCAATTTGGTAGGAATTACACTTTTAGAATAAAAGAATTTCTCTTATGCATCTAAGTTATGCATAAAATCCATTTATGATGAAAAATCACACTTTTAGTACAAAAAGAATATCTTTTATGCATACCTCTATGCATGAAATCCAATATGATAAAAGTAACACTTTTATAATAAAATAATCAACTTTTATGCATACCTCTATGCATGAAATTCAATTATGATAAAAGTAACACTTTTATATTAAAATAATAATCTTTTATGCATACCTTTATGCATGAAATCTAATTATGATAAAAGTAACACTTTTATGTTAAAATAATAATCTTTTATGCATACCTCTATGCATGAAAATCAATTATGCATAATATAAAAATCAATTTCTCTAGGATTACAATGAATATCTTTCAATTAATCTAGGATGATAATTCCTAGAATATGGTAGGAAGTCCTCTTTTTATGCTTTGAATGAAATTATTTTATGCGTAATTTTTATAAAAATTTTGCCATAGCTCCGCTGCTATGACTGATAAATCTCAATTTTTCTAAGGGATAAAGCTTATCATTAAGGAAATAATTAGAATGATCCCTAATTGGATCATTAATCCATAATGGATTGAATCATCAATATTCATGAAATACATAAACTAAAAGCATAGAAAAAAAGCCATTAATTTGGCCTCAAGCATAGATTAATCTTGGATTAAGGAAAAGCTTTATGAAAAGCTTCATTTGGATTGAGAATGGGTCATGAGTATGACCATTTCTTGAGTGAGAGAGAGAAATTACATAAAAACCATTTGAATTAAGCATAAATGGAAATTTATGTAATTCTTAACTATCATGAATCAATTAACTTCAATAGCATTCATCAAATTATGTAACTCTTCACTACCATTCATCAATTAACTTCAATAGCATTCAAAAACCATTCCAATTAAGCTTCTCAAGCTTGAGAGGGGTTGAGAAGAGAAAAGCATTGAGAAATTATAGAAAAGATCAAAATTCACCATTTACCTTACAAATTTCTTGATTCTTTGTTTACGGTAGAGGCCCCCAACCAATCAATTGGTTAAGTATGTTGATGGAGCCACCAACGGGGATTGAAGACAGAGGGAAGCTCCAATTTCTTCAATTTGGAGAGAATTTTAGAGAATAGTAGAAATTAGCATTATTTCAGCATAACTCTAGTATAGTAAAATTCTTCTATCTATTTTTCAAAGGACTCATATTCTATTTATAGGAGAGGGAAGCTCTAACCAAAGCTAACTAAATTCTAGAATTTTCCAAATTCAGTTTGGTTGAATTTGGACTAGATTTGGATCTAGTTTGGTTCCTTTTTGATTCGGTTTGGTTCCATTTTGATTTGGTTTGATTCAAGAGAGAGGAGAGATAAAAATATCACATTATTTTTGAGTTTAAAACTCATTCAAGCATGTGAAATATGCACCTCCTTTAATGGACTCCCCTTCCTTACATATGTGTCAAAATGGAATCATTATACCCAAAATATCTCATATTTTTAATATTGCTCATAGGTTTTTACTAATAAACCTTGTACATTTTCAACTCTTCATCTTATGTGAGCATTTACTCATTTTTGGATACCCAAAATATCTCATATTTTTAATATTGCTCATAGTTTTTTACTAATAAACCTTGTACATTTTCAACTCTTCATCTTATGTGAGCATTTAGTCATTTTTGGGTATCTTCTTTTACAAATTGGATTTATCTCCTCCCTACACATGGATTGATGCTATTGGCCCATAGGAACCTTAATTGGACCATAATCCAAAAATTTCTAAAAATCTAGACCCTTAGGCTAAGGTCCTTTATACCCATTTCCAATAAATTCCAATTGCACATTGGAAAGTTCTTTTTGAATTTCTGTTTCAGGGGAATTCATTTTAATAATATGAGAAATTTTTCTATCTAAAAATATTCCAAATCTGAATATTCTCTCTCTAGAATATTCTCTCTCTCTAAGTCAAAACAGTTAGAAACAAGGTCTTTTATATTTCTGAAGAGGGGATTGATTACAGGGGAAGATGCTGGACATTTTGAGAGGCTGGGGAGGAATCTTACAATATCCATATGATAGTGGTCATGGTAGTCAACATGAAGACAAGCAACATTTTGAGACAGCTTTTGAAGGCCGAAGGGAAGGCAAACAACCAATGATGCAAGAGGCTTCTCCTAAGTTGACACATGAGTATTCAACCAAGAATGTTTCTTTTGGGTTCATGGAGGATGCTCAAAGACCTTCTATGATGAGGGAGACAAAGCCTACTTCATTTCAAGCGGGTTCTTCTCAAATGAATGAAAGGCAACATGCACCTACATTCAAACATGTGGAGTCCAATGTTGGGGATCCTAGAAGAGTACCATCGCAGCCCAAAGCAAATCAATACTCCATGATTGAAGAAGAGGTGTATGATGTGGATGTACATGATTGGGAACATATGTCGTTCATCGAGAAGCAAAGAGAAGCTCATGATAGGTGGATGGAAGTGCCACTCTTTCTCAAGAGGGAGTACAAAGATTTTGCACAATGCTTTGGGTCATATGTGCAAATGCAAAAGTACAAGCCTTCACACCATCATGAGAATGCATCATCTACCGCATCTAAGGATGTGAAAGACAAGATCTCTCTCTCCAAGTTCAAGGGTGATGGATCAGCCCCAAATGAGTTGGAGGAGTGGATGAACAAGTTGGATACATACTTTCAGCTCTACCCAAAGAGTGAAAGGGATAAAGTGTAGTTTACATCCTTACATTTGGAAGATTATGCACATCAATGGTGGATACATGTGATTAAGGAAAGTACTATGCCACACACTTGGGAAGAATTGAAGAGGGAAATGAAAGTGTCATTTGTTTCGCCTTTGGTTCTTGATCGATACCTTGAGCAATGGTATGAACTCACATAAAAGGGTATACTAGTCAGAGAGTATATCAAGAAGTTTATGCTCGTGGATGGGCTCAATGAAGGCATGAGATCAAAGAAGTTTATGTATGGTCTAGATTTATACATCAAGAGGCGGATGTTTCGACACAAAGACCTACCACTATCAAGGAAGCTATGAGGTTAGCAGAGCTATATGAGCCAAAGTATAGGAGATTTCAGCCCAATGCAACCACTCACGAGCCATTCACAATGCTTCTTCTAATTTTGGGAAGAGTACTTCTTCTACCACATCCACTTACACTCACAAACTTCCATCATCTTTTGGAAGTGGGCATACCATGAATGAAGTTCATAATGATGCTAAGAAGAGTAGTGGATTCATCAAGAAGTCTCCTCCTCAACCCTTCAAGAAGACTCAAAGGATGGATGATCCTAAAATTGAGGAATTGAAGAGAAAAGGCCTTTGTTTCAAATGCAAAGAGAAGTGGTCACCCGGGCATATTTGCAAGTCAAAGAAAGTGGTGGCTACTATGATTATCACGGATGAGGATGATGACTCCAAACCATCTCATGACATGGAAGAGTTTCAAGATTGCAATGAAGAGACACATGGGGAGGATTTGGAGGATCATTCTTTTGTAAAGAAGAGGATGAGTTTCCTTTTGAACCCGGTGGAAGGAATCATACATGCATTGTGGGTGATGATATGCCCAAAAGTGCAAACTATGCAGAAAATGCAGCTCATGTATGTTTCATTTGACAAGAGCTTTTGGTAGGTTGCAAGAGCCCGAATACTTTGAGATTGACGGGTACCATCAATGGGAGAGTTGCACACATTTTTGTGGATTTCGGGAGTACTCATAGCTTCATCCACTCTAAATCCATCAATTCTCTCAAACTATCTCCAAAGGGGCTACCCATAACCTTTCAAGTGCAAGTGGAAAATGGAAACAATGAGAAAGCTAGTTTGGTTTGCCCTTCAACAAGAGTGACTTTATCCTCTTCATACACTCGGGAAGGTGATTTGGTGGTCTTGGACATGGGACCCATTGATGTGATTATGGGATGTGATTGGTTAGCTTCTCTTGTTGGTGATTTCCACATGAACCTCCAACAACGTGTTATGAGCTTTTCACATGATGGACAACAAGTGGTATTGGCTGGAAATGCACCAAAAGGGCTTTCGTTAATCAATCCAAAGCAGCTCAAGAAGGAACTCAAGGCTCTTGGCATGATCTATGTGTTGCATGTCACTCAAGGAGGGATGGATGGTAATGGACAACATGTAGACAAAGAAATGGCAGCTCTTCTCAAGGATTATGATGACAATTTCCAAGTGCCAAAGAGTTTGCCACCCAAGAGGGAGATTGACCATGCCATTGTGCTTGAACCAAATGCAAGGGTTGTGAACAAGCCTCCTTACCGTTTGTCTAAGGTGGAAAGGGAGGAAGTGGCAAACCAAGTTCAAGATTTGCTCTCTATGGGTCTCATTCAACTCTCACAATCTCTGTTTGCATCTCCCGTTCTATTGGTGAAGTAGAAGGATGGGTCCTTTCATATGTGCATAGATTACCCTAATTTGAATAAGGTCACCATCAAGAATAGATACCCCATACCTCGCATCGATTATCTTCTTGATGAGCTTAAAGGGGCCAATTTATTCACCAAGATTGACTTGAGATCAATATATCATCAAATAAGGATGAAGGAGGGTGATGAAGAGAAGACGGCATTTAGGTCTGAAAGGGGATTATTTCATTTTATGGTCATGCCTTTTGGTCTTACGAATGCCGCGGCCAATTTCCAAGCACTCATGAATCGGGTGTTGGCTCCTTTCTTATTCAAATTTGTGCTTGTGTTCTTCGACGACATATTGATCTATAACAAGAGCAAAGAGGATTTTTTTTGACAAATGAATAGTTCTCAAAACTTCACTTTTAGCATAAAATGTATTATGCATAAATTCATTCTCTAATGATATAAATTTGTCCATAGATTCCCCACATTTTCTAAGAATTGATAATACTCAAAATTTTACTTTTGATATAAAAGTTATTTATGCATAAATTCTATTTTCTAACGATAAAGATTTTACCATAACTTTTCCATATTTTCTATGAAATGAGAATGCTTAAAATTTTACTTTTAGTATAAAAATTAAATATGCATTAAATTTATTTTTTTAATGATAAAAATTATGCCATAGTTTTCGTGAATGTTCTATGAAATGATAATCATCAAAGCTCCTCTTTTAGAATAAAAATTATTTATACATAAACCTTTATTTTTTTATAATAAAATTTTACCATAACTTTCTCGCATTTTCTATGAATTGAAAATGGTTAAATAACCCTTTTAACATAAAAATTAGTTTATGCATAAACCTAAGCTTAAACATAAGCATAATTACATTTAAGCACATTATTTATTTAACAAAAATACCCAAATATGACTTTCATATGAAAATAATTATAAGAATGTTAGCACAAGCTCTCTTTCACTTTAGAATGAATAAATATGAATTTTCTTAACATAAAACAAGCATAAATTAACTAATTCTTATTTTAATTAGATTAAAAATCATAAAAATACTTAATCTCCATCTCTAGCTTGTTACACCTAGAGATTTGGTTAAAAAAATAAGATTAGGACTAAGATCTATCCTTCCAAGAAGGATTAATCCATAAAAGTGAGTATTCTTACAAAAAGAGAGATTTATAAATCAAAAATATTATATTAAGCATAAATAATTAGCACTAATCCATTTAAACAATATAATCAATAAAAGCATGGTTTTAAAGAAGAAACCATTGATTAAAATGTGAAATTAGGAGAAAATCATTGTAACTACTCTATGATGTTAACATATACACCAAAGTGGTTGGTCATAGAGCCTATAAACCAATGGTGCCATATCACCCATCTCACCATCGTGCCAGTGGTATGACTGCAAAATCTATCACCCATGTAGGTCTCACCAATGTCTACACCAATAGCGTATGTACTTGTGTAAAAAAAGGCATCTATTGATATATTATTGAATATAAAATCAAATTGACAAGACATTAAGAAATGTACCTTTCTACCTAGCTCTTGGGCTTGAACTTTGAGCATTTGCATCTAAATAGTTCAAAACATAAAAGAGAGTGTGAATTCTAGCACATATAGTGTTTCACTAATAAAGTACTTATACGACATAATTTAAAATATGATCACTTTTCTCTCTTTTATCTTATTGATTACGACTTGGAGCTTCAATTCAAGTATCTCAAGACATGAGGTTTTCACCCATTAGAAATCTGTAGAAAGGAAAGAAAATATATTGAGGACAAATGTCTACAAATACATATAGTCTTGTATTATTCAAGATACAACTATTAAGGTACAAAACATATACTTGACATTACAACTAAATCTTAATATGTTTTCGTACCTTTATTGACTTTGTAAGTAGTGAATCTCCTTTTATAACAAAAGACTAGGGTACCCAAGAGTACCCTTTATTGGTGGCCAATCAACTCGTTCGGCCTCCGCCTAGATTGCCACCGGGACTGACCATCGTGTAACAAACCGAGCCTTCTAGTTTTGTAACAACTTCTTGAAATACATGTAGTACCCGTGTGATTGTAAAGGGGAAAAGGGAGATTTATTGGGTGTGTGGATTAGAGGATAGAGAAGACTTGGTCTCCCTAACTAAGATTGTAGGAAGAGTGTGTTTTGCTTAGATATTTTGAGAATCATGCGGGTCTACTTGGGCCTGAAGGAGAGGAAAAGTACTAAATAGGAAGATAGGAGAGTTGAGTGAGCAGTTCATGAGCACAGCTCTTGCTAAGGGCATTGTATTGTATGATTCAAACTCTTACTCAAGAATGACACATGGGATGGTCTTTGTCTTAATTGTGTTTTTTTTGGCATATCTTTGTTTATTTTGCATTCACTCTTGTGTTAAGTGTAGTCCTGTTTGGATGTGGACTCCTATCTAAATTCAGGACAGACCTTGGAACTAGCTTTCTTTAGAATAGTGGGTACATCACAGAGTCCGTGAGAAAATCACCAAGCCTGGTGTAGAGTGCACAAGGGATGGTGCAGACAATGTAGGAAAGCCTGCTCCTGGGAGAGCATGCTAATGAGAGTCTAAACAGGACAATCCTGGTCAAGAAGAGGGAAGAAATTGTAGCAGGAAAGAAGATAGTGTGCAATGATAGAGCAACTAAAGAAAGGATGGTGAGGTGCCAACTAGAGCCAATTACAGCCCATATTAGCGTAAGTGTCTTGAGGAAGAAAGTGGAAAGGAATTCGGAAGAAATCTCGATAGGAAAGCTGACAAGGGAATGTCAGGAGAAAGGGAAGCAAAGGAGGAAGAATGTACAGAGGCCAGAGTATGCCCACTAACAAGGAGAAAAGCAGCAACTCTGTGAAGGAATATGACCTATGGGAGGATCTCAACAAGATGAAACTGAACATCACACTAGACCAAATGCTGAATCTAGTTCCCAACTACAAGCAAAATCTGCTTCAGGTCATAATACCAAATGAGAGATTGGTGCAGATGCCTATGCAGTAAATGGAGAATTTGGTAGCAAAATGCAGGAATGTGGAAATAGTCCAAGACTCTGACACATTTGTTCCATAGGTGACAATAAAGATCAGAGGGGAGATAATGGGCGAGGGTTATCCTAGATGGAGAATCAGGAGTGAACATAATATCATATAGCCTGGCCAAAAAGCTAGGAATCACACACATGCAACTGGATCCGTTCCAGTGCATGGATAGCCGAAATTGTACAAAAGAGGAGGAAGCTTCAATCGGACAAAAACACAAAATTTAAGATCTTTGAAGAAGGATATGCAATCTTGCTTTTCTTGTCAAGAATGGGACCCCACCAAAGAAAATTGAAAATGAGATGGACAAGCCCATTTAGAATCGTCAAAAAAATGGGGATAGGAACATTCGAGCTAGTAAGCTTGGATGGTGATAGCATAAGGAAATTGGTGAATGGGTATAGGTTGAAGCCTTATCATGGACCGTTTCTAGAACAAGAAGGAAAAGTGTGTTCGGATCCGGATACGAATATGGGGAATGTCCAACAAGAATAATCTGAGTCCAGTCAAGATCAATAATCGGAAGCCGGATAGGATTTTGGAGAATATGAAAATAAAAAAGAACAAAATCCAAAATTAGGCACTATATAGGTAAATATGATTGCAGTGTGCACAAAGAATAAGGAGCCAACTGGCACCATTATGGAGGTGGCGGGAAAATCAAGGTTGCCACCCTAAAAAAGGGTGCATGGATGAAAAGGACAACATGTCACATCATCGTCGCCTCTCCTCAAACCAGCCTCATTAATGATCTCGCAACTAGTGCAATAGGCACTCATGGTCAGATTTTGAAAGGGATTTGGGAAAACCAAACTAGTGTAGTAAAAGCACTCATGGTCATATTTTGAAAGGGATTTGGGAAAATCACATAGATGTCGAGCAGTTATGGCCATACCGAGGGGAGGATTACATCACAACAACGGCTATATACCTCTCCGTTGAAGGCCTAATTTGCATGTCACTAGTGAGAAAAAATTCCTTACTACGTTGCACTCTCAAACCTTTCTGCTAAACTTTGCTTTCACCCATGCCTTTTGTCCCTTAAAGAAGTATTACCTTGGAGGTAGTACCTTTCCCATGTGCAATGGTGTTACCCACATCTATGTTCCCATTAAGGAAGACCCACCCATGGTGCACACACTTTCATTGCACCGTCGAGTAATCCCAAGACTTAAAAAGATCACCATGACTCTACAACACCCACGTGCACCACGCCGCAACAACATCGACTTGCTAGATGGAGCTGTAAAGACAAAGATCAATCAAGCATGCCAAGAAAGCTAGAGGCAATGACATCAAGGCTTTTGTTGTGGATGGATAAGTGACTCTCCACCTTCACTCAATGAGGCCACTTACGTGATAAGCCAAAACCTTCTCGTGAGACTACACATAGTAAGCCGAAACCTTAAAAACCTCATTGTACTTATGTAGCGTAGCACTTCCTAGTAATTGTATATACATATATACCCAAAAATTATTAGAAACTTGAAACTCAAAACAAAACAAAAAACAACAAAAAAGTAAAAACACGCAAATGCACTTATGTGCACATAGCACATACACACACCCAAGCTTGCACCTACATACTCTTTACACATGGTAACATACACACATATGTGCATGCACACAAAACCCACCCTCTAAGAACCACCCCCTTTCCTCTCCGCTCTTAAAAAATTCTCCCTATAAGCCCTTTTAATTTCCTCCCCCTAAATGTTTGAAGCACTGTCTCCTTCAAAGTAGATTTTCACACTCATACACAAACACAAACACACCAAAAAAAGAGAGTTACATGTGCCACATGGCAATGTAGGCCCATGTCATCAAAGAAGAGTTGCATGTACCACATGGCAATGTGGGCCCATACAATTAAAAAACATTCTTGTAAAAAAATAGAGTTGCGTGTGCCATGTGGCAATGCAGACCCACGATGCCATTTCATTAAAAAAACATAACAAAAAGTTTTATATGTGCCACATGGGATTTTAGGCCCACCATGCCATGTGGCATCATGTGCCATGTCATTTAAAAACATTAAAAAGTAAAAGTTGTGTATGCCACATGGCAACACATGCCCACAATGTCACGTGGCATTGTGAGTGCCATATCATTACACTAAAAATAAATAAATAAATAATCTTGATAAAAAAGATAAAGTTGTACGTCCCATGTAACACAAGCCCATGTAAGCCCATGGTGCCACATGGCCCCAGGTGCCACGTTGCCCAAAAACAACCTGAATTTTTTTTTCCTAGCTACATTATTTTAGAGAGAGAGAGAGAGAGAGAGAGAGAGAGAGAGAGGGAGAGAGAGCCTGAAAACCTCCCCCAATAACAAAAGTAGGAAGAGAACCTAAACTTAGGAGAAGATCCGACATTACAACTATAGAGCGGATAAAAGCCCAAGAATCAACCAGGCTCCACATCTCCCTCCAAGGCACAAATTATTATTACAGCCACACTAAAATAACATCAAGCAAGGTAGAGATGCCCCAAAGGTTAATGCAAAGCCGCATGACAAGGTCATCATTTTCACTAGAAGGAGCTTCTACACCAGCATACCTTTTGTCCCAATGTCCAAGGCTCTACACACAGACTGCAACTAGTAGACACATCTATAGGCAGCACTGATATCTCAAGCACCTGTGTAATAAGCCTCATGGTCCTCAGGTACATTTTGGGATGGGGAGAACATGGTGGGTGCAAGTTTGACCCATGGTACGACCCATGGTGGGTGCAAGTTTGACCCATGGTGGGTGTAAGACTGGGCACAAACCTGGATCATGGTGGACACAAACCTAGCCCATGGTATGACCCATTGCCGAGACCTTCCGCAAATCATCATGAACCTTCCGTAACCTCGTCTTTAACACCATATTGGGGAATATGGGAATTTCCCAGTAGTTTGGGACACGTGGTCAAATCTTTGGATTAATCATAACTTGAACACCGTTACTCCAAATTGAGCGCTCTATAGCTCACTAGATTCCATTTTCCAAGCGCTTTCCAACAATAGGTCACATGATATGGTTTTGAGAAACTTATAGGCATGTTATCCAGGTCCAACCTTTTTAGTATTCAAAAAATGGGAGTTGGAAAATTCCCAAACTCACGAATATAGTGTTCTTTGATCCCACCACCCATTGATCCACACTAACTTTATCACCAGTGCTCGTAGACTTGGCAAATTCCTCCAACCATAGGAGATTGCCCAACTCCATCATAGCTATGGGAAAATTATGGTTTCATGTCTTAGAAATATAATAATCTTCACTTCCCATTTCAAGAAACAAAAAAAGAGAGTTCAAGAAAGGAGAGCAGTTGGAAAAATCTTCAAGTTAGAGGAGTACACACACACGAAGACACCTTTTGCCCACCATACGCCATCTTACCCACTCAAATGGATACTTCTCTTTTATAAAAAGGTGGGGGATATGTTAACCACTCCATAGGTTATGATGGTTTAACCCACCCAACCTATTGTAGGGCGTTTCTCTATCTTCCCTGCTCCAACATGCACTTATCGTTTATAAGAAGATGTTGGAATTATAAAGTGGTCTTACCTTGAGCTTAATATCAAATAGGGAAAGTCTAAGGACTTCATATACATATGTGCTTAAGACTAGTAATAGAGATCACACCATTTTTAATTTTGTATGGCCTATTGTGAAAACTAGTCACTTGTACCTAAGCAATACACAATCGTTCCCTTGTAAGAAAGTACTTGTGAGCTCTTGTTTTCTCTATTCTTTCTTCCATACATGCGATTAAATATTGCTACTTGATGGATTCATTCTAGATAGGTTTTCTTAAATCAAGTTTCCCTCTTACATTAGCTTCTTCTTCTCCCCTCACCTTTTGTAAGACCATCATGAAAACTTTTATGAGAGAGAACCATTACAAATTCTATCTTATTTTGCCTCTATCTAGGCATAAAGAGCTTTTCCTTGACACCATTGGCACAAGGAGCATTCCTCTGTCACAAAACAAAGTGAGGAAAGAATGAATGAGCTAGTGCACTCACATCAGCGATGAGTTCCATTGCACTAAGGCAAGTCCCACAACGACAAATGATTCGACAAGGCTAAGGTAATCACTTAACTTAAACAGATGAATAGATTGTTTAGCTAGTTTCCACTATTTTCTACAAGATGCTAATGGTCCTTAGTTATGACTTCTCTCAACTACATAAGATTTGGAGGGTCAGGTATGATCATGAGTATTGGATCAGCAAATTCAAAAGATTATGGAAGCTCAAACTCCTTGCTCATAATGCATGCTTCTTGTGGAAGGCCATGGTTGGGGCTCTACAAATGGATTCTAAATTGTTGGCTCTAGGAGCATGGAGAAGGTTTGGCATGGGCTTCTTGAATGCCTTTCTCTAAGAAGGTTTTGAATTCATATGTCTAGATCATGGTGTATCGGTGTTTTTGACGCTAAGGTGACTTAAACCCACTAGTGGCTTGGCATGAGTGTTTTTGAGGCTAATATGACATAGATCCACTAGTTGCTTGGCATGAGTGTGAGGCCCTCTATGAGGGCAATTGTCTCTTCTCTTTGATTATATTCTCTTGTTTATTTGAAGTTCCGTGGTCTAGAAATTCTTTGATCTTGAAAGATTCTTCTACTTGAGCATGCTTAACTCCAACCCAAAGTTAGTGTTACAAGTTTTGTGTAAGTCAACGACGGCTAGGATTATACACCTTTTCCTATTTTGATAACGAGACTCATGGAGTAGTAGATTTTGATTGACATTGTTGCCACTAATGCTTTGATATTAGAGTGTTTACCTCTAGTGTATTACCTCTGGTGCACCTCTCTACGCCTTCATCTTTTGCTTTGGTGTCTCTTGGAGAAGGGCCATGTCATAGGCAAGGTTGAGGATTCATCTATTACTATGGTGTCTCTTAGATACAGAAAAGAAGGCCCATGTCATAGCAAGGATGGGGATTCATATATTGCTTTGGTGTCCCTTGGAGAGAATAAAGAAGGCCCATGTCTTAGCAAGGTTGAGGATTCATATATTGGACACGGTAGAGAAGGCCCATATCATAACAAGGTTGAGGATTCATATATTTCTTTGGTGTCTCTTGGATATTGGACAGGGCAAACAAGGCCCATGTCATAGCAAGGTTTAGGATTCATGTATTGCTTTGGTGTCTCTTGCATAGGGCAGAGAAGGCCTATGTCATAGTAGCAAGATTCAGGATTCTTCTATTCCTTTCTATTGCTTTGGGGTCTTCAGCGAAGTCTGTATTGATGTAAAGAGGAATTGGTATATCAATAGAAAAGACCATATTAGGGAGTTTGAAAAAATCCCAATGCCCATTTTGCAAGATTAAAAAATGGGAGCCACGGTAAACCCTTTCATGTAACATATTGTTAGAAATCTCTTGGAAGAGTAGGTTCCAAATCCACATTCTCTGACAGCCAACTGTCTCTTGTTGAAGTGATTTCCTCTTGAGAGGTCCTTGCTCCCTTCCTCTTGATGTTCTTTTGCTCTAGTAGGCTACATAAGGTGCAACATCCCATGCCTAGACCTCTTTGTATTCCTTGCCTCCTCAAATTTACATACATCATTTGATCTATGGTGGGTTGGTAACACTTGTTTATTTAGGGGTTCTTCAGGAAATTAAAATGATCCCTACAAGTTCCTAAGAGTAGTAGTGATTGTGTGAGGCATCCTCATACAATATCATTCCTTCATTGAAGACTCTAAGCCTCCTTCAAAAGAATTTATCAATGATATTAGGGAGTTGGGTCCTAACCAACTCTATTTTTGAATAACTCCTTCAGGGAGATCAATAAAGAGAGAAGTGGTGGCTAGGTTACCCAAGAGTACCCTTTATTGGTGGCCAATCAACTCGTTCGGCCTCCGCCTAGATTGCCACCGGGACTGACCGTTGTGTCTGGATCAGCCCAACAAATTTTCTCTAGCCACACTGAATCAGGGGTTTGTGAGAGGACTGAGGAAAAAGCTCCGTACAACGGTGGCCTTGTATGATTTGGATACCCTCACCTTCAAACAAGTAGTGGCGGTATAAACCACAGCTGAGGGGATCTTGAAGCAAACAAGCAAACACCCCAAGAAGAAAAAGAAGGATAAAAGGAAGGAGGAAGAAACTTTTGAATCTTATTCCGAAGAAGAAGACACCTTAGAATCAAAGTCCATTCACGAGTCGGATGCCCAAGAGCAAAAGCCCCAGAAAAAGAAAGGCAAGAAGCAGATGTTCAAGAAGAACTGAGGGCCGCCCTAGCCAAGATTGTCGGAGGACATGCAAGATCCAGACTTAGAACAGACGTCTAGTGCACAAGGTGTAAAAATCAAGGTCATACAAAAGGAGGAGTGCCAATTGAGAAGCATGCAACATCTATACACTATCTGTGAAAGGTAGAACAAAACCACACAGACGTGTTTTAAAACACTCGGAGAACAAGAATCTGAGAGTTATGAAAAGAAAGCAGCAAGTCACAACCATCACCGAGTTGCCACAGGGCTTCAAAACAACAGACCATATGGAAGAGGAGGCAGAAGATTTGGGAAGAGGGGAGCCTTCTTCTACTGCAATGGTCCAGGGCATAGACAAAATGGTTGCCCCATATTCTAGCACCATCAGCCGGAATTGCAAGAGGTAGGGCCGCAAAGGGAGGCAAACCTAGTAGGAGATGATACAACTATAAACATGGTAAAGGTAGACCACAGGGCAGGAAAAGAGTAAGAAAAGCCACCAGAGGTAATGGCGATGACAAGATCGCAAGGGCTTGTCAAGATGTCAATAGATAGGAATCGTGAGCCAAAAAAGAAGACAAAGTCAGAACAGTGGGTAGGACATCACAGAGTCCGTGAGCAAATCACCAAGTTGTAGAGTGCACAAGGGATGGTGCAGACAATGTAGGAAAGCCTACTCCTGGGAGAGCATGCTGATGAGAGTCTAGACAGGACAATCCTGGTCAAGAAGAGGGAAGAAATTGTAGCTGGAAAGAAGCCAGTGTGCAATGATAGAGCAACTGAAGAAAGGATGGTGGTGAGCTTGGCAACTGGAGCCAATTACAGCCCATATTAGCGAAAGTGTCTTGACGAAGAAAGTGGAAAGGAATTCGGAAGAAATCCCGATAGGAAAGCTGACAAAGGAATGTCAGGAGAAAGGGAAGCAAAGGAGGAAGAATGTACAGAGGCCAGAGTATGCCCACTGACAAGGAGAAAAGCAGCAACTCTGTGAAGGAATATGACCTATGGGAGGATCTCAACAAGATGAAACTGAACATCACACTAGACCAAATGCTGAATCTAGTTCCCAACTACAAGCAAAAGTTGCTTCACGTCATAATACCAAATGAGAGATTGGTGCGGATGCCTGTGCAGTAAATGGAGAATTTGGTAGCAAAATGCAGGAATGTGGAAATAGTCCAAGACTCTGACACATTTGTTCCATAGGTGACAATAAAGATCAGAGGGGAGATAATGGGCCAGGGTTATCCTAGATGGAGAATCAGGAGTGAACATAATATCAGATAGCCTGGCCAAAAAGCTAGGAATCACACACATGCAACCGGATCCGTTCCAGTGCATGGATAGCCAAAATTGTACAAAAGAGGAGAAAGCTTCAAGTGGACAAAAACACAAAATTTAAGATCTTTGAAGAAGGATATGCAATCTTGCTTTTCTTGTCAAGAATGGGACCCCACCTAAGAAAATTGAAAATGTGATGGACAGGCCCATTCAGAATCGTCAATGGGGATAGGAACATTCGAGCTAGTAAGCTTGGATGGTGATAGGATAAGGAAATTGGTGAATGGGTATAGGTTGAAGCCTTATCATGGACCGTTTCTAGAACAAGAAGGAAAAGTGTGTTCGGATCCGGATACGAATATGGGGAATAAGTCGATGTTGTTGCGGCATGGTGCACGTGGGTGTTGTAGAGTCATGGTGATCTTTTTAAGTCTTGGGATTACTCGATGGTGCAATGAAAGTGTGTGCACCATGGGTGGGTCTTCCTTAATGGGAACATAGATGTGGGTAACACCATTGCACATAGGAAAGGTACTACCTCCAAGGTAATACTTCTTTAAGGGACAAAAGGCATGGGTGAAAGCAAAGTTTAGTAGAAAGGTTTGAGAGTGCAACGTAGTAGTAAGGAATTTTTGCTCAATAGTGACATGCAAATTAGGCCTTCAACGGAGAGGTATATAGCCGTTGTTGTGATGTAATCCTCCCCTAGGTATGGCCATAAGTGCTCGACATCTATATGATTTTTCCAAATCCCTTTCAAAATATGACCATGAGTGCTTTTACTACACTAGTTTGGTTTTCCCAAATCCCTTTCAAAATTTGACCATGAGTGCCTACTGCACTAGTTGCAAGGTAGTTAATGGCTGGGTTGAGGAGAGGCGACGGTGATGTGACATGTTTTCCTTTCCATCCATGCACCCTTTTTTAGGGTGGCAACCTTGATTTTCCCGCCACCTCCATAATGGTGCCAGCTGGCTCCTTATTCTTCGTGCACACTGCAATCATATTTACTTGTATAGTGCCTAATTTTGGATTTTGTTCTTTTCTATTTTCATATTCTCCAAAATCCTATGTGGCTTTCGATTATTGATCTTGACTGGACTCGGATTATTTTTGTTGTAAAAGTTGTGTATGCCACATGGCAACACATGCCCACAATGTCACGTGGCATTGTGAGTGCCATATCATTACACTAAAAATAAATAAATAAATAATCTTGATAAAAAAGATAAAGTTGTACGTCCCATGTCGTAACACAAGCCCATGTAAGCCCATGGTGCCACATGGCCCCATGTGCCACGTTGCCCAAAAACAACTTGAATTTTTTTTTCCTAGCTACATTATTTTAGAGAGAGAGAGAGAGAGAGAGAGAGAGAGAGAGCTTGAAAACCTCCCCCAATAACAAAAGTAGGAAGAGAACCTAAACTGAGGAGAAGAGCCGACATTACAATTATAGAGCCAATAAAAGCCCAAGAATCAACCAGGCTCCACATCTCCCTCCAAGGCACAAATTATTATTACAACCACACTAAAATAACATCAAGCAAGGTAGAGATGCCCCAAAGGTTAATGCAAAGCCGCATGACAAGGTCATCATTTTCACTAGAAGGAGCTTCTACACTAGCATACCTTTTGTCCCAATGTCCAAGGCTCTACGCACAGACTGCAACTAGTAGACATATCTATAGGCAGCACTGATATCTCAAGCACCTGTGTAATAAGCCTCATGGTCCTCAGGTACATTTTGGGATGGGGAGAACATGGTGGGTGCAAGTTTGACCCATGGTACGACCCATGGTGGGTGTAAGATTGGGCACAAACCTGGATCATGGTAGACACAAACCTAGCCCTCCCATGGTATGACCCATTGCCGCGAGACCTTCCGCAAATCATCATGAACCTTCGGTAACCTCGTCTTTGATCCCACCACCCATTGATCCACACTAACTTTATCACCAGTGCTCATAGTTTGGGCAAATTCCTCCAACCATAGGAGATTGCCCAACTCCATCATAGCTATGGGAAAATTATTGTTTCATGTCTTAGAAATATAATAATCTTCACTCCCCATTTCAAGAAAAAAAAAAAGAGAGTTCAAGAAAGGAGAGCAGTTCGAAAAATCTTCAAGTTAGAGGAGTACACACACGCAAAGACACCTTTCGCCCACCATATGCCATCTTACCCACTCAAATGGATACTTCTCTTTTATAAAAAGGTGGGGGATATGTTAACCACTCCATAGGTTAGCATGGTTTCACCCACCCAACCTATTGTAAGGCGTTTCTCTATCTTCCATGCTCGAGCATGCACTTATCGTTTATAAGAAGATATTGGAATGTATAAAGTGGTCTTACCTTGAGCTTAATATCAAATAGGGAAAGTCTAAGGACTTCATATACATATGTGCTTAAGACTAGTAATAGAGATCACACCATTTTTAATTTTGTATGGCCTATTGTGAAAACTAGTCACTTGTACCTAAGCAATACAGAATCGTTCCCTTGTAAGAAAGTACTTGTGAGCTCTTCTTTTCTCTATTTTTTCTTCCATACATGCGATTAAATATTGCTGCTTGATTGATTCATTCTAGATAGGTTTTCTTAAATCAGGTTTCCCTCTGACATTAGCTTCTTCTTCTCCCCTCACCTTTTCTAAGACCATCATGAAAACTTTTACGAGAGAGAACCATTACAAATGCTATCTTATTTTGCCTCTATCTAGGCATAAAGAGCTTTCCCTTGACCCCATTGGCACAAGGAGCATTCCATTGTCACAACAAAGTGAGGAAACAATGAATGAGCTAGTGCACTCACATCAGCAAGTTCCATTGCACTAAGGCAAGTCCCAACGACGCATGATTCGACAAGGCTAAGATAATCACTTAACTTAAATAGATGAATAGATTGTTCAGCTACTTTCCACTATTTTCTACAAGATGCTAATGGTCCTTAGTTATGACTTCTCTCAACTACATAAGATTTGGAGGGTTAGGTATGATCATGAGTATTGGATCAACAAATTCAAAAGATTATGGAAGCTCAAACTCCTTGCTCATAATGCATGCTTCTTGTGGAAGGCCATGGTTGGGGCTCTACAAATGGATTCTAAATTGTTGGCTCTAGGAGCATGGAGAACGTTTAGCATGGGCTTCTTGAATGCCTTTCTCTAAGAAGGTTTTGAATTCATATGTCTAGATCATGGTGTATCGGTGGTTTTGACGCTAAGGTGACTTAAACCCACTAGTGGCTTGGCATGAAGGTTTTGAATTCATATGTCTAGATCATGGTGTATCGGTGGTTTTGACGCTAAGGTGACTTAAACCCACTAGTGGCTTGGCATGAGTGTTTTTGAGGCTAATATGACATAGATCCACTAGTTGCTTGGCATGAGTGTGAGGCCCTCTATGAGGGCAATTGTCTCTTCTCTTTGATTATATTCTCTTGTTTATTTGAAGTTCCGTGATCTAGAAATTCTTTGATCTTAAAAGATTCTTCTACTTGAGCATGCTTAACTCCAAACCAAAGTTAGTGTTACAAGTTTTGTGTGTAAGTCAACGACGGCTAGGATTATACACCTTTTCCTATTTTGAGAACGAGACTCATGGAGTAGTAGATTTTGATTGACATTGTTGCCACTAATGCTTTGATATTAGAGTGTTTACCTCTAGTTATTTACCTCTAGTGTATTACCTCTGGTGCACCTCTCTACGCCTTCATCTATTGCTTTGGTGTCTCTTGGAGAAGGGCCATGGCATAGGCAAGGTTGAGGATTCATCTATTACTATGGTGTCTCTTAGATAGAGAAAAGAAGGTCCATGTCATAGCGAGGATGGGGATTTATATATTGCTTTGGTGTCCCTCGGAGAGAATAAAGAAGGCCCATGTCTTAGCAAGGTTGAGGATTCATATATTGGACACGGTAAAGAAGGCCCATATCATAACAAGGTTGAGGATTCATATATTGGACACGGTAAAGAAGGCCCATATCATAACAAGGTTGAGGATTCATATATTTCTTTGGTGTCTCTTGGATATTGGACAACAAGGTTCAGGATTCTTCTATTCCTTTCTATTGCTTTGGGGTCTTCAGCGAAGTCTTTATTGATGTAAAAAGAAATTGGTATATCAATAGAAAAGACCATATTAGGGAGTTTGAAAAAATCCCAACACCCATTTTGCAAGATTAAAAAATGGGAGCCACGGTAAACCCTTTTAAGATTTTGTCAAAACCCCCTCATGTAACATATTGTTAGAAATATCCTGGAAGAGTAGGTTCCAAATCCACATTCTCTAACAACTTTGGAATTGGTATACTCACGATAAACCAAAAATTACATTTAAAAGAAAAATCCCAAAGTAATGGGATTTTCCCAAACTCCCTAATATGGTCTTAAAAGTCCCAAGTTGTTAGTTATAGCATACATCTATGTTAGAATTTAAGGGTGGTTGAGAGACTCCTCTATGATTATGTGGAAATCTTTAAGTGTATAGTATCCATTTATTCTAGCTTGAGTCTATTTTTGGACTACTATGTAATGAATCTTCTCTTGTAATTATGTTTGAAAACCCTCAATCATTTTTATATCGAGGGTATTTTGATGTTAACAACTAGCATTGTGTTGGGGATTCTCTCTCATGATATCACCTTACTCTTAGTTAAATGTCATTATGTAATATTATCTAATATATTTTACTCTTGGTCAAATGCCATTATGTAATGTTATCTAATATATTTTACTATTTATCTTTTTTTTTAAAAGTCTACTAAGATTGATACAATTGTAAAGATCTCTAAAGGTCTACAACTTTTCTTTTAAGATCATGTCCAACAATTTTCTTTTCCAACATCTTTTCAATCACCCACGCCAATTAAAGTAAAGAGTAAAAGAATTACATATTTGAAAAACTTTTAAGTTTTAATTAAACAATTAAACTAATATTCACTCCCAAAATAGAATCTACTTATGAAAATTTTAATTCTCTTAAATTTAAGAAAAAAAAAGTACAATCTTGACTTAAAATCAACTCTACTAGCTTAAGAAATATAAGAAATTAAATAATTAACTATGATCATAATATGATACTATTATTGATTAATTAAGTAATTGATCATAATATGCTACTGAATAAGACTTTTTAGTGCTCAATAAACAACCTTTAATTAGTTTCTTCAAAAATATTTTTTAGTAACAATAATGTAAGTATCTTAGTGTATTACAACTTACGAGAAAAAAGAGGGAGGAGAGAAATCACACAAAAAGATCTTATAAATAAGCAAAACGTTTAGAAAAAACTCATTTCATAGACAGACAATTAACGTCAATCTACAAATCAATAAAGCACACATAAAGTAAAAAATTTTAACTCTTTGCTGCACTTAAATGCTGACTATCTAGCCCAAACTTATTTACATAGATGTACCATTAATTAATGGCTTAGAATTTTTTGCAAGGTTAGACATTCATAACTTTATACGTTTCGACTTTTTACTTGTGCACTCGCAAGGTTAACAATCATGTAAGCCTACGTGTTGCATATGATATTCAAGACTTAGCTTAAATTAAGTGGAGATTAGCCAAGATTATGGCTACAATAGTTCATTTGCGAATAAATCATACTCGATTTCCCTTCAAGAGACCATCAAGAGAGATTGAGGCTGGTAGCGTTCGGGACCTTTCCATCAGGTTCTTGGAGAGAGAAAGAGCTTCGACCATGTCTGCCTTACTACACAAAAAACCCTCAAGAAGCTAGTGAATGCGTACCACACGAGGGAGCATAAATATTTGCTTTTGAGATGTGGCTGGCAGAGAGAGAGAGAGAGAGAGAGAGAGAGAGAGAGAGAGAGAGAGAGAGAGAGAGAGAGAGAGACACTGAAAAATGAACCAGACGCGAACGAGAGAGAGAGAGGGGGGCGGGGGGGCAAGGAGAGGCTGGAGAAAAAGATGCTCAGTGAAACATGTGTTTTTTAACATGCCATAAATGGAAAATTATAAAAGATTTCGAGCTAGAATAAAAGCTACCCAAACCTTGGCAATGTCAATGTTAATTGGCAAAAGCAATGTGGTTAAAGATACTCCATAAATAATAATATGGTCGAGCACACACAGTTGTAGGCTAAACACACTATTAAATTTAAATAAAAACACACACACACACACACAGCGTTACCCACACACACAGAGAGTTAAATGGAGCCTACTACCTGGGGCTTCCGAATTCCGAGAGCCGGGGCCTGTAGGGGAGAAGACGATGACCGCTAGCTGGACGTCACACAGCACCGAGAGCTCGTAAGCCTTCTTGAGGAGGCCGACGCGACGCCTGCTGGAGAAGGTTACCTGCCTGTCCGAGCTGGGGCCATGGGCAGCTTCCTCCCGCCGCCGCCACCATGGCAGCTGGAGTACTGAGCTGCTGCTTTCTCCATCACTCAGCAAAAATGTAGAAAGAAAACAAGCGGAAGCTGCACGTTCCTCTTGTGCGCTTCTGGTGCGCGCAGAATATTAGAAGAAGCAAAGCCCTTCCTGCCCCTTATGTATTATTCTCAACAGGACAAACGTGTCACTTCTCTTCCACGTCCGCGTAAAAGCACCGGAGCTCTGCACATGGGCCGATTTGCCCGTTCGATGTCCAAGGAATATTTTCTAGCTTTTTGCATTGACGTTTTTTTTATTAGTACTAATTAGTGGTATAGACCCAATACGAGGCATGGTGAGAGTGGTATAGACCCAATACGAGGCATGGGCGATCGGCTCACATAGACCATGTATTCATAGAAAATTAGAACACTTCTGTTTATGGAGAATATTTTTCTTCTAATGACCTAAAGAAAAGGACAAATATATATATTTTTTACAAAACAAGCATAGATATATGACCAACAATATAAAAATGATTGATATACTTGTTCATAATTTCACTCTGACAAGATCTCTAACAAGATCAAAGTCAACTAAAGATAAAGGAGAAGATTTTTGAAAAGTGTTAAAAAAATTTTGATTGATGTAATCAAAGTTTGTACTAGTTGATATTCTCCAAGTTTATTAATTTTAGGTTGTCACTTTGATGAAGACAATGATGTTATATATAGTTTAGAGAAAATGCTTCATCTACGTTATCTAAGGATTCAAGTAATAGTTTTTAGGAAAGTCATAGTGTAGACACTGGTGAAGAGAGTAGCTCAATGGTGACAATATGTTTTTTAGCCATTTCTCTAGTGTAGAATTATTTTAAAACTATAAATTTGAATCATCAAATTATTGTGAGAATTATGAAAGGATGCATTTTTCATTTCCTTGTACGAGTACTTGTACCCAAAATTTGAGCCACTTTTTACATTATTATTATTCTCAAGTATTTTTAAAATGTAATTAAGAATAATAATTCTTAATTATTTAAAAAATAAAATACTTTACTCATGTGAGTAAAGAGTTTCAAATTTTCTTAAAAATCACCTCTACTTTTAGGGAATCTTCTGAAGATGCCAAATATTTCACCTTACCATGTAATATTACTGAATAATTTGAATTTTTTCTAAAGGCATTCACAATACAAACCCCCTCATCGCATTACCCTAAATATGTCTTTTATCACATGCTTTAACACTAAGGAAATTCACAATACCAACCCCCCCCCATTGCATTGCCCCAAATATGTCCTTCATCACATGCTCTTACACTAAGGACATGCAAAGCCTAACTTTACATCACACCTCATGGTCACAACTCCTAAATGTTTATTAAACAACACCATAGTTTCGAATGCTCGCCACATCAAGCCCTATATAAAGTGTGTTATGCTTTCGCTTGATTTTTTTTACCGTTTAAGGTGGAAAGGAATGTTTGGTTCCTTTCATAAATCACACATAAAATTTAACATTCAATAAACTACCAAATCTAAAGTAAAAGCCCACAATTTATTTATTAAATTTATTAAAATCCAATATTTACAACTCTTCAAAAAAATTACCTTTAAAAATAATATTTTATTACATTATCATCAAGACAAGCACAACCACATGAAATCTCAATCACTCGTCTCCTTTTAGAATTTATTGTTTAAAAAAAGGCTATATTTGATTTCTTAAACTATGTCTCACTAGTTATGTTACATTCTTAAGAAAATAACATATTCTTTGCAATCATAAACCTTGACAATGATTTGAGATATGAAGCAGAAACGTGGCACTATGAATGAACGAAGAACCAATCAATGCTCAAAGTTTTTGAACTTTATGAGGTTGTTTCCACTATGTTAGTTCATGTGATTTTCTTATATTTTTTAAAGTGAAATAGATAAATAATGCTCAAAGAAAGGGGAAATCCTATCAAGCCACCAAGTACACTTATTTCGAAGGTTTATTCTTATGCATGATAGAATGTGGCTTTAGAGAAAGTATGATTTCCTTGATGTCAATAAAGAAATGCACATGGGATGGATTTCCTTGATCTTAACTACACATGTATCTTTATCTCCACATAAGGAAGCACTATATTTGTGCTTTCTCCATTTGAGATGATAGTACACATCACATGATGCATCTCTAAGATGCTTTCCTTTTACTATTTAAAGTCTTGCAATTACAAATAGAGCCACTTGTATACCACAATCATGTGGTAATGATGTATGCCGAGTGAAAGGTGTTCTTGCCATTTCACCTAGAAAACCTTGCATACAAGATCCATGCATGACAAAAGGGTAATACAAAGTTACTCTAGCTTAGTATCTTTAAAAGCATATATTTATAAACTCCCATTAGCATACATACATCGATATACATCGATAGAAGCATGTTAACGTGCTACACGGTTTTGGGTCCATCATTGGAAAGCTCTTGAAGAAGAGAATATTTATGTATAATCTCTGAAAAATTCTAATTTTATTTGCAAAATTTTTTACCACATGTCCATTTTTTATGTTAGCACTGCTGAAAAGCATTGGTAAAAACCTAAGAAAGCGTAGCACGTTAACATGCTTCTACCCACATCCTTACTATAAGTCAATCACTTTGAAAAGTGTTTAAAATGAAATTTAAACCCTCTCTTAGGTTAGAGAACACATTTCTCACCCTTATTTAGGGTTATTGGAGTTCTATGAGCAGTCCCATATGAAAGTAAAGCCACACTCTCTCCACACCATGTGTTTAGAGGCAAGGAAAATACGTATTCTCTCCACACCATGTGTTTAGAGCGGAGGAAAGACACACTCTCTCCACACCATGTGTTTAGAGGTAAGGAAATCCACACTCTCTCCACACCATGTGTTTAGAGGCAAGGAAATCTACACTCTCCGCACACCATGTGTTTAGAGGCAAGGAAATCTGCACTCTCTCCACACCATGTATTTAAAGACAAGGAAAGCCACACGCTCTCCACACCATGTGTTTAAAGGTAAGCAAAAGCTAATGGTTAAGGTAGGGTACTTGCTAGCAATACTCTCCCTTTTCCTGTTATACAAGTGCAACACCTTTAAGTGTCTTGGCATTTAGGATGCACTAGATTATTGTAGGCTATGTATGGCAGAGTATGAGGAAGGATGTTTACCATTGGTGGAGAAGCTCCTATGAAGAAAGGAAGGAGAATGCTACACCATGAGTTAAGGAAAACCATTATTTCATATGGAGCCTTTGAGAAGTGGGGTCTGGGTGCAATGGGCCCTCTACTGACCATTGCAAGAGGGAAGAGTTATATCTTAATAGGTGTAGATTATTTAACCAGATGGGCTAAGGCAAGCTGTATAAAGAATATTTTTGCTAAGGAAGTGGTCAAGTTTATTTTTTGAAGATATTTGTGCAAGGTTTGGTATGCCCTTAGAGTTGTTGAGAGATCTAGGACTTGGTTTGAAAGGTCGGATTGTACAAGAGGCAGTGTAGCAGAGGGAAATAATTTGGTTCAGAGAAGAGGGAGTGTAGGAGTCTAGAGAATTGGCCAAGAGGAGTGTTCCTTGGATTCTTAGAAGCATCTCTGTTAGATACTTGAACCTATTGGTTTTCTCCCTCATAGTAACTATTTGTTTTGAAGGTATCTTTGAGGTAGTGTTGCCAAGATCTTCCTATGGGAGTTCCTTGAGTTTTTTTATGTGTTTTTTCCCTTTATTGTGATTATGACCATGTCTCGAGCTATTGGACACAGTCATGTTTTGTGTTTGATCTGAGAAGCAGAGAGAGAAGCTAGGTTTCATCTATTGTGTTGATCAAGTGGTTGTGATGTATGGGTTTGTTTGCATCAAGTTCATGTTGAAGAAGGTCTCTATATGTCTGTGTGATGATTGGAGGACTTTTTTTTTCAGAATCCAATGATGTCTCTGTGTACATGACCTTTGTTAAGAGACATGTTGAAGAAGGTCTCTATATGTCTGTGTGATGATTGGAGGACTTTTTTTTCAGAATCCAATGATGTCTTTGTGTACATGACCTTTGTTAAGAGAGGGTTCAATGTCAAATAGGTGTCAGCTAGACACCAGAGTTATTAGCTGTGGGGGGTGTTAGGATCTTGCTTTGGCTTGTTTGGGTTGGGGGGAGTGTCCCTGAGTCACAAATGACTGTTTGAGGGTTTTCAGAGCTTAGTTGTCAGAAGTCATATAGCTTGGTGGTCTAGTAGGGTTTGTGTGGCAACAGCGAGTCATTTGTTGTCAGCTAGGGGATTCTAGGTTTAGGCCTTGACTTGGTTTAAGTGATTTGAGCCTATGGAAGTGTTATCTGACATAGAGGAGAGATTTCCTGCAGCATCAAGTTAGTTGTTTGGTTGGATAAAGTAATATCTCAGGCAGTTAGGAATCAGCTGAGGTCAACAGAGTGTTGGTGAGGTGTCATCTCTTCTATATTGGTGTTGTTTAAGAGTTGGGAGAAAACTGAGGACATTTGGAGGAGACCTGTATTTTATTGAAGGATTTTGTATCAGCAAGTTTTGTGTTTGACTGTTGAGATAGTTTTCAGAGGCGATAGTCGAAAAAGGTTAGGAAACAATTAGCCAAGGTTTCAGGAGGATCTTGAGATTGTGTTTAAAGGGTCAGCTGACATTGGAGGAAAGTTGAGGATCATGGGGAGGAGAATTTTTTTGCTACGGACAAGTGGGGGATATCTAAGGCAGAATTCTAAGACAAAACCAGCATGAGTCTAGTCAAAAGGTAGTTGAAAGACAGTCAGTTGAGGTTCTAGTGAGGCCTTAGGAATGTGGTTATCTTGTTCGTGGATGCTAAAGGATTAGAGAGGACATTTGAGGATAAGTTTTGGATTGGGAAGACCATCCAATTTTGGAAGTAGAGGACGACAAAATTTGACTAGTCTAGATCAGCTCTGGAGGAGGTATCTATCAACAGAGATAGAGATTAGTTGAGGGCAGTTACATAGTTCTGAAGGGTTTTAAGACACGGATTCTGACAACTTGGTATACTGAAAAGCATAATTCTGACACGAAATAAAGGGAGGACTTCAAAGGTAGTTTTTGTCCATCTTTGTGGAGCTGAAGGTGATTCTGGTCAGCTGGGTGTCAGATGAAGTTAGGAGGGGTTGTGAGAAGATAGATTAGAAGCATTAGTGATCAGTGCTACTGACCTTAGAGGACAACTTGAATAGGTATATTAATTGATTTGGGAGGTTGGGAGGGTGCTGGGGTGTTCTATTTTGTCAGCTGAGGGTCAGGGATCATCAACTGGGATTGTTGGTGCCTTCTGTTGTTGTGGTGTTGACTAGAATACCTTTCAGGATTTTGTTTATGGACTTTTCTTGACCATTTTCCTGCAGGTAGCAGACTGTTGATTTCTTATATATGATCATATGTTGCTTTGTCATCTTCTTAATCATTTGATTGAAGAAGTGGATCCCTTGATCTGTTGACTATCCTTTGATCTCTGGACATATACTATGGAAAGGACAAGTCAGAGAGGAATTACAGCATCTCATCATACCATCTTGGTCTCTCTCCATCTATGATGAAGAGCTGAGCATCTTCCACTTCATCTAGATTTTCTCGTGACTCTAGCCTGGACAAGAAATATGCCCCACTGCATGCTTGTTTCTTGGGGTGTGCTTGATAGTGAACTCAAACTCTTGTAATAACAGCATGCATTTGGCTAATTTTCATACCAGGTTTGGTTTGTTTACCAAGTACAAGAGTGGTTTTTGATCCACATTAAATTCAAACACATTATCTAATAGATAATGCCCAAATTTCTTGATTGAGTTGATCATTCCCAATGATTCTAGTTTCTATGGTGGAGTAGTTTCTAGCTTAAAAAACCTTTTACTTCTATTGTAGACCGGTTGGAGCTAGCCCTCTTGTGACTCCTGCATCAAAGAACTACCAATGGCAAAATCAGAAGCATCCACAAATACATAGAACGCCAGATCAAAATTTGTATTAAAGGGGTTGTTATAGCCAATTATCACTCTCCTTGTTTGAGCTATAGGTATTTAGAAGCTTGCACATGTTTGGGGGCTATTTGAAGTTGCAGTGGGGGCTAAAGTGGTTGTTATATCCAATTATTAGAGTCATTTCTATGGATCACTCTCCTTGCTTGAAACTGATAGGAATTTGGAAGATTTCACATGTTTGGGGGCTAGTCAAATGGGGGTTAAAGCAGTTGTTGTAGCCAATTTTTTGAGTTATGTCTTTGGATCACTCTCCTTGCTTGAAGTTGATAGGTATTTGAAAGCTTGCACATGTTTGGGGGGTAATTGGAGTAATTCCATTATGGTCATTGAACTATTCCACTACAAGTGAAAGGAGGGGTATATAGTCTATAATGAGTTACTTTATACCTTTACTCTCAGAGGGAGTGAGGAGAGGGCAATGCAAGGGTCTTTTCAAGAAATTCTAGCCTTCTTCTTGATTCTACAAATGTGGTAACTTTTCAAAGTGTCTTGCCATCTACGATGCACTAGCAAGGTTTTTGAGGTGGTCATTGTAGCTACGTCTACTAACACTATCAAATCCCTTGACCAGAGAGTGGGTTGTAGAAACATAGCATGCACATAAATTCCTACTAAATTAAAGAAAGGGGGAGGAGGTGCTCAAGGTTAAGATTGGGAATGCATTATTGAATGTGGTCAAGGCCCCAACAACTTATGACACATTTGTCAAAAGGATCGATAGGCCCCACACCCACTTCTCATTTGTGTTGCTACATCCTTAAGAAATATTACAACATGAAGATTTCCAAAGTCTAGCCATGGTTTATCCCCAAGCCCCAACTACTCGTTGTACCTTGTTCTTCATAGACACTACACATGACTTTGGAGTTACATAGTACTATGTGTGTAGATTATACATGGGTGGATGCATGGTAAGGTGGTACACTTTGGACCAGTAGAAATAACGGTTTTTGGGTTGTGGTTTGCAACTTGGAAATGAACTTTGAATTGGAAAAAAAATGGAAATATTTTGAAAACTAAGAAAAGAAAATGTACATAACTGAAAAAATAGTGGGGGGATAACTGAAAGTGGCAGGGCAATTATTATTATTTGTATGTATTCTCTACATTCACTACCTTATTCGAAAAACTCAAAGTCAGCAGATCTCTTCTGTCTTCCTCTCCCCCATTGATAGCAGCTAGCGACTTGAGAACATATCTGCATCTTCGGTGATGGCTAACTCGAAGGGAAGCGGTGAAGACACAAAGGTGGCCCTTCTCTCTCTCTCTCTCTCTCTCTCTCTCTCTCTCTCTCTCTCTCTCTCTCTCATCGCTCATCAACTTGCTAATCGAGCTCCATAGATGTTGGTGGTATTGAGCTCAATATATGAGAGACAAAGAGAGTGTGTTTTCCTGTCTAACCAATGTTTCCTACATGCCAGAAGCGGGCACCCACCAAGTCTTGCCACCCGAGGTTAGAGATAGAGCCATTGAAAGAATTTTTTTAGGACTTTAAAGAATTGTTTCAGAGTGTATGGTCTCAATCTTGAGGGGGAGGATGCAAGGCATCTAACTCCCAAAATGAGGTTCCACCAAAGCATTGGCTAAGAGTGTTTTCAGAGCTACAAGAGAAAGACAAGAAGGTGATGTTGCGAATGGCAAAGCAGAAGCACTACCTACCTTTGTATACATTATATAAACAGGTTTACCAAACTACACCCTCAAACTATTATGTGGGCCTTCAATTTACCCGAGGCTACGTCTAGTAGGTCTGCACTGGTCCTATGAAGTGGGCTGTATTTGCTGAGCAGGTTGTTAAGAAGACAAGTGTCGATGGTAATTGCACAAAAAAAAGAACTCAGGGGATGTGCAAAGTAGGTGTACAATCAATGTCATCTATGAGCTGTGGTGTAACACTATCTCAGGACGCATACACTCCGTTGGCTTAGGGTAGTCTATATGAGGCAAAGGTGGAGGTCTCAAGTCAGGTGCAGACATTGGTGGGGATGACATTTTACTGAATACCAAGTGTAGCAAAGAAGCTGCATTGATGGCAGCGAGGGTAGAGGAGGCAAAGTGCAGCTTGCATTGCATTGAAGGTGAAATTGAATACCACACCATGATGCGTCCATCAAATAACATGCCCCCCGGATGCACAAGAACAAGCAGAGCAGCAGCTTGAAGATAAAAAGACCGTATTAGGTAAAGTGGGAAAAATCCCATTCCCACATTGAAAAATTGTATGCATTTATTCTAGAATCTACCTTCTTCAACCTAGTATAAAAAATTTAAAAATGGTTTGCTTTATGAAGTGCTGCTAGATCGAACCTAGCTTGATCTTAGAAATAGAAACTTAGGTTTCAAGATTTTTCAGATCCACCACTTGAAGGTATCCTTATATACACAACCACTACAAATTAACATTATTAAGGATAGAAAGAGTCTCCTTGGAGTAGGATGCACTTTGTGAAAATTACGATTATAAATTTTCATTTTGATGAAGCTAATTCTACTAAAGAAATAATAAAACTTTTGCATTAACAACCAAAAGATAGCTGGATAAAAGGAGTCCCCTTAAAGTAGGATGCACTGTGGATGCATAAGAGGAGTCTCCTTAGACTAGGATGCACTCCATCTATGAATTTATTTATTGTGTTAAAAATTGTTCAATGCATTGCAAAGATACACAATTGAACAGTCTGCTCCCAAAGTTGGCCAAATTACAAAGATCCTCTATATTTTATTATACTAGAGACCATATTCAAAGACCATTTACATTCAATTATAAAATGAAGTAACAAAATGTGCTAGTATCATGGGGGTGTAATTTTGATTTTAAGGGGTTCTAGCTCCACCACATGGTAGAGCTAGAATTTTGAGCTAGCTCTACCATGTGGAGCTACAACACATTGAGGAGCATTTAAAGATTTTTAGATCCACCACTTGGCCATTCTACAGTCCATAAGAAACCAAGATATAACATTTGATTGATATAGACCCCCAATTACAAACATTGATACAAGAGATTGCATTTTGAGAGTCCCCTTAGAGTAGGATGCACTCTCCAATTTTAAAGCTTCATTGTAATGAACAAGACAAAATGAACAAGATTTTATAAATTGAGGTGGTGAGTGTATTATACTTATATATACAATCGCTACAGATTAACATTATTAAAGATAGAAAGAGTCTCCTTGAGTAGGATGCACTTTGTCAAAATTACGGTTAAAAGATTTCATTTTGATGAAGCTTATTCTACTAAAGAGTCCCCTTAAAGTATGATGCACTTTGTCAATAGATAAAAGGAGTCTCCTTAGAGTAGGATGCACTCCATCTACGACTCCATTATAATAAAACATTGTAAATGAAACTGAATTTATTTTTTTGTGTTAAAATATGTTCAATGCCTTGCAAAAGGCACACAATTGAACAGCACGCTCGCGAAGATGGCCAGATTACAAAGACCCTTTATATTTTATTATAATAGAGACCATTTACAAAGACCATTTACATTCAATTACAAAAGGGAGTAACAAAATGTACTAGTGTCATGGGGGTGTATTGGTTGAATGAGGTATTGAGCTTCTTTTTAAGCATGTTCATTTTGTGTACTCACAAGATTACACACTTAGATTATTCTCTCAATTATTATCTTGATTATCATCTTGATTGTTGAACACATTGTAGTAGCTATCATTGAGTTTCAATGTATTCTTGTTGTTGTACAAAACATGGAGACCCCAAAAGAAATGAACTTTTTTGAAGAAAACTCGTGTAGTTATTTATCTGAAATGGACAATGTAGCGAGATATTTGACTTGTTGCTCATATTGAGGTGTCTAGCTAGCATGGGCTAGCAGTCCAACGTCAATCACTTTATCTCTTCACTTTAGATCTAGCACTTGTCTGTTATAGAGCTGAAAAGGATTTCTTGATCCATGACTTATCCATTCTAGATCCTGTTCCACCACTTGGACATTATAGAGCTAGACTTCAGTGGATGCAAGCTCCACCAAACGGTAGATCTAGACTCAAAATTCTAGTCGTATTTTATGACTTCCAAAGGTTTAGGTATACCACACATGGATACTAGCTCCACCATGTGGTAAGGCCAAAATTCCATGAAGAGACCATGGATGCTACCTCCACCACATGGTGGAGCTAGAGCTCAATAAGATACCACATGGTGGAGCTAGCTATCTCCATGAAATTATACAGCTAGACTTCAATGGATGGTAGCTCCACCACATGGTAGATATAGACATAGAATGCTAGCTCTACCAACGTGGAGCAAGAACGCATTGAAAGAACCAAGATCTACCATTTGTTCAATCTAGACTCCCAAGTAAAAACATTGATACAAGAGATTGTATATTGAGAGTCCCCTTAGAGTAGGATGCACTCTCCAATTTTATGACTGCATTGTAATGAACAAAGACTAAATAATTTGAAACAAGAATTTATAATTTGACATGGTGAAAGTTTCCTTATATACACAACTACTACAAATTAACATTACTAAAGATAGAAAGAGTCTCCTTACAGTAGGATGACCTTTGTCAAAATGATAGTTAAAAGTCTTCACCTACTCTTACTAAAAAAATAATAATTTGCAAACTTTGACCAAAAGATAAAAGGATAAAAGGAGTCCCCTTAGAGAAGGATGCACTCCATTTATGACTCAATTATAATAAGACATTGTAAATGAACATGAATTTATTGCTTGTGCTAGAATTTGTTCAATGCTTTGCAAAGGCAAACATTTGAATAATATGCTCCATAAGAGGCCTGATTACAATATCATATTTCAATATATGGCTTTTTATTACATTAAAAAGGCCAAAATACTTGCATCCTCTACATTTGATTATATTAGGGACAAACAAAATCAGCTTCATGGTGGTGTATTACTTTCATGATGCCTCCTCTTGTTGCTTTGCTTGATTTGTACTCTCTGCTTGCCTCTCTGCCTCAGCTTCAGCCTCCTCTCTTTGCTTTCTTTGAATTTCAAGTTGTTCCTGTCTCTCTGCCTCAGCATCAGCCTCCTGCTGTTACTTCCACATCTCTGCCTTTTTCCTATTCTCTACTTCCAATTTCTCTTCTTCAAGCCATTTCTTCATCACATCATCTGAGAATTGGTTAGGTTTTTCTTCAAAGGCATTATCCCATGTATACTCTTGCCGATCTTCATTCTGTAGCCATAAAAACAACCAATTTCTTAAATCTTCTGTCAAAAAACCATACCTTTCCTTGGAAGGTTGATGGTATAATTCTCGGACTATTAACCAGGTTCCTCGTTCATTCTTAAACACCTTATAGTAGCTATCATCAATTATCAATGTATTTTTCTTGTTGTACAAAGGATGGAGACCCCAAAAGGTCTCAATCTTTTTAAAGAAAACTTGTCTATTCTGCACAACCCATGTGGATTTTGAACAATGCTCTTGTGAGAGAACACCTGCAAACTTGGGCTTTTGTTGTGGAAATACTGTGTCAATTATTCCAGAGAGCTTAGTTCTCCTACATGCGCTCCAAATAAAAACATAAAAGAATTGAATACACCAATCTAAGAACTCATGTGCACATAGGACATAACGATATTGGTTAATTGGATATTTTACCAACTCGTTGCTATAAGGAGGATCCTTCTCATCATATTGGGTTTCGACAACATGGCACAACAAACCATTAAGGTTTAGAATAATAGCCCTCCTATCATCCTCTTTGCGTAGGGGTACGCATATTGGGTCTGACGAATACCATGTCAGTATGATAACCCCCTCGGAGGGATGTACAAAGCGCAACCTTGCATCAATTTCCCGTAGACGGTCAAGACGGCGCTGAACCAACTGTCTTCGTACACTCTGGATTTTCTTGGACATGTGACGTACTAATGCTCTGTGACGAAGAAGTCACCTCTGCCAATTAGAATCAATCACATGACCTGGAAAAAAATGAGCATGCTTAATGATAAAGGTGTGCATGTGGGGGAAGGCATGTTACAACTACTTTTATGCAAAGATAGATTTTAAACAATTACAAAACAAATGTGACTATGCACGCTAACATTAAACTATATACTGTTCTAAAATGTTGACTTTAGTTGCATTACAAAATGACTCAAGATGCAAAGACTCTTTCCATTTGATTCTAAAAAGATGCGACAAAATGTGCTAGCAGGTATCAAAATGTGGTGAAATTAGAATGCATTGATCTAGATCAACCACGTGGTAGAGCTAGAATGCACTGTTCTAGCTCAACCATGTGGTAGGGCTAGAATATTTTTAAATCTAGTTCTACCATGTGATAGAGCTATATCAAAGTATTCTAGCTCGATCCCATGGCAAAATTAGAAATAATATTTGAAGTCCAGCTCTAGCACGTGGTAGAGCTGTATCAAAATATTTTAGATAGACCCCATGGTAGAACTAGAATGGTTAGAAGTCCAACTCAACCATGTGTGGTGACGTGGAAGAGCTAGAATGCATTGATCTAGCTCTACCATATGGTAGAGCTAGAACGCTTTCAAGTCTAGCTCTACCATGTCGTGGAGGTAGAATGCTTTGATCTAGCTCTACCATATGGTAGAGCTAGAACGCTTTCAAGTCTAGCTCTACCATGTCGTGGAGGTAGAATGCTTTGAAGTCTAGCTCTACCATGAGATGGAGCTAGAAGGCATTGATCTAGCTCTACCATAGTCCATATATGTAGGAATTAAAATCATAAGACAAAGATCAAGCTTCCATACATTTTCAAATTAGGAGGCCCCTTATAGTAGAGTGCACTCCAACATTTATAAAATTATTTGAAGAGTAATACATTTGCCACTACTTTAAAAACAAGACAAAATTTCTTGTCAATTCATGATTGCAAAAAGATAAAATTCCTCCAAAAAAAATACAATCCTTGGTGACAAATGGCTTCTTTAAGTGAATACTCCTTGGAACAATATCCTTGAAATAAATCTGCAAGAAACCATCATAAATTAAGTTTCTTCATTGTGAATACACAATTGTTGTATAAAATCATGTATTTAGTTATAATTATCATTTATGTTGGATAGTACCTTAGTTATTTCTATCACGTTGGAGAAGATTGTACTCATTTAACACCTTGTTTATGAAAGCCCTTGCATTGGCTGCCTTCAACTGTGTTGTGGTAGAACCCAATTTTCTAGCTAGAGAAATCACTTGTGGTCCCCTCATGCTAGCAATACTGACTCGTTCTTTTGCCATAATTTCTATTATCTCTTCTCTTTTGTTTTCATATTGTCTCGCTAATACCTCTTGATTGTTGACATACTTTTGTATAATCTCTGATAGTGGTAGCCTATCAGTGTAGATTGTCTTCTGTGACCAATTTAAATTGCGCTTTCTCCAAAAATCTACCACACCTCTATATTCATTTTCATTGGATACTGGAGGTTGTCCGTAGCGATTAGAGCCAATGATCT
Organism: Cibotium barometz; assembly: GCF_041138505.1. NCBI lineage: Eukaryota > Viridiplantae > Streptophyta > Polypodiopsida > Cyatheales > Cibotiaceae > Cibotium > Cibotium barometz. The sequence goes on along the minus strand of NC_141051.1, from coordinate 48,722,857 downwards.
CACGCACATCTTCACTCTCATCAAGCTGCAATAAGTAAGGGAGCAGCTCATCAATGAGAATATTGTCGACCATCCTTTCTTCATCAAACTTTGCAGGATATATACAATTATTATCAGGAGAAGCACATCCCTTGTATGGAGAGTCATCAATAAGAACCGTTTTACGAGCATCACAATCAAAACATGAAGCAATTTTTGACAATGGCTTGAACATTGCCTGAACTGTTGGATTATCAGGTCTAGCTATTTTACCACTTTTATCCTTCTCGCAAGCCTCTTGAGCCCAAACTACAAAAAAAGGCAATATCTCTCCTGCTCTGTCTTGTAATATTCTCAATATTTGAAGAACATTACTCTCTGTCGCTGTTGACCAGATTCCAACATTAATATTTTTTAATAAAATCTTCAAGAATTGGATACATCCTGGCCTTAGTACAATATATCGTTTTGAATCCATTTGAATAGTTTCATGTATTGAAGATGGTTGTTGTTGACAACGTTTCAGTAGTAGACCATTCAGGTCCAACACAATTGTCAACACAGATTTCTTGGAGATAGCAGTGTCGGCACTTCTTGGTACTTCTTCTTCAGGCTGGAAACTCTCACCCATTGCTTCATTTGTTGGAGATTTAGGTACCCCAATCTCATTGTCAGCATTTGTCTTTAAACCTTCTGGATGGACATCACTGAATGTGTGGGAGAAGCTCTCATCCACAGTTTGATTGTGGCATTCCGCCGTAGCTACTTCACTTGGTGCTACTATCTCAATTTCGGGATCTAAAAGAAAAAAAAAGTAACATTGACTCAACAATCTTTCAAACTAAAAGAATTTACAATTGTAACACTCACTCTTAACACATGTTTATTGGTGTAATCTAAAAGAAAATCATGTTTGGATACCAATTATAAATTCTAGTTGCTCACTCTAGAATTGGAGGGTTTAAAATGGATTTCCAAATACACCCATTATTCTAGCTCTACCGTTTGGTAGAGCCAGTTTGCAAGGGAGCTCTTGTTGGAAGTAGCCCTTGAGATCCACTCTTGATCCACTCTTGAGCTCCAAGAGTAGGTGGAGGTGAGAAACACAAAACCACTCAACTATATGGTAAAGCTAAAATTTTAGATGTTTTTGATTTTCCATATGGTAGAGCTGAAATTTATAAGTCTTGCTTTACCACGTGGTTGAGTTGGGGATCAAGATAGCTTCTTTATGGGTGGAGCCAGTAGACTTCCATAGGTTCTAGGTCTAGACTTCAATGGGTTCTAGATCATCGCACGTGACAAGAACCAAGGAGCTAGAATTGCATTTGAACTAGCTCTGGTGGAGCTAGAAATGCATTGGCCTAGCTCAACCATATGGTAGAGCTAGACTTAAATGGATGCTCTGCAAAAACTGTCTTTGGGGGGGGGTGCATTGGCCTAGCTCCACCACTTTGAAGAAGTAGCTAGACTTTAATGGATTCTTGGTCCACCACTTTGAAGAGATAGCTAGCTCCACCAAATTGTAGACCTATTGAAATCTAGATCTACCACAAGATAGGATTGAAGTAAATGAGAGGATCTCTAGCTCTATCATCTTAGATTTATAAGCAAGATTTTCAGATTCACCAACTGGCCATTGTGCGACCACTAAGTAGGCTTTCCAAATTCACCAATTGGTTATGTAAAAAGTGAATTTGTCAATGAACATGTTAGGATCCATAACTTGGTGATTCTAGATTCCAAAGCCCAATTTGGAGAGAGCTACAAAAATACTACTAAAAAATGAACCAAGGATATAACAAGTCAAAACATCACCAAATCAAAGTATTGAAGATACAAGGAAAGCCCATTAAGAAGTTACATACTGTCTTCAAAATCCAAAAAATCTCGAGCTGAACGAACTTCACCATGGCTCGATCTTTCCGTGGTATTCCTTGGATTGTTAGAAATAGGCGGTACTGGTTGCTCATTTCTTGACTTTGCAAAGTCAAGAAGCCTTGTTCCCATCTTTCTTTGATCTTCAATACTCTCCACTAGGCAAATCACTTCCTTATTTAGTGCTAGCCCTAGCTCGATGATGTAGCCATTACTGAAAAGATCAACAAGCTTGCAGCCTTCTCTGCAATACTTTCGAATACATTGCTTGATCAAAAGATTCTTCTTGATTCTTAGAAACTCAATGTCTGGGATAGTTTTAACATCTTCATTATCTATATCGAGAAGTCCAGTATCCAATATTGTCGCTTGTGTACCTGGATCAGGAACATCTGCTAGTCCTTGAAAGGCATCTCCCTTGCTGAAAAACACTAAGGATGTGAAGAACTCTATTGCACCAATGCATCGGTTGTCACGTCAAAAATGCAATGCCCCATTATACTGTTCCTTTGCTATGCCACTCAAATTTTTTAAAGCATTTTGCAAGTGAATAAAATCTGTAATATTTAGAAAGGTAAGCAACACATATTGGGATGGCAAAGATCTACCAGCTGCTGTAATAATCATAATGCCGTTCAAAAGATTGCAAAATGATTCCACATCCCAATGCATATTTCTTCCCAAATCTTCAGTGTTATCCAGAACACATAACCCAATGGAAATTGGATTGTTGAGGTGGCGCTTCAAGTAGTAACTCCCGTCGAATGGAAGACTCACAGCATAAATACACCAAGGAAGATCCAAGGACAAGGTTGAACTTTCTTTGCTAAGGCTGATATTCCACTTCACATATTGCCTTGCTTCTACTGGAAAATCAATCTTCTTTGATCCAACCTGTAGCTTTGACTTTATATACACATCACATAACTTCAAAAGAACTGAGTATACAACCTCATTGATGCTATAGGTGATAGTCAATTCTGACCAATCTTGACATTGTTTGTCCTTGTTCAGAGTGTTGAACTCTACAAGCAATGCATCTTGAATAATTTTATCTTGCTTGAGCTGCTTGATACGCTCTGGCATGTCAATCACATCTACATCCTTAGTACCCTTTGAAAGAATAATTTTTCCAGACCTGATTTCTGATTGTATTTGTTTGACTTCTTGTTCATCTAGCCCAGCAAGACATCTGAAAACTGTGGCAGTTGGTTTCTTGTTTTGCTTCTCCATGATTTCAAGCCAGCCTTTGAAAACTTCATCAGAGTAAATGACCATGTGAGACTGCTTTGAAATGAAGGATGCTCCCACCGTAATTCTAGCCATTCGTAAAAATTTTTGCAAAGAAATAAAAGAAAAAAAGATCAAAATCAAGTATTTTTTTCAAAACTTATAATTATAAGAGAGCAAGGGATATGGACATACATCCCAGTCTACACGAGATGATGAGCCCTCTGTTACTCCAGATGGTGGCCTTGACGGAGAATTATTGAAGATCCACTGACTCCTCAAGTGCTGCAAGACATCATAGTATGGTTGTTTGACATATAATGATTGGGCCTCTTCATTAGCTATAGCAGATATGGCCGTCACAACTTGTGGCTCTGGATCTACAACAATTCGAGCCTTCCTTTTTTCATACACTTGTATCAGATCTTGAGCACGACCATCTTTTTCCATTTCTTGATACCGTAAGAATTTTGCAGCATAGATGGAATGTTGGCCATCAATAATCCAATATGAATACTCAGTGAGTTTCTCCTCTGTTACCTCACTTAGTTTCATTGGAATTCCTTTCTTCTTGCCAGTATTCTTTACAGGCATCAAGTATGCACACGCTCCTGGCCTGTTTGCACTTGCACCAAAAAATAACACGCATTCATCCACACGGTGAGGTTCTATTTGACGGGAGTTATAGTGATCAGGAGCTAGCCAGCATTGATCTACAGGGATCTCATACTCTTTGTACTTGAATGGAAAATACTTAGAGTATTTTTCCATACCCCCTGTATCACTCTTTTGTGCCTTTTGCACCTCATTTTCCAAAACTTTGGGATCCACAAATCTTATTTTTGTTGAATTTTCCAAGGCTAGCCTGTTTTCTCTATTGTAGATTTAAGAACTGCTTCATCTACATCCATAATACCTGTACTGCTTTTTGCCTTTTTTTGAACTGGATTTTTAGAGGGCGTTTTCTCTTTTTTTTGTTTGCCTTTCACACAATAAGCAATGGAAGCTTGCAACTCTTCAAGAGTTATTTCTTGACTTCAACAATCTAACTTCCACCCTCGAGAGAACATAGTATCTTGTTTATCTCTTATTATTCGTTCAATAATGAATGCCTTGGGATCTAGTTGATACTCATGGATCCCAAGTACCCCAATATTTATGCATTCAATATCGGGATGAGAATCAACTACAGAAATATAAGATAGAGTCATTGGTCCTAGATCCTCAAAAGTATCCACGCCCACATCACTAGCAACAAATAGATGAATTTTGTTAAATTGTGAACCCTGAAGACCCCAAATATCTAAGTACCACTGTCGTCGTTGATCAGCAGAGGCAAAGTTAACACTGTCCGAAACTTCCACCACTTTTCTTTTTTGAGACATCTTTCACCTACAACAAAAACCACAATTGTTAATTATAGTTATTGTATTCTTACACTTTAAAAAAAACTTACAATATCATATTCAAAAATCACAATATATATCCATGAAAACACTGTGGAGGAGATGAAGAGTATTTCCATCTTGGAGATCTCAATACATTTGTTAGTCTTGCTCTACCACATGGTAGAGCTAGATAAATCCATTCTAGCTGGACTTCAAAGTATTCTAGTGCTGGTTTTTCAATGGATATTATCTCTACCGGGTGGCAGAGCAAGATTAATAAATGTATTGACCAGAATGCTTTGAAATGTAGCTCTACCATGTGGTGGAGCTAGAATGCATTCTTCTAGCTCTACCATGTGGTAGAGCTAGACTTTAATGAATGTAACCGACTGAGCTTGAATGTAATTGTGGTAGAGCTGCATTCTACCTAAACCTTACTGTAGAGATAGAATGCTTTGAGGTCTAGCTCTACCATGTGGTGGAGCTAGAATTGCATTTGAGGTCTAGCTCTACCATGTGGTAGAGCTAGAATCGTAGAGGTAGAAAGCTTTGAGGGCTAGATCTACCATGTAGTAGAGCAAGAATGTGCCATCGATTTAGCTGTGTTCCATACACATCAACAAAACCAATTACTCCAAGAAGAGACCTACTTCTCATGACAAGAATCAAGGAGCTAGAATTGCATTTGATCTAGCTCTACCACGTGGTAGAGCTGTATTCTGCCTAGACCACAATAGAGCTAGAATGCTTTAGGTCCAGCTCCACCATGTGGTGGAGCTAGAATGCATTCTTCTAGCTCTACCATGTGGTAGAGCTAGACTTCAATGAATGTACTGGCGGCGGCTGAGGTTGAATGTAACTGTGGTAAACCACATTATAGAGATAGAATGCTTTGAGGTCTAGCTCTACCATGTGGTGGAGCTATTATTGCATTTGAGGTCTAGCTCTACCATGTGGTGGAGCTAGAATCGTAGATGTAGAAAGCTTTGAGGTCTAGCTCTACCATGTCTAGCTCTACCATGTGGTGGAGCTAGAATCGTAGATATAGAAAGCTTTGAGGTCTAGCTCTACCATGTCTAGCTCTACCATGTGGTGGAGCTAGAATCGTAGAGGTAGAAAGCTTTGAGGTCTAGCTCTACCTTGTGGTAGAGCAAGAATGCATCGATCTAGCTGTGTTCCATACACATCAACAAAACCAATTACTCCAAGAAGAGACCTACTTCACATGACAAGGACCAAGGAGCTATAATTGCATTTGAGGTCCAGCTCTACTACGTGGTAGAGCTGTATCCAACCTAGACCACACGTAGAGCTAGACTGCTTTGAGGTCTAGCTCTACCATGTGGTGGAGCTAGAATTGCATTTGAGGTCTAGCTCTACCATGTGGTAGAGCTGTATTCTATCTAGACTACATCGTAGAGCTAGAATGCTTTGAAGTCTAGCTCTACCATGTGGTGGAGCTAGAATGCATTCTTCTAGCTCTACCATGTGGTAGATCTAGACTTCAATGAATGTAACCGGATGAGATTGAATGTAACTGTGGTAGAGCTAGACCTCAAAGCTTTCTACCTCTACGATTCTAGCTCCACCACATGGTAGAGCTAGACCTCAACTGAAATTCTAGCTCCACCACATGGTAGAGCTAGACCTCAAGGAATTCTATCTTAATTACTCCATCTTGGAGCTCTCAATTATACATTTATTAGTCTTGCTCTACCACATGGTAGAGCTAGATAAATGCATTCTAGCTGGACTTTAAAGTATTCTAGTGCTGGTTTTTCAATGGATATTATCTCTACCAGGTGACAGAGCAAGATTAATAAATGTATTGACCAGAATGCTTTGAAATCTAGCTCTACCATGTGGTGGAGCTAGAATGCATTCTTCTAGCTCTACCATGTGGTAGAGCTAGACTTCAATGAATGTAACCGGCTGAGGTTGAATGTAACTATGGTAGAGCTGTATTCTACCTAAACCACATTGTAGAGATAGAATGCTTTGAGGTCTAGCTCTACCATGTGCTGGAGCTAGAATTGCATTTCAGGTCTAGCTCTACCATGTGGTGGAGCTAGAGTCATAGAGGTAGAAAGCTTTGAGGTCTAGCTCTACCATGTGGTAGAGCAAGAATGCATCCATCTAACTATGTTCCATACACATCAACAAAACCAATTACTCCAAAAAGAGACCTACTTCACATTACAATAACCAAGGAGCTAGAATTGCATTTGATCTAGCTCTACCATGTGGTAGAGCTGTATTCTACGTAGACCACATCGTAGGACTAGAATGCATTCGTCTAGCTCTACCATGTGGTGGAGCTAGAATGCATTCTTCTAGCTCTACCATGTGGTAGAGCTAGACTTCAATGAATGTAACCGGCTGAGCTTGAATGTAACTGTGGTAGAGCTGCATTCTACCTAAACCTTACTGTAGAGATAGAATGCTTTGAGGTCTAGCTCTACTATGTGGTGGAGCTAGAATTGCATTTGAGGTCTAGCTCTACCATGTGGTAGAGCTAGAATCGTAGAGGTAGAAACCTTTGAGGGCTAGATCTACCATGTAGCAGAGCAAGAATGCATCGATCTAGCTGTGTTCCATACACATCAACAAAACCAATTACTCCAAGAAGAGACCTACTTCTCATGACAAGAATCAAGGAGCTAGAATTGCATTTGATCTAGCTCTACCACGTGGTAGAGCTGTATTCTGCCTAGACCACATCGTAGAGCTAGAATGCTTTAGGTCCAGCTCCACCATGTGGTGGAGCTAGAATGTATTCTTCTAGCTCTACCACCATGTGGTAGAGCTAGACTTCAATGAATGTACCAGCGGCGGCTGAGGTTGAATGTAACTGTGGTAAACCACATTATAGAGATAGAATGCTTTGAGGTCTCTACCATGTGGTGGAGCTATTATTGCATTTGAGGTCTAGCTCTACCATGTGGTGGAGCTAGAATCGTAGATGTAGAAAGCTTTGAGGTCTAGCTCTACCATGTCTAGCTCTACCATGTGGTGGAGCTAGAATCGTAGAGGTAGAAAGCTTTGAGGTCTAGCTCTACCTTGTGGTAGAGCAAGAATGCATCGATCTAGCTGTGTTCCATACACATCAACAAAATCAATTACTCCAAGAAGAGACCTACTTCACATTGCAAGAACCAAGGAGCTATAATTGCATTTGAGGTCCAGCTCTACCACGTGGTAGAGCTGTATCCAACCTAGACCACATTGTAGAGCTAGACTGCTTTGAGGTCTAGCTCTACCATGTGGTGGAGCTAGAATTGCATTTGAGGTCTAGCTCTACCATGTGGTAGAGCTGTATTCTATCTAGACTACATCGTAGAGCTAGAATGCTTTGAAGTCCAGCTCTACCATGTGGTGGAGCTAGAATGCATTCTTCAAGCTCTACCATGTGGTAGATCTAGACTTCAATGAATGTAACCGGATGAGGTTGAATGTAACTGTTGTAGAGCTAGACCTCAAAGCTTTCTACCTCTACGATTCTAGCTCCACCACATGGTAGAGCTAGACCTCAACTGAAATTCTAGCTCCACCACATGGTAGAGCTAGACCTCAAGGAATTCTATCTTAATTACTCCATCTTGGAGCTCTCAATTATACATTTATTAGTCTTGCTCTACCACATGGTAGAGCTAGATAAATGCATTCTAGCTGGACTTTAAAGTATTCTAGTGCTGGTTTTTCAATGGATATTATCTCTACCAGGTGGCAGAGCAAGATTAATAAATGTATTGAGACCAGAATGCTTTGAAATCTAGCTCTACCATGTGGTGGAGCTAGAATGCATTCTTCTAGCTCTACCATGTGGTAGAGCTAGACTTCAATGAATGTAACCGGCTGAGCTTGAATGTAACTGTGGTAGAGCTGCATTCTACCTAAACCTTACTGTAGAGATAGAATGCTTTGAGGTCTAGCTCTACCATGTGGTGGAGCTAGAATTGCATTTGAGGTCTAGCTCTACCATGTGGTAGAGCTAGAATCGTAGAGGTAGAAAGCTTTGAGGGCTAGATCTACCATGTAGCAGAGCAAGAATGCATCGATCTAGCTGTGTTTCATACACATCAACAAAACCAATTACTCCAAGAAGAGACCTACTTCTCATGACAAGAATCAAGGAGCTAGAATTGCATTTGATCTAGCTCTACCACGTGGTAGAGCTGTATTCTGCCTAGACCACATCGTAGAGCTAGAATGCTTTAGGTCCAGCTCCACCATGTGGTGGAGCTAGAATGAATTCTTCTAGCTCTACCACCATGTGGTAGAGCTAGACTTCAATGAATGTACCGACGGCTGAGGTTGAATGTAACTCTGGTAAACCACATTATAGAGATAGAATGCTTTGAGGTCTAGCTCTACCATGTGGTGGAGCTATTATTGCATTTGAGGTCTAGCTCTACCATGTGGTGGAGCTAGAATTGTAGAGGTAGAAAGCTTTGAGGTCTAGCTCTACCTTGTGGTAGAGCAAGAATGCATCGATCTAGCTGTGTTCCATACACATCAACAAAACCAATTACTCCAAGAAGAGACCTACTTCACATGACAAGAACCAAGGAGCTATAATTGCATTTGAGGTCCAGCTCTACCACATGGTAGAGCTGTATCCAACCTAGACCACATCGTAGAGCTAGACTGCTTTGAGGTCTAGCTCTACCATGGGGTGGAGCTAGAATTGCATTTGAGGTCTAGCTCTACCATGTGGTAGAGCTGTATTCTATCTAGACTACATCGTAGAGCTAGAATGCTTTGAAGTCCAGCTCTACCATGTGGTGGAGCTAGAATGCATTCTTCTAGCTCTACCATGTGGTAGATATAGACTTCAATGAATGTAACCGGATGAGGTTGAATGTAACTGTGGTAGAGCTAGACCTCAAAGCTTTCTACCTCTACGATTCTAGCTCCACCACATGGTAGAGCTAGACCTCAACTGAAATTCTAGCTCCACCACATGGTAGAGCTAGACCTCAAGGAATTCTATCTTAATTACTCCATCTTGGAGCTCTCAATTATACATTTATTAGTCTTGCTCTACCACATGGTAGAGCTAGATAAATGCATTCTAGCTGGACTTTAAAGTATTCTAGTGCTGGTTTTTCAATGGATATTATCTCTACCAGGTGGCAGAGCAAGATTAATAAATGTATTGACCAGAATGCTTTGAAATCTAGCTCTACCATGTGGTGGAGCTAGAATGCATTCTTATAGCTTTACCATGTGGTAGAGCTAGATTTCAATGAATGTAACCGGCTGAGGTTGAATGTAACTGTGGTAGAGCTGTATTCTACATAAACCACATTGTAGAGATAGAATGCTTTGAGGTCTAGCTCTACCATGTGCTGGAGCTAGAATTGCATTTCAGGTCTAGCTCTACCATGTGCTGGAGCTAGAATTGCATTTCAGGTCTAGCTCTACCATGTGGTGGAGCTAGAGTCGTAGAGGTAGAAAGCTTTGAGCTCTACCATGTGGTAGAGCAAGAATGCATCCATCTAACTGTGTTCCATACACATCAACAAAACCAATTACTCCAAAAAGAGACCTACTTCACATTACAATAACCAAGGAGCTAGAATTGCATTTGATCTAGCTCTACCACGTGGTAGAAAGCTTTGAGGGCTAGATCTACCATGTGGTAGAGCAAGAATGCATCGATCTAGCTGTGTTCCATACACATCAACAAAACCAATTACTCCAAGAAGAGACCTACTTCTCATGACAAGAATCAAGGAGCTAGAATTACATTTGATCTAGCTCTACCACGTGGTAGAGCTGTATTCTGCCTAGACCACATCGTAGAGCTAGAATGCTTTAGGTCCAGCTCCACCATGTGGTGGAGCTAGAATGCATTCTTCTAGCTCTACCATGTGGTAGAGCTAGACTTCAATGAATGTACCGGCTGAGGTTGAATGTAACCGTGGTAGAGCTGTATTCTACCTAAACCACATTATAGAGACAGAATGCTTTGAGGTCTAGCTCTACCATGTGGTGGAGCTATTATTGCATTTGAGGTCTAGCTCTACCATGTGGTGGAGCTAGAATCGTAGATGTAGAAAGCTTTGAGGTCTAGCTCTACCATGTCTAGCTCTACCATGTGGTGGAGCTAGAATCGTAGAGGCAGAAAGCTTTGAGGTCTAGATCTACCTTGTGGTAGAGCAAGAATGCATCGATCTAGCTGTGTTCCATACACATCAACAAAACCAATTACTCCAAGAAGAGACCTACTTCACATGACAAGAACCAAGGAGCTATAATTGTATGTGAGGTCCAGCTCTACCACGTGGTAGAGCTGTATCCAACCTAGACCACATCGTAGAGCTAGACTGCTTTGAGGTCTAGCTCTACCATGTGGTGGAGCTAGAATTGCATTTGAGGTCTAGCTCTACCATGTGGTAGAGCTGTATTCTATCTAGACTACATCGTAGAGCTAGAATGCTTTGAGGTCCAGCTCTACCATGTGGTGGAGCTAGAATGTATTCTTCTAGCTCTACCATGTGGTAGATCTAGACTTCAATGAATGTAACCGGATGAGGTTGAATGTAACTGTGGTAGAGCTAGACCTCAAAGCTTTCTACCTCTACGATTCTAGCTCCACCACATGGTAGAGCTAGACCTCAACTGAAATTCTAGCTCCACCACATGGTAGAGCTAGACCTCAAGGAATTCTATCTTAATTACTCCATCTTGGAGCTCTCAATTATACATTTATTAGTCTTGCTCTACCACATGGTAGAGCTAGATAAATGCATTCTAGCTGGACTTTAAAGCATTCTACAATGTGGTGGAGTTAGAATTGCATTTGAGGTCTAGCTCTACCATGTGGTGGAGCTAGAATCGTAGAGGTAGAAAACTTTGAGGTCTAGCTCTACCATGTGGTAGAGCAAAAATGCATCGATCTAGCTGTGTTCCATACACATCAACAAAACCAAGGAGCTAGAATTGCATTTGATCTAGCTCAATCACATGGTAGAAAGCTTTGAGGGCTAGATCTACCATGTGGTAGAGCAAGAATGCATCGATCTAGCTGTGTTCCATACACATCAACAAAACCAATTCCTCCAAGAAGAGACCTACCTCTCATGATAAGAATCAAGGAGCTAGAATTGCATTTGATCTAGCTCTACCACGTGGTAGAGCTGTATTCTGCCTAGACCACATCGTAGAGATAGAATGCTTGAGATCCAGCTCCACCATGTGGTGGAGCTAGAATGCATTCTTCTAGCTCTACCACCATGTGGTAGAGCTAGACTTCAATGAATGTACCGACTGAGATAGAATGTTTTGAGGTCTACCTCTACAATGTGGTGGAGTTAGAATTGCATTTGAGGTCTAGCTCTACCATGTGGTGGAGCTAGAATCGTAGAGCTAGAATGCTTTGAGGTCCAGCTCTACCATGTGGTGGAGCTAGAATGAATTCTTCTAGCTCTACCATGTGGTAGAGCTAGACTTCAAAGAATGTAACCGGCTGAGGTTGAATGTAACTGTGGTAGAGCTAGACCTCAAAGCTTTCTACCTCTACAATTCTAGCTCCACCACATGGTAGAGCTAGACCTCAAAGCTTTCTACCTCTACAATTTTAGCTCCACCACATGGTAGAGCTAGACCTCAAGTGCAATTCTAGCTCCACCACATGGTAAAGCTATAACTCAAAGCATTCTATCTCAATTACTCCATCTTGGAGCTCTCAATACATTTATTAGTCTTGCTCTACCACATGGTAGAGCTAGATAAATGCATTCTAGCTGGACTTTAAAGTATTCTAGTGCTGGTTTTTCAATGGATATTATCTCTACCAGGTGACAGAGCAAGATTAATAAATGTATTGACCAGAATGCTTTGAAATCTAGCTCTACCATGTGGTGGAGCTAGAATGCATTCTTCTAGCTCTACCATGTGGTAGAGCTAGACTTCAATGAATGTAACCGGCTGAGGTTGAATGTAACTGTGGTAGAGCTGTATTCTACCTAAACCACATTGTAGAGATAGAATGCTTTGAGGTCTAGCTCTACCATGTGCTGGAGCTAGAATTGCATTTCAGGTCTAGCTCTACCATGTGGTGGAGCTAGAGTCATAGAGGTAGAAAGCTTTGAGGTCTAGCTCTACCATGTGGTAGAGCAAGAATGCATCCATCTAACTGTGTTCCATACACATCAACAAAACCAATTACTCCAAAAAGAGACCTACTTCACATTACAATAACCAAGGAGCTAGAATTGCATTTGATCTAGCTCTACCATGTGGTAGAGCTGTATTCTACGTAGACCACATCGTAGGACTAGAATGCATTCGTCTACCTCTACCATGTGGTGGAGCTAGAATGCATTCTTCTAGCTCTACCATGTGGTAGAGCTAGACTTCAATGAATGTAACCGGCTGAGCTTGAATGTAACTGTGGTAGAGCTGCATTCTACCTAAACCTTACTGTAGAGATAGAATGCTTTGAGGTCTAGCTCTACTATGTGGTGGAGCTAGAATTGCATTTGAGGTCTAGCTCTACCATGTGGTAGAGCTAGAATCGTAGAGGTAGAAAGTTTTGAGGGCTAGATCTACCATGTAGCAGAGCAAGAATGCATCGATCTAGCTGTGTTCCATACACATCAACAAAACCAATTACTCCAAGAAGAGACCTACTTCTCATGACAAGAATCAAGGAGCTAGAATTGCATTTGATCTAGCTCTACCACGTGGTAGAGCTGTATTCTGCCTAGACCACATCGTAGAGCTAGAATGCTTTAGGTCCAGCTCCACCATGTGGTGGAGCTAGAATGAATTCTTCTAGCTCTACCACCATGTGGTAGAGCTAGACTTCAATGAATGTACCGACGGCTGAGGTTGAATGTAACTCTGGTAAACCACATTATAGAGATAGAATGCTTTGAGGTCTAGCTCTACCATGTGGTGGAGCTATTATTGCATGAGGTCTAGCTCTACCATGTGGTGGAGCTAGAATTGTAGAGGTAGAAAGCTTTGAGGTCTAGCTCTACCTTGTGGTAGAGCAAGAATGCATCGATCTAGCTGTGTTCCATACACATCAACAAAACCAATTACTCCAAGAAGAGACCTACTTCGCATGACAAGAACCAAGGAGCTATAATTGCATTTGAGGTCCAGCTCTACCACATGGTAGAGCTGTATCCAACCTAGACCACATCGTAGAGCTAGACTGCTTTGAGGTCTAGCTCTACCATGGGGTGGAGCTAGAATTGCATTTGAGGTCTAGCTCTACCATGTGGTAGAGCTGTATTCTATCTAGACTACATCGTAGAGCTAGAATGCTTTGAAGTCCAGCTCTACCATGTGGTGGAGCTAGAATGCATTCTTCTAGCTCTACCATGTGGTAGATATAGACTTCAATGAATGTAACCGGATGAGGTTGAATGTAACTGTGGTAGAGCTAGACCTCAAAGCTTTCTACCTCTACGATTCTAGCTCCACCACATGGTAGAGCTAGACCTCAACTGAAATTCTAGCTCCACCACATGGTAGAGCTAGACCTCAAGGAATTCTATCTTAATTACTCCATCTTGGAGCTCTCAATTATACATTTATTAGTCTTGCTCTACCACATGGTAGAGCTACATAAATGCATTCTAGCTGGACTTTAAAGTATTCTAGTGCTGGTTTTTCAATGGATACTATCTCTACCAGGTGGCAGAGCAAGATTAATAAATGTATTGACCAGAATGCTTTGAAATCTAGCTCTACCATGTGGTGGAGCTAGAATGCATTCTTATAGCTTTACCATGTGGTAGAGCTAGATTTCAATGAATGTAACCGGCTGAGGTTGAATGTAACTGTGGTAGAGCTGTATTCTACATAAACCACATTGTAGAGATAGAATGCTTTGAGGTCTAGCTCTACCATGTGCTGGAGCTAGAATTGCATTTCAGGTCTAGCTCTACCATGTGCTGGAGCTAGAATTGCATTTCAGGTCTAGCTCTACCATGTGGTGGAGCTAGAGTCGTAGAGGTAGAAAGCTTTGAGCTCTACCATGTGGTAGAGCAAGAATGCATCCATCTAACTGTGTTCCATACACATCAACAAAACCAATTACTCCAAAAAGAGACCTACTTCACATTACAATAACCAAGGAGCTAGAATTGCATTTGATCTAGCTCTACCACGTGGTAGAAAGCTTTGAGGGCTAGATCTACCATGTGGTAGAGCAAGAATGCATCGATCTAGCTGTGTTCCATACACATCAACAAAACCAATTACTCCAAGAAGAGACCTACTTCTCATGACAAGAATCAAGGAGCTAGAATTACATTTGATCTAGCTCTACCACGTGGTAGAGCTGTATTCTGCCTAGACCACATCGTAGAGCTAGAATGCTTTAGGTCCAGCTCCACCATGTGGTGGAGCTAGAATGCATTCTTCTAGCTCTACCATGTGGTAGAGCTAGACTTCAATGAATGTACCGGCTGAGGTTGAATGTAACCGTGGTAGAGCTGTATTCTACCTAAACCACATTATAGAGACAGAATGCTTTGAGGTCTAGCTCTACCATGTGGTGGAGCTATTATTGCATTTGAGGTCTAGCTCTACCATGTGGTGGAGCTAGAATCGTAGATGTAGAAAGCTTTGAGGTCTAGCTCTACCATGTCTAGCTCTACCATGTGGTGGAGCTAGAATCGTAGAGGCAGAAAGCTTTGAGGTCTAGATCTACCTTGTGGTAGAGCAAGAATGCATCGATCTAGCTGTGTTCCATACACATCAACAAAACCAATTACTCCAAGAAGAGACCTACTTCACATGACAAGAACCAAGGAGCTATAATTGTATGTGAGGTCCAGCTCTACCACGTGGTAGAGCTGTATCCAACCTAGACCACATCGTAGAGCTAGACTGCTTTGAGGTCTAGCTCTACCATGTGGTGGAGCTAGAATTGCATTTGAGGTCTAGATCTACCATGTGGTAGAGCTGTATTCTATCTAGACTACATCGTAGAGCTAGAATGCTTTGAGGTCCAGCTCTACCATGTGGTGGAGCTAGAATGTATTCTTCTAGCTCTACCATGTGGTAGATCTAGACTTCAATGAATGTAACCGGATGAGGTTGAATGTAACTGTGGTAGAGCTAGACCTCAAAGCTTTCTACCTCTACGATTCTAGCTCCACCACATGGTAGAGCTAGACCTCAACTGAAATTCTAGCTCCACCACATGGTAGAGCTAGACCTCAAGGAATTCTATCTTAATTACTCCATCTTGGAGCTCTCAATTATACATTTATTAGTCTTGCTCTACCACATGGTAGAGCTAGATAAATGCATTCTAGCTGGACTTTAAAGCATTCTACAATGTGGTGGAGTTAGAATTGCATTTGAGGTCTAGCTCTACCATGTGGTGGAGCTAGAATCGTAGAGGTAGAAAACTTTGAGGTCTAGCTCTACCATGTGGTAGAGCAAAAATGCATCGATCTAGCTGTGTTCCATACACATCAACAAAACCAAGGAGCTAGAATTGCATTTGATCTAGCTCAATCACATGGTAGAAAGCTTTGAGGGCTAGATCTACCATGTGGTAGAGCAAGAATGCATCGATCTAGCTGTGTTCCATACACATCAACAAAACCAATTCCTCCAAGAAGAGACCTACCTCTCATGATAAGAATCAAGGAGCTAGAATTGCATTTGATCTAGCTCTACCACGTGGTAGAGCTGTATTCTGCCTAGACCACATCGTAGAGATAGAATGCTTGAGATCCAGCTCCACCATGTGGTGGAGCTAGAATGCATTCTTCTAGCTCTACCACCATGTGGTAGAGCTAGACTTCAATGAATGTACCGACTGAGATAGAATGTTTTGAGGTCTACCTCTACAATGTGGTGGAGTTAGAATTGCATTTGAGGTCTAGCTCTACCATGTGGTGGAGCTAGAATCGTAGAGCTAGAATGCTTTGAGGTCCAGCTCTACCATGTGGTGGAGCTAGAATGAATTCTTCTAGCTCTACCATGTGGTAGAGCTAGACTTCAAAGAATGTAACCGGCTGAGGTTGAATGTAACTGTGGTAGAGCTAGACCTCAAAGCTTTCTACCTCTACAATTCTAGCTCCACCACATGGTAGAGCTAGACCTCAAAGCTTTCTACCTCTACAATTCTAGCTCCACCACATGGTAGAGCTAGACCTCAAGTGCAATTCTAGCTCCACCACATGGTAAAGCTATAACTCAAAGCATTCTATCTCAATTACTCCATCTTGGAGCTCTCAATACATTTATTAGTCTTGCTCTACCACATGGTAGAGCTAGATAAATGCATTCTAGCTGGACTTCAAAGTATTCTAGTGCTGGTTTTTCAATGGATATTATCTCTACCAGGTGGCAGAGCAAGATTAATGAATGTATTGACCAGAATGCTATGAAATCTAGCTCTACCATGTGGTAGAGCTAAAATACATTCTTCTAGCTCTACCATGTGGTAGAGCTAGACTTCAATGAATGTAACCGGTTGAGGTTGAATGTAACTGTGGTAGAGCTGTATTCTACCTAAACCACGTTGTAGAGATAGAATGCTTTGAGGTCTAGCTCTACCATGTGGTGGAGCTAGAATTGCTTGTAACCGGCTGAGGTTGAATGTAACTGTGGTAGAGCTGTATTCTACCTAAACCACATTGTAGAGATAGAATGCTTTGAGGTCTAGCTCTACCATGTGGTGGAGCAAGAGTCGTAGAGGTAGAAAGCTTTGAGGTCTAGCTCTACCATGTGGTAGAGCAAGAATGCATCGATCTAGCTGTGTTCCATACACATCAACAAAACCAATTACTCCAAGAAGAGACCTACTTCACATGAGAATAACCAACGAGCTAGAATTATTGCATTGGATCTAGGTCTACCACGTGGTAGAGCTGTATTCTACCTAGACCACATCGTAGAGCTAGAATGCTTTGAGGTCCAGCTCTACCCTGTGTGGTGGAGCTAGAATTGCATTCTTCTAGCTCTACCATGTGGTAGAGCTAGACTTCAACGAATGTAACCGGCTGAGGTTGAATGTAACCGGCTGAGGTTGAATGTAAGTGGCTGAGGTTGAATGTAACTGTGGTAGAGCTGTATTCTACCTAAACCACATTGTAGAGATAGAATGCTTTGAGGTCTAGTTCTACCATGTGGTGGAGCTAGAATTGCATTTGAGGTCTAGCTCTACCATGTGGTGGAGCTAGAGTCGTAGAGGTAGAAAGCTTTGAGGTCTAGCTCTACCATGTGGTGGAGCTAGAGTCGTAGAGGTAGAAAGCTTTGTGGTAGAGCAAGAATGCATCGATGTAGTTGTGTTTCATACACATCAACAAAACTAATTACTCCAAGAAGAGACCTACTTCACATGACAAGATCCAAGGAGCTAGAATTGCATTTGATCTAGCTCTACCATGAGGTAGGACTGTATTCTACCTAGGCCACATCGTAGAGCTAGAATGCTTTGAGGTCTAGCTCTACCATGTGGTGGATCTAGAATTGCATTTGAGGTCTAGCTCTACCATGTGGTAGAGCTAGAATGCATTGATCTAGCTGTGTACCATGCAAATTAACAAAACCAATTACTCCAAGAAGAGACCATGACGAGAACCAAGGAGCTAGAATTACATTTGATCTAGCTCTACCACGCGGTAGAGCTGTATTCAACCTAGACCAAATTTTAGAGCAAGAATGCTTTAAGGTCTAGCTCTACCATGTGGTGGAGCTAGAATTAATTTGAGGTCTAGCTCTATCATGTGGTGAAGCTAGAATTTATCGATCTGGTTGTGTACCATGCGGATCAACAAAATCAATTACTCCAAGAAGAGATCTACTTCACATGACAAGAACCAAGAAGCTAGAATTGCATTTGATCTAGCTCTACCACGTGGTGGAGCTGTATCCAACCTAGACCACATCGTAGAGCTAGACTTCTTTGAGGTCTAGCTCTACCATGTGGTGGAGCTAGAATTGCATTTGAGGTCTAGCTCTACCACCATGTGGTAGAGCTATGCATTGATCTAGCTGTGTACCATGCAAATCAACAAAACCAATTACTCCAAGAAGAGACCATGAGGAGAACCAAGGAGATAAACAAGTGTGTTGAATGGCACTGGGACCCAACTTTGACGCGCTGGGAGAAGTGATTACGTTACCCAAATCCGTACACAGAGTGATTTGGACATAGAGCAACTTCCCTAGCACAAGTCCGTGTGGTCCGTTCTCTGATGGGGTAATGGATCCTCAACTTCTAACTGTCTGAATCCGGGTTCTCGAAAAAGATGCACGAGCGTGCCAAATGGTAAAAATTTCCAACAGGGGCCCAAACAGCGCCAAAGAGGCATGAAATTCGAATCATGCATGGACAAATGTGTGGCAACCAACCCGAATCTTTCTTGTTGTGTTCAGATGCGATTCGGACTCATTTCGGATCCGAAACTCTGCTATGGCAATTTTGCACTATCTTCGCCGGGACCCAACTTTGACGCGCTGGGAGAAGTGATTGCGATGCCCAAATCCGTGCACGGAGTGATGTGGAGATAGAGCAACTTCCCTACCACAAGTCCGTGTGGTCCGTTCTCTAATGGAGTCCCAGCTCCATTTTGCATCTTTCTAAATGCAAAGAAATTAAATTTAATAATTAATATCAGTGGTATCCATGCATATTCATAGGTGAATATGTACATGGAGTAAATTAAATTTTTTCTATAGAATGCACAAACAGGGTGAATTACTCTTTGGGAATAACATAAAAACAAACTTTCTTTTCCACAAAAATATGAAAAATTTTGCCATAACCTCCTTTGTATGGTTGACCATTTCTCATTTTTATCATTCTAATTGTAACTTAAATTAACCCCAATTAGATGTATAGTACTCTAATCTACACAATTCTTAATTTTCAAGAGAATAAATAAAAAGAAAAGTTTAATTAATTTTTTTGTTAATCATTCTAGGATAAAGAAAGGGTGGAATGTAAAGAAGACAAGGAGGTGGCCTATTCATCAAGGCATAGCATTAGAATTTACTTTAATCAACTATAAAACAAGAAAATCAAGAAAACCATAGATTTAAAATTAAAAGAAAAAGAAAAATTTAGCTTACATGGAGTTGTAAGCTTTCCTTTGTCTTGAGGGATTGAGGGTTCTACTCTTGTTTTAAGCAAGAGTGGCCACCAATTACTTTAGACATAGAGCAACTTCCCTAGCACAAGTCCGTGTGGTCCGTTCTCTAATGGGGTCCCTGATGCTCAACTTCTAACTGTCCGAATCCGGGTTCTCGAAAAAGATGCACGAGCGTGCCTAATGGCAGAAATTTTCAACCGTGGCCCAAACGGCACTAAAGAGGCATGAAAATGGAATCATGCATGGACAAATGTGTGGCAAGCAAACCGGATCTTTCTTGTTGTGTTCATATGCGATTGGGACTCATTTCGGATCCGAAACTATGTTATAGCAATTTTGCACTATCTTTGTCAGGACCCAACTTTGACGCGCTGGGAGAAGTGATTGCGATCTCCAAATGCATGCACCGAGTGATGTGTACATAGAGCAACTTCCCTAGCACAAGTCCGTGTGGTCCGTTCTTTGATGCGGTCCCGGATCCTCAACTTCTAACTATCCGAATCCGGGTTCTCGAAAAAGATGCACGAGCGTGCCAAAGGGCGAAAATTTCCAACCGTGGCCCAAACGGCGCCGAAGAGGCATGAAATTGGAATCATGCATGGAAAAATGTGTGGCAACCAACTCGGATCTTTCTTGTTGTGTTCAGAGGCGATTCGGACTCATTTCGGATCCGAAACTCTGTTATGGCGATTTTGCACTATCTTCGTCGGGACCCAACTTTGACGCGCTGGGAGAAGTGATTGCGATGCACAAATCCATGCACGGAGTGATGTGGACATAGAGCAACTTTCCTAGCACAAGTCCGTGTGGTCCGTTCCCTGATGGGGTTCCAGATCCATTTTGCATCTTTCTATGCAAAAAAATTAATTTTAATAATTAATATCAGTGGTATCCATGCATATACATGGAGCAAATTAAAATTTTTCTATAGAATGCACAAACAGGGGGAATTACTCTTTTGGAATAACATAAAAACACTTTTCCACAAAAATATAAAATTTTTTGCCATAACCTCCTTTGTATGGCTGACCATTTCTCATTTTATCATTCTAATTCTAACTTAAATTAACCCCAATTAGATGTATAGTACTCTAATCTACACAATTAGATGTATAGTACTCTAATCTACACAATTCTTAATTTCCAAGAGAATAAGCAAAAAAAAAAGTTTAATTAATTTTTTTGTTAATCATTCTAGGATAAAGAAAGGCTGGAATGTAAAGAAGAGAAGGAGGTGGCCTATTCATCAAGGCATAGCAATAGAATTTACTTTAATCAACTATAAAATAAGAAAATCAAGAAAACCATAGAATTAAAATTTAAAAAAAAGAAAAATTTAGCTTACATGGAGTTGTAAGCTTTCCTTTGTCTTGAGGGATTGAGGGTTCTACTCTTGTTTTAAGCAAGAGTGGCCACCAATTACTTTGGACATAGAGCAACTTCCCTAGCACAAGTCCGTGTGGTCCGTTCTCTGATGGGGTCCCTGATCCTCAACTTCTAACTGTCCGAATCCGGGTTCTCGAAAAAGATGCACGAGCATGCGAAATGGCAGAAATTTCTAACCATGGCCCAAACGGCGCCAGAGAGGCATGAAAATGGAATCATGCATGGAAAAATGTGTGGCAAGAAACCTGGATCTAGCTGTGTACCATGCAGATCAACAAAACCAATTACTCTAAGAAGAGACCTACTTCACATGACGAGAACCAAGGAGCTACAATTGCATCAGATCTAGCTCTACCATGTGGTGGAGCTAGAATGCATCGATCTAGCTGTGTACCATGGAGATAACCAAAATCAATTACTCCAAGATGAGATCAACTTCACATGACAAGAACCAAGAAGCTAGAATTGCATTTGATCTAGCTCTACCACGTGGTAGAGCTGTATCCAACCTAGACCACATCGTAGAGCTAGATTGCTTTGAGGTCTAGCTCTACCATGTGGTGGAGCTAGAATTGCTTTTGAGGTCTAGCTCTTCCATGTGGTAGAGCTAGAATGCATTGATCTAGCTGTGTACCATGCAAATCAACAAAACCAATTACTCCAAGAAGAGACCATGACGAGAACCAAGGAGATAAACAAGTGTGTTGAATGGCGCTGTAACCCAACTTTGACGCGCTGGGAGAAGTGATTGCGATGCCCAAATTCGTGCACGGAGTGATGTGGACATAAAGCACCTTCCTTAGCACAAGTCCGTGTGGTCCGTTCTCTGATGGGGTCCCGGATCCTCAACTTCTAACTGTCCGAATCTGGGTTCTCGAAAAAGATACATGAGCGTACCAAATGGCGGAAATTTCCAACAGGGACCCAAACGGCGCCGCCGAAGAGGAATGAAAATTGAATCATGCATGGACAAATGTGTGGCAACCAACCCGGATCATTCTTGTTGTGTTCAGATGCGATTCGGACTCTTTTTGTATCCGAAACTCTGTTATAGCGATTTTGCACTATCTTCACCGGGACCCAACTTTGACGCGCTGGGAGAAGTGATTGCGATCTCCAAATGCATGCACGGAGTAATGTGGACATAGAGCAACTTTCCTAGCACAAGTCCGTGTGGTCCGTTCTCTGATGGGGTCCCGAATCCTCAACTTCTAACTGTCTGAATCCGGGTTCTTGAAAAAGATGCACAAGCGTGCCAAATGGCAGAAATTTCCAACCGTGGCCCAAACGGCGCCGAAGAGGCATGAAATTCTAATCATGCATGGAAAAATGTGTGGCAACCAACCCGGATCTTTCTTGTTGGGTTCAGATGCGATTCGAACACATTTCGGATCCGAAACTCGATTATGGAGATTTTGCACTACCTTCGTCGGGACCTAACTTTGACGCACTGGGAGAGGTGATTGCGATGCACAAATCCATGCACGGAGTGATGTGGACATAGAGCAACTTCCCTAGCACAAGTCCGTGTGGTCCGTTCTCTAATGGGGTCCTGGGTCCTCAACTTCTAACTGTTCGAATCCGGGTTATTGAAAAAGATGAACGAGCATGCCAAATGGCGGAAATTTCCAACCCTGGCCCAAAACGGCACCGAAGAGGCATGAAATTCGAATCATGCATGAAAAAATGTGTGGCAACCAACCCGGATCATTCTTGTTGTGTTCAGATGCCATTCGGACTCTTTTTGGATCCGAAACTCTGTTATGGCGATTTTGCACTATCTTCACCGGGACCCAACTTTGACGCGCTGGGAGAAGTGATTGCGATCTCCAAATGCATGCACCGGATCCTCAACTTCTAACTGTTCGAATCCGGGTTCTCGAAAAAGATGAACGAGCGTGCCAAATGGCGGAAATTTCCAACCCTGGCCCAAAACGGCACCGAAGAGGCATGAAATTCGAATCATGCATGAAAAAATGTGTGGCAACCAACCCGGATCATTCTTGTTGTGTTCAGATGCCATTCGGACTCTTTTTGGATCCGAAACTCTGTTATGGCGATTTTGCACTATCTTCACCGGGACCCAACTTTGACGCGCTGGGAGAAGTGATTGCGATCTCCAAATGCATGCACCGGATCCTCAACTTCTAACTGTTCGAATCCGGGTTCTCGAAAAAGATGAACGAGCGTGCCAAATGGCGGAAATTTCCAACCCTGGCCCAAAACGGCACCGAAGAGGCATGAAATTCGAATCATGCATGAAAAAATGTGTGGCAACCAACCCGGATCATTCTTGTTGTGTTCAGATGCCATTCGGACTCTTTTTGGATCCGAAACTCTGTTATGGCGATTTTGCACTATCTTCACCGGGACCCAACTTTGACGCGCTGGGAGAAGTGATTGCGATCTCCAAATGCATGCACCGGATCCTCAACTTCTAACTGTTCGAATCCGGGTTCTCGAAAAAGATGAACGAGCGTGCCAAATGGCGGAAATTTCCAACCCTGGCCCAAACGACGCCGAAGAGGCATGAAATTCGAATCATGCATGGAAAAATGTGTGGCAACCAACCCGGATCTTTCTTGTTGTGTTCAGATGCGATTCGGACTCATTTCGGATCCGAAACTCTGTTATGGCGATTTTGCACTATCTTCGCCGGGACCCAACTTTGACGCGCTGGGAGAACTGATTGCAATGCCCAAATCCATACACGGAGTGATGTGGACATAGAGCTACTTCCCTAGTACAAGTCCGTGTTGTCGGTTCTCTGATGGGGTCCCAGATCCTCAACTTCCAACTGTCCCAATCCGGGTTCTCGAAAAAGATGCACGAGCGTGCCAAATGGCAAAAATTTCCAACCGTAGACCAAACGGCACCGAAGAGGCATGAAAATCGAATCATGCATGGACAAATGTGTGGCAAGCAACCCGGATCTTTGTTGTTGTGTTCAGATGCGATTCGGACTCATTTCGGATCCGAGACTCTGTTATGGCGATTTTGCACTATCTTCGCCAGGGACCTTGACGCGATGGGAGAAGTGATTGCGATGCCCAAACCCATGCACGGAGTGATGTGGACATATAGCAACTTCCCTAGCATAAGTCCGTGTGGTCCGTTCTCTAATGGGGTCCGGGATCCTCAACTTCTAACTGTTCGAATGAACGAGCGTGCCAAATGGCGAAAATTTCCAACCGTGGCACAAACAGCACCGAAGAGGCATGAAATTCGAATCATGCATGGAAAAATGTGTGGCAAGCAACCCGGAACTAGCTGTGTACCATGCAGATTAACAAAACCAATTACTCTAAGAAGAGACCTACTTCACATGACGAGAACCAAGGAGCTACAATTGCATCCGATCTAGCTCTACCATGTGGTGGAGCTAGAATGCATCGATCTAGCTGTGTACCATGCAGATCAACAAAATCAATTACTCCAAGATGAGTTCTACTTCACATGACAAGAACGAAAAAGCTAGAATTGCATTTGATCTAGCTCTACCACGTGGTAGAGCTGTATCCAACCTAGACCACATCGTAGATTGCTTTGAGGTCTAGCTCTACCATGTGGTGGAGCTAGAATTGCATTTGAGGTCTAGCTCTACCATGTGGTAGAGCTAGAATAGCTGTGTACCATGCAAATCAACAAAACCAATTACTCCAAGAAGAGACCATGACGAGAACCAAGGAGATAAACAAGTGTGTTGAATGGCGCTGGGACCTAACTTTGACGCGTTGGGAGAAGTGATTGCTATGCCCAAATCCATGCACGGAGTGATGTGGACATAGAGCAACTTCCCTAGCACAAGTCCGTGTGGTCCGTTGTCTGATGGGGTCCCGGATCCTCAACTTCTAACTGTCCGAATCCGGGTTCTCGAAAAAGATGCAAATGAGAGCTCTCATGCAAAAAGAGCTCTTACTAAATGCGAGCTCTCATGGATAGGGAACTCACATGCATATAGAGATATCATGCAGCGCAAGAGAGCTCGTACACTCAATGCAAATAAATGAAAATAAGAGATCTTATGCATAGAGATCTCTTGCAGCCATGAGATATCTAATGCTCTTATAAAAAACTCCCATAGCACCCTGATGGGTTGCAACATAAAAAAGAGAGCATTGGGTTTAGAGCTTACCACAACTCGGTAGGTGGTGAGGACCTAACACCAAAGCATGGTCAGGACGTGAGGTCAAGAGAATAACACAATAGAGAATTATTTACATACTTTTATTTACTGTGATGCACGTGTTATCGATTATGCATAGAGGGCTCTCATGCATATAGATCTTGGATATATCTACGCAAGGTGTGAGAGCTCTCATGCATAGAGAGTTTTCATGCATTGTGAGAGATCTTACATAAAGCTCTCAAGCGTGGATCTCTTCCATGAGAGATCCATGCATATAGATCTCATAAATATAGAGCTAACATTGTGTGTGATTCATTGTGAGAGCTCCCATGCATATAGATCGCAAATCTCATGCAAAGAGAGCTCTAATGCATATAGATCAGCTATTATCAAGTGCGAGTCATTGTGAGAGCTCTTATGCATAGAGGGCTGTCGTGTGCATATATATCTCATGCATAGAGGGTTATCATGCATAGAGGGCTGTCATACATATATATCTCATGCATGAGAGCTCTTATGCATATCGATGAGCTCTCATGCATATAGAGTTATCATACATGAGATCTTATGGATCGAGCTCTCTTGTATTCTAAGAGGTCTCATGCATGAGATCCCTCTTGCATTGTAAGATCTCTCATGCATTAATAGCTCTCATATGCATAGATCTCTCATATCATGCATGAGAGCTATAGAGATTTTGGTCTTGCACTAGAGCTCTCATGCAAAGAGCTAGGTCTTACATTAAGAGCTCTCATACATAGAGCTCCCATGCATAGAGCTTGGTCTTGCATTAGAGCGTTCATTCATAGAGATAGGTATTACATTGAGATCTCTCATACATAGAGCTCGCATGCATAGAGCTATATCTTGCATTATTATAAGAGTTCCCATGGATAGATCTCATGTATAGAGTGAAAGAGCTCTCATGCATAGAGCTAGGTCTTGCATTCAAAGCTCTCATACATTGATCTCACATGCATAGAGTTAGATCTTGCATTATTATGAGAGCTCTCTTACATACATCTCATGCATAGAGCTATAATATCTTGCATTATTATAAGAGCTCCCATGGATAGATCTCATGTATAGAGTGAAAGAGCTCTCATGCATAGAGCTAAGTCTTGCATTAAGAGCTCTCATACATAGAGATCGCATGCATAGAGTTAGATCTTGCATTAATTATTATAAGAGCTCTCATACATAGAGCTATATCTTGCATTATTATAAGAGCTCCCATGGATAGATCTCATGTAAAAAGTAAAAGAGTTCTCATGCATAGTCTCAATGACATGCTTAGAGAGTAAGAGCATTAGGAGCTACATCTT
The DNA here is from genome assembly GCF_041138505.1 of Cibotium barometz. Classification (NCBI taxonomy): domain Eukaryota; kingdom Viridiplantae; phylum Streptophyta; class Polypodiopsida; order Cyatheales; family Cibotiaceae; genus Cibotium; species Cibotium barometz. The sequence continues at coordinate 48,696,459 of NC_141051.1, read as the reverse complement.
GCATTATTATGAGAGCTCTCTTGCATAGATCTCATGCTTAGAGTGTAAGAGCAGGAAAGTACAATTTCAAGCAAGGAGAGAGGGGAGAAGATATGCTATGAATAGAGGTACGATACTAGATGGATGGTTTTTCATTTCAAGTAATCTTGCACTAGTTTAAGTCATTTCAACTCCAGCTCTACCATGTGGTAGAGCTAGAATGCATTTTTCCAGCTCTACCATGTGGTAGAGCTAGAATGCATTTTTCCAGCTCTACCATGTGGTAGAGCATTCAAATTATCCCGCCCAATTTTAAATTCAAATTATCCTGCCCAATTTTAAATTCAAATTATCCCGCCCTTAAAGAATTTAAAATGGTCTTGCTATTTTTCAAGTTTTCCTTGACGTCCATGTCGTTTATGTAATACAAACCTACTTTCCCATCTTGTCATTGACAACTAGCACTTGGACATCACCGCATCTATTATCAAATTCAACGATACAACAAGGTACACATATTTTTGTCTCAATGCATATTAAATCATTATCTATGATTAGATTTAAAGTTTTAAACATGTCAGTTAAAAATCAGATCATACACATTGACATAGAGTAGAAAATAAAAGCATGCAAGAATTCAAAAACTCAGGAAATTATGGTTGAAGAGAAAAAACCTGATTCAGAAGAGAAAATCCAAGTATATGTTGGCTGCTCTCTCTTATTGCTGTAGAAGATGTGGCCTGCAACTATGCAATGTCTTGTATATGCTGCGTAGGAGAGTGGGCCTGCTCACAGCAATAAGAGACGCCTAATGAAAACCAAGCATGAGAGATTTATGGCCAGGGCCTGTTTATTGCCCTTTATGACCTACAATGCTCTTGCTAATGAAACTACTACTGTAACATTTTATCGTCTGATTCAGAAGAGAAAATAAAAAAATTAAAGTTTAAGAGACGCCCATATACCTGCTAGAATCCAGATTGCATGGCTGTGGAGGGACGGATAAGCTTAGATAGATTATAACCCCAGTGCTGGAAGGTGTACATAATGCTAGGCATCCTTTGATTTGGAGGTAAAGAGTAGCTGCTAGGTAAGAGCAAGGTGGAGCTGCTGAAGGGGCGAGTGGCTGCAGAGAGATAAGAGCAAGGTGGAGCTGCTGAAGGGGCGAGTGGCTGCAGAGAAGAGCCGCCCACAGAGAAGCACGCCACGCTAGGTAGTAAGAGCAGCAAACGCTGCAGAGAGAGCCGCCCAGAGAGAAGCAGGCCAGACAAACGTGCGCCCCTTAGCCGTGTTAGTAGCTTGTGTTGATGGAGGGCCACGAACGTGCGCCCCGCAGAGGATAGAGAGCCGCCCAGAACAGAACCCGCAGAGAGAGAGCCGTCCGCAGAGAGAGCGCCGTCCGGATACGTTTAGGGTTGAGGATAAGTCTAAATTCAAGATTTTCGTAAAATTAGCGTTGGTACATAAAATTAGCATTCAATTTGGTAACATACCAAATTTGAAGTTACAAAATTTTGGTAATTTTCTAGATCTTAAAGTTTCCAAAGATCTCTTCATTTCTCCATACATTTGGGATTAGGCCATCCCATCATGTACACAATTTTGAAATAAAAAATCAAGAGCAAAGATAATTTCATATAATTCTTTTTTTGCTCTTGGATTTACTTAAATTATGAAGATCAATTATTACGAATTTATCTTGACAAATCACCTTGTTTTATCTTCTGAACATGCAATGGCTGTGCAAAATCAATATTGAGGTCCCCGGCTCTTGACGCCTAATCCATAGTTTCATACTAGACTCATCTATGCTCCTTATGCATCCATACACACGTGTGCGCGCATAGCGGACCGACATAGCTCGGGACTAGATGTTGTATGAGTTTCAAAAAATTAAAGCTATTTCTATCAGTTATTGAGAGAACTGAGAGAACTTGGAAAAAAGAGCAAGATATTATAGTGATTTCTACTTGGTGAACCTCAAGTTATCAATTTGAGCCTTGTTAAGCATGCATCATATAGGCTTATGGAAAAACCGTAATGGTAATTTTTTATAAAAGGTGATTTCTATAATTGATTTAGTGAACCTGGAGCTCCGATTGAAACTAGATAAGTTTAAGAAGGCGAGGGTTAATTTTTTTTTTTGGGATTTATGCTCGTTAGTAGGCACTTATTCCAACTCACCGTGCCTATAGGCACTTATTCCAACTCACGGGTTGCAAAAAAGGGTTGTGATAATCCTTGTAAAGCATAGGAATAATTATAACAATAAGGTGAGGCTTGTGTCGAATATGATGTTTTTGAGGTCATGTGTTGGGCATGGGTCAAGTTGATACGTGGCCCCATCTCACCTTCTAAATCTAGAACCACCAACAAATTTATGCTTATGTGTGTATTAATTGATGATCAAAAGCCTCAGGTTAACAGGTATTGAGACTGAACATTGCCCTAGTTTTGATCATTATTTGGCATAGATATTTATAACTTCTTCAACTTACCTTTTTCAAGCCTCGTTAGGTCTTTTTTTAATTGTAATGTGAAAAGACCCTAGTGTTTATAGAAGTGGCACGTGTGGGAATGGCCCCTTGACTGGACGGATGGGAGAGAGAGGCGAGCGATGGGCCGTGAAGCGCTTATTTAAATAGGATTAAAGCTATATTTAAATATGTAGGTTAACTATAGTAACTTAAAGCATGTTTATAGTTTACAATTATACTTTACTTATTTATAGACTTTATATAGCTATATAAATCAAACCTATAATTTATATATAAACCCATATAATTTAAGTTTATAAATAACCTATTTTTAGGAGTAATGGAGTCTGACCTTTTTTCTAGATCCTTGGTTCTCATTTTGTGAAGTAGGTCTCTTCTTGGAGTAATTAGTTTTATTGATCTGCATTAGCTCCACCACATGGCAGAGCTAGACCTCAAATAATTCCAGCTCTATGATGTGGTCTAGGTAGAATAAAGCTCTACCACGTGGTAGAGCAAGATCAAATGCAATTCTTGCTCTACCACGTGGTAGAGCAAGATCAAATGCAATTCTAGCTCCTTGGTTCTTGTCATGTGAAGTAGGTCTCTCTTGGAGTAATTGGTTTTGTTAATCTGCATAGTACACAGTTAGATCGATGCATTCTAGCTCCACCACATGGTAGAGCTAGATCGATGCATTCTAGCTCCACCACATGGTAGAGCTAGACCTTAAATGCAATTCTAGCTCCACCACATGGTAGAGCTAGACCTCAAAGTATTTGATCTAGCTCTGCCACGTGGTAGAGCTGTATTCTACCTAGACCACATTGTAGAACTTTAAGGTCTAGCTCTACCATGTGGTGTGTTGAAATTTGAGCATAATGATGAGCTATGGTGGATCAAACACTAGAATCAACATCATGAACAAAGTGATTAGCAAATGATTAAGATGTAATTAGTGAATAATTAGCAAATAGATTAATGTAGGCATGGATACTCAAAAACCAGCAAATTCTCATTAGGGCTATGCCTCAATTTATAGAGTTTACATCAAGCATCTAATCCCATTGATTTCTCCATGATTCACTCCCAGAATATCTCCACCTTTTGCCTGATTCTCTCCACCTCTTCTCTTTTCCCTGAATATCTCCCAGAATATCTCCACACTCCTACATTCTCTCATGCTACCCATTATTCTCTCCCAGTATATTCTTCTAACCTTTTCACAGGTTCTTTCACATTTACTCATCTTCTTTTACAGCCTCTATCCAAGGGCTTGTTCCCTCACACACCCTATTCACTTGTATATTTCAACACCTCCCCTCAAGTGAATAATCCTAGCACACCTAGACCCTATACCAAGTTTGCCTCCCCTTTACTTGATAGTCCGCGACCAGTGTCTACTCCTCCCCTCAAGTTATCTCAGCACACCTGGACCCTGTATCAAGTTTCTCTCTTACTTGACAGTTCGCGACCAGTGCCTCAAGTCCCTAAACTCCATAGTCCTTGACACTCTCTCTCTCTATGTGTCCAAGGCTACTATAAGTGCCCGCGACCTTGACTAAAGTGCTCACACATACATCTACCACGCGGCCTACATCATCGGTGGCTCAGAGGTGGTTTTACTTTATTGGGGCAGGTTACATTGGGTTGTGGGGTCTCTCTCACTCTCTCTCTCAGAGATTTTCACATGGCTCCTCACTCTTTGGAGCCTCACATCTTCTCTTGTCTTCAGTCTTCTTCTCGTGGGGCAGCATCTCTCCACGTGTCCGTCTCTTCTTTCAGTCTTCTCGGGGCAGCTTCTCTTCTTGTGGCAGCTTCTCTTCTCGTGTCCATGTCTTCCTTCAGCTCTTCTTCTCGGTGTGGATCCTCTTCTTGGAAAGAGATATTCTTCTTCTTTCATGGCTGGGGCCATGAGCTCGTCCGTCAGGTCATTTTGCTCCATGTGAGCAACATATTCAAATGATTTGCTGACAGTTCCTTTGGGTGTTTTATGTTTATTTTGTATCTTTATGCAATGCAAACCCAAATTTATGCGGGAGGTCTTACCTCTTGCCTTAATCTGGACAAGGGCAGTGTCTGTTCCCATTTTTACACTGATGCAATGTGCCCAATACATAATGCGTATAGCATTCATTCTCATGGACATTCCAAATGCAACTCTGGCTGTGAATAATCTTGAATTTGAGTGAGATTTACAGGCATTAACCAAGGGTTAAATGCAAAATGATGATTTTCATAATTTTATCAGCACAATTTTCCCAGAAATTACATTAAATCAAGGGTAACCAATTTGTACGGGATGGTTGGAGTATCAAACCAACTCCGATTTGAAATCTGAAGTTATAGGGATCTGTATCAGATACCTAATGGTTAATTTGAACCCTCAATTGCACCAAAGTACAGTGATTAGCACTGATTAATCACTGATTAGCAAATTAATGCTCTGGTTTGTGTGCAGAAAACAGAGTATGCGGGGAGCCCAGATCTGGTGCCTTCCACTTCAAATGAGCTCAAATGCTTTCAAATGCATCAATAGCAATGAGTCTAGTAGAGGATTAAGTCAAGAAACACAAGATTTGACCAAATAATGAAAGCTTAATCTCTGTTTTACCAAAGTCACCTGCAGATTTGATAAAGAGCTTGGATCTCTCTATAGACTTGATGAAATTGATTTTCTGTCTTCACTAGCTTGTAGAGCATGCTTGATTACCCCTTGGGCTAGGAGGAATCGAATCAATTTGACTTGCACAAGGAGAAATCTTCAAAAAGCTTCAGAAAAACGGCGCCCAGCAATCAGCAAAAATCGGCGCATCCTGACGGCGGTTTGCTGCATTTTTTACATAGGCTTGAAGCCAAAGATGTTACCTAGCTAGTGCTAAAAGATTATGCCCTAACTTTGAGTGTGCTAGATGCTAGAGACCCTCCACTGGCTGGGGGTGAAGGGGAAGAGTGAAAACTCACTAAAAACTGATTTTTTTGCTAATTACTTACTAATCCTGATTAATTCACTAATGGGCTCATAAATCTAGTTGATTCTAGGCATGGCTCTGATACCATGTTGAAATTTGAGCATAATGATGAGCTATGGTGGATCAAACACTAGAATCAACATCATTAACAAAGTGATTAGCAAATGATTAAGATGTAATTAGTGAATAATTAGCAAATAGATTAATGTAGGCATGGATACTCAAAAACCAGCAAATTCTCATTAGGGCTATGCCTTAATTTATAGAGTTTACATCAAGCATCTAATCCCATTGATTTCTCCATGATTCACTCCCAGAATATCTCCACCTTTTGCCTGATTCTCTCCACCTCTTCTCTTTTCCCTGAATATCTCCCAGAATATCTCCACACTCCTACATTCTCTCATGCTACCCATTATTCTCTCCCAGTAGATTCTTCTAACCTTTTCACAGGTTCTTTCACATTTACTCATCTTCTTTTACAGCCTCTATAAAAGGGCTTGTTCCCACACACACCCTATTCACTTGTATATTTCAACATGGTGGAGTTAGAATGCATCAATCTAGCTGTACCATAAACCACATTGTAGAGCTAGAATGCCTAGAGGTCTAGCTCTACCATGTGGTGGAGCTAGAATACATTGAACTAGCTATACTATATGGTAACTATATCATGTGGTGGAGCTAGAATGCATCAATGTAACTATATCATGTAACAGAGCTAGAGTTCATTGATCTAGCTCTACCATGTGGTAGAGCTATATCAAAATAATCTATCTAGACACCATGGTATCGCTAGAATGCTTTGAAGTCTAACTCCACCACATAGTAGAGATAGTCTTTAATGGGTTCTATCTCTACCATATGATAGAGCTAGTTCTAGCTCTAGTTCTAGCTCGACCACATGTAGAGCTATACTTCATGGTAGAGTCTGATGTACGTTTCAATCTAAAAAAAATTGCTTGCTAGATTTGATTACTAGTTTAACAAGTCCAACATGATTATGTGCAGGATGGATTTCCAATCTGGAGGGAGGGTCTACATGATGTTGAACAATGATTCTGTTGGTATTAGCTGCGTGTGTAGAATTGATCCAAATTCCACTTGTAGTGGAACAAAGATTGGTCAAGGAAATGTGTCATTACTTGTGGAGGAATGCTTGAAGGATGTGGAACTACCATTCCCTACTATGGATACCATTTATCTAAAAAATGCATTATGGAGTAATGTTCGTTGGCCAAAAATGCTTTTAAGGCCTTTCACAAGGGAGCTGGAATTTGGAGAGTGGAGTGAAAGATGTAGTGATGCAGATCAAGAAGAGTCTGTGGAACCTCCAATTATAGATGCAATATCGATAACATCTCCAGAACTTGACATGCAAATCCGACAATCTTGGAAGAATGAGATGGTTCTTCTAAAGGATGAGAGCATGGTGCAAACTATCAATCAAGGGACTATCTTATATGTGTTTCCATTTGAATGTGTCAACTTTCAACAACTTGGTGATGATTGTGTGGGTGTGGCTATTGAAAGTGCAAATGTATTTCAAACTATGCCGCAAGTGGATAGTATCACCCTAGTTAAATGGCCTATTAAACAGCTGACAATGCTGGATGGGAGCCCATTGCAATGCTATGTTCCGCTTAATGGCATGCATGTTGAACATGCTGATGTATGTAATGAGGATAATGATGGAGATGTAACTAATGAGGCTATTGTTGCCCAAACCTCTGCAAAAAGACGCTACACTTTCATAAACAGGATTCCAAAGCAGAAACCACAACCAACTTCTGCATTATATATGTCACGTGAATCAGTTCAAAGGATTTCATCCATTGATTGTTGTGCAAAAAAATGTTGTCAGCTAATCGATCGTGATGTACTAATGAGGATACGACAAGACTTTTGGGGACAATCTCAGGAGTCTCGTACAAATTATGTATATGATGTGCTTTCTACAGCTTGGCATCGTGATTCAACTCAAAAAATTAAATATGAATTTAGGTTAAATGGGGTGATTGTTTGTTGCAGAGCATGGTATGAGATGCATGGTATACCAAAGACATCCTTTTACCGTTACAGGGAAAAGTTTGAGTCCGGTGTGTGTCAATATCTGCATGGAAACACAGGGGTATTGAGGAGAGGCCTACAACATGCTAGTGAGGCAAGAGCACTACTTGATGAATTTGTGAACATGAACTCCGAGCCTGCGCCACACAAAAGTAGAACAATGCTAGATGGCTCAAGGGAAACCAGGTTGTCGATTCCATCAATATTCAAGCAAGTTGACATTTTAAATGAAATCAACGCAACACTTGAGCAGTTGGGACATGAGAAGAGGCTATCAAAGTCATCGTTTAGTAGAATTTGGAATAAAGAGTACCCACAAGTGTCCCTAACAAAGGCAAGTGAGTTCTCCAAGTGCACCTTGTGTAGTGGTCTCAAGGCAAAACTAGAAGCCAAACCTAGTCTAGAAGAAAGAGCAAGGCTCCTCAGTGAAAGAGATATTCACATGCGACAACAACAAAGTTGCAGGAGCTTATACTATGCATGGCGCATATTTTCGGAAACCCAACCACAAAAGTATGTATGCATCATCCATGACAAGATGGATCAAAAGAAAACAGCCATTCCCAGACTACGGGTCCTTCCCAAGGGTGTGGATTCGGGATATAATTTACCAATTGCATTGATTGGTATGATCACTCATGGCCATGCAGAAGGTCATTATGGACACTTTATTTTGAATGGTTTATGGCCATCTGATCCCAATCTAACAATTGGCTCAATTGCAAGTTGTTTACATAACTTAGAGAGGATGGATAAGCATCCTCTTGGTGATCTAGTAACAAATGGGCTTCCAAGGAGCAATGTTTCACTTCTACATGCTTTAAATTCAAGGACAGCTTTAGACAACCACAATATGAGTGATGGTAAAGATCCCATTGTTGAACCATGTATAAATCAGGGAGACACAATGAATTGGGTTTCCTCGTTTTGCAAGTTGCCAGAAAACTTGTTGCTACAACTAAATAATTGTGCTGGAGAAAATAAAAATCGGTACTTATTTGCCTATTTGTCATTGCTTGTTGCACGGGGTGCTTTCAAAACTGTACAGTTGGGATTTCTAATGGTCGGACATACACATGAGGATATAGATGCCATGTTTAGCAGGTTTTCAGAGAAATTAAGAGTGGGACAAACCTTTACTTTACCACATTTGATGGATACTTTAAGAACCAGCTCAACTTCTTCTCCAGCTCCCTTCTTGCTTACAGAGGTCCCTGACTTCAAGGCATATTGTGATGGCTACATTTGTGATGGGCAAGAAGCACTTATAGGTCACTCCAAACCACTTCTATTCAGGTTCTTCATGGAAGGAGACACACCGGTAATGCAATTTAAGGCACATGTAGCTATTCGTAATTGGAGTGGAAGTATCCATCTTTGGAAGACAGACAGTGAAGGTAAACCAAGGTTACCAAAAGGAGATCCACCTCTACTACCAATGGCCGAGCATATAAAGATGCATGCAGAAGTAATATCAGGATTGAAGGGTTACATAAAATTTTGGCAGAATCTAAGTAATGGTTCATTTGTGCCAAGATATTATAGGCCCGTCACATAGATTATTGGAGTAATGTAATCGAAGAGCTTGGAAAACCAATACAATCAGAGGCAAGAAAGTACATAAATTTTTGGCCAAAATCTGAAGGGTCCCATCAATTAGATGATATGAATGTTGAACAATTGCAGGCACAAAGATTCTTAGGTATTGAAGAACATAATGATCATTATTGTGGGCTTGCACGGGATAAACCAAGGGAGGCATTTAACCCTATGCTACATGTCCAGCAAGGACACTTTGTTATGCTGCACCTAGATGACACAAACATCTATCCAGTTTGGCTTGCTATGGCTGAATCGGATATTGATGATGAGCCTACATCACCAAATTACAAGAAACTCTTGATTCAATATTGGGGACCTTGTGCAAGGAAGAAAGGTTTGACAGATACTCAAGCTTATGCTGATTGTTGGAAGGGATATTGGCAAATTAATGAGGCAGAACAACAAGTATGGGAAAATGCTGATGCAATTCTTTGGTCGTGGAGACCAAGGAATCCACCACCATACAAAAGAATCAAGATACCAGAAAAGGAAGCCCGTAAAGCAAAAGCATGCTTAGGCTTGGCCTGTGAGGATGAAGCTCATATTGATGGTTCCTTCAATGAGGAGTAGCATTTGTAGATGCAATATTGACAATGTGGATTTTTAGGTTATAACTCTAATATCCAAATGAGATGTACTTTTGTACTATCATCTTTTAAATTACTTTTTATTTTCACTTATTGAATGAAATTTTTCTTTGTGCCTCCTACATTTTTTTGATATAATAATGTTTCTATCTTATTTGTTCAATTGTTTCATAAATTTTGTGCAGTGTACAACTCAATTGGTGCAAGTCCTTGTTGCAAAGAAACAAATACCACTTTCTTATTAATGGTGTTTATCAACACCACCTTTCTACATGATTATCAAACTCCTTTCAAAATATGTTTATGCACAAATACTAATTATACCACTTTTTTGGTTCGAACAGTGATTATCTCAACACTACCTTCCTCCATTCTATATTAAGAAATTCCACAATAACTATTCCCACATTAAGTGGGAAATTCCCATAATACATGAAACCTCTCAATTTCAAAATTCCCATAATGCGAGATTTTTCCCATAATACCTAATACGGTCTTTAAACTTTTTGTCACTAGAGAAACTCTAGAAAAAGCAAAGGTAAACCCTTCCAACCCATAAACTAGTTTTATAGGGGTTGGAAAACAAGGCTTAAAAACCATTATAGCCCAATTTATAATCTGGTTTTGAACTAGTTTTTAAGTTAGCTATCGATGTTTACATAACTGGTTAACTCATAAAGTGGTTTTAACCATTGGGTTGTAGACCCTCACAACCTATTATATGGTTATCAACTGGTTGATAACCTATGGTAAAAAACCCTTTAGGGGTTCCTAAACTTATAAACTCGAAATCCATTGGTTTGGACAAACCATCAATCGGTTGCAAATCACATGCTTTGCTCCCAACCTCAAAATTCATAGATGAATTACCATGTGTTAAAGCAATTTGTGTATGTCTTCTTTTAATCATTTGAAAGATGTGCTGCTACCAATGAATTTTAAAATGTGCATGCTACACTTTAGAATCATCTTTTAGTAGGCAAGGAGGGGCAGAAGTAAGACATGAATATGCTGATCTTAGTGAGGTTTTGGAGCATAGGCTTCTCCTTCCTGCAACAACAGAGGAAAACCTAAAGCAAATGTCTCGTGTGGGAGGAACTCCTGGTGAGTGGGTTTCGATCACCATCATCATGCTTTCACATGATGAGACCACACTATTGATTCAATAAGTGTTATCATTATTGGCCTTGGAAGGGGAGGGAGATGTCAACAAGGAACCAAAGAGCACCACTCCAAGAACTAAGTACAGTGCAGGAGAGCTGTCACTCATGAGGCATGATGGAAGAAGCTCTCCAAGTGGGCATAATCACACTGCAAGCACAAAACTGCATGACTCATTCTAGGACACCAAAGAAGAAGGGTTTTGATGATCAACGGTGTGCTAAATGATGAACTGTCACCTGCCGTGAGGCAAGAAGGAAGATCTCCAAATGGGAAAGCTTGTACTAACCATGTGACACATTCTAGGACACCAAAAAGGAACAGTTATAGTGAGCATTATTTATGAGTTATCTCAAAAGAACTAACCACTGTCCCTAGTGTTGGCCACTTATATTTTCTTGTTCTTGTAGTTGAAGAAGCGTCGCCAGATGTGACCTTGCACCAACTAGCAAAGAGGAAGAAGAAGAAAAGAAAGTCTGACATTCTGCCGCCCTCAAGGGGTGTGCGCTCGAAAAGAAGATGTTCTGCTCAAGAAATCAGCAATAATTGCAGCATCTGGGTTTGTTGAGGGTGAGAATAGACAATTCAAAGTTACAGATGAGCTAGCATCATGTGAGAAGGATAACGAAGTTACTATTGGGCTAAAAGAAGCCAACAATTTAGTTGGTGGAACCTTAAAACCTAAAGGGCGCCAGTTATGCTTGTAGCCATTTGTAACAGAATACTCCTCTTTTATACTCCGATGATCTCCCACGATTAATATATTTCAAGTTTCATTTCGCTATTATCCCTCTACAGTCCTCTTTCAAGTTTCAACATAGATATGGATACAAGAAGGAAACAACTCACATATAGAATTATAGAAGGGACAACATTATAGAAGAGACAACATTATAAAAGAGACAACAATATTCATATATTCCAGAAAATATACATGTTTGTTGTTGTGTGTATATATATACATGGGCTAATTTCAAGGGTGACGGCGGCGGCGGCGAGGTGTCTGTGAAATGAGGACGTGAATGTGTCTGTGATTGGGTTGGCCTTGGACGAATGCTCTCTTTTGCTCTTGACATTTCTTCCCACAGTCTTTCCTCTTCTTGCCTGTTGGCCTCTTGTTCTTACCTTCGGGCCTCCAGCAAGCTCAATCAACCTATCTCCTCGATTCCACCCATTCATCCACCTTAGCTGTGCACCTCTCAAATTCGTCAATAGTAGCAGCTTGGTGGGCTTACACTTCCCTTTGGTATTGCTCTTCTTGGTGATGCATACACTCTTTGGCTTTCCTTGCGAAATCTCCTTCCTGTCTTATCTCTTCTTCTACATGATCATGCATCGCTGGAATAATTCTTTGTACAACTTTTATCTTGAATTGATTAACATGCAATTGAGTATATTTGTGCAGATTAAGTTCCTACACACAAATGAAAATGTTTTGTTAGAAACCTCATAGAGCTCTACATTAGTTGATGGAGATGTTGATTATAAACATCACTTCCATCAGGAATATTAAAAACCTTTTCTAGCAAGAGATGCGTTAAGGCACATCCTCCATCCACAGCTATTATCTCCTGGTTGAACTGGCACCTTTATCCTTCGATATTTCATGGTCTGAATAAGATTAGGCTTTGGTTGTGGTTGTGTAACAGCAGCATTCGGTTGTGACTGTGTGTGGCAGCACCATCCGGTTGTGACTGTGTGGCAGCAGCATCCGATTGTGACTATGCGAAAGCAACATTTAGTTGTGCTTGTGGTTGTGCCTCTGGTTGTGGTTGTGCCTCTGGTTCTGATTGTGTGTGAGGTTCTAGTTATGCGGCATCTTGCCGCAGCAGTTGGTCTTGTGCTTCTGCTCTTCTCCAAGTTTGAGAGCAGGTGTCCCTGTTGTCGTGAACAGCACGGGTATCCTCAATTGGCGTTGTATGAGGATGGAGGGTCGAGATCGTTTTAGGATATCTAGCATGCGGTGATCATCACTAACAGAGACAGGTGCTAATAGTCTGTCATATATGTACCTCAATCTACGGAGTGTATCGAAATCCCTAGGCATTATTATAAGCCTATGGGCATGGGCAGCAAGGAAATATGCAGTCTTCAGTAATTTCCTGAAGATAAAAATTTACACCGTCTTGCCATCGCCGCATGCCAATACTCTAGTGTTTGCATATTTCATGTACAAGCCTTTGAAATGGTAGCCTGGCTACTGCAAGTTGCATATGTTGCTCAATCTGTCAAAGCTCTTGCAGAACTGCCATGTGGGCTTGATATCTTCTCCTCCTACCTTGCACCTAAAGTGACTCTGTAGGCCTTCCACTTGTATCTACCCTTCCGCTTGTATCTACCCTTCAAGCTGTTCCCTTGGTACACGCCATCTGATAAATAAACTCAGTAAGATCACAACCAAAAATTTGTTGAGAGGCAGTACCAAGCGAAAACGGACAAGCGGGATGCCCGCTCGCAACTAATTGCTTGGTACTGACCCACGCTAGCAAGATCGCTTGGTACTGACCCCATGATCAAAATGATGCAAGGGGTTAGGACCAAGCGAAATGAGGCCCGTAGAATGTCACAAGCCATATATCGTATGGTACTGACCCCATGAGAGAAACGTGTCCCAAGAGAAGTCAGTACCAAGCGATAAAGGGCGAGCATGATGCCCACGAGCCACCTATCGCTTGGTATTGACCTCGTAATCCATGTTACCACGCTAGGGGAGCAGTACCAAGAAAAATGATGCATGAAAACGAGACTCTAGTCGCTTGGTACTGACCCTCGTGAGAAAATTGACCATAAAAGGGGGTCAGTACCAAGCGATATGGGGCATGTAGGATGCCAAATGAGGCTTGTGTTGCTTGGTACTGACCCCGTGAGCAACGATCTCAAGGGGAGTTAGTACCAAGTGATATGGGGCAATCATGATGCCCACTAGCCTCCTATCGCTTGGTACTGACTCCCCTTGAGGAAAATAATCTAAGCAAGGATCAGTATTAAGGATACCAACGTGACCTTGTGAGCTACATGACCCTAAGGGGGTTCGATACCAAGCGATATGGGCCAATAAGATGCCAATGAGCCTCCTATCGCTTGGTGCATAACCTTAACGCATCATTACCCTAACATCTATTATTTGTGAAGAAAAGGTCATTACGAGGAAATAAAGAGATCACGGAGTGCCTGCGAGCCCCTTATCGCATGGTACTGACCTAAAAAAAACACTTATTGAAGTAGTCAAAAAATTAGAAAATACCTGCAGAAGTGATGGATGTAGAGGCGATGGCGGTGTCTGAGTTGGAGGGGGTCGATGAAGAGGTAGATGCAATCATGGGGAAAAGGCAATAAGGCACTGCGATAATGTTTACAAAAAGAAATCAAGCACATGCAGTAGAGGAGAGGAGTGAGAGTACCTAGTATATTGACGTGTCATTCATACGAGAGATCTTATAAATGCCACTTATGATCATCAGTACACACTATAAATGCCACTTATGATCATCAGTACACACCACAAGAGTGGTGCTAAGACCATGTGGTATTGGACCACGTTGGTATTTAACGGCCCTTATCTCCCTCGAGAGCTTCATTCATTCGCACATTGAGTTCCCTGCAAAATCGCCCTTTGCATCACCCCTCTACATCGCCATCGTCCCTTCTTCTTCTTCTGTCTCCACAAGAAAACTGAGGCTTTTAATCAAATTTATAGGCATGCTTTTCTCTCTATCTAATGTTCACAATATATATTCATTCTTAACACACACACACACAACATACAGAAAGAAAAAATCTCTTCTCTGTCTCCAACAACCTTACAAGGGGATATTGAAAAAATTCACCCCTTAAATTTTTCAGTGGCCTTATATATGAAGGGTAAAATGGCTTATAAATTTGTGAGACCTTATAATGTCACTTATGAATAGGACACACCACATGCGTGGTGCTAAGACAACCACGTGTGTCTAAAATGGCCCGAACCTTGGGATTATCAAGCTTTTTGCCCATCCTAAACCCTTGGCGTCATCGATGAGCTCTCTACCCTTCCTGTTGTCTCTCTGCATCACCATTGCCATTATCTAACATGTGCCTTGCCATTGCCATGGTATCGAGCTCCCCTGCCACCATCATCATCGCCATCGCCAAAGCAGGTATCCTTGTAGTGCCTTATAGCTTGTCGTTACTAACCCCCGTAACTTTAATTTTGTTATCTGAGTCATTGTTATGAGGCGGGGGTTCGCGGACATCGTGTAATCTCCCTACTGCTTGGTATTGACCCCATGATCCATACGAGCTCGTGTTTTCCCCCATGTTTATCCATTTGTACACAAGGGGTTAGTACCAAACGGTAGAGAATGCATAGGCATCGCGTAAGCCCCTACTCGATTGATACTGACCCTTTTTTGTTTTTTTTCTTTCAGGATCCTTCATTTTGTTATCTGGGTCAGTATGAAGCAGTAAGGGGCTTGCGGACATCGTGTAATCGCCCCCTATCTCTTGGTATTGACCCCATGATCCATATGGCTTCGTGTTTCCCCCCATGTCTATCCTTTCATACAGAAGGTGTCAGTAGGGAACTCGCGGGCATGGCATAAGACCCTAATCGCTTGATACTGACCCTCTTTTGTTTTTGGGAATTTTCATTTTGTTATCTATGTCAGTACAAAGCGGTAAGGGGCTCGTGGACATCGCGTAATCCCCCTATCACTTGGTGATGACCCCATAATCCATATGGCCTCATGTATCCCCATGTCTATCCTTTTATACAGAAGGGGTCAGTACCAAGCGCTAGGGAGCTTGTAGGCATCGCAGAGTAGCCCCTAATTGCTTGATATTGACCCCTTTTGTATCCTTTTGATTTATGGTTAGTACAAAACGACAAGGTGCTCGCATGCATCGCCTAAGCCTCTTATCACTTTTTGGTACTGACCCCTTGTATATTAAGTGTGCTCTTCCTAATTGAGTGAAATGTTTCTTTAGGCATGTCGACTCTTGAGTTAGACATTCTCCTGGAATATCGTGAGCCGAGGCGGAAGAGTCTTGCACTAAAAAGTTGTAAATGTTCCTATACAATGCACATGCCCACCATTGCGCTCCTGAATTGTCTATAATGTTCAATGCAGAATTTCTTTTTTTTGAGAACATTATCAAGATTTCTAGGATTGTTCTCGATGACTAGGAGCAGGAATATGAACATATAGTTTCTAGCCACATCGTGACATCATGGTGAGCGATATGCTCATCCGTCTGATTTTGCAACAGACAAAGTCATGAAAAGAAGGCTCAACCGCTGTCTTGAAAAGATCCCCAGCTGCGCAGTAGAGTAGAGGAGAAATGCCCATTACACTCAAAGAAGTGTCACCTTCTCCAATACAGTTATGGATTTCTTAGTTTTCTGCATCTCCTTACTGAAGACTCTGAGCCCCAGACAACGGATTTACCAGTCAAGTGCCAATGGAGGATGATGTAGTTGAATAAGAGGTGGCTATCAATCCAGGAGAGGAGAGGGTAGAGGCCGAAAAGGAAATTTTTCCCACAAGTACATCCCTTGTCGGTGTCGATGTAGTAGCACCCATGAGCATAATTCCATTGGAATCCAACCCACCTAATGAGAACGAACAGGGGGACTTGTCACTTCCTTATTTGCCTAGCTTTACTATGGCAGACCAGTGTGATTATGTATTATTGACAGATATTATGTATCATTTTAATATTCGTGAAGACTATTGCTTGGGTGCTTTAGCAAATTATAGTGAAGTAGACATGGGGTGGGTAGAGGAAGGAGTTGACAAACACCTCCTTGTTGATTATGCAGTCCAAGACTCCGAGTATCTGCCCAGCAAGGATATATTAAGGGACATGTTCAATGAAGCTAGGGCATATGAAAGCCAATTGCCTTCCGAGGAGGAGGCTGCAGTAATTGCAGACTGTCTTGGTTTGGCAGATATGGGCAAATATATAGCAGCTACCATACATGAAGACTGTAAATCTACGATCCCTTTGTGGACTAGCAAAATGCTTGAAGGTGATGAAAATCAACAAGTAAAAGCACCAAAAACTGCTTAAGATATTAGTATTCATTTGAGTGTATTTTGTTGATTAAACATATTACATTGCTTGCAGGTTATTGTATTTTGTTGATTAAACATATTACATTGCTTGCAGGTTATTGTATTTGATGATGATTTCTTGAAGAGAGCAGGAGGCTCAAGATCATCCGGTGCTAGCAATTCAAAATCAACAGGTCATCGAAAGGATGTTGGTCTCACTGAATATATGAGACATTTGAATCATCAAAAGGTGCGTACATTTTATGACACTTGCTTATAATTGATAAGTTGACTTGAATCATGACGCTTACAATTTCTATGCGCAAATCATTATATTTCATAAAGAATTCTCAAAAGACAATGTGAAATTTCCTTTATTCGCATTGAAAGTACTCTCTAGGTTTTGTGGTGGATATGATGTGCCATTGAATGCTGAGAAAGTGGTGCTGGTGGAGAAACTGTTTTTTGTGTGTTTGGTCAGGGGCATGGCTGTCAAGCGCTAAGATGTCCCTACTACTTGTCATACACAGCCCAAGCTCTTGCGGTAGGAATAAATGAACCAGACTCATTGCCTCCTTATGGCAAAAGATATCTAATGAGAGGACAAGAAAGAGCTGCTGTGATCCTCTAGAACTGTTGCCTCCAGAGGTGCGACTGCCAAGAATAGATCTCCCAGCAGATGACGTTCAAGAAGAAGACCAAGGAGAAGAAAGACCACCCGGAAGAAGATGAAGCCCACCTCCTCATCATGAAGCCCACTTCCTCCCAACACAGATCAACTATAAAGTATGGTGTATGATTACACAATATATGTTGTAATCATAAACATAACAAAACCGGATGTATGTTTACATTAGACTTGAAGTATTGAGATTCTTGAAAGATCCCTGCCACCTCCGCGCAATGAATTCTGGGGTGCTAGCAGTGGAAGTAGCACTTCTTGCGCCGCCGGGTAGAGCCTCTCACTCGGGGCCTCGCCCACGGATATCCGGACAAGAGACTAATCCCTCAGTTCTTCCAAAACCGAACTCGGAAAAACTTCCCTCGCCCAACAGACATAGGCGATTCCTTCGGGATAATTTTATTCTAACGTAGTCAAGGTCTTCACTAACCAAACTGATCCGACCGAACCCGTAAGTCTCATGGTCAGATCAAGGAAGAGACATGCACTTGGATCATAGAGTCCAATGCTTTTTTCCTCATCAAGAGGCACAGCCGTTGATTCTTTTCCATAGAACAAGGACTATCCGGGATTTACTTCATCTATCGTAACATAACAGAATTGAGTCTCATTTTAGGGATCCATCAATCTAGCCTAACCCCATCCCATCCCATGGATTAGCCAACCGCCCAACCACTGTAGTGATAGGATCCATTTAGAAATTTGGTTATGTTTTGCCCCAGGTACTAGGGAAAAGAGTTCCCAGGCCCCCTAGCCAGCACTTCAAGCAAACTTCAGGTGGAGGGGGAGAATACTTCTCCAATGAGTTCTTTGAATTCTTGCGAAAGAATGGCATTCAAAGATAATTTACATGTAGATACACTCCGTAGCAAAATGGAGTTGATGAGCAAAAAAAGGCACATTGCAGAGATAGCACGAGCATTGATGGCAGAGAAGAATATGCCGCAGAGCTATTGGGTTGACGCTATGTCTACCACGGTTTATATCATGAACAGGACTCCTGGTACAGCCATACATTATGTAACACTAGAGAAGAAGTTTACTGGGGCAAAAAATCTGATTTGTCTCACTTGAAAGTTTTTGGATGTATTGCATATGTGCATGTGCCAGATGAGTTACGTACTAAGCTGGATCCAAAAGTAGAAAAATGTGTGTTTATTGGGCACACCACTTACACACCTAATATGAAATTGCCTATTTCACAAATTCAGCTGTCTTTAAAACAATCTTTTAATGAAACCATAGTATCACTGATCGTAATCCTCCAAAATATCCGGTTTGAGTTCCAATTTATAATCATTCCTTCATCGGTGTACCTATGGCATCATTGGCAACCAGAACACTCACCACCTGTTCATTCAGGGGCCTTTTCAATACTTCATAGCTCATAGTGCTCGGAAATATATTCACTTAAGAAAATCCAGATGAACTCTCTGTTGAAGATCAGCAAGATCAACCAATAGATCCATATAAAAGAGCCATGGACTCATTCGTTGAGGACCAGCAAGGCCAATCAACCAAATCCATGCTCGAGTTCAGAAAACAACTCTAACACCTTGTTTAATTTTCTTCCCCGATGCACGTGTGGGTATCTTTGGTGGCGACCTAGAGCCCGAGCACCGTATGGTCAACACCCTCTAGGCTCCTTCGCAAGTCACCTAACGCTACTCAAAGGCTGCTTCCTTGGTCCCTCATCCACCGTACCGGAAGCTCACCATTTAAATCGAACCGAGGCTGGTCATCAACACCTCGGCTGACCCTGCTACACGAGATGTCCTCCATTGACTCTCCGTCAGCTGTTGCAACTCCACGACCTCATTCACAAGATGGTCAAAATGCTTCCCCAGAATTCTTGACATAAAATAGTCATTTAAAAACAGGTCATAAATACAATTTCTAACGAACTCTCATCTTTCCACATTGTTCTACATCATTTCTCGTTTTTCCACATTCTTCTAAATCAATTCACTTTGCTCATTCCTCATCTAGTCATATCTATTCCCATCATTCTTCATCCATTCTCATCCAATCACATCATATTACATCTCATCACATCTATCCACATCACATCACATTCATCCACAACATCACAACTCATCACATTACCTAGATCCACATCACGTCACATTCATCAACCTTACATCTCATCCATCCATTCACATTAAATCACATCCATTTATATTCATTAAGATCCACATCTCATCACATCTCATCACATCACATCCATCCACATCACAACTCATCCATTCACATCTCATCACATCATATTCACATCCATTTACATCTCATCATATCATATTCACATCACATCACATCCATTCACACCTACCCAGATCCACATCACATCCATTCGGTGGTGCGACCATCTATGTCGAGGAGGGGGACGCATGTGAGCCTGGACTCTGCCATGCCTATGTGCAGTAGTATGCTCTCCAGCATAGGGGACCTTGAATCTACCGTCATCGTGAAAGCTCTAAGCTCTTCTCTACCACCATTCCAGAATCCCTAAGCTCCTCTCTTTTCTCTTTGTACACAAAGACAATGTCGCGAGCGAAGATTGCATCTCTCAGCATCCTTTGCATGTCCTCTAAATAATTATAACCAGAGTTCATTCTACACTACCCTTAGACATACCATCTTTCAACATCCTTCACATGCACTATAAATAATTATAACCAGAGTTCATTCTACACTACCCTTAGACATACCATCTTTCAACATCCTTCACATGCACTATAAATAATTATAACTAGAGCTCATTCCTACACTACTCTTAGACATACCATCACCTATGTTCATGTGATAATGGCTATCTGGATCAAACATCAATATATGCATATTCACATCTTATCACATTGCATTCACATCTTCACTTATCACATTCACATCTCATCTAATCACATCGCATCCATTTACATCCCATCACATTCATTCAGATCCACATCACATCTTATCACATCCACTTTTAGTACGGTTTTCTACTTTCGATACTGATAGGACTTTTCTAAGTTTCCGCCAATTGCTTGGCCTACTTAAAGATACTTTTTCTCGATGGATATTTTCATATTCTTTCTCAAATTTCTCAAGTGAATTATATTCAATATTATTCTTTTGAGTAAAAGATTCATGGGATTTACAAAAATCAATTCTACCCATATTTTCCAATAAAATTAATAATGCTCAAAATTTCACTTTTGATAAATACTCATAATTTGAATTATGCCAAAATTCCTCTTTTACCATTTAATTACTTGGATCTAAATTATCATGGGAATTCCTCTTTTTGTATAAAAAAAAATTTACCAAAAATTTACTCTTTTATCATAATCAATTAATTATGCATAATTACAAAAAAAAATATTTCTTATGAATATGATAAAAATCATTCTTTTTGCATAGGATATCCAATCCTAGAATATGGTAGGAAGTCCTCTTTTAGCATTATGCATAAAAATAAGATATGTATTATTTTTTAAAAATTTTGCTATAGCTTCGCTCTGCTATTACTGATAATTCTCAATTTTTTTCTAAAGAATAAAAGCTTGTAATGAAAATATGATAGTAGTTCCTCTTTTATGCTTAGAATCAAACTATGAATTTAAATCATAATTTTAACCATAAAATTGAACATAACTATGATTATCTCACTAGATTAAGCTAATATCAACATTCCTCTTTTCCCAAATTGTTAGGATAATCCATTTCTCATTTAGAATGAATTAGAGTAGTTTTCAACTACTCATAAACAATCTAAAAGAATTTACTATTATTTTAATAGTACAAAAGCATGAAAATATCATTTCCTTAATCTCTAGCTTATAAAGCCTAGAGTTTAGCTTTGAATTAAGAGACTATCATTGAGAAGCATCCTTTCTCAAGGGATTTAGCCATAAAGACGGCTATTCTTTTAGAGAGAGAGATTTACTTAAAGAAAGCATTACAAATAAGAATAAAGATTAACTTTCTCTTAATTAAACATTAAGACTTTAAGGGAAATCTTGATTTGAATTAAAACAGTCATTTTGAAAGCTTCTCAAGCTTGAGAGGGGTTGAGAAGAAGAAAGTTATTGAGAAGGTGTCAGTACCAAGCGCTAGGGAACTCACGGGCATGGCATAAGACCCTAATCGCTTGATACTGACCCTCTTTTGTTTTTGGGAATTTCCATTTTGTTATCTATGTCAGTACGAAGTGGTATGGGACTCGTGGACATCGCGTAATCCCCCTATCGCTTGGTACTGACCCCATAATCCATATGGCCTCATGTATCCCCATATCTATCCTTTTATACAGAAGGGGTCAATACCAAGCGCTAAGGAGCTTGTAGGCATCACAGAGTAGCCCCTAATCGCTTGATATTGACCCCTTTTGTATCCTTTTGATTTATGGTTAGTACGAAACGACAAGGTGCTCGCATGCATCGCCTAAGCCTCTTATGTTGTAATCATAAACATAACAAAACCGGATGTATGTATAAATTAGACTCGAAGTATTGAGATTCTTGAAAGATCCCTGCCACCTCCGCGCAACAAATTCTAGGGTGCTAGCAGTGGAAGTAGCACTTCTTGCGCCGGGCAGAGCCTCTCACTCGGGGCCTCGCCCACCACCACGGATATCCGGACAAGAGACTAATCCCTCAGTTCTTCCAAAACCGAACTCGGAAAAACTTCCCTCACCCAACAGACATAGGCGATTCCTTCGGAATAATTTTATTCTAACGTAGTCAAGGTCTTCACTAACCAAACTGATCCGACCGAACCCGTAAGTCTCATGGTCAGATCAAGGAAGAGACGTGCACTTGGATCATAGAGTCCAATGCTTTTTTCCTCATCAAGAGGCACAGCCGTTGATTCTTTTCCATAGAACAAGGACTATCTGGGATTTACTTCATCTTTCATAACATAACAGAATTGAGTCTCATTTTATGGATCCATCCGTCGAGCCTAACCCCATCCCATCCCATGGGTTAGCCAACCGCCCAACTACTGTAGTGATAGGATCCATTTAGAAATTTGGTTATGTTTTGCCCCAGGTACTAGGGAAAAGAGTTCCCAAGCCCCCTAGCCGGCACTTCAAGCAAACTTCAAGATAGTCACACCACTTACACACCCAATATGAAATTGCCTATTTCACAGATTCAGCTGTCTTTAAAACAATCTTTTAATGAAACCATAGTATCATTGATCGTAATCCTCCAAAATATCCGGTTTGAGTTCCAATTTACAAATCATTCCTTCATCGATGTACCTATGGCATCATTGGCAACCAGAACACTCACCACCTGTTTACTCAGGGGCCTTTTCAATAGTTCCTAGCTCATAGTACTCGAAAATATATTCACTTAAGAAAATCCAGATGGACTCTCTGTTGAAGATCAGCAAGATCAACCAATAGATCCATATAAAAGATCCATGGACTCATCCGTTGAGGACCAGCAAGGCCAATCAACCAGATCCATGCTCGAGTTCAGAAAACAACTCTAACACCTTGTTCAATTTTCTTCCCCGACGCACGCATGGGTATCTTTGGTGGTGACCTAGAGCCCGAGCACCGTATGGTCAACACCCTCTAGGCTCCATCGCCGCCGCAGGTCACCTAGCGCTTCACTCAAAGGCTGCTTCCTTGGTCCCTCATCCACCATACCGAAAGCTCACCATTTAAATTGAACTGAGGCTGGTCATCTCTCAAGACCTCGGGCAACCTTGCTAGGCGAGACCTCCTCCATCGACTCTCCGTCAGCTGTTGCAATTTTATCACTTAGGTCTCCACGACCTCATTCACAAGATGGTCAAAATGCTTCCCCAGCATTCTTGACATAGAACAGTCATTTAAAAACAGGTCATAAATACAATTTCTAACGAACTCTCATCTTTCCACATTGTTCTACATCATTTCTCGTTTTTTCACATTCTTCTAAATCAATTTACTTTGCTCATTCCTCATCCAATCATATCTATTCCCATCATTCTTCATCCATTCTCATCCAATCACATCATATTACATCTCATCACATCTATCCACATCACATCACATTCATCCACATCACAACTCATCACATTACCACATCACATTCATCAACCTTACATCTCATCCATCCATTCACATTACATCACATTCATTTATATTCATTGAGATCCACATCTCATCACATCACGTCCATCCACGTCACATCTCATCCATTCACATCTCATCACATCATATTCACATCCATTTACATCTCATCATATCATATTCACATCACATCACATCCATTCACACCTACCCAGATCCACATCACATCCATTCACGTCACATCACATCCATTCTCATCTCATTATGTCACATTCACATCTCACCACATTCATTTAGATATCATCACATCACATTCACATCTATTCATATCTCATCGCATCCATTCACATCTCATCACATCCACTCACAGCTCATCACATCCACTCACATCCCATCACACCCATTCACATCTCATCACTCCCATTCACATCCCATCACACCCATCACTTTCATCGCATCCACATCACATCACATACATTCCATCCACATCTATCTATATCACATCACATTCATTCCATCCACATTACATCACATCCACATCTATCCATATCACACCACATCCATTCACAGCTCATCACATTCATCCACATCCATTCATTCATTCAAATGTACATTTATCACATTATATCTCATTCTCATCCATTTTCATCACATCACATCCTTTCATATATCATCACATCTCTTTCACATGTCATCACATCCTTTCACATATCATCACATCTTATCACATTCACATTCACATCCATTTACATCACATCACATCTCATCCACATCTCCTCACATTCACATCCACATCCATTTACATCACATCACATCTCATCCACATCTCCTCACAATCGCATCCACATCCATTTACATCACATCACATCTCATCCACATCCATCTCATTCACATCCACATCCATTTACATCACATCACATCTCATCACATTCACATCCATATCCATTTACATCACATCACATCACATCTCATCACATCCACATCCACATCCACATCCATCTCATCCACATCTCATCCACATTGCATCCACATCAACTCACATCTTATCACATTGCATCCACATCAACTCACATCTTATCACATCTATCACATCGCATTCACATCTTCTCTTATCACATTCACATCTCATTTAATCACATCACATCCATTTACATCCTATCACATTCACTCAGATCCACATCACATCTTATCACATCCACTTTTAGTATCGTTTTCTACTTTCAATAATACTGATAGGACTTTTCTAAGTTTCCGCCAATTGCTTGGCCTAGTTAAAGGTACTTTTTCTCGATAGATATTTTCATATTCTTTCTCAAATTTCTCAAGTGAATTATATTCAATATTCTTCTTTTGAGTAAAAGATTCATGGAATTTACAAAAATTAATTCTACCCATATTTTCCAATAAAATTAATGATGCTCAAAATTCCACTTTTGATAAATACTCATAATTTTAATTATGCCAAAAATTCCTCTTTTACCATTTAATTACTTGGATCTAAATTATCATGGGAATTCCTCTTTTTGTATAAAAATAAATTTACCAAAAATTACTCTTTTATCATAATCAATTAATTATGCATAATTACAAAAAAAAATTTATTTCTCATGAATATGATGAAAATCATTCTTTTTGCATAAGATGTCCAATCCTAGAATATGGTAGGAAGTTCTCTTTTAGCATTATGCATAAAAATAAGATATGTATTATTTTTTCAAACTTTTGTCATAGCTTCGCTTTCTGCTATTACTGATAATTCTTAATTTTTTTCTAAAGAATAAAAGCTTGTAATGAAAATATGATAGTAGTTCCTCTTTTATGCTTAGAATCAAACTATGAATTTAAATCATAATTTCAACCACAAAATTAAACATAACTATGATTATCCCACTAGATTAAGCTAATATCAACATTCCTCTTTTCACAAATTGTTAGGATAATCCATTTCTCATTTAGAATGAATTAGAGTAGTTTTCAACTACTCATAAACAATCTAAAAGCATTTACTATTATTTTAATAGTTCAAAAGCATGAAAATATCATTTCCTTAATCTCTAGCTTATAAAGCCTAGAGTTTAGCTTTGAATTAAGAGACTATCATTGAGAAGCATCCTTTTTCAAGGGATTTAGCCATAAAGATGGCTATTCTTTTAGAGAGAGAGATTTACTTAAAGAAAGCATTACAAATAAGCATAAAGATTAACTTTCTCTTAATTAAACATTAAGACTTTAAGGAAAAGCATTACAAATAAGCATAAAGATTAACTTTCTCTCAATTAAACATTAAGACTTTAAGGAAAAGCTTGATTTGAATTAAAACAGTCATTTTGAAAGCTTCTCAAGCTTGAGAGGGGTTGAGAAGAAGAAAGTTATTGAGAAAATTAGAAAAACCATAAAAATTTGATTTTACCTCCAAGTTTGGCTTGATTCTCTACTTGCAGTGAAGCCCCTGACCAATCAATTGGTCCACCAAGAGGAGAAGAGAAACTCCAAGAGTTGTTGTAGAGAGACAGAGCTCCAAGCTCCCAAGAGAGAGGAAAATTTGAGAGATAATAGAAAATATGATTATTTTAATATAATACTGGCATGATATAGCTCCAATATTTTATTACAAATGACTGGGGATTTGTTTATAGGTGAGGGAGGCCACTAACCAAGTCCAACTGGGTTTTAGAATTTTCTAGGTTTAGTTCGACTCAATTTGGACAAGATTTGAACCGGTTTGGCTCCCTTTTTGATTTGGTTTGATCCAGGAGAGAGGAGAGATACAAATATCACAATTTTTTTGAATTAAAAAGCCTTCCACACATGTGAAAGAGGTGCCTACCTCAAGAGTCCCCCTTTCCTTACCAATGTGTCAAAAATGCATCATTATTCTAAAATATCTCATTTTTTTAGTAATATCTCATAATTTTTCACTAATAAACCTTGCACTCAGTCAACTCTTCATCTTATGTGAGCATTTACTCATTTTTGGGTATTTTCTTTTATTCTTTTGGATTTATCTCCCAACACTTGGATTAATCCAATTGGCCCATTGGAACCTTAATTGGATCATAATCCAAAAATTTCTGAAAATGTAGACCCTTAGACTAAGGTCCCTTATACCATTTTTAATTAATTCCTAATGCACATTGGAAAGTTCATTTTGAACTTTTGTTTCAGGGGAATCCATTTTAGACACTAGGAGGATTTTTATATCCAAAGATATCTCAATTTAGGATTATCTCTCTCTAGGCCAAAACAAGGTAAAACAAGATCTTTCTTCTATTTTAGAGAGGGGAATAATTAGAAGAATAGAAGGGGAGGTTCTTACACCTTTGCACCTTAAAAGCTGGAGGGAGGAATCTTACATCCTACCCCACTTAAAAAATGCGGGATGTCCTCATCACGCAGCAGGTGGAGTATAATCTCTTTCATCTTCTTCCTCTTCAATCTCTTCTAGCATTACTGCCTTGGAAGTGGACGGCCGATTTGGGAACATCTCTCTTTGACTTCCCCTATTCTGAGGAGGGCGGAGGACTTACATTACTTTGGATTGAAACTGAGGGTTGGTTAGAGGGTCTACCCCTAGGATTTCCTTGATTTTGACGAAAAAGAAACCTGAATACTCTGGAAGGAAGGAGCTGGAGTCTGGAATCTTGGTCTCACTAACTTCCCTGCCCCGCAAACCTTGATCCAAAAGGAGTTGGGCAATTGATACTACGATGTCCAAATCCTTGATAGTTATAGCATTTCACTTCTTTGTTCAAGGGTGGAACTTTTGAAGTTGAATTCCAAGGGATTGATTTCCAAGAAAAGGACCTTTCTTCCATTCTGGGACTTCCTATATCCTAAGATTGACCTTGTTGTCTCTTAGGCAGTGGAAAGTTGGAATCACCTTCCAGAGCTAGAAATCTTTTGAAAAATTATGGTGCTGGCTTTGGCGAGACCTTGACATCAAAGGCCTTGGCAAAATCCTTCGCCATCCGCACTGCTTCGGCCATGGAAACTAGCTTGGCATTCTTCACTAGGATATTCAAAGGTTCGTTCAGTCCCTAAATGAACCTGGCCATCAGCTATTCTTCATCCAGCGATGGCGAGGCGAGTACTTGAGGAGGAGAGCGAATGCCTGATGATATTCTTCAATAGTTCTACTCCCATGGGTTAACTTTAAGAATTCGTTCATCTTGGTTTTCAAAAAGCTCGGAGGACAAAATCTCTTCCTTAGGTTAATCTTGAGATCATTCCATGTCTGGGTGTTCTGATCCAGATGGTTTGTCTTGCAGTGGTTTCTCCATGCCACTCTAGCTGTTTCTACTATCTTCAGCCTTTTGCAAGAGCCATTTTACTCTTCTCATTGTACCCGGTGACATCGAAGTATTCTGCCATTGCTTCTATCCACTTCTCCACAGCCTCGCCCAAGTTTTCACCTTCACTCCTGAAAGGTCCAGACTGCGATGAAGAGTTTTACGAACATCCGGGTCGAGCTCTTCCTCATCGAGTTGGGGGTTAGCATTTCCACCACCACGACCTCGATCCATGATCCTATCAATACAAAAATTCTTGTTAAGTCCCTTTTTTTCCCCAAATTAACCGACGCTCAGGTGAAAAGACCACTTTATTTATAATTCAAATCGGAAATTCCATTTGAACATTCGTCCATAGTAATTTCACTTATGCAGGTTCTCAATTTGTCATTCCTTAATTAGATCCACTGGGTCAAAGGTCAAATAGCAACAATCTGTCAGCACAATCCACTAATCTCATAGTGATTTGCTGAAGTCATAATCATCATTCCAGTTACTAACATCATCATTGGGATTCGTCCCATTCATCCTCATTTTGGCTTTGTTCAACTTATCTTTTTTTAACCAAAATTCAAAAATCATCATCTTTCAATCAGAATCCAAATCAACTCATCAATTCTCAACCAGAATTCTAAAATCATATCAACCAGCATTCGAATTCATCCTCTAGATAGCATTTTTGCTTAGAACTTCAAGGTCTTAGATTTATTCGTATATATTACCAACTGCAGTTATACCCATGGTATATACGGGTAATCATGATCCTTGGAACTATAAGGTAAATACCATCATATCTAGGCCTCAAGCAAGTTAGGGATTCCATACAATTGCGGTACTTCCATTTGAAGATGCAATTTCTAATTTATGAATCTTCATTCTGAATATCAATTTGTATGAATTTTATCACATAATTACAATCTTTTATTGGTACTTCATAAATTTTTCACATTTCTTGCTTCTCGGTTGAAACACTTCAGCCAATTCGCTCTGATACCCAGCTGAAAGATCCCTGCCCCCTCCGCGCAACGAATTCTGGGGTGCTAGCAGCGGAAGTGGCACTTCTTGTGCCGGGCAGAGCCTCTCACTCGAGGCCTCACCCACGGATATCCGGACAAGAGATTAATCCCCCAGTTCTTCCAAAACCGAACCCGGAAAAAACTTCCCTTGCCCAGCAGACTTAGGCGATTCCTCTTGGATAATTTTATTCTAATGTAGTCAAGGTCTTCAGTAACCAAACTGATCCGACCAAACCCGTAAGTCTCATGGTCAGATCAAGGAAGAGACTTGCACTTGGATCATAGAGTCCAATGCTTTTTTCATCATTAAGAGGCACAGCTGTTGATTCTTTTCCATAGAACAAGGACTATCTGGGATTTACTTCATCTATTGTAACATAACATAATTGAGTATCATTTTAGGGATCCATCAGTCCAGCCTAACCCATCCAATCCCATGGGTTACCAACCACTGTAGTGATAGGATCAATTTAGAAATTTGGTTATGTTTTACCCCGGATACCAGGGAAAAGAGTTCCTAGGGCCCCTAGCCGATGCTTCAGGCAAACTTCAAGATAGTCACACCACTTACATATCCAATATGAAATTGCCTGTTTCATAGATTCAGCTGTCTTTAAAACAATCTTTTAATGAAACCATAGTATCACTAATCATAATCCTCCAAAATATGCAACTTGAGTTTTAATTTGCAATCATTCCTTCATCGATGTACCTATGGCATCATTGGCAACAAGAACGCTCACGACCTGTTCACTCAGGGGCCTTTTCAATAGTTCTTAGCTCATAGTACCCGGAAATATATTCACTTAAGAAAATCCAGATGAACTCTCTGTTGAAGATCAACAAGATCAACCAACAGATCCATATAAAAGAGACATGGACTCATCCGTTGGAGGATCAGCAAGGCCAATCAACCAGATCCATGCCCGAGTTCAGAAAACAACTATAACACCTTGTTCCATTTTCTTCCCCGACGTACGCGTGGGTATCTTCGGCGACCAAGAGCCGAGCACCGTATGGTCAACACCCTCTAGGCTCCTTCGCAGGTCACCTAGCGCTTCACTCATAGGCCGCTTCCTTGGTCCCTCATCCACCGTACCGGAAGCTCACCATTTAAATTGAACCGAGGCTGGTCAAGACCTTGGCCGACCTTGCTACGCGAGATGTCCTTCATTGACTCTCCGTCAGCTCTTGCAACTTTATCACTTAGGTCTCCACGACCTCATTCACAACATGGTCAAAATGCTTTCTCAACATTCTTGACATAAAACAGTCATTTAAAAATAGGTCATAAATACAATTTCTAACGAACTCTCATCTTTCCACATTGTTCTACATCATTTCTCATTTTTCCACATTCTTCTAAATCAATTCACTTTGCTCATTCCTCATCCAGTCATATCTATTCCCATCCATTCTTCATCCATTCTCATCCAATCACATCATATTACATCTCATCACATCTATCCACATCACATCACATTCATCCACATCACAACTCATCACATCCATTTACATCTATTCAGATCCTCATCACATCACGTCACATCCATCCTCATCACATCTCATCCATTCACATCTACCCATATTCACATCCCATCACATCACATCCATTCACATCACATCTCATCCATTCACATCTACCTTGATCCACATCACATCCATTCAAATCATATCTCATCCATTCACATCTATCTAGATCCACATCACATCACATTCATCCACCTTACATCTCATCCATCCATTCACATTACATCACATCCATTTATATTCATTCAGGTCCACCTCTGATCACATCACATCCATCCACATCACATCACATCCATTCACATCTCATCACATCATATTAACATCCATTTACATCTCATTATATCATATTCACATCACATCACATCCATTCACACCTACCCAGGTCCACATCACATCCATTCACACCTACCCAGATCCACGTCACATCCATTCACATCACATCACATCCATTCACATCTACCCAGATCCACATCACATCCATTCACATCACATTACATCCATTCACACCTACCCAGATCCACATCACATCCATTCATGTCACATCACATCCATTCTCATCTCATTACACATCTCACCTCATCTCACCATATTCATTTAGATATCATCACATTACATTCACATCCATTCATATCTCATCGCATCCATTCACATCTCATCACATCCATTCATATCTCATCACACCCATTCACATCCATCACTCCCATTCACATCCCATCACACCCATCACTTTCATTGCATCCATTCACATCCCATCACACCCATCACTTTCATTGCATCCACATCACATCACATACATTCCATCCACATCTATCCAAATCACATCACATTCATTCCATCCACATTATATCACATCCACATCTATCCATATCACACCACATCCATTCATAGCTCATCACATTTATCCACATCCATTCATTCATTCACATGTACATTTATCACATTATATCTCATTCTCATCCATTTTCATCACATCACATCCTTTCACATATCATCACATCTCATTCACATCCACATCCATTTACATCACATCACATCTCATCCACAGCTCCTCACATTCACATCCACATCCATTTACATCACATCACATCTCATCCACATCCACATCCATTTATATCACATCACATGTCATCCACATCTCATCACATTCACATCCATATCCATTTACATCACATCACATCTGATCACATCCACATCCATTTACATCACATCCACTCACATCTTATCACATCCGCTCACATCTTATCACATCCACTCACATCTTATCACATCGCATTCACATCTTATCACATCACATTCACATCTTCGCTTATCACATTCACATCTCATCTCATCACATCGCATCCATTTACATCCCATCACATTCATTTACATTCATTCAGATCCACATCACATCTTATCACATCCACTTTTAGTACCGTTTTCTACTTTCGATACTGATAGGACTTTTCTAAGTTTCTGCCAATTGCTTGGACTAGTTAAAGGTACTTTTTCTCGATAGATATTTTCATATTCTTTCTCAAAATTCTCAAGTGAATTATATTCAATATTCTTCTTTTGAGTAAAAGATTCATGGGATTTACAAAATACAATTCTACCCATATTTTTCAATAAAATTAATAATGCTCAAAATTTCACTTTTGATAAATACTCATAATTTGAATTATGCTAAAAATTCCTCTTTTACCATCTAATTACTTGGATATAAATTAGCATGGGAACTCCTCTTTTTGTATAAAAATAAATTTACCAAAAATTACTCTTTTATCATAATCAATTAATTATGCATAATTATAAAAAAATTTATTTCTCATGAATATGATGAAATTCATTCTTTTTGCATAGGATGTCCAATCCTAGAATATGGTAGGAAGTCCTCTTTTAGCATTATGCATAAAAATAAGATATGTATTATTTTTTTGAAAATTTTACCATAGCTTCGGTGCTATTATTGATAATTCTCAATTTTTTTCTAAAGAATAAAATGTTGTAATGAAAATATGATAGTAGTTCCTCTTTTATGCTTAAAATCAAACTATGAATTTAAATCGTAATTTTAACCACAAAATTAAACATAACTATGATTATCCCACTAGATTAAGCTAATATCAACATTCCTCTTTTCCTAAATTGTTAGGATAATCCATTTCTCATTTAGAATCAATTAGAGTAGTTTTCAACTACTCATAAACAATCTAAAAGAATTTATTATTATTTTAATAGTACAAAATCATAAAAATATCATTTCCTTAATCTCTAGCTTATAAAGCCTAGAGTTTAGCTTTGAATTAAGAGACTATAATTGAGAAGTATTTTTTTTAAAGGGATTTAGCCATAAAGATGGCTATTCTTTTAGAGAGAGAGATTTACTTAAAAAAGCATTACAAATAAGCATAAAGATTAACTTTCTCTTAATTAAACATTAAAACTTTAAGAAAAAGATTGATTTGAATTAAAACAATCATTTTGAAAGCTTCTCGGGCTTGAGAGGAGTTGAGAAGAATAAAGTTATTGAGAAAATTGGAAAAAACCATAAAAATTTGATTTTACCTCCAAGTTTGGCTTGATTCTCTAATTGAAATGAAGCCCCCGACCAATCAATTGGTCCACCAAGAGGAGAAGAGCAACTCCAAGAGTTGTTGTAGAGAGAGAGAGCCCCAAGCTCACAAGAGAGAGGAAACTTTAAGAGAATAGAAAATATGATTATTTTAATATAATACTGGCATGGTATAGCTCTAATATTTTATTACAAATGACCAAGGGTCTATTTATAGGTGAGGGAGGCCACTAACCAAGTCCAACTGGGTTCTATAATTTTTCAGGTTCAGTTTGACTCAATTTGGACAAGATTTGGACCAGTTTGGTGTCCTTTTTTATTTGATCTTGGAGAGAGGAGAGATACAAATATCATAATTTTTTTGAATTAAAAACCCTTCCACACACATGAAAGAGGGGCCTACCTCAAGAGTCCCCCTTTCATTACCAAGGTGTCAAAAATGCATCATTATTCCAAAATATCTCATTTTTTTTGTAATATCTCATAATCTTTAACCTTGTACTCAGTCAACTCTCATCTTATGTGAGCATTTACTCATTTTTGGGTATTTTTTTTTATTCTTTTGGATTTATCTCATCCCAACACTTGGATTAATCCAATTGGCCCATTGGAATCTTAATTGGACCATAATCCAAAAATTTCTGAAAATGTAGACCCTTAGGCTAAGGTCCCTTATACCATTTTCAATTAATTCTTAATGCACATTGGAAAGTTCATTTTGAACTTTGTTTCAGGGGAATACATTTTAGACACCAGGAGGATTTTTATATCCAAAGATACCTCAATTTAGGATTATCTCTCTCTAGATATTTTCTCTCTCTAGACCAAAACAAGGTAAAACAAGATCTTTCTTCTATTTCAGAGAGGGGAATAATTACAAGAATAGAAGGGGAGATTATTACACCTTTGCACCTTAAAAGCTGGAGGGAGGAATCTTACAATTCTTTTAAGTCATCATCTTCTTCTTTGTGCGTCATTTCTACTACTGTTTTATTGAGTGTATCCATGTGTTGATGTTTTATTAATTGGAATTCATAATTTAGGATTAATTTTATCATCTACAAAGCAAGTGTTATCTGTATTTTTTAACAATATCAAGTTGAAAAGGGAATTAGCACGATCAGTAAAAGGACTTTTTTTTAACAAACCCCGAGAGGCGCCAAATTCTTTTTGGCACATGGATCATTAATTAAAGATTCTAAATATAAGTACATCAAATCATCAAAATCTTAATTTTGACAAGGTTTACGTGCATCCAATCAAATATTCACGAGAATTGAATCATTGAAGCTACATAATACATAGTCCTCGAGCACTCAATTTCATGAGCATAGATAGAAACATGTCAAGTATGCACACAATTGGATGGCATACTATTTTACACAGCTTTGTATTTAACAAGTATGCTAAAACTTGAATGGCATACTATTGTACATAGCTTCATGTACCTCAGGGGATAGGACAAATAGATTTTTGTTAACTTGGTATATGGGTATATGGGTATATGGGTCCATTGGAAATTTGATTGCTCGTACAAATAGATTTTTGTTAACTGGGTATATGGGTCCATTGGAAATTTGATTGCTCGTACAAGATGTGTCGCTATCAAGGCCTTCGACTTGTAATCCCACAACTCTTATGTTTGCTCGTCTTTAGGTGCATAGAAGAACCCTTTCATAGTAAAACAATCTCGTGCAATGGCATTCTCCCATCATGTAGGTTTCGTGCAGAGATATTTCTCCTTTCCACATTTTAGAATGTAGAAGTTCGCATTCTCTGGATTTCCTTTTTTATCTGTCACCCCATGAAATTGTCTCCTACAAGAAGGACATCACTAAGGGTATCATGGTGCCCTTTGTAGGTGGCCTCCTCAATGTTTGTGATGTTAACATCAATGTCATCATTGTCTTCTTCAGTGCCATATACCAATGGTTTAAGGGCAATGTAGTCCAAGCTATGAATATGAGACTGATTGCTACACCTACGCCATAAGTGTTCCATACAATTACTACAATAAC
Source organism: Cibotium barometz (assembly GCF_041138505.1). Taxonomy (NCBI): domain Eukaryota; kingdom Viridiplantae; phylum Streptophyta; class Polypodiopsida; order Cyatheales; family Cibotiaceae; genus Cibotium; species Cibotium barometz. The sequence goes on along the minus strand of NC_141051.1, from coordinate 48,661,438 downwards.
ATTACAATTGACGCACCCTCAATGATGTTGGATCGTGCGCTGAGAGTATGCAGAGACTGAATGTAGGGATCTTGTGTTTGTTACAACCTTGACATTCCATGACTCATCTCTATCTATATCACCCAACTTTACCTCCCAAAAGAATCTACTAACATACCGAGCTTGTGATTCATATTTGAACTCGGCTCCAGTGGTGAGCGTTTCTTGCAAAACCTTTACGACATTAGCTACACATTGGAGCTTAGCACCATTAGGCTTGAGTTGTTCATGAGTTACTACTCTCTTTACCACAACCCTTGCACTATCGTGCTCTCCCTTTCCATGACCAGATCCAAAGAAATTCCAAGTCATTTGCAAACCTGTGACGGCAATGTACCTGGAAACAAAGTATAAAGGCATTTTTGCGTTGAATTAAGACGAAGCACCATCAGACCAAACCCAGTGATGTTGTAGGGGAATACCATAGGGTAATACCCAATTATAATGTAGCGTGAAAAAATGTTGCACAAAATGGGTATCATGCTTCTTATCATCAGAGATATAAAATTGAATCATTTTGTGGATGTCACCTGCAATGCAAAAGTATGTAATATGCACAAATATGGACACTTGTCTTGAATACCAGTGCATTGACTGTATCTCATTTTGCTCCTTAAAAGAGTAAATCTCAGCAAAGTCTATAATAGATATTACCACATCTTCAGGAAAATCGGACAGGCATTCTTTGTATTGCTGAGCTTGCCACCTGTACATAAAATTATGTTTGATAAACTTTCCGAGTTGGTCGTTGAACATTTGATTCAGTGCCTTACATGACATTTCCTTGTGTATTAACTCTTTCCTCTTCTCTGTTTTGCCATCACATCAGTGGTTCCATAGTCTATGTCATGAAAGATCTTCACGGTGATGACAAGTCGACCAACGTTTGTAGATTCACCTGGACAAACTGCTATGTTTCAAGGACCACGGACTGTACAACTCCCCATCAGACACTTCAACGCATGGAAAATAGTACCTTTAGCTTTGGGACATAGGATGGACTCCCATGCGCTTGTGATTCTCTTGTAGGACTTCTCTGCAGCCTTGCACCCACTTGGCTGAGAACCCTCATTACAAATGACACAATTACATTGACATGCTTTGCCATGCAACCTAAAAGTAGATCCTCTAATCTAGTTCCAACGCATATTTTAAGAATGACATTTGAACATGTGTTATGCAGCAACAAGTGTATCGATCCTTAAGCTTTGGGACATAGGATGGACTCCCATGTTCTTGTGATGCTCTTGTAGGACTTTCCTATAGCCTTACACACACCCACTTGGATGAGAACCCACTTGGGTGAGAACCCACTTGGACTTCCCTGTAGCTTTACACCCACTTGGATGAGTACCCACATTACAAATGACACAATTACATTGACATGCTTTTCCATGCAACCCAAAAGTAGATCCTCTAATCTAGTTCAATGCACCTTTTAAGAATGACATTTGAACATGTGTTATGCACAACAAGTGTATCAATCCTTAAGCTTGCGCACAAAGTAAGGCTTTAATTTCTTAAAAGCTCGTTGATGAACTGGTGCCTGTGGATGCATCGCCTTAAACAACAAATATAGTTCAACCTATAATACAAAACCATCGTAGAAACTGGTTTGTAGTTATAGGTTCCTAGGTGTATGCAGCTAGTTCACCAGCGATATCTTATTGGTTTAACATTGGTATTATATTGTTTTAAAACTCGTGTTGTCTAAAGTAAAGCTGATCTACAAAACATTAGTATCATATGGCCACCCCAAGTTCTCCTTCCGGTCTTTACTCGGTATCATACCAGTTTTCAATCGGTATCATACCAGTGTTCAATCGGTAGAATACCAGTTAGAAAATACGGAGTACATTAGAGGATACCATGCTTTTAAGCTAGTATGATAGCAGTGTTTAACCGACAGCTGGTCTTTTCCCTATCAGTAGTGCTAGTTGTATATAGCTATCGCTTGGGGGTGCACTTCTAAAAAAACATATGTATCACGTGCGTTCAAGGGGCATTTAAAAAACCCCTTAACTAAAATTTCTCCCCCAATAAAACCACCCCTCTTTACTTATGAACTAACGGATGTTTTTTTGAAGTTGAATTAAAATACCCCTCTTGTTATTGTAATCCTGTTAAAATTTTTCCAAAATTTGAATTAAAATACCCCTCCTTTTGATCGCACGTGGTACACCAAATTTTTTTGAGGTGAACCCCCTGAGTGATCATTCCACAACCGGTATCATATTGGTTTTGGAGCAGTGTGATACTGGGGTGAAAAGCCTCAAGAATGCTTGTTTTTGCTATAGCCTAAGTGTATAAAGGTTGTTTTCGATCGTGTATCTTACTAGTTTTACACCAATCTCTTAGCAGTTTTCTTGGTTTTGTTTATTGCTGCACCAAGTTAAAAACTGTTTTGAACCATGCCCTGCCTTGTGAGAGAGGATGGTTTCTTTTTATTTTCTAGCTTTTCTAGTAGTTAACTTCCCCAAGTAGTCCAAGATCTATAGGTTGACTCACTGGAAATTTGACAGTCAGACATAATACACATAGACACATGATAAAAGAAGGAAACTTCTTCTTGTATCTTAGACTTCATCCTTGCACATTGTTCTTTCTTCCTCTGCGCATGATAGTGCTTGATTGCATTGGCATAAAACTTTACGCATGACTCGCAGCCCTCTACACATGATGCTGAACTTCTACATTTGCCTCTAAATGCTTGGGAATCTATGATGGGTGAAAGGTCCATGCGTATGTGTGTGTGTCGGTGAAACAACAGTAAGGGGCCTACAATAGAGAGAGAGAGAGAGAGAGAGAGAGAGAGAGAGAGAGGGTAAATAACAAGGTGACATAAGGTTTAGGGTACAGAGGAGATGGAAAGAGACACAGTGGGTAAGTGAAAGAGAGAGAGAGATGTGTGGGAGAGGGCGAAATGAGTGCACTATAAGCTACTTATAGTTGTTTTTTGATTTTAGGCTTCTCAGACGTACAAAATGTGGGAGAAAAGGAGGGAAAATGACTTTTTCAAATGCCTAAAAACCAGTTTAAAAGCCATGTCTAGGACATAGGTTTTGACTCCACCTTACCATGCATCCACCCACATGCAAAAAGTATCCAGTGCACATGCCCAAAAATATATTATTAGTTAATCTTCATACATAATACTCTGCATGTAGATTATACAAATAGAAAGTATGTAGTGCAAGTAGCCATGCCCAAAAAAACATTATTTTTTAATCTTCTAGCAATTTCACTAATTTATTGCATTTGATAGCTGATTTTTTCTCTTACGCAATGGTTATTCTATAAGAATTTTAAAATATTACATTTTATTTATTGGCCTTTGTTATCTTTTTCTTTTGTAATAAATATGTCACACTTAGTATATTTACAGCTTGTTAATGTTATAGATGTTAATTCCTCTCTGTTTTGTTTGAAATAAAGTCTAATCAAAAGATAATTAGATACTTGTAAGATTCCTTCCTCCAGCTTTTGAGGTGTACAGGTGTAAGAACCTCCCCTTCAGATCTCGAAATTATTCCCCTCTTTGAAACAAAAGAAAGATTCTGTTTTACCCTGTTTTGACCTAGAGAGAGAAAATATCTAGAGAGAGGTAATAAAAAATTGAGATATTTTTGGATATAAAAATCCTCCTAGTGTCTAAAATGGTTTCCCCTGAGACAAAAATTCAAAAAGAACTTTCCAATCTGCATTTGGAATTAATTGGAAATAAGTATAAAGGACCTTAGCCTAAGGGTCTAGATTTTCAGAAATTTTTGGATTATGGTCCAATTAAGGTTCCTATGGGGGGCCAATAGGAGATAAATACAATTTATAAAAGAAAAATACCCAAAAATGAGTAAATGCCCACTTAAGATGAAGAGTTGACTAAGTACAAGGCTTATTATAGTAAAAAACTATGAATATTACTAAAAAAAATGAGATATTTTGGATTTAATGATTCAATTTTGACACCTTGGTAAGGAGAAGGGGTCTCTTTAAGGAGGCACCTATTTCACATGTGTATTGGAGTTTTAAACTCAAAAATATTGTGATATTTTTATCTCTCCTCTCTCTTGGATCAAACCAAATCAAAAGGGAGCCAAACTAGGTCCAAATCTTGTCTAAATTCAGCCAAACTAAACTTGGAAAATTCTAGAAAATAGTTGGACTTGGTTAGAGGCCTCCCTCACCTATAAATAGATCCTTAGCCCTTTGTAAAAAAATAGGAGAACTATACCATGCCAATATTATACTGAAATAATAATATTTTATATTATCCTCTAAAAATCCTCTACAAATTGGAGAGATTGGAGTTTCTCTCTCTCTTCAATCTTCCTTGGAGTCTTCGTCAACATACCAAACCAATTGATTGGTTGGGGGCCTCTACTTTGATTAAAGAATCAAGCAATCTAGGAGGTAAAGTGTGGTTTATGGTCTTTTTTTTTTAAATCTCCAAATGTTTCTCTCTTCTCAACCCCTCTCAAGCTTGAGAAGCATTCAATTGAATGGCTTTTTAATAAAATTGAAGTTCTTTAATGAATTGTAGTGATAAAACACATAAATTTCCATTTATGCTTAAATTAAATATTTTTTTAAGCATGTCTCTCTCTCCCCCAAAGAATGGTCATTCCTATGACCTATTCTATATTCAAATGATGCTTCTCATGAAGCAATTCTCTAATCTAAAAGTAATTTCTATGCTTGTCAAATTGAGGCCAAATAAGTGGCTTTTAATGCTTTTATGTTATTTAATTCATGGAAAAATTAGGAATCAAGTCCATAATTGGATATTGATCCAATTAATGGTTATTCTATCATATGTTATTACTAAACTTTATATTTTCAAAATTATTGAGAATTATCAATAATAGCAATGAAGCTATGGCAAAATTTCTAAAAAATTAACTCATAAATCATTTTCATTCATAATATGAAAAGAGGACTTCCTACCATATTATAGGATTAATCATCCTAGATTAATTGAATTATTCTCAATATAATCATGGAAAAATTGATTTTATGTTTATGCATAAATATTTAAATGGTAAAAGAGGATTTTCTAGTAATTTATTTTTATGTTAAAAGAGTAATTCATGACAATGGAAATCCATGTATTCCAATGAAGTAAGAGAAAATTTGGGATTCTAAAATAATGTATATTTTATTTAAAAATTAAAGAAGAATTTTAGTTAAATTATCACAGCATAAAAGAAATAAAGGCAAAAGACTCCTATGATTCTGATATTTCTTGTGTCCTTAGGCTCTTGGGATTAGCTTGTTCTTAGAATAGACACATTGTGGTCATTTGTTTATTTATTAAGCTTGGTAATTTTCCTTAACTTAGGCTAGTTGTAGACCTTGATTAACCTTCGACACCTTGCTAACTCTTGAATTGCTTTCCATAATTTTAAGCTCTTGTTAATTTGCTACGCTAGCTCCTTCATGTGACCTCTTAAACTAGGTTCTCATGGCATACTTCCATTGTGGTCTAACATGCTTGATTTTATTTTTGATACACTCTATATCTTTTGAATACCAAGCATGCTTTCACTCTACTTCCCTGTTTTGCAGATACAGTCTACCACAACAAATCCTGTCGAGCTTACCATACCATAGCTTCCGAGGACGGAATCTACATCAAGAAGGGGGGCATGTTAACCTATGGTAGACATTGAGACGTATTACTTTTTACGTCATATAATTATTTTACGTATTCTGGTCATGGGCCGGGCTTGTCAGCACCACATGTAAAGGGTAAAGGGATTGGGTGATCGCCGATGAGAGGCGCACCTCGAATTTCATCAGGATAAGGGTTAGGATCGGTCGGCCATGTGTGGGCGCCCATGTGTGAACGGCCAGGTCACATATAAAAGTCAAATGTAACCTAAAACCTCTCATTCTGTAAGTGTTGAATACAAGGAGTGCTCTTGCTTCATCTTCTCCATCTCCTTCTCCAGCATGTGTGTGAGAGAGAGAGAGAGAGAGAGAGTGTGTGTGTGTGTGTAGCGATCGAGCATTGTGTGGCGGTACGGCTGCGGGGCGAGGTGGCAGAGCGGCGACAGCGGCTCCTTCTTCATCGCGGCGCGAGAATCCTTCACGACGGCGGTCTGAGCGGTGAGTGACACACTATTGCTCCCTGTTTTGAGCTTGCTGGTTTCCTGGTTGTGTGCTTGCAGCCATTCATGGCTCGCACACGGTGCTTGGCAAGTCCCTAGCTCCGACACGTGCGGCAAAAGCACACAGGACTTTTATCCACCACCAACACTAAGATATTCTAAGCCATACAATTAATATAAAAGATGATAAAACAAATCTAAGCATACACACTCCACAATCGCTATATAAAACTTGCCATGTACTTAACATCAGAGCTTGAAGTGGCCATCATCGGGCGGCTACTTCTTGTTAAGCCATAATATACATGCATTATCATAATGAAATTAAAAGCTAATAGTGGATACTCGTGTGTTGTAATATCACAACCAGAGTCACTGAAATCATGAAATTTAATATTATTATCAGAGTAATTGAAAGCATGTAATTGAATATTACCCCCTTAGGATAGAATAGAACAAGAAACTGAGTGCCATGTAAGTATCAAAAACGCACCTACTAGAGCAACTTGCAAATGCTTACTTACGGGATTGTGCATAAAATTGCTCGGACTAGGAGACCTCAAACTAAATGTTTGGCCCCAAATATCTTTCCATTAAAGTGATACATCAAAAGGTTCACCTACATCCTAGAGATTGAGCCTAGCAATTGTCCTAGTGGTGTCGCAACATGCTTATAGTCTTCAAGACAAAACCATGTAAGCAGTCTCTGTATGTACTTTGATTGAAATGAACGCGAGACCAAATTTGTCATCTCAAATGACACATAAATCAGCCTTTAATGAGACTAAATATGTCGTCTCAAATGACACATATAATTTAGCCTTATCCTCATTTTAGGGCCTCTGAGCAACATGTCATCAACATATAAAATGATGACCAAAAAATAATTCTTACTCCTCTTTAGATTGTTTCAAAAACCATTTTCAAAATGATGGCCAAAAATAATTTTGAGTTAGATTCTTGTAAAAGCAATTTTCAATTAAGTATATATTTATCTTCTCGTACCATGCTACTATAGGAGCATGCTTAATGCCATAAAAAGATTTTCTTAACCTGTATACTACACTCCGCTCTTATGGAACAAATAACGCTTACCCCAATGATGATGAAGACGAGAACCATTTTGAAAATGTTGGCTCTTTGAGAACATCAAGCCACCAATAGTTGGAGGCAAGGAACCATAGAAGAAGGATTCCTTAACATCAATAAATGACCTTAGACAAAAAGAGAATTCGCACACCAACCCCACTATCATTGTAATTTTCATAACCATCACATCATGCGGTTTTTTTTTCTCCTCCATCTTCTTCTATTTACAACTAACTCTCTTGGCACCCTAGAAAGTGTATAAACTTACAGTGATATAGAGCTTGAAGAAGAAGGTGAAGTTATTTGCAACTAACCAAAAGACCATTTATCAGCATTGGTGTGCTCTATTTCCTCTCACTAATTACTTATACAAAATCTATCACCATCTGAGCCTTTGAGGACAGAAAGCTACTTCAAGCATGGGAGCATGTTAAGCTTCCTTGTACATATATTTTTGTGAAGGTCTCTTATAATATTATCAATGTCTGGTCAAGACCCAGCACTTACGTGGTTCCAAACCACCTAGTTGGCTCCGAAGGAGCAACGACTAATGCCAGCTATGCCCAATGCGATAAGCCAATGCTAGGAGGTTGAGCCACCTATTTGCCTAAGTGCAAGGAGATTGATTATGAATGCAAAGATATTTAATTCCTAGGGCTATCAAGATTATCGATAGCATTCCATGTCCAGATAGGAACAAACTTACCACAAGATTGAACACTAAAAATAGATAGATATGAATAGAGAGAAAGCAACAGTAAGACAAAGACCAATCCATTCTTGAGTATTACAATACAATGCCTTAGTAAGAATTTTGCTTGCACACTCAACTCTCTTGTGCCCCTATTCAGTATTGCTCCTCTCCTCCGAGACTGAGTAGACCCGACATGAGTCTCTCTATCCCGACAGTAATGCACTCACTCCTACACAATCTCTACTGGGTAGACTCCTTGATCTCCTTATCTGACTAATTCCCCTTTTTCCATTACAATCATGGGTGATACCCGCTCATCAAGAAGATGTTACAAGTTTGTTAACAAGAAGGCTCAGTTTTTTGCACAACGGTTAGTCCAATAGCAATCTGGGGTGGCCAAACTGGCTAATTGGATGCCAACACTTGGTAATCACGCTGGACTTTGCATCAGCAAGCGAAGCCCACAATTGCTGTTTGGAAAAATTTGTGTTTGGACTGCCTCTTAGTCTAGATCCTCCCATCCAAATTCCCTGCAGCCTTTTCTAACCGCCTTCTTGTAGTACCTCCTTTGTCAATGCTCCCTTAGATGAACTTGATCGGGTGATCGTGGGTATACCGTGGCTTGTAAGCCCTCTTCGTGCTGCTTACCTAGGCATGCCCTATGCCTATCCTTTCATCGGCCCTTCAGAATTGCACATCAATGGGCTACGCTTTTGGATGCCTTGCCCTTGCCCTTGCCCTCTTCATTGCTTCCACGGCCATGCTTGTTGCAAAGGCGTGGGGCTTTTTTTGCCATTGGGTGATGATTTCTTCTTCAAATACTGTCTGCTCCAATTCCTTTGGCCTTCTTTTCCTACCCTGACTCCATTTCCACCCCTAGGGTGGCGTTCTTTTAGATTTAGGCTTCAGCACTTCCCTTTTCCTTTCTTCTTGTTGACTCTATTAAATCCTATCCACCATCTTGAATGTCTGTGGCACCTTAAGAAGACCCATGTTAACCTTCTAACTAAAACCATGGGAGTCACATATTTTAAAATCGCTGATATGTAGAAATTTTACAAAATCAATAATCACTTTGCTCAATGAAGTGAGATTCCAAAATTCCTACTAAGCTGACACAATAATTTCACTGAGAGGAAAATCCCAATTGAACATTGTTGCAATGTGGAACTCCTTGCTTTGAAGGTGTAGTTTGTAGAGGAATGATGAGAGCATGATGTCTGCACCAGTTCTAGACATGCTCTCATCATTCCTATGTAGTCTACAGAGGAACGATGATAGCATGTCTGCACTAGTTGCTTTGCTCTTCTCACACTTCTCCATTTGAAACAAAAGTAGCAAGAAAGAATAAGCATAACTGCAAAAGATAACACAAACAACGCCCAATTCACCACAGCGCGAAGGGGCACCGGTCATGAGGGTGGACATGCCTCCTCGTGCTGTGGCGAGTTAGGTGGGCCCAACTCCCCACAGCCGCACCCTCTCTTGTGGGGAGGGGGTGCCCCCTTGCACTATGGTGAGTTGTGGTTAAATGCAAAAAAACAAGAAAAAACATATAATCGAGATTCGAAAATGTACCTGTTGTATTCGTATGAGTTCAAAACAAAGAGGAAGTATATATATATATATATATATATATATATATATATATATATATCCTCCTTGCTGCCATATGTCTGAGCCATACATGAGAATATGCCACATGCATGCAAGGTTGTGATTAAAAAGATTGATCATGCATTGCATTAAATGCTCGCATGCTTGCATCCACGTATCCGTATATTCTCGCATTAATAGCTCGGGTACCCCTCCCCCGAGACCAGTGCCCCCTGGAACTTTTGCCTTTTTATTTTTCTTCTTACTTAGGTTTATCCTTACTTTTATTCTTCTTGAGAGTTTTAAAGATGTCTCACACAGAGGCCACTACTCATAGGGTCTATAATCCACACCTTTCGGAAATAGCATCTTTGCAAGGAGTGGTAAATCGACCAGGATGATGATACAAGCAAGAAGATGGAGGAGAATTCAAAAGTATACCTGTGTCCTCAGAGAGATTATGCGAGCATAGAAGTACAGTCGACTACTGCAAAATTGTTATTCCATAGGGTCGTGAGACAAATTGTCAAATGGCAGGTGTCGGCACTGGGCTGCCTTCAGTCTACAAAACTGAAGACTTTTTTGTAAAGTTTTTTCAATACTGTGCTTACATGGCAGCACACGCACACCATGTGACTATTGTTTTATAAGGACTTAAGGTCCCTAAGGCAGATTAAGTACAGGTATGATAGGGTCCTCGATATTCTTCCAATTCAAGACCCAAAAATGAAGAATATCCTTGAGTTGCCACCTCTTTTGAGAAGGCCTCACAATGAGGTTACAGTTGAGGAAGCTTTGGAAGGACCCATACATACAAGGGACACTCGTCTCAATTCTTCTGGGGACACTCGTCTCAATTCTTCCGAGGAAGCAGGCCCCAACAGTCACAATCCAGGAAGCTCCTAGAAGGCAAAGGAGGCCGAGGGGAGAGTGCATGCCATACAGAGGCGTACTACAGCGGAGGTTATTCTTGTGGGCCGCTATATGAGGCTTGTGCAGAGCTACATAGATCCAACTATCGGGAAATTTCTATTCTTGGCCCTGTCTGGTACGCCTTCAGTATGTATCAGGAAAGGTGGTTGTTCAAGCTTGATGCCAATGACACTATAGTGTTGTTGAATTCTTTGAGGGAGGTGAACGACAACATCATGCTTGCTTTTCTTTGGTAAGTTACCTTTAAGGGATTTTTTTGTTATTTTGTAGGGTGTTGATTTGTGTATTTTTTTGTTTGTGCATGAAAATTTGTAACCGATGTGCCATTGCCCCACAACAGCAGAATGAAGCTTATATTATACATTCATTGCTCTGATATCCCAATACCTAATACAAAAAAACCCTGACACCAATCTCTCTCTTCTTCTCTCTCCGACAGCTTTGCTTTCAGACAGCTATTCTTACCTAGGCATACTTCAGTGGTTCCAATGGGTAAATTTAGACTCTGTTTGACTCATTATATTGGGTTATAATGAGGGGTAAGTGTCAATTAATACCATACGAGTAATGTAATGTTTTGGGTTTAGTGATGGGTCTTAGAGGTTCACTCAAACTTACAGGAGCCATTGGAGTCTCGTGATTGTGGATATGATGCAGAGGAAATTCCTACTAGCCAACTTAACTGAAGGGTGGTGCCATGGAATAATACAAAAGTAAGTGTTTGTAGGTAGGTATGTTGACCTTACCTTAACTGCATTGTATATTTAGATGCCTGGAGAAATTGGCCATGGGACTCAAGGCGCTTACACAGGATGTATTCGTGGATTATGAAATCGAGGAAATTTGAGTTCCCTTGAACTTGATAGCCACACATGTTGATGGAGGGTTTTCTTGAATGCTAAGATACTGGTTCATAGGCTACTGGGGTTACCAGGACATGTATATGTTCTACAAAGTTGCAATATTCCTACATCATTTCAATACTTTTTATGTAGACTAAACTTATGCCTTGTTGATTCTGTGTAGGTTCCAAACTTGGAGGACTATGAACCAGTGAAAGTAGAGGAGTTCCGAGTTCAAAAAATCAAGAGCCTAATCAACAACGTGGTAGAACCCCCACTACCAACCCCATCCTCAACTCCATCGCCTGCACCTTCACCATTTGATCTCAAAGATCTGTAGAGTTTATAATATGGACATGTAGAGTTTTTGGATATTAGCTTGTAACTAGGTTTTGATGTAAAGCTATTTTTGGAATTATATATATATAACTATTGTTCTCAAAAACATTTCTGTTGTTGGGCTAAAATGATTGAAATACAATGTAATGTGTCTTTTGTTTTGCATATCTCTGTGCTTACATTGAACTTAATTTTTTAATTTTAACAAAGTAACTAGGAGATTAATCCTCGACTCCTCATGATGTGCGCATGACTCACTACAACGCAAGGAGGTACGTGAGCACCAAGGGGACGCATGCTCCTCACATTTGTCAAGCTGGGGGTCTGAGTTAGGGGATACATGGAGGGAGTAGGATATAGACATTGTATATTTAAACTAGCTGTAAATCAAGAAAAGTGAACTAAAAAATTTAATTTTAACAAAGTAACTAGGAGATTAATCCCCAACTCATCATGATGTGTGCATGACTCACTACAACATGAGGAGGCACGTGAGCACCAAGGGGACGTGTGCTCCTCACATTGAAGGGTGTGAGCTAGGGGAGGTGGTACATGGAGGGAGTAGGATATTGACATTGTATATTGAAATTCACTATAGATCAAGAAAAGTGAACTAGAAAATTTAATTTTAACAAAGTAACCATGAGATTAATCCTCAACTCATCATGATGTGTGCGTGAGTGACTACAACATGAGGAGGCACATGAGCAGAAGGGGACGCATTCTCCTTGCACTGTCATGAGTCAGGGGTGGGAGTTAGGGGGTACATGGAGGGAGGAGGATATTGATATTGTATATTGAAATTCATTGTAGATCAAGCAAAGTAAACTCTGTAGATTTGATTTGATTTGATGGGGCTGATTGTTGACAATGTTTTTGTGATGAACATGGGTTGATCACGATGCTCCTTCATTGTGGTTTCCACTTGCTTCCATCTCTCACTTGTTTTACAAGCCACGCTGCTTGATTCTCTCTACCAGATGAGAAATGAAAGATAAACATCCACAAAACATAACATCAATTAGTAGAAGATACATTCATGTTGAGTCTACAACACATAAGTAAAGAGTTTCTCGAAACAAAAATGAAACACCATCGTTTTTATTACTTGGTTTGAGCTCCTTGCCCCCACTTCTCCAAGAGGATTGCCATGCAACTCTAAGTATGATGGATCCATGGAGGAGTATAGTAGAAAATGGCACCAGAACAATAACCCACGATACGTAGTATGCAAAAGGATGAAAAAAATGGTGGAGAGGAGGAGGATCATCGTGTAGATATGAAATGATCGACGAGAAGGGGACTCATTGAATGAAATAAAGAATGAGTGCAAAGCTCACAGATTTCATCACAGTAAGTAAATGCAAAAGATGGAGTTATTACATGGGATTTGAGTGGATTTACAGGTAAAAATGGATATTTTAATAAAGTAATATAGGTGGATATTTATTAAAAACTATTAATGAATATTCGAAGAGGAGAGAGAGAGTGCCAATATTATAACATTAAATTTAACACTTTTCCTTGATTCGCGAAAGAGAGAGAGGACCCTTAAGAGGCCCATTTGAGAGTCCAAATTTCCTCCCTAATGGTATGATTGCATGCATGTGTCACATCGATAGTAAGTGTACACATGTCAGGACGGCGGGCTGAATGATGACACGGATGAATTGTTTCTGTGTACGGTTGCATGCATTTGTCACATTGACAATAAGTGTACATGTGTCATCATTCAAATCCACCTCTAACATGTGGCAGTGGTGCATTCAATAATTATGCATATAAAAATGTTAAGGGCGCTTGTTTTGAGTTTTTACCTACGTTCTTCCAAGCCGTTTGTTCTTTGAGTTTTTTCCTATGTTCTTTTGATGAGAAACTCTAGCAATTTTAAAAGCTATCTGCACCATTATAGGTATTTTGATGCCAATCCATGCTGTTTTGATTTCCCACAAATTATTTTAGGTTATTTTTGTGTATTAAGATAGAATCACCATAACGCAAATAGGTTGTTTCTTTGGACGAACATAGCCCTGTCGTGTTGTGGTGATTTATATGAAAGAATTAATGTTATTTGCACCATTAAGACACTTTGAACACGTTATATAAGGCCATTTCTTGAGTTATTTCTATGTATTACGATAGAATCACCACAACGCAAATATGTTGTTTCTTCGTGGACAAACACAACCCTGTTTAAGCCTAGCATAATTGAGGAACACTACACATGCATATTGATGTATATATTATAAAAATAGATTATAACGATATGCTCTTAAAACTTCTAAGTATTTTTCTTTTCACATACATGGTGGTATCATGTATGGAGGGAAGGTTTTTGAAGAAAGGCCCTTGAGCACACCCTTTGCTAGGCATGCTACATTGTCACGTCATGGTTGTGGTATACAACTTGACTCTATTTCTAAATGAAATCCTTTAAATAGCAAAAACAAAGCATTTGTAAAGATGCACATCCTTGCGACGTGTAATAATGGAGAAAGCACAAATGTAACAGTCCATGTGGTGAGATCAAGGTACTCATACTTTGTTTAAAGTCATGCTCTATCATGCATAAAAATAAATGTTTCAAAATAACTCCACACGGTGGTGGGTGGATATATATGACTTTCTCCCTTTCTTTAAGTGACATGTGTCTAAATTACCTTCAAAAAGTCAAGTACAATTGCATAAAATAGGATAGTGGAAACAACCTCATAAAGTTGAAAAGCAATCGAATATTTTGATGCGATGGTGGTTCATTCATGTGCCAAGTTTGTGGTCAAGATCATAGATCACTATGAAGGTTTATGATTATCTAGAATAGAATATGTTGCACTCTAAAAAGGTTTTAAGAGCTGTGTAGCATAACTAGTGATATAGTTTCAAAAGTGAAAGATAGCCTTAGTTTTTAATCAATTGATTCTAAAAGAAAATGAGTGGAAACAATTTCACGTGGTTGTGCTTCTCCTAAAGATAATATAAACCCAAAAATATTGATTGAATACCAGCTAAGTTTTAGTTCTTGTAAAAAACTTTCCTCGAGGAAGAATATCTAATTTCTATACAAGAGAGAAAAATGATGTCTTTTACCTTTCCCAAACCCCCAAGTTTATCGGACGTTGGATGTGATTAATTTATGCAATAAACTGAGTGATCTTTTTTACCTAAATGTTACAAATCTGTAGGTAAAGCATAGCAACATTTATTTACATTAGGCTTTATAGTGAGCATTGAAAATTGTATTGTTGTTTATTCAAGGTTTGAGAGTTATTGTCGAAAACCGGTAGTCTAGATGGCGGAAGTGTTCAAGTGCCTCCTTGAGGTCGTGGGATCACATCTCCTCGAACGATACCATGAGGCATGTAGTAGTAGGTAGTGTGTGTTTGCTATGGTGTTCAATTCGAGTCATCTAAAAAAAAAACAGATTTGAGAGTTATAAACATGAGGTGTTGGCATTGGTTCCCTTAGCTAGAGCAGGTGCCAGCAAGCCTTCCATGGCCTTCTTTGGCAACGTTGTTTTCTACAGAAGGTTTGAAGGGCTTTGATACCCCTTGAAGGCTTCAAATTTCAGCACTGACCTCTAAATTTCAAAATATATGACGAACCGCTCATATAATTTCATGCATTCGTGTGTAAAGGTCCTTATTTTAGGAAGCTTTTTGAAAATATCGAGAACGGTCACTGATCGACCGAATCTTTCTGAAAATATCGGACGGTCAGGGTCGGTCCATGTGAAGAGGGTGGCCCTCAGACGTGTACGTGCGATAGCTTATCTACCAGCCTTTCTCTACGAACGCGAGTGTGTGTGTGAGAGAGAGAGAGAGAGAGAGGGGCAGGAGAGGCGCTTCTTTGCTGGCTCTCGCTCCAGCCGCAAGGGCCCTTTGAGGTGCCCAAACCCTTCCTGTTTTGGTGAGTGCGAAGCGAGAACCACGAACAGCTCATATTATAGAGCCAGCCATGGCGGCATGACCTTCCGGCGCTTCCAGAACCCCGCCAAGCGGCCTCCTCAACAAGAAGAAGGCCTACGAGCTCTAGCCGGCGCCTTCTGGCGGTCATCGTCTTCTCCTCTCGCCGAATTTGCCAGGCCCAGGTAGGCCTCCGCACAGTGTACATCTGCCGCTTAACAGTGTGCGTGTGTGTGTGTGTGTGTGTTTTTATCGTGGATCTGCATTAGCATTTGATTGATGTGGTCTGTTCGCTGCTTCAACCATATACTATGTATGCAGTACTTTCAACTAAACCATTAAACGGTTTACCATTTGCCTTTGCATGATGCTAAGGTTGGATACATGGCTGTGTGGGCTTAAAATGGCACTCATTCGGTCGATGCAAATTCTACCGGTCGTTACCCTTCTACGCTTTGAGATTTGTTGTAAAGATCAAACCCTCTACCAAATCAACACATGTCTCTCAACCTTCGCTTTGAGATTTGTTGTAAAGATCAAGTTTGACCACCTTCTACGTGTATATCCAAATCAAGACTCGTCTTTCAACCTTGGTGAGCTCATTGCCTCATCGTATGATAGTAAAAAACTGGAGAAATATTAGATTTAGAAAGTAGAAAATGAGAGTACTCACAACATAATGGAGGGGGAGTTAGAAATTGTAAGGTCATGTGTACCTTGCCTATCTAAGGAAAAGATATATGAAGTATCATGTATGTTGCTCATGAGTAGCTAGCTTATTGGGTGCATTCAATACCTTTTTTTCCTTTTTCTCTCTAGTTTGTTGTGAGCTAAGTATTCCAATCCCCCCCCCTCCCCCCTTTCTCCCTCCCTCCCTCTCTCTCTCTCTCTCTCTTTGTCCCCCCCTTCTCTCTCTTCGTCCCCCCCCCTTTCTCCCTCCCTCGGGACTCTCTCTCTCTCTCTCCCCAAAAAAAAAAACCCCCCCCCCTCCCCCTCTCCTTTTTCAATGAGCCTCTTTGTTGAGAAAGAGTGCTCTTTATTCGTAGTTCTTTGTGCATGAATGAAGTGATTTGTTGCTAACCAATAAAGAATGCTCTTTATTGGTAGTTCTTTGTGCATGTCTTTCTTTTATTACGTTAAATGCCTTTAATAATATAGAAATGTTTAATTATTTTTTGTAGGCAAAACTAGGAGGAGAAAATATAAGTTATTTGAGGGATTATTAATGGAAAAGAAAACTATACCTAACTTGTATGTCAATAGTAGCACGCACCTAGAGAGGCTTGAATTGAAGGTTAAAATGTATAGGCAATATTGTAGGCTCAAATAAGAGTGTTTTGTGTGTCTGTGTGTCTGTGTGTGTTTGTGTGTGTGTGTGTGTGTGTGTGTGTGTGCATGCGCGCACAAATCCCTATCCTTTAACAATCCTTGATAAAGGATGTCTTGCAGCCATGATCTTGGATAGTATCCAGTTAATTTAATCCGAGTCTTCAATAGCATATGCAAATTAGATACCATGTAGACTTCTTAACTAGCATATGATTCTTAACCTCATTGTTGCATAACTAAAAAGTCAAAACATGTAAAGTACATTGCAAATGAGTATTTATCCAAACCAATTTTATAGTAAAAAAAGCTCATTTATTTTATGGTGGAGTACATGTATGGAATCTAGTACGCCACCAAGGCATACCTATTTAAATATGCTTGGGCTAGATATGCCTTGGTGGGTAGATTCACTATAATAATTCAACAAATGATTGATAAGTATAGTATTAGTGTTAATTAAAAAACTAAAAGAATAAGTTTTTTTGGTTTTAAAACTTTGTTTTAACATTTAAAAGAGAAATTAAAAAGAATCTTTTTAAAACTTACATTGTTGAATATACTAATCTTCTTTCATCGACAGGTGTAACCTCTTGTGTCATACTTTCCTTTGTTGTCCTTCTCCTTCTAGCAAATGACATAATCTTCAATTATCCTTTTAATTATCAACAAGTAGAGTAAATTTGTCTTCAATTATCCTTTTATTCTTTAAGTGTCACATTCTCCTTTCTCAAGTGTTGTAACTCTCTTTCAACATGTGGCACACCAATTTGATGGACAAGATTGAAAACATTTCAGAGTATAGAACTTACATTGTTGAATATACTCATCTTCTTTCATCGACAGGTGTAACCTCTTGTGTCATACTTTCCTTTGTTGTCCTTCTCCTTTTATCAAATGACATAATCTTCAATTATCCTTTTAATTATCAACAAGTAAAGTAAATTTGTCTTCAATTATCCTTTTATTCTTTAAATGTCACATTCTCCTTTCTCAAGTGTTGTAACTCTCTTTCAACATGTGACACATCGATTTGATGGACAAGATTGAAAACATTTCGGAGTATTAAACTTATAAGTTGAGTCTTGAATAGAGATAAATTGGAAAGAAAAGTTACAAATATCGATGAGGTACTTGCATTTGTATCACCTTAGTAACACATTTCGATTCCAAGTTGCCTAAATCTTTCATGAACAAGTTCTCTCTTTAAGTTATAAGAGAAAAAGCTAAGTGAAGTTTATTAAATTTCATGTTTAAAAAGGAAAGTAAAGAATTTTATAAGAAAAACTTATGTGACTTTAATTGTGATTGAACCTTTAATTGCAAAAAGTGATTAAAGTGAAATACCTTGGGTGATGTTGAAAGAGAAGTTGTAGATTATACATTTAATATCTATTTGCTAAGTGAAGTTTATTAAATTTATGTTTAAAAAGGAAAGTAAAGCATTTTATAAGAAAAACTATGTGACTTTAATTGTGATTGAACTTTTAATTGCAAAAAATGATTAAAGTGAAATACCTTGGGTGATGTTGAAAGAGAAGTTATAGATTATACATTTAATATCTATTTGGTAACATATGTGAGTCTTAAACTATTTACGTGTGTACTATTTAAATTCAATAAAGAATCATTATCTTTTATTAAGATGTGAGAACTTTTCAGCAGAGACTCACATCCACAAAAAGCTCTAAAAGATAACAAAGGAGAGAAATGTGTGTGCGACATGGTAGAAAGGGTAAGAGGTTAATGTTCTTGAATACAAAAGATTGCTCTTGGAAAAAGTTCAATTATGCATCTAATATTCTACAATCATATATTATTTCTTCAAGATAGCATGGCTTAACCCAAATCAGTTTTAGATGCTTCAGCTAATGAGATTTCACTCTTAATATGTGTAAAAAATAATAAAGCATAAAAGAGCATGAATGAAGGGTGTTAACAATGAAGAAGTCTTGTAGTAGTATGGGTTCTAGAAATTCTCTCAATGGATATGCACATTGTTTTCCAAATTAGATTATCATAATTTGTTTAATTGCAATGAGAAGTCAAAATGTGTAATTGATACCAAGTGAAGCTCAAGGCAAATCCAAGTGTGCTTCTAGTTCAACCCTTTGGTTTTATGATCTTCACTCACGCAACATCGTATTTAATGAAGTCCAAATATCAACTTATAACCTTTTATTAAAAATACATATTAAGGAGGAAATATATCACTATTTTAATTACATTCACAAAAAGTAGGATGCCTTTTAAAGCACAAAAATTGGGTTCCACCTTTTGATGTAGTTTTTATAGAGTGCCAATAATTGGGATCCACCTTCTAATGCAGTTTTTATAGTGAATTTATATACACATCACATTTTTTTAATGTTAATATACAACCCTCGACTTATGATACATGATTGCTATTTAAAGTGTAATATCTATTGAATGATGCCCTCAAACTGATCATTAATAGACACCTATACTATAGATGTGAATATTCTATGTCCATACTTATAAGGCATGTATAGTAAGCTAAACATTGGTACAATATTTACAAAACATATTGCACTATATTAAGAAAGAGATTAATATTATTATCTTATACAACCAATTATAATCTTTTAAAGACTTGAGTTTTGAGAAGAATACAATGATCCCATTCCATGTGTAACAATGTGATGGTTTACATTTGCTTTTCAAAGAATTATTTATCTAATTAAATTTCCTTCCTAATCCATAAGTAATTTATTAATAAATCTAGATCTTTTGATTATTTATAATATGATTTCTTTTATTTTTTGTTCTTTGCAGTTTTTCTTTACTTGAGGGGCATGTTTTTACTAAAATAGAAGTTTTAATTAGAAAAATTGGATTAAAAGCATGAGCTCAAAATTAAACTTTTTATGTTTATAAAATGACTTATTCATGGTATAATAAAAAATAGACAATATGTAATAGCTGGCTATTTTTCTCTATGTTGCAAAAGAAGACCTTTGAAATTCTTGGGTTCTTTCTATCCCTAAGAGAAACAATAAGAATAGATCATAATGACAATGCATTTCCTCCATCTCTTTCTTATAGTTTATCTCTTCTATGTAGTGTCATGTGGGTAGAGGGACAAATTATCTGAAATCAATCCCTAACTGTTCTTTCTCCATATTAGAGAACATGCTCAAAAGTTTTATTATGATAGTAATTTGTTTTCATTCTAATGCTCTTTCTTTCATTTTCACTCATTTTTTCTTTTTTCTTTTTTCAAGAAAACCTTCAAAAAGATACAATGTTTTTGTTTTCATACACAAATATGAGAAAAAGGGAGTTAATTTGTACTCTTTTTTATGCCAATCACATCATTTAATTTAATATTACATTGATATGTTTGGATTTCTTTTATTGGAGATTTATTTTTTATGGTCACAAAATATTGTTTAAATGACGTGCTCTTCTAGAGTCTTCACTCATGTGATCTTACAATTGAATGTTTCTCTTTTACTATTATATCTCATGATTTCATGTTTATGTTTCTTTCAGTGTATGTGAAATCTTAAAAGACATCAATAATCCATTGGAAGGACACAAAACACATGATCCATAATCTTGAGGTTATCTTACATTCTTCAACTCTAGTCGATGATAGTGAGATTAAGTTGTGTGATATTGTCTTTTTTCACCGTTGACTTTTCTCTCTCGCTCTTGTTTTTCTCTCTATCCACATGCTCATGCACATGCTCATGCTCATGCTGATGCTCATGCTCATGCTCATGCTCACATGTGAGAAAATTGAGGTTTTTGCTAGAATTTATCAAAACTAGAGAAGATTGAGGTAACAACATTAGACTTTCTATTGCATGACTGGTGTGGCCGGGAAAGTGGTTGGAAACTCTGCATGGTAGGCGGCTGCCAAATGTTGGTGAATAAAGGAAACAAGGGCAAGAGGTGTGAGGGGGAGTCATTTGGTAGGGCGTTGGATGTCTATTGCTGTTGTCACCCGAGAAGATAGAGAGACCAGCTGCATGAGATGGTGGTCATGTTGTCAGTGTATGAAGGCCTGGGCATTCACAAGCAGGTTGCTTCCAGAATTCGTCAAGTTGTGGGTTTCAGGCTGTTCTCTCTGGAAGACTGCTGTTGGTTTGCAGGAGTGTTTACAGAGGGTGACAAAAATGCAACGACTGCTCCATAGACTCTTTGAGAAAGACCATTCATTGGTTTTTGTTGTGAGACACCGGATTGTTGTCTGGTGACTGTATGTAGTGGTATAAGCACATGGGATGTTAAATATAAAGAGCTCACCTCATATAAGAAGTCCATCCAAGTCTAATGAAATCTGGTGCTGCACCAATCTCCATTGTCTTCCTATCATGGTCTATCATTTGTCAACTTGTTTGGAGACCTCGTGGTGTGTTTTGTTGTGGATGAGATGTCTTGATACTCGTGGGATTGGATTAGGATGAGTTCATGTTTTGTTTTTGCGGGGTTGTTGGGTGTTAGCTGGGAGAGATCTTCACGGTGGAGTGTTGGGACGAGGTTATAGAGGCGGCGGGTCTTCCTTGGCGCTTCAACGTGTGCCTCGAAAGATGTCTAGGTCTCATAATGAATCTATCCTTAAAAACTCACATATAGTGCTATATGTAGAAATAGAACTCTATAGGGAGATCAACGAAGTGCGGCTCTTATGCAGTCCTACCACAAACAAAGATGGATAAGATAATTGTCTATTTTTGAGAGAGATCCAATCAAGCGTGGCTCCTATGTAGCCCCAGAAAATGAAAATGGATGACATAGTTGATATACATATATATGTATATATTTTTATATGTAAAGATATATGTGTATATAGATATGTCGATGTCTAGTCAAGACCTGGTACTTAACGTGGTTTTAGATCACCTAGTCGACTCCACAAGAGCAGTGACTAATATAATTGTTCCCAATGTGATAAGCCAATGCTAGCACGTTGAGCTACCTATCTGTTTAAGCTTTGGGAGTTCCTGTTCCATCCGCCTTCTTTCCGGTTCTGCTTCTATTGTGATGCCCCCTAATACAAACTTGATTGAGTGATCTTGAGCATATCTTGGCTCATAGGACCTTTTCTTGTTGCTCCCCCATGCATGCCCCAACCCTGTCCTTTCATCTACCCATCTGAATTGCACATCTATGTGATGTGCCTCTAGGTACTTTGCCTTAGCCATTTTCATTGTATCTATGGCCATGTCAGGTATGCCTTTTCTCTGCTAGGTAACTCCGCTGGTGAGGGAAACTAGGAGTATTGCTCTTTGAGTGAGCCATTGCCTCCTCACCCAGATCCACAAGTCATAAGAGCCCATTGCTTGCCCGCACCGCTCTAGATCTGGGGGAGGGGCTTTGGTCTTATCTAGTCACTGCCGCTGCTGCCTGGGAGCTGCTGTGGCCCTGACCCGTGGCCCTGACCCGCCACCTTAGGCACTTCTAACTGGCTCATGAATTTCGCAATGTCATCCGGCACCCGCTTGTTGTGCCGTCAGGGACCAGATTTTGCATACATCTAAGGGAGGTCTCCTTCCAGACACTTAGGCTTTTTTGGCCCATTTCTTCTTGCGGTTTTTGTTGCATGTTCTCCCTTGACCTCTTTTCTCTTTTGGACCAGATTTGGAAGTCTTGAAGCATTTGTTCCTTGGATTGCACTTCCTCAGCATGGGTTTTCTTCATAGCCTCCATCTGATCTACTTTTTTGTTGAGGTCAGTATTAACTTTCATCAAAGCGATGCTCAGCTCCTTTAAGCTCATCTTTCCACCTTTGCCCCTGGTCACTCTTGCGGGTGTAGATGCCTCCACTTCCTTTTTCATTGCCTTGATAGTCTTGCAATCTTGTTTTTGCTATTCTTTGAATTCTTCAATTAATGCCTCCAGCTCTTCTATCTTCACTCTAAGAGCGGCCTCATCATTTGCTTTCTCTTCCAGTTTCTTCATGGTTGCCCATGCATTCTCCTTTAATTCATTTTTAGGGATGAGATCCATTGTTAATCCGGTCCATAGAACATGCTCTTTCCCCTTCCCTTCAGATTGCGCGGACAGCTTTTTTTCTTCTCCTTTCAAAGCGGCAAATCTCTTTTTGCAGGTTTTAATTTCTTGCCCTGCAGTTGCTCGTTTTTCTTGTGCAGCTTCTCTTCACTGCTAGTAGTGTCTCCTCCATTGGTGGTTAGTGCTTCCAAGGCCTTTGTTGGGTCTGGGCCTGCTATTGGGACCGGATCTGGATTTTTGGACCCTCTATTATGACTAGTGGAGGGAGCTAAGTGTTTGCAAGAAAGTGTGGGTGCTTGCATTAATCTTGTTAGCTTTTCTAGATAAGCTCTCCACACCTCCTTAAGGTCATCCACCACATGACCTTCCCATTGCTCCATTCTTTCCGCGTCTAGCTTGTACACCTCGGGATTCTTCTATGTCCAGAATTTCCAATTTGTCAGCTCCACTTTATCTCTGTCAGCCCTATCATGGAAATCCCTTATGATTTTGATATGCTCTTTGTAGATCAGGGTGACTTTTCCTTCCATTATAGCTTGGTTTTCTATGGCCTACCATACTCTTCTTCCATCTGCACAGTCTCCTGGTCTTTCTTGGCCATCTTCTCTTTCATTTCCTCCATCTCCTTCTTCATTTCTTTATTGGTGTGCTAGAGTTCCTTGATCTGCTTCTGCATTTCATCCAGTCGGCTTGCTTCCACCTTTCTCATGCGCAACTCCTCCTGTAGGGGCTCTTGCTAACTCATCCACCATCTACAAGGTAGCATCCTTCTCTTTGATGATGGATTGTAGCATCACCATTTTCTTTCATCCCATCATTTATGCATCGTTGAAATGTAGGACTCCCTGCACCCATTCTATCTTAATGGTGTCTTGAAAACTTTCCTATGCTTGCAATGTTTGGGTAGACATGGGTGCAAAGAGTCCTGTCTGTGGAGGCTACCCCCCCAACTGTAGGTTGGTGGTGGAGGTAGCCTCCTGCTGTCTGCTGCTCTAGCCTGAGAGATTTCTTGAATCAGTTGCATTAGGTTAGTTGTTTGTTGGATACCATCATATTTGAGGCAGCTAGGAATCAGCTCTGGCCAACATAGTGTTGGTGAGGTGTCATCTCTTCTATATTGGTGTTGTTTGAGAGCTAGGAGAAAACTACAGACATTTGAAGGAGTCCTATATTTTAGTGAAGGGTTCTATATCAGCAAGTTTTGTGTTTGATTGCTGAGATAGGTTTCAGAGGAGATAATCAGAGAAGGTTAGGAGAGAATCAACAGGGTCAGTGAAGGTTTCAGGAGGAGGATCCTGAGATTGTGTTTGTAGAGTCAGCTGGGACGTTGGAGGAAAGTTGAGGATCCTGGAGGATAGTCTTTTCACTAGGGAAAAGTTGGGGATATCTGAGGTAGAATTTTGAGACAGAACTAGTCAAAGTCTAGTCAGAAGGTAGTTGGAAAAAGAAGGTCGAGAGAGGATCCAGGGAGGCCTTTGGAGTCTGGTTATGTCGTGGATGCTAGAGGATTAGAGAGGACATTTTAGGATCAGTTTTGGACTGGGGAGACCATCCAATTTTGAAAGGAGAGGACAGGTATAATCTACCTAGTCTAGATCAGTTAGACGAGGTGTCAGATAGAGGTCAGTTGACAACAACTGTATAGTTCTAAAGGGTTTTAAGATAGGGATTTGATGTTATCTGACCACAAACTATTTGCCTATGATGGAAGCATGGGTACATAAGTTTAAAGTTCCGAAAGTGTACTTTGATGGTGGTGCTCAAGTTTGTGTCATGACTCAATAGACTATGGAGGCCT
This sequence comes from Cibotium barometz, assembly GCF_041138505.1. Classification (NCBI taxonomy): domain Eukaryota; kingdom Viridiplantae; phylum Streptophyta; class Polypodiopsida; order Cyatheales; family Cibotiaceae; genus Cibotium; species Cibotium barometz. The sequence goes on along the minus strand of NC_141051.1, from coordinate 48,636,788 downwards.
TAAGACTTAGAGTGACTGCACCATCAGAGTTCAAAGTAAGAATGGCCAATAGTTCTAAGGTCACTTGTCTGGAAGTAATAAGGAAGTTACAAGTGACCATCCTTGGGTTCAAAGTTGAGTTGGATGTGCATGTCATGCCTGCAAAGACAGAGACCCACCCTTTGATTTTGGAAAGACCATAATTGATTCCCATGAAAGTAGGTCAGGATTGGTGGAGGGAACACCTGATCTTGGGTCTAGATCAGCCTGTTAAAAAACAAATCAAATATGACATGGCTGAGGGGAGAGAAGTAAACCCAGAGAATTATTCAGAGGATGAAGATGAAGATGCAGAGACCAATTCCACAGATGGTTCTGATATAGAGGATTAGGACACGAAAGAGGAGAGATCAGAGGATGATTGAAAAATAAGTTTCATTGCTAGAACCAGATACTGACCTCTTGTGCATGTCTTTATAGTTGTGTACAGAAGAAAGGAAAAGGTGGAAGCTGAGGATGTAGAGTAGTCAGCCAAAGAGGAAGTTGTACAGAAGATTCTTGCTAAAGATCTGACAGTATTTGAGAGGAAGAATACTTGACAATGTTGCATCAGTTTCCAGATCTCTTTATCTCTTCTTATACTACTCAAGTTAGGGGGTGTCAGTTGTGCAACATGAGATCAACTGAAGCCTGAAGCTAAGAAAGTGGTGCAAATATTGAGAATATTGGGGATAGTGCATAGCAGGTATTGAGCAAAGAGGTGAATAAGTTGTTGAAAGGCTTCATCTTTCGAGTTGACAATTTAGAGTGGGCTTCTCCAGTAGTGATAACTCCCAACAAGAAGAATGGAAAGTGGAGAGTGTGTAGACTTTAAACGTTTAAATTCTGTGACCAAGAGGGGTCACTATCCATTGCCTTTCGAACATGAAATCTTAGATAGCGTAGCTGGGCATGAAAGGTATAGTGTCAGTGATGGTTATTATGGCTATTTCCAAGTTTCAATTGCTCGAGAGGATCAGAAGAAGACTACCTTCATCACACCATGGGGGTGCTTTGCATACAAGGTAATGCCCTTTAGGCTCACTAATGCACCTGCTTCTTTCCAGAGATTCATGAACTTTGTATTTGAGCCTTATTTGGGGTCCTTGATGAGAGTATTCATTGATGATTTCTGTATATATATTGGTAGATTGGTTCACTATGAGAAGCTAAGAATGGCTCTAAAAAGGCTGGATGATTTAGGTGGACAGCTGAACCCTGACAAGGGCCATTTGGCTCATTCCAAGGTCACACTACTTGGAAATGTGGTTTCGAAGAATGGAATTAAGGCAGACCTTGCAAACATTGAAGCTTTGCTTCTATTGGAGCTACCCTATAATGTAAAGGTATTAATGACATTCACACATAAAGTCAGATATCTGGCTAGGTTTATTAATCTTCTTTCTCAAGCATTATACCCACTGCAGCAAGCAGCCCAAAGAGATCCCTTTGGGTGGCAAGACAAAGAAGAAGAAGCCTTTCTATAGGTTAAGGAGATTCTGAGCACTCTGCCAGTTGTCATGCCCCCTCACTAGAGTAGAGAATTCTTTGTAAATCCTAGTGTGGGAGAAGATGCCATAGGTGTAGTATTGTTACAGCAAGGCAAAGAGCATTCCTTCATGAGGCCAGAATTGTTACAATAGGACAAAGATAGGTGGAGAAAGAACTTATTTTGAAGTAGAAATTGTGATGGTGGTTGTGGTGTTTGCCTTAAGGAAGTTGAGGGCATACTTACTGCCATATTAACTCATTACTCTTTACTTCCCCATTTGATTCAATATGATCTTCCATCAAAGAGATTGTCTAAATGGTTAGTTGAGTTGCAGGAGTTCCAATTTACCTGCATAGTGGAGGATAATACCATGGCCAATTTGGTAGATATTTTAACATACAAGAAAAATCCTTTGGTATTGAGAGAGGAAACAGTGATGAAGAAGAAGGTATCTAAGTGGCAAAACCCTGAAGAAGATATGTCCAATGCGTTTACTTTATTCATTGATGGAGCTTTCAAAAGGAGCTTAGGGGTAGCCAGTGGTGGGGTTGTTATATTGGATCCAAAAGGTACAATCATATATCAAGAAGGGAACAAGTTACAAGTGTAGACCACCCATGAAACTGAGTATGCCACCTTAGAGTATGGACTCCAACAATGTTTGAAGAGAGATTTTAACAGACTGGTTATTAAAGGGGATAGTTTACTAGTCATTAGACAACTTCAAAATGTATGGAAGACTAAGAGTCCCAAATTGAAGGGATGGTGCTTTTAGATTAGAAGAATGATGCACAGATTTGAAGAGGTCCAAATTCAACATGTTAAAAGAGCACAAAACCAAGCTGCAAACACATTAGCAAGGGGGGGGATTAGGCAAGGATGTGGATGTATTTGTCATGACTGTGGCCCACCACCCTAGCTATATTGCATGTGTCATGACTGTGGCCCACCACCCTAGCTATATTGGAAGGGAGAGTTTACATGAAGGGGAAGAGTTTCTGTATACTAGTTTGGTACCTTCAAGTTTATAAAAGAAACAGAGATATGGTTTCATAAGAGGAGCCTTGTAGTATAGTGTTGTGAATGATCAACTTTACATGAAGGGAAAGTATTTAATCATAAGAAGGGTTCCAATTACAGAAGACATTTTTTCCATAATGGCTTCATCTTATGAGGGGGTCTGTGGTGGACACTTTGTTTTGAAGTTAACTCTGAGGAAGATTATGATTCAAGGCTATGTATGGCCAAGTATGAGGAAGGATGTTTACCACTGGTGCAAAAGCCATGAGCCATGTCAAAAGCAAGGAAGGAGAGTGTTTCACCATGAGTTAAGGAAAACCATTATTTAATATGGAGCCTTTGAGAAGTGGGGCCTGCATGCAATTGGACCTCTACTCGCCCACTGCAAGAGGGAACCATTATGTCTTAACAGGTGTACATTATTTAACCAGAGGCAAGGTGTGTAAAGAATATTTCTATTAAGGAAGTGGCCAGGTTTATTTTTTAAGATATTTTTGCAAGGTTTGGTATGACCGAGTTGTTAATACATCAAGGACCTGGTTTGAGAGGTTAGATTGTATAAGAGCTTATGCAAAAATTGCATATCACACACAGGTTTTCAACTCCTTTACTACCCTCTATGTAATGGGCTGGTTGAGAGATGTAATGGGGAATTGTGTACCATGCTGACAAAGTGCCTTGAAGAGCATCCCAAGCAGTGGGACTTACTTGTTTCCTCAACTTTATGGGCTTACAGGACAACCATCAGAACAACAACAGAATTTTCTCCATACCACTTGGTTTTTGGGAAAGAAGCCCTGATGCCCATTGAAGTAGAGATCCCTAGCTTGCAGTTTCTATTGAAACATCAGAAGAGGGACATAGATAAGTATGAAGAAAGGTTGCTAGATTTACAGGAGGTACAGATGGCAAGGGAAGAAGATTTGGATCACTATATCCAACTGAATGACACATGCACTCTGCACTATAGTGCATGGTGACAAACTAGCTCATCATCATCAGTGCAACATTGTACAGTATTAGTACCTTTTATGATGATATTTGTCGTACACTATGACCCCATTATAATCCTCGGTCCAAGATAAGTCAGGCATGAGCTATGTAGGTCATTCTCAACCTTAGATAGTCAGTCCAATCAGTCCAAGTCCCTTAACCCACTTGAAGAGACACATTCATGTATGTAGAGTCAGTAGAAACCTTAGGGTTTGCATTAGAAAGCACTATGCATATTGCATATAGTTCATTGTAGAAGCCTTGAAATAGCATCTGGCAGTCTTAGAATATTTATTAGGATTTATTTGGCATTTTTCCATAATTTCTAGCATTTAATACTATTTATCCATCATCTACAAGTCATGTAGCATTTAATATTCAGTCGGCCAGCATCTAGTGTAGTATAAATAGGAATGCTTTGCTCATTCATTCATATCATATCAGAATTCAGTAAACAAGTCTCAAGCGTTGGAGCCTTCAGTCTAAGGAGCATCAACGATTGAAGATTCAGCACCCATAGCACTTCAGCCTTCAGCGTTTTCAGCCAGCGTTTCATCCTTTAGCCAGGAGCATCAGTGCATGTGCTTACAGCATCCATCATCAAAACACAACAGCTTTCAGCATTCAGCCCCATCAGTAAACCTTGCATTTTCTGCATACACACAGTTTTCAACATTCATCTCTTCATCATTTTGCTACAGCCGATTGGTAAAGGTAAAATGTAGCATTCATATTCATTTACAACATTCATACATAGCCTCCTAGAACAGTCCCAAATAGCCCCTATCTCAGCCTCAAATTTGCATCCCTTCCTCATTCCATTGGGAAGAGTACATAGGCTTGAGATTGGACATCATTGGTGCTTCTACAGCCGTGTACAGTCCAGCCTGACTCTTGGTCTTTCGAGATCTTGCATTTGGCTTATCGGCAATCCACCGCCATTCTCTTCAAAGATAATAAAGCAAATACTATTCCAGTAACTGGATAGGGGGCCCTTCAGAGTGTAATTCGAGACCCCATATGGTGTACAGTTTCCGTCTGTCTCTCTCTCTCAAATCTCTTAAAGTTTGAAGTCTTAAAGTGGATTGCTAAACTCGCGAAACTCATGATACAGAAGAGGGTGTGAGCATTTGTGTGATAGGATCCTTAATTTTACGAATACTTCCATTGCATGTTACATTGGTATTAGATAAAGCTTGTCCACACACACCGTATCCTAGCTTGAGGGCATCCTTGTGGATGGCCAGATTGCATTCCGGAATGACCACCACTGACTTCAGCATCATGTCTACAGAGGAGAGTACCCATCAGCCCCAAAGGAGACCTTGATCTTTCGACTATAGTAGACACCATAGCTCTACTCAGAGCTCAGAACCAGCTTCTCATGGAGCATCTCCAACTCTTGGAGAGGCAACAGCATCACGTCCTCCTCCACCCACTAGCAACCCTTGACTACATCTCCCACAACAAAGAAAGAAGACGAGGCCAGACTGAGAGAAGAAAAAGCAGAAGCAGAAGTAAGAAAACAATAAGAAAAAACAGATAGACGAGAAAACAACAAGAAAAAGAAGATAGACGAGACTATGAGGAAGCCCAATGCACGATTGAAGAAGACCAACATCAAGCTGAACTAGCCGCTCGGGAGCACCAACAAGAGCTCGATCAAGAACGTATGTTACTCAAGCACCAAAGGGAAAAGAAGGGCATGCATCTTAGATACCAGCACCTCTCAGCTTCCCTAGCCTCAAGTGCCACAAGCCAGCAGTCTGCAGCATCAACTATCGTCATTCAAAGTCAACCAAATTTTAGTAAGTATGATGGTGAGTGTGATCATTTACTAGTTAAACAGTTTATTCATCAATTTACTGCTCATTTTCCATTAGCTAGGATCACAGATCCTCAGGATAGAGTCCACATAGCGGCTCCCCACCTCAGAGGTGAGGCAGTCCCTTGGTGGCAGCATTGGTCTAATCTTCATATAGACTCGACCACAAGTGTCACAACTTTTAGCTGGGATATGTTTGTTCATGACCTCAAGACCAGATTTCTCACGCCCCAGTATATGATTGATATGGCAGATGAGTTCTATGGACTCAGACAGAACGGGTCTCTAGTGCTTTAGTTTTCCAGAAAGGTTATTACTTTAGCACAGTAGTTAGGGCTATCTGCGGTGCACGCCAAGATGGAGCAATTCATTCGTGGATTGCATCCCAACATTCGGCTCATAGTTCGCAACTTTGAACCCAGTACATATGACCGGGTTTTGACTCTCGCTCAAAATGAGGAAATGAAGATGAACGGAGGCAAGCCTAAGTAGTCATCCCAGTCCAGTAAAAAACCCCAGCAGTAGCAATCTGCACTACACAGCGAGGGAAAGGTAATGTATCTTATAAAGATGCCAAGAAGGACGACAGTAGTAGCTCCAATTTAGGGGGTAAGAAGGATAAAGAATCAAGCCTAAGAATACCCTCAATGAAAAGGCTAAGAAAGGCATTACTAGAGGTCATCTTCCTCTAGAGGAGCAAAAGAAATACCAATTAGAAAACATATGTTTTTTATGGCACATGATAGGGCATGGTAAGAAGGATTGCCACAAATGGCAAGCGAAACAAGCCGCTAAAGCCCCTTCTGCCACAGTTGCCACAACATCTCTAGCTCCTCTAGAAAACATCTCTAGAGGAGCAAAAGAAATACCAATTAGAAAACATATGTTTTTTATGGCACATGATAGGGCATGGTAAGAAGGATTACCACAAATGGCAAGCGAAACAAGCCGCTAAAGCCCCTTCTGCCACAGTTGCCACAACATCTCTAGCTCCTCCAGCCCCGCCTATTACCACCAATGCGATTCAGATTTTACCTTCTATGCATCCTATGCCATCCATGGTATTTGATGCTAAGCAGGAGGGTGAGAGAGATACTGTACAAAAAAGCCTCATCCAAGCTTATGGATCTGCCAAGGGCCGACAGTTTATAGTCCTATTTAACATGGGCAGTTCTGAAGACACCATCTCTCCCGAGTTGGCTAACAAAATGAGCTACACATTAGTACCATATCATCTGGATGTGGACGGATTCACACTTGATCTCCGCACCCACATATCTCAGAAGGCACATCAGTTTGCCTTTGAAGTTGAGAAGGCCTCATTCCAACGCGATTTCATTGTCTCGCCTCTTTTGGGGGGGTGTGACATGATCTTAGGAATCCATTGGTTTTTCCAATATGAGCCTATTCCCGATTGGGGACATGACACTTTTACTATCTGTAAAGGTTTTCCTGAGCCCGTCATCATGATTCGTGGTGGGGATAGAAGCATTCTCGACATCCCATTGATTTCGCATCTCTAGGCCTGATGAGCTATCTGCAAGGGAGCGGAAGGAGCACTCCTTTATGTTCGTGCTCAAACAGCCTCTACCTCATCAGTAGCATCTATCTCATCTTTCATCCCACAATTAGCAGACCTCCTGTCTAGACATCAGGACATTATGCTTAGAGACGATCTTCCGCCTAGTCTCCCTCCATCCCGTCCTAAGGACCATCATATTGACTTGGTTCCTGGATTAGAACCTCCTAGTAGGTTTCCCTATCGTCTTTCCAAGACTTTAGAGGAGGGTTAGCTAGAAAGATAATTATTTGGGCTCCTCCAAGCCGGATTCGCTTCAAACCATGCCAAGTGCCGAGTGGAGTGATCAGCAAGCTAGGTGGAGTCAACTCTTCCAACAGTTTGGGGGAATGATTGAGTACATCCCTGGTAAACATAACCCAATAGCAGATGCTCTTAGTCGAAAGGCTAGCATCCATGCAGTCCATGAGTCTACCATTCTCGAAATCCTATGAAAGGACTTAGATAGCATGAAAGACCAATATGTCGACTCCCTTGAGTTTGGTACTTAGTATAATTTGGTCCTCACTTCTTCTGAGCCTAGACATTATTTAGTACAGAATGGTTGGTTGTTCTTCAAGAACCGCCTCTGTGTCATTCGGAAAAAGTGATTAGCTCTTCTCCATGATGCCCATGACTCCTTAGTTGGAGGACATAGAGGTCTCAACAATACCCTTGAGAAATTAGAACGGTCCTTTCATTGGCCTAAAATGAGGCGTGATGCATACTCACATGTTCAAGCCTATAAGATTTGTCAAAAAGTAAAGGTTCCACATACAAAGAAGGCTGGTTTACTTCAACTTTTGCCTATCCCCGACGGACCTTTCATCGACATATCTATGGACTTTGTAGGGCCTCTACCAGCATCCACTAGATCCCGTAACACTTAGTGTTTTACCATTGTGGATTGCTTTAGGTAATTTTTGCATGCTCATCCCATGCAAGAATACGACCATAGCCGAGGACGTAGCCCATCTTTTTCTCAAACATTGGTACCCAATTTGTGGTTTGCCTAGCACCATTACATCAGATAGAGATTCCGAGTTTACCTTGTATTTCTGGAGGGCATTATTCAATAAATTTGGAACAAAGTTACAATTGTCTAGTGCATTCCGTCCACAAACAGACCGCCAAACAGAAATTTATAACTAGTTGGCCTTTGATGTTCTCAAGTCATATTGTCATAACCAGTAGTCCAAATGTAAACATTATCTTCCATTGGTCCAAGCTATCTTGAAGGATACTCATTCATCCATCAGACGGACTCCATATGAAGCAGCCTTTGGTCGCCATTTCTCTTCTCTTTTGATAAGATTGGTGTCTCCATCTCTAGAGGCTAATAAAACCACGGAATCATTTTTTGAAATCATTGAGTCAATCAAGGACCGCTTGACCAAAGCATAGAAAGCTTATAGCAAACAGGACAATAAGTCTAAACAAGATGTCCACTTCAAGGAAGGGGATTGGGTCTATCTGTGCATCATGAAACAAAGATTGAAACAAGTGGGCAAACGCTATCCCAAGCTTTCATTCCATAATTTTGGACCTTTCCCAATAATTAAAAAGTTAAGTGACGTCTCCATGAAGTTGAAATTGCTTAACAGTTGGACGATGCATGATGTTTCCCATGTTTCTTGGCTAAAACCATATGTTGGACTAGAGGTTTTTAATGTTTCAAATGAACAGCAGCCAGACGTGGTAGATGAAGTTGAAATTGCCTACTAACAGTTGGACGATGCATGATGTTTCCCATGTTTCTTGGCTAAAACCATATGTTGGACTACAGGTTTTTAATGTTTCAGATGAACAGCAGCCAGACGTGGTAGATGAAGCCGAAGTCATCGAGCTTGGTCAGATCCTTCTTCATCGTTGGGAAGCATGGTTCTAGTCAACGAATACGTCAATTCTATACGAAGTTCCGAGATCTAGGTACCCACAAAGCCGTATGGCTAGACGAGGAGTTCTTTCAAGAGTACTCCAAGTTGTTAGTAGCAGACTACTTGGAAGCCATGAACGTGCCGCCATGCTAAGCAGGAGGGAATGTCACATGCACTCTACACTGTAGTGCATGGTGACAAACTAGCTGATCATCATCAATTCAACATTGTACAATATTAGTACCTTTTAGGATGATATTAAAATCCTCAGTCCAAGATAAGCTAGGCATGAGCTACATAGGCCATTCTCAGCAGACAGTCCATCAGTTAGTCCAAGTCCCTTAACCCACTTGAAGAGACACATTCATGCATGTAGAGTCAGTAGAAACTTTAGGGTTTGCATTAGAAAGCACTCTACATATTGCATATCTTTCATCCATTGCATATAGTTGCAGAAGCCTTGAAATAGCATCTAGCAGCCTTAGAATATTTATTAGGATTATTTGGCATTTTTTCCATAATTTCCAGCATGTAATACTATTTATCCATCATCTACAAGTCGTGTAGCATTTAATATTGAGTCGGCCAGCATCTAGTGCCAACCGACTAGCCTTAGTCTAGTATAAATAGGAATGCTTTGCCCATTCATTCATATCATATCAGAATTCAGCAAACAAGTCTCAAGCGTTGGAGCCTTCAACCTAAGGAGCATCAACAATTGAAGATTCAGCACCCATAGCACTTCAGCCTTCAGCGTTTTTAGCCGCATTTCATCCTTCAACCACTAGGAGCATCACGCATGTGCTTTTAGCATCCATCATCAAAACGCAGCAACTTTTAGCATTTAGCCATCAGTAAACCTTACGTTTTCTACATACATAGTTTTTAGCATTCATCTCTTCATTGTTTTGCTACAACCAATTGGTGAAGGTAAAACTCAACATTCATATTCATTTACAACATTCATACATAGCCTAGAACAATCCCAAATAGCCCCTATCTTAGCCTCAAATTTGTAGCCCTTCCTCATTCCATTGGGAAGAGTGCATTGGCTCGCGATTGGAAATCATTGGTGCTTCTACAGCCGTGTCCAGCTTAGCCCGACTCTTGATCTTTTGAGATCTTGCGGTTGACTTATCGTCAGTCCACCGCCAATCTCTTCAAAGATAATAAAGCAAATACTATTCCGATAACGGGATAGGGGGCCCTTTAGTTGGGTAATTCGGGACCCCATATGGTGTACAGTTTCCATCTCTCTCTCTCTCTCTCTCTCTCTCTCTCAAATCTCAGGATACAAAAGATGGTGTGAGCATTTGTGTGACATGATCCTCAATTATGAATACTTCCGCTGCATGTTACACTGAGCAACAAAAGAGCTTATCTTTTTAATGAGAAGGTGAAAAAGGCATTAACAAGGGGGATCTAGTTTTAAGATACAATATCAGATTTGACAACACTTTTCAGACCAAGTTCTAGATTAAGTGTGGGAAGGCCCTTTCAAAGTGGTGCACATTTATGAGAATGGGACCTACCACCTGGCTGATTTGGATGATGAGCTCCATGCCAAAAGAGTTAATGGCTACAGGTTGAAGCCATATTGGTGCAAAGTCATAATAGTTCAGAAGCTTCCAAAAACAGTGAATGAAGATTTGCCTATAGAAGAAGATGATGAGGTTTGTTGGGATTTGAATTTTATTTTATAATGGAGTCCATAGCATCTGGTTGAGCATAAATGCTTCAACCATGGGGGGTTTGGCAAAAGATGATAGGATTTTTTGGGACTAAAGGATATGCTCAATGGAGGTGCCTACCCATGCCCCGTGAAGACAATAAGGATGGTAGAGTACTTATGAAAACATAAGAATAAAGGAGGTGTTGCATGGATACGAACTCTAGGTGCATGGCTGTGAATAGTTGTGCGAAGTGAACTTATGAATTGTTGCATGTAAAAGAGGAGGCATGGTGGTTGGCCAAATACACAATAGGCACAACACATAGAAAAAAGGCGATCACAAGTAAAAGGGACGAGAGCTCTTTTATACTAGGGACCGGTGTGTGTGAGCTTTGTTTTGGGAAGAGGCAAGGTATGCCCCAATGTTTTATTGTAGTGGAGAGGGAGGTTCTGCAGAGTAGTTTATTTTCTTGTGAAGATTTTTTAGAAGAGGCAGCGTAGCAGAGGGAAATCTGTTGGTTTAGATAAGAGGGAGTGTAGGAGTATGGAGAATTGGCCAAGAGGAGTATTCCTTGGATTCTTAGAAGCATATCTACTTGAACCTGTTGGTTTTCTCCTTGACTGTAGCTATTTGTTTTGAAGGTGTCTTTGAGGCAGTGTCGTCGAGATCTTCCTGTCGAAGTTCCTTGAGTTTTTTTGTGTTTTTTCCCTTTATTGTGATTATGCCCGTGTCTCAAGGTTGTTGAGACACAGTCATGTTTTGTGTTTAATTTGAAGTAGACAGAGAAGCTGGGTTTCATATGTTGTGTTGATCAAGTGGTTGTGATGTATGAGTTTGTTTGGATCAAGTTCATGTTGAAGAAGAGTCTCTATATGTCTGTTTGATGATTGGAGGACTTTTTTTCAGAATCCAGTGCTGTCTCTGTTTACATGACCTTTGTTAAGAGAGGGTTCAGTGTCAAGTAGGTGTCAGCTAGGCACCAGAGATATCAGCTGGGTGTTAGGATCTTTCTTTGGCTTGTTTGGGTTGGGGGGAAGTGTCCCTCAATCACACAGATGACTGTTTGAAGGGTTGTCAAAGCTCAGAAGTCATATAGCTTGGTGGTCTGATAGGGTTTCCGTGGTGTAAGCAATGAGTCATTTGTTGCCAGTTAGGGAATGCTAGGGTTAGAGGCCTTGACTTGGTTTAAGTGATTTGAGCCTCTAGAAGTCTTAGCTGACATAGAGGAGAGATTTCCTACATCATCTAAGTCAAGTTAGTTGTTTGGTTGGATAAAGTCATATCTGAGGCAGTTAGGAATCAGTTGTGGCCAAGGAGTGTTGGTGGGGTGTCATCTATTCTATATTGGTTGAGAGAAAACTGAGGACATTTGGAGGAGTCCTCTATTTTAGTGAAGGGTTATGTATATGAGCAGGTTTTGTGTTCAATTGTGTTACTGACACAGTTTTTAGAGGAGACAGTCAAAGAAAGTTAGGAAACAATCAGCAAGGGTCACCCAAGGTTTTAGGAGGATCGTGAGATTGTGTTTCTAGGGTCACATGACATTAGAGGAAATTTGAGGATCTTGGAGGACATGTTTTTCACTAGGGACAAGTGGGGGATACCTGAGGCAGAATTCTAAGACAGAACCAGTCTAAATCTTGTTAAAAGGTAGTTGGAAGAAGGTTGGCAGAGGTTCTAGGGAGGCCTTAGGAGTGTGGTTATCTTGTTTGTGGGGATGCTGGAGGATTAGAGAGGACATTTGGGGGTAAGTTTTGGATTGGGGAGACCATCTAATTTGGAAGTAGAGGACAGGTAGAATATGACTAGTCTTGATCAGTTTTGGAGGACGTTTTTGTCAGTAGATAGATAGAGGTCAATTGAGGGAAATTACATAGTTCTGAAGGGTTTTAAGATAGGGATTTGGTGTGAGCTGACCGCCGTATAGGACAACTTGGTATATTGAAAGATAGAATTTTGACAGGAAATAAAGAGAGGACTTTGGAAGCAAATTTTGTCCATCTTTGGCACAGCTGAAGGTGATTCTGGTCAGCTAGGTGTTGGATGAAGTTAGGAAGGGTTGTTAGAAGATAGATCAGAAGCACTAGTGAGATCAGTGCTGACCTTAGAGGACAACTTGAATAGGTAGATTAACTAATTTGGGAGGCTAGGAGGGTGCTAAGGTGTTATGTTCTATCAACTGAGGGTTAGGGATCATCAACTGGGATTGTTGGTGCCTTCTATTGTGGTGTTGAGTTGTGGTGCTTGTGTTGGCTTCCTCTGATGGTGGTGTGCTTTGGATGGAGCTATAAAGGTAGTGTCTCCCAAAACCATCATTGTTTTGGTGCCTCCATAGAGGAGGGTTTTTAAGGAATCCTTCAAACTGTTGATAGAAGCTGAGTAGTGTGCCAGTTAAGGCTCAATCTGGCTATTTTGCACTTCTCTAGACACATCATAAGGTGCTTTATGTGGTCTTCTTTGTTTTTAAACACACTGAAATCATCTAGAAAGACCCTCATGAAGGTGGTTAAATATTTGTAGAATATTTCTTGAACCATCCTCTAGAACATGGTTAGAGCATATTCAGTTCAAAAGTCATCACATTGGACGCAAAGCCCCCTATTTTGTTACAAAGGATATTTTTTCCTTATCCTCCGGAGCCATCTGCACGTGATTGTACCCACTAAACCCATCCAAAAATGAGTATGTTTCATGTCTTGATACCGCATCCACTAGAGAATATATAAATGGTAGAGGGAATGAATCTGATATGGTGGAGGCATTCAGTTGCAGTAATCTATACAGACTTTAAGCTTTTTAGGACAATGACTATGGGTGATAGTCATTCTGCTTTGTCCACTAGATAGATGAATTCTACTCTTAGCAGCTTATCAATCTCCTCTTTGACCTTCTTGGTGTAGTTACGGATCATTCTATACCTGCTCTACCTGATAGGAATGGCATCCCCTTTTAGGTTGATCTTGTGCTAGTAAACGCTAGGATCATTTCATTTTATGTCAAAGTAGTTCCATGCGAACACATCCTTGTAAGATTTTAACAGCTCCAAGAGTCTTCCTCTGATTTCTTGATTTAGTTTTGTGCTAAATATGTCTGTTCTAGGCTCTTGATCATCTCCCATGTTTACTTTCTCAAGCTCATCTTCCTAGACCCTGATGTTCCACCTCCTCAATTGGTCTTCTTCATACTTGAGAGCCACCACGGCCTTCTCCTACTTAGCTTGTATTTCTGCTATACTATCCTTAGTGCCTTCCTCGTCTTTCTTTGTACTTTATTCATTCATAAGCACTTCAGGATGAGCGACCACAACTTTTGGATTGTATCTCTGTACAATCTGCTCAATGTCCACCTCAAAGAGTGACGAATCTAGATTTTCTTTCAAGATCTTCTCTTCCTCGTCTTCTACCCCTTCCAAGTAATTTAGGCCTTCTACATGCAACGCTCGGTTGGCCAGATTCAACTTTTCCTTCCCTACGATCGAGATGCATACCTTTTTTTTCCCCCTCCAGATTGTAATCCTATCCATATCCTAGTTGTGCTTGATCCTTCCACTTATGAGCCACGGTCTTCCCAAAAACAGCATGGGATATGCATCCGCTATCTGAGTCATCTTTAGGACTATAAACATGATAGTGAACATGCATCTTGCCACATCAATTTGTTCTCCCATGATGAAACCAACTGATCGGACTCGTCCCCAATCATCCATCTAAATTTTGGATAGAGCCGACTACATATCTATGATTCCTAGCTTTTTGGCTAGGCTGTCTTATATTATATTTACTCCTGATCCTCCATCCAGAATGACCTTGACACTGTCTCCTCTCTTTGATCTTTATGATCACCTCTAGAATGAATGTGTCACAGTCTTGGATTATTTCCACATTCCTACACTTTGTTGGCTGGATTCTCCATTTCCTGTGGTGCGAGCATGTGCGCCATTATTTTACTTGGGACTATGTCCTAGAGCAGCTTTTGCTATAATTGGGAACCAGATTTTCCTGCATTGTCTGCACCATCCCTTGTGTACTCTACACACTAACTTCTTGATTTTCTCTTAGACCCTCTGCTGCCCTACCCATTCAAGCTTTTGCATCTATTCCAGTTTGGAATTCTTGCCTGTCAGCGTCTTGACAAGTCCTTGGGATCTTGTCATCGCCATCACCACTAGTGTATTTTCTTATTATTTTACCTACCCATTTGTCCACTTTTACCATATTCACTACTGCATTAGTTCTTGCTAGGTTTGCCTCTCTATATAGCCTTGCCTCTTACAGTTCCTACTGATGGCATTGTAATATGGGGAAGTCATTTTGTCTATGCCCTCGGGCACTGTAGCAGAAGCATATCAACCCAACTCTCCTCTTTGCACCTCCTCTTCCATATGTTCTGTTGTTTTAAGGCCCGGTTGCGACTTGGTTGACAACTAGGACCTATTGTGGCTGATGCTGCTACCTTTCTACCACTCTCGGATTCCTATTTCGAGTGTTGTAAAAACATGTGTCAGTTGTGTGGTTGCTCTTTTCGCAAATAGCGCATGGTTGCTACATGAGTTTCATCAGCACTCTTCCTTTGTATGACCCTGGTTGTTACACTTTGTGCACTAGACATACGGTCTCATTCTGAATCCTGTGTGTCCTCCAACAAGCTTGGCTAGGGCGGGCTTCAGTTCTTTTTGAACATCTACTGCCTGCTTCTTCTGGGGCTTCCACTCTTTGGTATTCGACTCCTGACTGGAATCTAATTCTGAGGTGTCTTCTCTAGAATTAGACTCGAAAAGTTTCTTCCTCCTTTATTTTTTCCTTCTTTTTCTTCTTGGGGTCTTTGCTTGTCTGCTTCAAGATCTCCTGAGCTTTGGTTGCTTCCGCCCCACCACTTGTTCAAAGGTGAGGGTCTCCAAATCATATAAGGCCACTGCCGAGACTAGAGCTTTTTCCCTTAGTCCTCTCATGAATCGCTGACTTAGTGTGGTTGGGGCAGGTTTGTTGGGATGATCCAAACACATTAGCAATGCTCAAAATTCTGCCATGTAATCCTCTATTGGCCTCTTCTTTTAAGTCAGCCTTTGCAGCTTCTCCACTACTTCTATGATGGTCTTGTCTCTCCTAAATCTTTTTAGTAGGAAGGCCTTCTTTAGTTTTTCAAATCTTTTTAGTAGGAAGGCCTTCTTTAGTTTTTCAAATGTCTGGAAGTGCTCCAGTCCATATTGTGTGTACTAGCTGTTGGTTTTGCCACGCAATGTTGTTGCAAAGTACTCTATCTTTTGTAGCATAATGGAGCCTGAGTGGCCAAGAATGTGGTCTCGAAGGCGAAGGTATGAGCATCTGGATCCTCTTCACTCTTTAACTTGAGCTTCAGGTATTTGAGAGACATCCTTCCCAAAGCTGCCAGTTCTTCTTCTTCTTGATCTTCTTACCTCCAGCTCCTGGTGCTCTCTCTCTTGGTTCCTTAGAGGTTCCTGATTCTATCATTCTTGTTGGCACACAGAGTCCCTTCCAAAAGTCTTCTTGGATGATGCAATTGCCCTTCACTCTCTGCTTTGGAGTGTGTGTGCAGTGGTACCACATTGCTCTATTTAAGCTTTCTTCATTATCCATGCACTGTCCATTACACTCCTATGGCTCCCTCATGAACATACCCGACACTTCCTTTGTTGATCTACCCTGACTAGCTTTTCTATTTAGACTTGCTGTGCAGGACTAACCTTAGAGCTATGCCTCTGCTTTTCTACTTTCCTCCCTAGCATACCATTCACTAACAAGATCCAAGACTCGGCATTTACGTGGTTTCGGACCACGTAAATGCCCTTCACTCCCTACGGGCTTCGGAGTGTGTGTGCAGTGGTACCACATTGCTCTATTTAAGCTTTCTTCATTATCCATGCACTGTCCATTACACTCCTATGACTCCCTCATGAACATACCCGACACTTCCTTTGTTGATCTACCCTGACTAGCTTTTCTATTTAGACTTGCTTTGCTATGCAGGACTAACCTTAGAACTATGCCTCTGCTTTTCTACTTCCCTCCCTAGCATACCATTCACTAACAAGATCCAAGACTCGGCATTTACGTGGTTTCGGACCACCTAGTCGGCAGCTCCAGGAGAGCGGTGACTAATGTAACTGTGCCCAATGTGATAAGCCAATGCTATGTTGAGCTACCTATCTGCTTAAGCTTGGGAAGTTAATAGTGAGCAGGATAGTTCCTAGGTCTATCAAGATTCTGGACAGGGGTTCACATCAAGATAGGAATGTGCTTAACACACAATGGATGTAGAATAGACCAAGCTATGCATAGAAAAATAGATACAAGATAGAAACCAAACAATGTGAAACTCTTCAATATTTTCTTGAACAATCAACAGTACAATGCCATACATTGGCGAAATAGAGCCAAGATAGAAACCAACCAATGTGACACTCTTCAATATTAACTTGAAAACTCAACAGTACAATGCCATACATTGGCAAAAGCTCAACTCATGAACTCTTCACTCAACTATCCCCTTAGTTCCTTATTCTCTAATCCACACATCTGAATAATCCCCCATTTGCTGCTTACATTCATCCAGGTACTACACATTTCCAAGAAACACTTACAAGGTTGTTACAAAACAAGAATGCTCAAACCATAATAGGTTGTCACACAGCAGGACAATCTGGATGACGGCCAAACGAGGATATTTATGTATATACACATGGATGTATATATGCGTATATATATATATATACATATATGTATATACATATATATATATACACACACACACACACACATATGTATACACACACACACCCACATATATATGTATACACACACACACACACACACACACACACACATATGTATGTGTGCTGGAGTGGAGGCCAAGGTATATATATATACACACACATACACATACATACGTACATACATGCATAGACACACACACACACATATATATATATATCTGTATATGTATATGTATATATACATACATATATGTATGTGTGCTGGAGTGGAGATAAGGTAGCAACACACACATAGATGTAGGAAACAAGGAGAGATAGATAGAATCACACCACTCAAAATAGATTGATAAGAATGAGTGAAGTACAAGTGAAGTGACATGATAAGGTCACTTTCACACATAAGAGTCATACTTAAACTCAGGGGAAAGGACCTCCCAAAGAGGGAAAAAGTACCCCAGCCCATTATTAGCCTATGTCCACACATCACTACCATATAAATGCCTACATACCCCTATAGTGATGATGTGAACATGTACAAGAATCATGTGGTTAAATCCGAATAAGCCTAAATCTTTACAAAAAAGCTTTCAACTTCTCTCATGAGACAGCTTGAGAGAGCCTTCTTCAACATATCCACCATATTATCGTGTTTAGAGATATAAGCTAGTCTAATCTATCCTACAATGAGCCTCTCCCTAATATAATGATAATGCACCTTAATGTGCTTTATGCAAGAATGGCACACTAGTTTTCTCATAGCACAACAACTAATGCACTTTGGCTATCAAAGAAGATGGAGGTGTGGGGGACTCTGTCTAACAACAAGATTTACCCAAAAGGCATCTTAGCTATACACACTCCACATTCATTTGTAAAAGCTTCCATGTAATCATATTCATAGCTCAAAGTGGCCACTATTTATTTCTTCTTGCTAAGCCAGGATATACATGAATCACCAAGATGAAAGCAAAATCCACTAGTGGACACTCTCTATCTCCTCTCTGTCATACCATTTAGCCCAATTAAAATCACTAAAAGCATGATGCATTAAAATATTACCCCCCTTAGCGTAGAATAGTCCAAGGGGATAAGAATCAAAATACTTATAGGGTTGAGAGGTGAAATACTCACTTGGTAGTTTGCCAATGCTTACTTCTAGGAGTGTGCATAAACTTGCTCAACTGGGAGACCCCAAGCTTAATATCTAGACTTGTATTACATAGATAGATGAAGCACCCAACAACCTACTCATAAAGTGATGTATCAATAGTTCACCTACATCTTGGAGACTAAGCTTAGCACCTATCTCCAGTGGTGTAGGAACAAGCTTACAATCTTTAAGATCAAACTGTGTAAGCAGGCTTTGTATATACTTTGTTTACAACATCACAATACCATCATCATACTGCATAAACCGCATATGCCCAAATAATAATGTAATGATACCAAATCTTTCATTTCAAATTACCCATGTAATTCAACCTTAAAGGTTGAAATCTTATCCTTATTAGGGCTTGTGAGTAGGATGCCATCAATGTATAAAACAATGACCAAAATAATATTTACTCCTCTTTACATAGAGGAGTACTCTTAGTTGGACTATTATAACAACTATTTGTAACCAAGTATGTGTTTATCTTCTCATACCATTCTCTAGGATCTTGTTTAAGGCTAAATAAAGCTTTTCTTAACCTGTATACTTTAGACTCGTGTCTCTTCTCAAAAAAACCATGAGGCTGAGATACCTAAAACTCCTTATGTAAATCATGATTCAAGAAGGCAGTCTTGATATCCAAATGGTGTCCCATGATGTGCTGCCAATATACGGCGATACACATGACTAAAATCATACGGGATGTGGGTGCAAAGTCCCCATCATAATCTATGCCCATCTCTTGAGCATAAAATTTTGCAAGCCTTACCTTGTAACAATCACAATGCTACCATCAGCTTTATGCCTAAGTTTATAAACCCACTTTGTATCAATGGCCTTTTTACGATAAGGTAGATCTACTAAATACCAAGTGTAATTTTTGAGGATTGAGTCATACTCATCCTATATGGCCTACATCCTCGGGGGGTACACTTCTAAAAAATCATATGTATCATGTGCATTCAAGGGGCATTTAAAAAAGTTCCCCTTAACTAAAATTTTCCCCCCAATAAAACCACCTCTCTTTACTTATGAAGTAACGGATTTTTTTTGAAGTTGAATTAAAATACCCCTCCTGTTACTATAATCCTGTTAATTTTAAAAAAAAAATTTGAATTAAAATACCCCTCCTTTGATCGCACGTGGTACACTAATTTTTGTTTTAGGTGAACCCCCCGATCCTACATCCAATGATCATTTTACTATGCTTCTTCAAAGGAAATAGGTTCCTCTTCAATGCATACGTTGGTAAATGAGAGCTTGATCCACAAAAGAATAAGATACATGATGAGAACCTACATGTGTTTTACTTGGTAAAGGAGTAGCTAATTTGTTGTCCACCCACTAATGTCTGCATAGGCCATTTTGGCATACTCTTGTACGACTATATAACTAATTTGTGCAAAAATTGAGCTAAATTTTAGTTGGTATTGGCTGATTTAGAGCACCTTTTTGAGCATGCAATTTCTAGCATTGTACAAATATAGGAGTGTATCAAAGATTTCTCATTTTGCTAGTTTTTTTACATAAAAGCATCGGATTGACTTATTTCTTAACAAAGATAACCTCTCTACTTTGTGGTCGGATGGTAAAGTCTCTACCCTTTGCTTTTCTGAGTTGTATCCCACAAAAATATATTTTATCGCCTTATCATCGAGCTTAGTGTGTTGTTGCTTAGAAAACTTGAGCATAAGAAAGATAACCACACAAACAAATTTTTCCACCTTATCATCTAGCTTAGTGCGTTGTTGCTCAGGCACAAGAGCATAAGCAAAATAACCATAAAAACATGTAACTACAAAGGAACCATTCCAAGATTCATAATGGGTAATTATCTACAAGACCTTGGTGGGGCATCTATTTAGAACATAAGCGGCACACACATAACTACCTCCAATCAAAAAACATGAGGTAAATCTTAGCATTTAAGCATGCAATATGCCATCTCCACATTAGAGATATTTTCTTCCTCCTAGCCACACCATTTTGCTAAGGTGTATAAGGCACTATGTATGGATGTTTCATGCCATCTCCATGCGATATCTTTTCTTCCTCTCTCAACCACACACAATTTTGGTAAGGTGTAGAAGGCACTGCAAATTGATGTTTTATGCCTCTTTCAATTATATATATATATATATATATATATATATATATATATGAAAATCCTTTGATATATACTCCCCTCTCCTGGATCTATACTCCCCCCTCCCTTTATCCATACGAAGGGTCTTAACTTTACATGTAGAAACAATTTCAGCCATAGAAACAAAATGTTTGTTGAAGCATGTAAAATATTCTAACTTTTCTTAATGGATACACCCAAGTGTACTTGGACTAGTCATAAATAAAAGTCACAAAGAAGATATATTCCCCGATTCATGGTGGTGTGCATTAGACTATCATGGGAATTGGCTTTTTATTTTAGTGATGCATCCATTGGCATTTTTGAGATTCGGGATGATGATACTTCACATGTTGATGAGCATATGATAGTGCATGAGGAATATAAATATAAGTTTCTAGTGCTAGATGATACTTCACATGTTGATGCGCATATGATAGTGCATAAGGAGCATAGATCTGACTTTCTAGTGCTATATCAGTTAGGCTATTATTTTAGATCTTCCATTCACCAGGATATCTATGATTCTATCTCTACTCTTAACTCTCATAGCATACCTGGCAGCATTCACTTGGCTTTAGTGTATATTATTGGGCAGTTAGGCATTGCACATGAGCATAGCAATGATTTTGGTGAGGTGGGACCTTGTAGGAGAGAGGATTATGCATATGGATCTAGAGATATTTTCATTTGATCTAGATATCTACTTAGATCCATTGTGATTAGAGATAGATTCTTCTTGGGATCTAGATTATATAGGGGTATCATGTATTGGTATAGATAATTCCTATAGGGGTTACCTTAGTGATCTTGGAGATTTCGAGGATGGTAACTCTACTTACCTCTCATGTGTAGACACTCTATCCATCTCCAGTGATGATGAGGTCTACAGTGATCCTATTGATCATATTTCTATCTTGATGGATCACGCACACTTAGAGGATCTTGCACTTGAGGATGTAGTGCATGGTTTGGATCATGCTTTTACTCACATCGACATAGTGGATCATGTCTTCAATTGTTCGAGTGGCGCTTTAGTGGATGACAGCATTGGTTCACACTTGATTCTACACAACGATGACTTTGAGCTATGTTCTTTTGGCTCCGAATGGGGTGTTGACATGAGCCTATGTTCTTTGGGGCCGGTACATTTTCTTATGGGTGCATGCTATGTCACTTTGGGCACATGGTTACTCACTATGTGACACATCATTTTGATGCAACTATAGCACATCTTAGTCATGGCATACACGATGGTTCTTTTGTGTTACGAACATTCCACATTCCTACTTGGAGTGTTGATTCCACTTGGTGGATACCTCAGGTTTCGGATTCACACCGTGGTCATGTGGACAGGATTATGAGATTTTTCTTTGACCCTGGTGCTACTACAACATCAATATATCGAGGATCTCTGATGTGTACCTTACCTATCTGTTTTATCCTGGAGGGTACATGACTAGCTTCGCCCCATCAACGGTGGTTCCTTAGCCTCTTCATTTGCACTAGATCACAGGACCACTGTCTTGGATTTAGAGTGCCTTGGATTTCTCTTTGATCAAGGCAGGAGCTTATCTAGCCTCATCATAACGGGAGTCCACTGACCTTTCCATTTGATCCAAGCATCGTTGAGATCACCCTTTGATGAGACGGGGTGGCATTACTTCACATTTGACCAAGGTGGCTGCACAGTTAAAGGTGAGGGGAGATATGACCTACCCTTTTGACCCAGGTGGCATGAGATCTATGTCCTTGATCGTGTATTTTTTTAGTTTTTCATATATAGCCACTTGTATGTGTATTTTCATGCATGGCCACCCTTAGATTTCGAGAAAGAAATCGTGTTAGGATGGGATGATTTGTAACAAATTGTTTTTAAGATGCACATGGGATGGGCCTATGCACATGGGATTAGGGTCATTTACATGTGGGGTTAGGGAACATGGGCCTTGGGACTATAAAAGGTATGTGCTCTAGGAATGTTGTAACCTTTTTAAACCTTTTCAGTCTTGGACTATCATTACACTTACTTCCCATTGTTCTTGGTCCTAATCTCTCAAGATTTCTCTAATTAGGTTAATTAGGCTAATCTATAACCTAGATATTGCTTTCTTTCAAAAACATTTGTTCTATTTCATTATCTTGATGAAGCTTTTGGAACTCAATATTACATATCAAAGGAGGAGATGGTACATTTTTCTCTCCTTACAATGTAATAAATTTCCTTTATGCTCAAATGTTAGTGTATTATGCAAATAGCTTCTCAAAAGTGTTTTCCCTAATGAAAATAATTCAAGTGTGCACTATTTCCTTTAGGCTTATCATTATAATTCCTAGTAAGTTATCGTCCTTGGGACTTAGGACAATTCCTCGTATCATGTCTCACCTGTGCTGGGCTGAAGACATGAGAAACAAAGTTTTTCTTTAACCGCTCTATAAAAATCTTTCTTTTTTAGAAACTGAGGATTAATTTTTTTTCTTTTTTAGAGATTCTTCCTTTTTAAAGAAAAACCCTTTCTTTTTTGAGAGCCAGAATTGTCTTCATGAGGTTTATATGATACTTTTTTTTATCATTTTCTTTACAATTACCATTACCCAAGGTATCGTGAAATTTGTTTTACAAATTTTATAGCCTTATCTAAGTTTTTTGGCTCTTTGGAGCAAACTTCCTTCTGGTACTCCCGTTTTAGGCCTCTAATGAAGCCTCTTACTTTTTAAAAATTATCTATTCCCTTAAGCTTTAAGACAATTTCTCTATAGCAAGCTATATATTGAGTGAGATTTAAATTATTTTGTTCCATAGAACAACCCAATTTTGGTCTTCTTCATTTTCAGGAAGATATTCCTTTAAGAATAATTCCTTGAATGAATCCCAAGAATTGAGAACTTGTCTAGCTTCCGCTAAACTCATGCACCATAAGCTTTGCCTTGTAAGGATAGTTGTAAGGATAGACTACCTTTAATAGGTCAGTTATGATCAGGCACAATTCTTGAAAGATGAAAATCTTACCATTTTTGTAGAAAAATATAGCCGCATCTTTATTTCTCTCCTTCTCTTGTCCACTTAAAGTGGGTGCCTTTAAATGTTTGAATACCATACCCTGGCCTCTAATTTCGGGACCCTCTTCAATTATGGTTTCATTCAACCCTTTTCTAGAGTCTTTTCCCTTCTCTACTAATATTTTTAGATATTTCTTTTACTTCCAATTCTTCCCCTCCCATCAAGAAGCTAAGAAGACCCATCATTTTCTCACATTTATTTTCTATATTAGAGATTTTTCCTTTCATTTCCTTCATTTATATATCCTCATAATCATTAAGGTCTAAATCATGCATATCTATTTCATTTGGTTTTGTAATCTCCTCTTCCATGTGGAAAGAGGAGATTGGGATTTCTCCCTTCTCACTAATTTCATTTTTCCCACCTTGAGAAGCCATTTACTCTAACACTAAGAAAAATTAAAAATTTCTTAAAAAGATAAAAAATGCAGCACAATGACCTTACTTAGTTGGGTAATTATGAAATGTCCCCAATGATGTGAAGGAACATTCTGTTAACTCCTCCTTGTCGGTATTTGGTTCAAAGATCCTTCAAGGTTGTCTTGTACTCCAATGTCTCCATGTAGAACTCCAAACTACGCCCAATTTATTAGGCAAGAGGTATTTTGTATGGAGAAGATTTAAGAAACATAGAGATTAGCTTATGGAAATAAATAGAAAAGAGATTAAGGAGTAGAGATTAGAGTTAGCAATGAGTAGCTTAATGGAAACATAGAAGATAAAGAACTTGGCTTTGATACCAATGTAATGCTCCTTGCATTATAAGCTTGAGGACTTATAAGTCTATTATTTTGATTCTCCACCCAACCATATCCCAAATAGTCCCTAAATGCATAGTTATATAGGCCTAAGTGGTGCATGACCTTACAACTTCAGCCACTTGACCTTTCATTGGCTAGACATTGCCTTTTTCTTGTCCAATTCCTCTTCAACTATCCTAGAAGGGGACGCCTACTTTTGTGTGCCTTGGTCTTCCATTGTGCACCATCTACTTCCTTTTTTACTTTAACTTTAATGCCTATTAACCATTGCTTAGGTATTTCCTATTTGAAATACCCTGAACCTTATTTCTATACAATCTTTTACATATAAATAATCTTTCCTAGTCTTACCTTTTAGTGTTTCCTAACAATCTCATAACACACACATATGCACACATATACATATGTATATATGCATGCATGTATGTATGTATACATGTGTGTATATATATATATATATATATATATATATATCTATATATATATATGTATGTATGAATATATATATATATATATATATATATATATATATATATGTATGTATGTATGTATGATGTATGTATGTATATATATATATGTGTGTGTGTGTGTGTGTGTATGTATGTATGTATGTATCTATATGTGTAGGTGTGTCTACATACATACATACACACACACACACACACACACATACAAATATATTTATATATACACACACACACACACACACACAACCACACATATGGATACATAAAATGTATGTGTGTGCATGTGAGAGTGTGTGTGTGTGTGTGTGTGTGTGTATGTGTGTGTGTTTGTGTGTGTTTGTATATATGTATTTATATTTAAATATATACATAGATATGGAATTATAAAATAATTTTTTTAAAAACCTGTCATTTTTTTAACGAGGGAAGAAACCTTTCAATAAAAAGCTATCAAAACCTCAAGACTTTCAAAACCTTAAAACATCTCTTATGTTATGATTGTTATCATTAATACAATAAGTAGATATTGAAGATGTCACTATATGATTCTAGATAGTTCTAATCAAATTAATAGTTTTTATTTGATTATAATGTTGAAGTTGGTTATTTGTGTCTAGCTTGTAGAAAAAGATGTAAAGTAGGTTAGCATACTACTTTTTAAATGCATGAATACTAATCTCCTCATTATGTTTATATGTCAATAGTTTTGATAGTTAATATACATGATGAAATAGGCTACATGTATTTGTATACATTTCTTCTAAAAAATTCTTGTCTTTGTACAGCTTTTTGATTGGTAGAAACCTCATGTCTTTACGTTTCAAGGATCTTGCAATACTTGAATCAAAGCTTCAAGTTGTAATCAATAAGAAAAAAACAGAGAAAAGTAAGTATGTTCAAAATTATGTTGGAAATACTTTATTATTAAAAAATAGATTATAAGGTAATTGTTATGATAAATTTATTGAAAATTCTCTTATGTTTTACAACAATTAGATGTAGAGTTTTGAAATTTAAGCTCAAGATCTATATAAGGAGGTACTTTCTTAACATCTTTTCAACGTATGTTTACTTTGTCTTGCAATAATATGCTAATACTTTGATGTTTCATAAATTTATTGGTTTCTACATAGTATATGAAGAAATAAATATTTTTTTCATGATGTAGTTACTTTTACCTAAGTTACTAAGTCCATTGTTTTCACTGATGCAAGTTCCAACATGATTCATTATTTTCCAATCAAGTCATTCCACAACGAAAGAAATTCATCATAAGAACAACTGTAATTTCAAACTCTCAGTGTCCCGAGTTTCGTCCATCTCCAATCCCTCGACTCATCAAGTCACAAAATAGTCTAGAGCTTACAACCATCGTGGGAAAGAATCGCTCACGAACTCCGTCATCCTCTTGTTTCTATGAGAGACCCTCGTCCCACCTTGTGGTGGGTTACCCAAGGAGGAAGGTGATTGCCCCGACCTCTATTCCAAGTATTTCTAGAGTTGGTTACCCTGGGTGGGGAGTACGCATGTGCTCCAAACCGAGAGATCACATCAGAATGGTTATTCCAAACTGATCTTGTCGGAATGGTTATCCTAGGGAAAATTTCCTAGTTCAAAATTCAATCATCATCATCATTCACACTTTGAGACCATGTTTGTTAACATCTTTATAAAACCAAAATATATAATCCCATATAAGACAATAATCTTTCTATAAGATGAATGGTCACTCCTCTATAATATGCAGTAAAGAATCCTAATTTTTATCAATTAAGATCTTGTCCTAATACTCAAGAGAACAGTAGAATTTCCAATCCAAATCCTAGGTGCTAGGAAATCACATAGGCTTAGGTATAAATTAACACCTGGAAGGAATTAAGTCCTATCCTGTGGTGGTCTATCTCTTTTTACATCATCCCACCTCGTACTTGCACCTGACAATATTATTTTTCCTCCTCTTAGTCATACAATCTTGAGGTTTGTCAATTTTCTTATCTCTTTTGGTAGATCTCCACCCAGCTTTGGATTATTTGACAAATCCAAGTCTATTGGATATGACGATTATCCCATGGCAAGAGGAAGGATTCCCATTAGGTTTTGATTGATGAGGAGCAACTAGACAACTTGTGTGCACGTGATGTCGCATACTATCTCGAGCCATGGGCTCTTGCACGGGTCAGATGCCATGTCCCATGATGAAGGATTTGAAGACTACACAGTGTGTAAAGCCATGAGTGCATTCTAGTCTTGCTACTTCATGTGATTGCTGTGGAGAAGGAGAAACACAATGAGATAAGAGTTGCATTTTCATGTCATAAAATTAAGTGTGTAAAGTGACCAAGGCACAAAATCTTTTGATAATTTCACATTCTTTTAAAGTATTTAAAAAATACTTGAAGAAGAAATATTCATCATAAGTGTTATAAATTTCTTATGATCCCTTATTGTGATAGGAAAGCATTAAAGTAACTTATACAAGTATCAATAAATAAACAAAAATGATATGTTTTGAGAGATATCTTGGTCACTTTATTGAGTCACTTTATCACTTTATTGTGATAGGAAAGCATTGAAGTAACTTATACAAGTATCAATAAATAAACAAAAATGATATGTTTTGAGAGATATCTTGGTCACTTTATTGAGTCATTTACGTGGCATGGAAATGGCTAATTCGCAAGACATACTCTATCTTTGATCCCTTTTTAATATATATGGAACTACAACAATAAAAGTTCCATGAGAAATACTAGAAGAGGTTTCAAGGATATATACATTTCTTAGGATAATTGAATTCCCAAGTATCAAACTAGTGTTAACCAAATTCCATGGAAACCTATATTTACTAGTTAAAAAGCAAGTTACATATATGTCAAAATGGATGTGCTATTTTTTTTCCTCAATGTAAACCGCAAGGAGGAGGTATATATAGAGAAACACCATATAGGGAGATTTAATTCTCATCATCAATGAGCAAGATGTGTGAAAGTTGAAGAAGGCACTCTATGCATTAAACTACATCTCAAAAGCATGCTATCAATGGATTTAACTTACAATCATAAATTATGAGTATTGGCAACTCTAGAAGCCCTTTGGATGATTCCTTTATGAATACAAAATTTTTGAAGAAGATCTTGTAAATACTAGATACTTGTTTTTGAGGTTTTTTTGGGCTCAAGATGATAGATCTTAGCCTCATGCATTATTGTTTGAGCATTAAGGCTTCGAAGATTCCATTATCAAAAGAGAGAAAATACCTTTATATATCTAGAAAGGGATGTAGGAAAGATACTCAAGGCATTTGGTATATTAGAATGTAAGGAAATCAATATCCCAATAGAAAAAAATGATTTAAAGAGGTTAGTTACATCCACTTCATTATTTGTGAATAAGACCTTATACTTGAATATCAAATATAAGTGAAGAGTTGCTGGTTCATTACCTTATGGAGTATTACACTAAACATTGTTGTTGTTTGCATAGGTTCTCTCTAACAAGATCCACAAAATTCCAAAATGTGAGTTGGATAATCCCCCTCCTTCTTTGTTATGTACTTGCCTCCTGCTCCTTCGCACACCCTTTTTACTATGCCACACATTCACCCTTCTCCATCATTGTCACCATGACCATCTCCACCCCCTCCTTCCCCCCTGTTAACCTTCGTCCTCCCTCGCCTTTTCCTCCTTCTATGAACCTAGCCCCTCCTTTTCCCCTCACTTCCACCCTCCATCTTTTCTTCTACCATCTCCTTTGCATTGCCCTTCACCCCTTCTAGATGTACCACATTCTATTGTGTGCTTGCCTCCTCCTTCTTCGCCAACCTTGGACTATGATTCACCTTCACCCTTCTCCATCACCATCACCATCTCCATCTCCATCTCCACTCCCTCCTTCCCCCCTTTGACTATGCCAAACCTTCACCCTTCACCATCTCCACCCCCTCCTTCCCCCATTTCAACATTCCTCCTCCCTTGCCTTTTCTTCTCACTTTTTCCTCCGCCTATGCACCTAGCCCTACCTTTTCCCCTTGCTTTCACTTTCCATATTTGTATCTACCATATCCTTTGCAATGCCCTCCACCCTTCTAGATGCACCATGTGTATCCACGCTTCCTCATTCCCCTCCCACCTTTTTTTCTTCCCTCCATCCAATTAGTCCCTTCTATCTAGTGATCCTATCGAGCTGAGCCTTGGTCCTTTCTTGGCCTCATTTCTTCTACTCCTCATTGAATGTTCACTATGCTGCCTTCTTTTTTCCCTCCCTCAATTGGAAACCAATCCCTCTCCTTGCCCCATTTTCATTGTTTTATTGTTGTCTCATGCTCCTCCTTGCCTTTCATCATCCTTTCATCATCCTTTCATAGACATTTTCTCTTGGATTATTCTTGATCAGCAAGAGTAGGCCAAGGAGAACTCCATGGATCATCATACCCGGTCAAGGCCTCTTTCCCTTACCTTTTTTCATAAGTAGATCTCCAAATCTTTACTTTGAAAATATCTTCCCTTGTGCAGCCTCTTAGTTGGTCTATAAGATCCTAGGGACGAGCTTGAGCAGATAATAAATTTGAGATTTTCTCTAGGCATACCTCATGCATGAGCCTAATAAAATAATTGGTGTCTATTTCTTGGGCTTGGAAACTCTCATGTGGAGTTTGATTCGGCAAATCCCCATAGTAATTTACAATGCTCACATGTTCTTCTCACAAGAGAGAACCATGGTTTTTATCCTACATCTAGCCCCCTGCCACATGTATCCAACTTTCCCATTAACTGTATGCTTCCTTAGCTTTCAAAACAAGTATTTCCACTGATTTAGTTGATTAGATAGGGAAAGTTCTAGAGTCACCGTAGATGGTTGCATATGTGGTGGCCCTAGGATAGTAAGCATCCCATTCATTAGAGTCTGCATTGCCTCCTTAAAGGAGATTTTTTGAGACCAGAGCATGAGCAGAGTGTCCAGTCCTTTACAACTTAGTTTAGGACTCTGAGATTGCAAAAAGAGTTGAACAAATTTGGGAGTTACTTGTAGTAGACAATGAGTGGTGATAGACCCACGCTTGAATATGGACTTTAGGAGATTAACACCCTTTTATAGAGCACAAATTAAGACCATATTTTGTATGTTACTCTAATTTAGAGTATTAGATGTACGTTAATCACATACTAAAAGTATGTAACCATATTTCAACTAATTGTATTCAACTCTTTTGTAAAATTATATAACATAAAATAAAATTTTTGAATAATATATTATCTCTCTTTTAATGGAAAAAAATAACAATTAGTCGATAAATATATAATAATGTTATTTGTTTTGTATAAGCTTTAGATCATAGAGAAAAATCTATATATATATATATATGTATGTATGTATGTATGTATGTATGTATGTGTATATATATATATGTATATATATACATCATTTTAGGACATTGTTATAATAATACTTATCACATATACATATACATCATTTTGGACCATTGTTATAATAAGACTCCTTGCATAAACATCACTTTAAATCATCATCACAATAATAATTTTGAACTATCACATATACACCATTTTTAAAACATCATCACAATACAAAATATTACATATACACCATTGTTAGAACATCATCAAGTTCATATTTTTTTTAAATCAAGTCCTAATTTTATCAAAACATTTAATAATGCCACAAGAACTATCTGGGTAATGTCATCTAAAGGTTCCATTACAAATGATTAGATACACCTAGATCTAAGAAATGACCATTAAAATAACAAAGTCACACCAAGTCATGCTTTTAAAACCGTAATAATAAATTATTCAAAAGAGACTGTTGCCTTATTGAGCCTTACTAATGTCGAAAGACCCTTATCTAGAAATCTAAAAGCTGATTTGGGAGTTCTTTGGCCACATTTTCAACATCTACACCATCTCATTAGTTGACACTATACCTCCTTTAGCCATCTCTAAAATGGTTGAACTCCCTTTCTCACTTTCAAATAGGCTTGCCAATTCACTTGGCTTCTCATGGATATGGGAGTTTGTTTCCACATTTTCAACATCTATACTATCATTAGTTGCGTTTGTACCTCCTTTAGCCATCTCTACAATGGCTAAACTTTCTTTCTCACTTTCAAATAGGCTTGCCAATTCACTTGGTCTTCATGGATGTGGGAGGAAAAGGCTCCATGGAATCATTTTAAACTTTTTGTACCAAATTCTTGATCTTCATCACGTAGCTCCATCATAGCAGTAACATGTTTAACAATAAAAATTAGCTTATAATAATGAGTCTAACTCCATAGTAATACAATGCCGGCCTTTCTTTAAGTCCCATGCACAATGGAAGTTCCAAAGCCAGAGAATAAATCTAGAACCCAATAATATTTAATGGAGAATATTGTTAAATTCATAAAGTACCATTAGTCATTAATGATAGTAACTTAGGAGATGATCAGAACCCTTGAATGGTCCAGGTAAAGTGCCAAACTTATAGAGGAATGGAGACAACGATTTCAGGCACTACTGTTAGGATACAAAGATGTGTTTTATTGGAGTTATACAAATATGAAGGGAATTGATCCCAGTTTTTATCAGCATAAAATTAATCTCAAGGAAGAAGTAGAGGTACTAGATAAATCCGAATTATTCCCAACAAGTAAAAGAAGAAATTGATAAATTGCTTAAACTAGGTTTCATTTATCCTAATTGACAGAGCTAATTGGGTTTCCCCAATTATCATTTCTCCCACAAAAAGAATGGCAAGTTGAGTATATGTGTGGATTACAAAAAATTGAATCTAGCCACAATCACAGATCCTTTTCCACTATCATTTACAGACTCACGCTGAATGTATTTTGTTGGAGATGTATTACTTCTCGGTTGGATTAAGCAGATACAATCAGGTAAGGATGGCACCTAAGGATAAAGGAAAGAAAGCCTTTATCTCACAGAGTGGGGGTGTTCACCTCCAATATAATGACTTTTGGGCTGAAGAATGCATTGGCCACATTCCATAGGATGGTGTAAGAAATATTTTATGAGTACCTCACAACATTCAATGGGGGTCTTCGTGGATGACTTTAGTGTCTTTGGCAAACATCTCCAACTTTTGACATTGTGTTTGCAAGAGATGTCGTGAAACTAGACTGAGTCTCAATCCTGCAAAATGTAATTTTGCAATAAGCAATGGGAGCTTTGCTTGGCCACATTGTGTGGATCTCCAAAAGATGATCATCATCATTTGATTGCAATCTCTGTGCAATACAAAAGGATTGGGAAGATTATTGGGACAAACTAAATGGCATACAAGGTTTCTCAGATATCTGACACATCATGTATACCTACTTTATAAAGAAAAATGCTCCGTCAATGTGGAATGATAATTGTGAACAAGCATTCTAGCACTTGAAGATGATGTTATCCATAGCACCGATTGTGTAACCTCCAGATTGTGTATGCATGTTGCCATCGGCAGTACCTTAATGCAATAAACCAAGGTTGGATGGTTTTGTCCGATTTATTATGCTAGTCGAATGCTATCTACAAAAACTAAGACATGACAGAGAGAGAAGCTCTTAGCATGGTGTTTTCTTTAACAAGTTTAGGCATTATCTTTTGGGTATTTTATTTGTATTTCATGTCGATCACCATGCATTAATTTATATAGTGAGCAAGCCTAATCTTATAAGATGGATGCTACTGCTTCATGAGTTCAAGTGCACCATCAAACATAGACGTGGAAATGAGCATGTAGTTGTTGATTTTTTGTCTTGAGTAGAATTTGGAGATTAACAGATGGTGTTCTAGATCAATTTTTGGATACAGACCTATTTATTCTTAATATTCCATCAAACACATGGGGTAGGATGAGATACTAATGTTCTTGATGAATGGATCATTTCCAAAAGGTATGAGTAGAGATGATCGAAAGGGGCTAGCGCTACAAAAAGCAAAAATTGTAGTCGAAAGGACAGTTGTACAAGATGGGAATGGATCAAATCTTGAGGCGGTGCGTTCCAAATCATGAGCAGATAGCAGTAATCATAGAAGCCCATCAAGGTGTTGGTGGAGGGCACTTCTCCGCAATCATAGGCCAAACAATATTCTAGGTCAGATTATGGTGGCCAACAATGTTGAAAGATGTGGCAATCTGCCAAAGTCTACAATTTTTACCAGAGATTAGGGTAACCAAATGCAGTGGATATAGAATGTCACACAATCTAGTGTTTCCTCTGAAACCATTTTAAAAGTGAGGATTACGTTTTGTGGGTCCATTCCAGCCACCGGCTTAGAGAGCTGATAATAAATATATACTCTTGCCATTGATTACTGTACTAAATGGGTGGAAACCAATGCTCTTAGACATAATGCAATTGTGTCTGTTGTTGTTGCAAAATGTCTATATTATGAAATAATCATGACCAGATTTGGCTACCTAGTGGAACTAGTTAGTGATCAAAGTAAGTAGACACTTTCTAAATCAAGTTATCCAAAATCTTATTGAATATCATATGAAAAATCTACAATGTATTATCCACAAGCCAATGGTCATGCAAAATCCACTAATCAAGTATTTTAAATCCTGAAGAAGATTATGAATCAGAATAGAATAGATTGGGACTATGTAAGATCCCTGTCCCCACCACGCAACGAATTCAGGGGTGCTAGCAACGGAAGTAGCACTTCTTGCGTGGGCCAGGGTCCCACACTCAGGGCCTCGCCCACGGATATCCGGACAAGAGACTAATCCATCGGTTCTTCCAAAATCTCGACCCGGAAAAAACTTCCCTTGCCCGGAAAGCACGGGCGATTCCTCCAGGATAACTTTTCTCTAACATAGTCAAAAGCCTTAACTAACTAAACTGATCTGACCAAACTCGTAAGTCCCATAGTCAGATCAGGGAAAAGATTGCACTTGGATCATAGAGACCAACGCTTTTTTCCTCATTGAGAGGAATAACCGTTGATTCTTTTCCATAGAACAATCTTTGTCCGGGATTTACATCATCTATCGTACCATAACAGAATTGAGTCTCAATTTAGGGATCCATCAGTCCAGCCTAACCCCATCCAATCCCGTGGGTTAGCCAACCGCCCAACCACTGTAGTGATGGGATCCAATTAAGAATTTGGTTAGGTTTTGTCCCAGGTACCAGGGAAAAGAGTTCCCAGGTCCCTAGCCAGATATTCATGCAAACTTAAAACTAGTCACACCACTTACACACCCAATATGAAATTGCCTTTTTCACAGATTCAGCTGTCTTTAAAACAATAATTTGTTGAAATCATAGTCATTGATCATAATCCTTCAAAATTTTTTGGTTGAATTCTAATTTCCAATCAATCCTTCCTCAGTGTACCTATGGCATCATTAGCAACCAGAACGCTTACCACCTATCCACTCAGGTGTCTTTTCGATGGTTCCTAGCTCATAGTACTCGGTAATATTCACATATCAAAATGGAATCTTCGTTGAAGATCAGCAAGATCAACCAACAGATCCATATAAAAGAACCATGGACTCATCCGTTGAGGACGAACAAGGTCAATCAACCACATCCATGCCCGAATTCAGAAAACAACTCTTACTCCTTGTTCCAATATCTTCCACGATGTATGTGTGGGTATCGTCGGTGACCCAGAGCCCAAGCACAATATGGTCAGCACCCTCTAGGATCCTTCGCAGAGGTGAGCTAGCGCTTCACTCATAGGCCGCTTCCTTGGTCGCTCATCCACCCGTACCGGAAGCTCACCATTTTAATCAAATCGAGGCTGGTCAAGACCTCGGCTGAGACCTTGCTACGCGAGACGTCCTCCAATGACTCTCTGTCAGCTGTTGCAACTTTATCAAATTAGGTCTCCACGACCTTATTCACAAGACGATCAAAATGCTTCTCCAGCATTCTTGATGTAAAACAGTCATTTAAAAATAGTTCAAAAATAGAGTTTCTATAACGAACTCTCATCTTTCCACATTGCTCCATATCAAACCACATTAATTAATTCCACAACCATTTCATAAGTATTCCTATCCTCATCCAATCTCATCATTTTCATCTCATCTCATCTTTCCTCAATTTAACCTCATCAGATCTCATCCACTCACATCTACCCATATTCACGTCATCACATCACATTCATTCACATCTCATCCATTCAGACCACATCACATTCACATCTCATCCATTCAGACCACATCACATTCACTCACATCACATCTCATTCATTTTACCTCACATCTCATTCATTCACATCTATCCCGATTCACATCATTCCTTCATATCCACATCACATTCACTTTCATTCATATCCATCACATTCATTCTCATCACCATTATATCACATCACTTCTATCCACATCATATCTCATTCACATCATATCTCATTCATACACATCTCATCTCATTCATCCACATCCATCCAATCATTCTCATGTACGACTACTCGCATCTATCCATACATTCATATCTATCACTTCACATCCACATATATTCATGTCACATCACATCACATTCTTTCACATACACATACATTCACATCCATTCCTCACATACACATTCACATCCATTATCATCACAACTCACATCCCATATCATTCTTTTACATTTTGATTCACATGACATCACATCTCATCTATTCATTCATCATCTATCTGATTCACATCTTATCTCATCACATCTATTCACCTCTATTCACATCTAATCCATCCATCCATTCGCATATATC
Source organism: Cibotium barometz (assembly GCF_041138505.1). Lineage (NCBI taxonomy): Eukaryota > Viridiplantae > Streptophyta > Polypodiopsida > Cyatheales > Cibotiaceae > Cibotium > Cibotium barometz. The sequence continues at coordinate 48,601,321 of NC_141051.1, read as the reverse complement.
TAATTCGCATCACATCTATCCATCTAATCATCATCTAACTAATTCACATCTTATCTCATCACATCTATTCACCTCACATTCTCATCATCTCTATTCACATCACATCCATCCATTCATTCATTCCCATCTATCTGATTCACATCACATCTAACATCTATTCACCTCACATCTCATCACATCTATTCACATCACATCCATCCATCCAATCATCATCTATCTGATTCACATCTTATCTCATCACATCTATTCACCTCATATTCTCATCACTTCTATTTACATCACATCTATCCAATCATCTATCTGATTCACATCGTATCTCATCACATCTATTCACCTCATATTCTCATCACTTCTATTCACATCACATCTATCCAATCATCTATCTGATTCACATCTTATCTCATCACATCTATTCACCTCATATTCTCATTACTTCTATTCACATCACATCTATTCTCATCACTTCTATTCTCATCACTTCTATTCACATCACATCTATCCAATCATCTATCTGATTCACATCTTATCTCATCACATCTATTCACCTCATATTCTCATCACTTCTATTCACATCACATCCATCCATCCATTCATTCCCATCTATCTAATTCACATCACATTCTCATCACATCCTATTCACCTCATATTCTCATCACTTCTATTCACATCACATCTATCCAATCATCTATGTGATTCACATCTTATCTCATCACATCTATTCACCTCATATTCTCATCACTTCTATTCACATCACATCCATCCATCCATTCATTCCCATCTATCTAATTCACATCACATCCATCCATCCAATCATCATCTATCTGATTCACATCTTATCTCATCATATCTATTCACCTCATATTATCATCACTTCTATTCACAGAATTTAAACATATAATTTAAGAGGATTCTAATTTTTGATATAAAGATTCTTTACGCATCTATTTATGCATAATTTAATTTTAAGAAAAATAACACTTTTGAAATAAAATTAAATCCTTTATGCATCTTCTTATGCATAAATTCAATTTTAATGAGAATAACTTTTTTAAAATAAAAAAAAATCTTTTATGCATCTTTCTATGCATAAATTCAATTTTAATGAGAATAACACTTTTGAGATAAAAACAAATCTTTTATGCATCTTTCTATGCATAAATTCAATTTTAATGAGAATGACACTTTTGAAATAAAAAAAATTATTTTATGCATCTTTCGATACATAAATTCAATTTTAATGAGAATGGCACTTTTAAAATAAAAATAATTATTTTATGCATAAATTTAATTTTAATGAGAATAACACTTTTGAAATAAAAATAAATCTTTTTTGCATCTTCCTATGCATAAATTCAAATGAGAATGATACTTTTGAAATAAAAATCAATGATATCTTTTATGCATCTTCCTATGCATAAATTTAATTTTAATGAGAATGACACTTTTGAAATAAAAATCAATCTTTTATGCATCTTTCTATGCATAAATTTAATTTTAATGAGTGACACTTTGGAAATAAAAATCAATCTTTTATGCATCTTTCTATGCATAAATTTAATTTTAATGAGAATAGAACTTTTGATATAAAAATAAATCTTGTAGAATACACAAATGGAGGGAATTACTCTTTTAGAATAACCTAATGATAAACTTTAGTTCCCCAAAATTTAAGAAAATTTTACCATAAGCTCCTTTGTATGGCTGATCATTTCTTAATTTTATCATTCAATTTATGACTTGAATTAATCCAATTTGAATTCTAATATCTCTAATCTACTCCATTTTCCAAAAATCAAGAGAGTAAAAAATGAAAAGAGTTTAATCAATCTTTTAATTAAACTTTCTAGGATTGAGAAGGACTGAATTGTAAAGAAGAGGAGGGGGTGGCCTTTCCATCAAGGCATAGCATCAAATTTTTAATTCAACATTTACAAAGCATAAAATTTGAGATAACCATAGATTTAACAATTCACAATAAGTAAGAATTAAGCTTACATGGAGCTTGTAAGCTTTCCTTTGGCTTGAGGGATTAAGGGTTCTACTCTTGTTTGCAACAAGAGCCACCAATTTCACTTGGAGAGGATTAGGCCAAAAAATAATTGAATTATCAAGAAATTCAATGTTAATGGCTCAAGAGGACAGAAAGTAGAGTAACAGTGCATAAACACCATTAAGATTTTACAAAGGGGGAGGCTTCTATTTATAGGAAAAAGTGAGCCTCTAACCAAGCAAACTGATTCTAGAATTTTTCAGATCAGTTTGGTCACTTTTTGACCATTTTTAGGTCAGTTTAGCTTACTTTTTGGATCTAGTTGAAACAGGAGAGAGGAGAGATGAAAATATCTCATTGTTTGTGATTTTAAAACTCATCCACACATGTGAGGTGTGAAGAGAAGGATACGGATGAACTATCTTCTACTCCTAAAACAAATAAGGCTCCACCCATTGACAAAGATGTAGGTGGAGAGGTCTTTCTAGAAATAAATATATTTAGAGCCATGGATCTAGCTGAGGATGAGCGAGTCAATGTTGAGATATAATATCTTATTTCTTTTTTATTTGATAAGAAATACTTAGTTTTTGTCATAGTTTTCTTGTTTGGGACTATTAAAGCAAGCTTTGGCATAAAATTTTCATAATTTCTTGTAAATATTGCTACATATATCCTTTTATTTGGGATCATTAGTGCAAGATTTGGTAGAACACTATTGTCATATTAATTTCTTATAAATATTATTACATATCTTTGTATTTATTTGAAAAGTAACTAAAGACTGGGTTGATAAGGACTATGATGAGAGAACTAAAAACACTTGATCGTTTTTTAGAAATCACACCAAACAAAAAAAAAAAGTTTCAATGCTAGTATCAATGCAATCCAAGATGCTAATTTCGATGAATATTCTAACCTAATCATAGACAATTATTTTGACTGACATTTTGATGCTTATTTCGATGACGCAAGTACCGCCAAAATTTACTCTAAGGCTAAAGATCTTGTAGTAGTGTCCACCAGGTTTGTAGATAGCCTCTTCTTCGTGTAAAAATCTTTCTCAAAGTGTCCCAAGATTATCATAGAAGTGGCACTTACTCTCTCCTTTGTCTTTAAATGTTGGCTTTGGTGTAGATCCCTTGTTGAAGTGCTTTTTTGTGAAGTAGGCTTCATGTTGGAATATAGGCAAAGTGGTGTTGGTGGTGTTTTGCCTTTTGATCTTCTTTTCCTCTATCAAAAGAGCTGTAGTGATGTCAAATAGTGTTGGAGAAGGTAAGTTGGTGATGGTGGTGACTATGTTGCCATATTCCTCATGGGGCAAACTTTTTAACAATAATGCAATGCATACATCTTCTTCCATAGTTAAGTTAATCCCTAAATTTGTGTGGTTAGGCTTCTCATCAGATTTCGGTGAGAGGCAAGAGGCTCTCCCCTATTTAACAAAAGTTCAAAGGATTGAATTAGAAGGCTAATCTTGGAGCTCTTAGCTTGATCACCAAACAATGTGTTCAACTCTTCCCAAGCTTAATTTAAAGTGCTTCTTCCATCTATGTGATGGATAACTTGATCACTCAAGCCTAATGCTATGATGGCAAGATTCTTTTCATCCCTGCTAACTCACAATGCTTCTCCCTCCCTAGTAGTAGGCGTTTTCTCCTTCTCGTTTAATGATCCACAACCCCTTTCTCATTAATGTAAATTTGGTATTAGTCTACCATGTATGAAAGCTTGCTTCTTCAAATTTATCTATCTTGGTGGCCATTAAGGAAGGCCTTATCTTAGAGAGACAGTGTCTAGTCCCTTTATAAGAAAATAAATGCAAAGATTAATCGCAAATGGTTTAAGTAATGAGCCCTCCCAAAATTAGATATGCATGAGAATAAATTTGAAACAAGATCTGATTTCCAATAGCTAATTCTGACTTAGCTAGTAGCTGACTCAGACAGCTAACTAAGATAGATGTTTTCAACAGCTGACTTAGACAATTGACTCCAATTGTTTGACTCTGAGAGCTAATTCAACCAGCTAGTTTAGATAGCTAACTTTTCGAGATATGATTCGGCCAATTGATGTAGATAGTAGTTGACTCTGATATTTGATTAAAATGGGTGATTCAAATAGATGACTGATTTAGCATTTTGATTTTACATTCATATTTCCTCAGTTAATTTAGTAAACCTCGCCAAAAAAAGTAAAGCCAACCAAGTAAGTAAACCCGACCATGAAAGTCAACTGAAGATGGCGATTGTTAGCAGATGCAATAGGTCATTGGTAGTCAGCAGTAGTAGCAGAGAAGGTTGTTGGCTGGTCATTGATTGTTAGCACTAGATCCTTAGATGTCAGCAAAGCAGGTCGTCGGACTATCAGCGAGCAGCAAGTACCTGCAACAACAAAGGTGGAAAAATAAAAGGCATCACAACGTATTTGGGGTTGAATTTTGTCTTTGGGATGTCTTCCTACTTGACTCGAATCTAATAGTAACCATACTTCAAATCAACCTTTGTAAAGACTTTGTCTCCCATGAAGTTAATGTAGAAGATCGTCTATCCTAGGGATTGGATACTTATTTTTCATAGTAGTGAGTTTAACCATAAGGTTCCATCCTTCTTCTTTCTGAAATAGGACCAAAGCTCCCTAAGGTGATGTGCTGGTCTTGATGAATCATTGCTTTCGTAAGATTCCTCCCTCCAAATTTTAAGGTGTACAAGTGTAAGAACCTCCCCTTCTGATCTTATAATTATTCCCCTCTCTGAAATAAAAGAAAGATCCTATTTTACCCTATTTTGGCCTTGAGAGAGAAAATGTCTAGAGGGAGGTAATCCAAAATTGATATATTTTTTGATATAAAAAATCCTCCTGGTGTCTAAAATGCTTTCCCTTGAAACAGAAATTCAAAAAGAACTTTGCAATGTGCAATTGCAATTAATTGAAAATAGGTATAAAGGACCTTAGCCTAAGGATCTAAATTTTCAAAAAAATTTGGATTATGGTCCAATTAAGGTTTCTATGGGCCAATAGGATCAATCCAAGTGTGGGGAGAAGATAAATCCAATTTCTAAAAGAAAAATACCCAAAAAATGAGTAAATACCCATATAAGATGAAGAGTTGACTGAGTACAAGGTTTATTAGTAAAAAACTATGAATATTACTAAAAAAATGAGATATTTTAAATATAATGATACATTTTTGATACCTTGGTAAGGAGAAAAGGGCTCTTCAAGGAGGTGCCTATTTCACATGTGTGGAGGAGTTTTAAACTCAAAAATAATAAGATATTTTTATCTCTCCTCTCTCCTAGATCAAACCAAATCAAAAAGGGAGCTAAACTAGTCCAAATCTTGTCCAGGTTCAGCCAAACTGAACCTGGAAAATTCTAGAAACTAGTTGGACTTAGTTAGAGGCCTCCCTCACCTATAAATAGACCCTTAGCCCTTTATAAAAAGATATGTGAAATATACCATGCCAGTATTATATTGAAATAATGATATTTTCTATTATCCTCTCTAAAAATCCTCTACAATTTAGAGAGAATGGAGTTTCTTTCTCTCCTCAACCTTCTTTGGAGTCTTCATAAACATACTAAACCAATTGATTGGTTGGGGGCCTCACCTTAGACTAAAGAATCAATTAAAATAAGAGGTAAAGTGTGATTTATAGTGTTTTTCTTAATCTCTAAATGTTTCTCACTTCTCAACCCCTCTCAAGCTTGAGAAGTATTTAATTGAATGGCTCTTTAATGCAATTGAAGCTCTCTAATGAATTTTAGTGATAAATCTTACAAAGTTTCCATTTATGCTTGAATTAAAATGTTTTTAAGCATATCTCTCTCTCCCCCAAAGAGTGGTCATTCCTATGACCTATTCTATATTCAATTAATACTTCTCATGGAGAAATTCTCTATTCACAAATCAAACTCTAGGCTTGTGAAGCTAGAAGTTTAAGAAAATGGTTTTTATACTTATATGCTTGAAAAATATGGTAATATTATGGGTTAAATCCATAAATTGGATTTAATGCTAAAAGATAGTTATACTATCATAATTATTTTACTATGTCTTATTCTTTTCATAAAAATTAAAAATTACCATTAATAGCAGCGGAGCTATGGTAAATTTTTTAAGAAATTGATGCAAAATTCATTCTTATGCATAATGTGACTTCCTATCATATTCTAGGATTGAATATCATAGGTTAAAAGAATGGTTTTTGTCACATTCAATGGAAAACTAATTTTTAAGTTTATGTGTAATTAAAAAATTAAGAAATTAGAAAATTATGGTAATTATATTTAATGATAAAAGAGAAATTCCTATGACAATTGGAATTCAATCATTTAGATGGGAAAAGAGAAATTCCTAGCATATTGGAATTATTAGATATTTTATTTATATATTCAAAGATGAATTTTAGATAAATTTATTTTATCTATGAGAAATAATGAAATGGTAAAAGTGGAATTCCTATGACATTTGGAATTCAATCATTTAGATAGGAAAAGAGAAATTCCTAGCATATTTAAATTATTGGATATTTTATTTATATTCAACGATAAATTTAAGATAAACTTATTTTATCTATGAGAAATAATTAAATGGCAAAAAAGAAATTCCTATGACATTTGAAATTCAATCATTTAAATGGAAAAAGAGAAATTCCTAGCATATTGGAATTATTGGATATTTTATTTAAATTCAAGGATGAATTTTAGATAAATTTATTTTATCTATGAGAAATAATTAAATGGTAAAACAGGAATTCCTATGACATTTGGAATTCAATCATTTAGATGGGAAAAGAGAAATTCCTATCATATTGAATTAATGGGTATTTTATTTTAGATGAATTTTTTTTATGAGAAATATTTAATGATAAAAGAGGAATTCCCATGACATTATTGGAATGCAAATAATTAAATGCAAAAAGAGAAATTCCCATGGTATTTGAGATCCATGAAATCAAATGGGAAGAAGAGGAATTTTTAGTATAATTCAATTTATGATTATTCATCAAAAGTGGAAATATGGGTATAATTTGTTTTTGTAAATCCCATGAATTCTTTTATTCAAAAGAGGAATATTGAATATAATTCAATTGAGAAATTGAGAATGAATATGAAAATAGTCGTCGAGAAAAAGAATCTTTATCTAAGCCAAGCAATTGGTAGAAATTTAGAAAAAGTCCCATTATCGGTATCAAAGTAGAAAAAGCTACTAAATGGAAATAGGATGTGGAATGGATGTGATAAGATGTAAACGGGATGCGATAGGATGTGAATGGATGTGATAAGATGTAAATGAGATGTGATAAGATGTAAATGGGATGTGATAAGATATAAATTGGATGTGATAGGATGTGGTGTAATGAAAATGAATGTGGATGAGATGTGAAGTAAATGGATGTGGATGTGAATGATGAGATGAGAATGAGAAGAGAGGATATGTGAAAGGGTGAGATGGGAAGTAAATGGATGTGGATGTGTATGTGATGAAAATGGATGTGAATGTGTATGTGTATGTGAAGGAATGGATGTGGATGTATGTGAAAGAATGGATGCGGATGTGTATGTGAAGAATGGATGTGGATGTATGTGAAAGAATGGATGTGTATGTGTATGTGAAGAATGGATGTGGATGTGTATGTGAAAGAATGGATGTGAATGTGTATGTGAAGAATGGATGTGGATGTGTATGTGAAAGAATGGATGTGGATGTATGTGAAAGAATGGATATGAATGTGTATGTGAAGAATGGATGTGGATGTGTATGTGAAGAATGGATGTGGATGTATATGTGAAGAATGGATGTGAATAAGAATGGATGTGGATGTATGTGAAAGAAAGGATGTGGATGTGTATGTGAAGAATGGATGTGTATGTGAAGAATGGATGTGGATATGTATGTGAAAGAATGGATGTGGATGTGTATGTGAAAGAATGTGATGTGATGTGACATGAATATATGTGCATATGAAGTGATAGATATATGAATGTATGGATAGATGTGGGTAGTCGTACATGTGAACGATTGGATGTATGTGGATGAATGAGATGAGATGTGTATGAATGAGTCATGATGTGGATGTGATGTAATGTGGATGGGATGAATGAGATATGATGTGGATAGATGTGATGTGATGTAAATTGGGATAGATGTGAATGGATGATATGTGATGTGAATGAATGTGATATGATGTGATGTGAAACGGGATAGATGTGAATGAATGAGATGTGATATGAATGGATGAGATGTGATGTGGATAGAATGTAAGTGATGGGATGGTGATGAGAATGAATGTGATGGATTTGAATGAATGTGATGTGATGGATGTGAATGGATGGAGGTGATGTGATGTAAATTGGGATAGATGTGAATGGATGATATGTGATGTGAATGAATGTGATATGATGTGATGTGAAACGGGATAGATGTGAATGAATGAGATGTGATATGAATGGATGAGATGTGATGGGATGTGAATCGAGAAAGATATGAATGAATGAGATGTGAGGTGAAATGGATGTGATGTGATGTGATGTGGATCAGGGTAGATATGAATGGATGAGATGTGAATGAATTGATGTGATGAGATGTGGATATGGGTAGATACGAGTGGATAAGATGTGATCAGGATAAATGAGGAAAGATGTGAGGTGGAAAATGATATGATTAGATGAGAATGGGAATACATATGAAATGGATGTGGATTGATGTGAAACAATGTGAAAAGATGAAAGTTCGTTATAGAAACTGTATTTATGACCTGTTTTTAAATGACTATTTTATGTCAAGAATGCTAGGGAAGCATTTTGACCGTCTTGTGAATGAGGTCATGGAGACCTAACTGCTGATAAAGTTGCAACAGCTGACAGAGAGTCAATGGAGGACGTCTCGTGTAGCAAGGTCACAGCCGAGGTCTTTGCCAATGATGCCATAGGTATATCGATTGGAAATTAGGATTCAACCGGATATTTTGTAGGATTATGATCAGTGATACTATGGTTTCATTAAAATATTATTTTAAAAGTCAGCTGAATCTCTGAAAAAGGCAATTTCATATTGGGTGTGTAAGTGGTGTGACTAGCTTTAGGTTTGCATGAATATCCAGCTAGGGGACCTGGAAACTCTTTTCCCTGGTACCCGAGACAAAACCTAACCGAATTCCTAATTGGATCCCATCACTAGAGCAGTTGCCCATGGGACTGAGGCTAGACTGATGGATCCCTAAAATGAGACTCAATTCCGTTATGGTACGATAGATGAAGTAAATCTCGGATAGAAATTGTTCTATGGAAAAGAATCAACGGTTGTGCCTCTCAATGAGGAAAAAAGCGTTGGTCTCTATGATCCAAGTGCAAGTCTTTTCCTTGATCTAACCATGGGACCTACGGGTTCGGTCAGATCACTTCAGTTAGTTAAGGCTCTTGACTACGTTAGAGTAAAAATATCCATGGAGGAATCGCCTGTGCTTTTTGGGCGAGGGAAGCTTTTTCGGGTTTGGTTTTGGAAGAACCGAGGGATTAGTCTCTTGTCCAGATATCTGTGGGCAAGGCCCCAAGTGAGGGACCCTGTCCCGCACAAGAAGGGCTACTCCCGCTGCTAGCACCCTCGAGTCCGTTGCGTGGGGGGCAGGGATCTTTCAGCTGGTATCAGAGCAAATTGGCTAAAGTGGATCAATCGAGAAGCCAAAAATGTCAAAAATTTATGAAGTAACAGTAAAAAGTTGAAAATGTGTGATGAAATTCATACAAATTGATATTCAGACTGAAATTCATAAATTAGTAATCGGGTCTTCAGATGAAAGTACCGCAATTGCATGGAATCCCTGACTTGCTTGAGGCCTAGACATGATGGTATTTACCTTATAATTCCAAGGATCGTGACTACCCGTATATACCGAGGATATAACTGCAGCTTTTTACTGGCACTATATACGAGTAAATCTAAGACCTTGAAATTATAAGCAAAAATGCTATCCAGATGATGAATGTAAATGTGGTTGATATGATTTTAAAACTCTGGTTGAGAACTAATGAGTTGATTTGGATTCCGATTGAAAAATGATGATTCCTGAATTTTGGTTGAAAAGCGATAAGCTGAGCAAAACCACAATGAGGATGAATGGGATGAGTCCCTGTGATGATGTTCATAACTAGAATGACGATAATGACTTCAGCAAATCACTATGAGATTAGTGGATATTGCTGACAGATTTCTACTGTTAACAGGACCCAGTGGATCAAGTTAAGGGATGACAAATTAAAAATCTGTATAATTGAAATTCCCATGGAGGACTGTTCAGATGGAAATTTTGGTCTAATAGACCATTATTGTGTTAAAGATATGAATGATATGATCTGAATGAATTGTTATCTGATGATGAGTTCTATATAAGGGATCTTTATCCCAGGATTCTGTTGGGTTGACCAGACTATAAGGAACCCCAGAATCAATTGGATCTTAAGGGAAAGAGTTGTCCTCAAGTTTGCAAGATGAGGACATCTCGCGTTTTTTAAGTGGGGTAGGATGTAAGATTCCTCCCTCCAGCTTTTGAGGTGTACAGGTGTAAGAACCTCCCCTTCTGATCTTATAATTATTCCTCTCTCTAAAATAAAAGAAAGATCCTATTTTACCCTGTTTTGGCCTCGAGAGAGAAAATGTCTAGAGGGAGATAATCCAAAATTGAGATATTTTTGGATATAAAAAATCCTCCTAGTGTCTAAAATGGTTTCCCCTGAAACAAAAATTCAAAAAGAACTTTCCAATGTGCAATTGGAATTAATTGAAAATAGGTATAAAGGACAAGAACTTTCCAATGTGCAATTGGAATTAATTGAAAATAGGTATAAAGGACCTTAGCCTAAGGGTCTAGATTTTTAGAAATTTTTGGATTATGGTCCAATTAAGGTTCCTAAGGGCCAATAGGATTAATCCAAGTGTGGGGAGGAGATAAATCCAATTTATAAAAGAAAAATACCCAAAAAATGAGTAAATGCCCACATAAGATGAAGAGTTGACTGAGTACAAGGTTTATTAGTAAAAAACTATGAATATTACTAAAAAAAATGAGATATTTTGGGTATAATGATACATTTTTGACACCTTGGTAAGGAGAAGGGGGCTCTTCAAGGAGGTGCCTATTTCACATGTGTGGAGGAGTTTTAAACTCAAAAATAATAAGAAATTTTTATCTCTCCTCTCTCCTAGATCAAACCAAATCAAAAAGGGAGCCAAACTGGTCCAAATCTTGTCCAAATTCAGCCAAACTAAACCTCGAAAATTCTAGAAACTAGTTGGACTTAGTTAGAGGCCTCCCTCACCTATAAAAAGACCCTTAGCCCATAAAAATATGTGAACTATACCATGCCAGTATTATATTGAAATAATGATATTTTCTATTATCCTCTAAAAATCCTCTACAATTTGGAGAGAATGGAGTTTCTTTCTCTCCTCAACCTTCTTTGGAGTCTTCATCAACATACTGAACCAATTGGTTGGTTGGGGGCCTCTCCTTAGACTAAAGAATCAAGCATATAAGAGGTAAAGTGTGATTTATAGTCTTTTTCTTAATCTCTAAATGTTTCTCACTTCTCAACCCCTCTCAAGTATGAGTAAAATTCAATTGAATGGCTCTTTAATGCAATTGAAGCTCTCTAATGAATTTTAGTGATAAATCTTACAAAGTTTCCATTTATGCTTAAATTAAAATGGTTTTAAGCATATCTCTCTCTCCACCAAAGAGTGGTCATTTCTATGACCTATTCTATATTCAATTAATGCTTCTCATGGAGAAATTCTCTATTCACAAATCAAGCTCTAGGCTTGTGAAGCTAGAGGTTTAAGAAAATGGTTTTTATACTTATATGCTTGAAAAATATGGTTTTTATACTTATATGCTTGAAAAATATGGTGATATTATGGGATAAATCCATAAATTGGATTTAATGCTAAAAGATAGTTATACTATCATAATTATTTTACTATGTCTTATTCTTTTCATAAAAATTAAAAATTACCAATAATAGCAGCGGAGCTATGGTAAAATTTTTAAGAAATTGATGCATAATTCATTACTATGCATAACGTGAAAAGAAGACTTCCTATCATATTCTAGGATTGAATATCCTAGGTTAAAACAATGGTTTTTGTCACATTCAATGGAAAACTAATTTTAAATGGTAAAAGAGGAATTCCTATGACATTTGGAACTCAATCATTTACATGGGAAAAAAGAAATTCCTAGCATATTGGATTTATTGGATATTTTATTTATATTCAAAGATGAATTTTATATAAATTTATTTTATCTATGAAAAATAATTAAATGGCAAAAGAGGAATTCCTATAACATTTGGAATTCAATCATTTAGATGGGAAAAGAGAAATTCCTAGCATATTGGAATTATTGAATATTTTATTTAAATTCAAAAATAAATTTTAGATAAATTTATTTTATCTATGAGAAATAATTAAATAGTAAAAGAGAAATTCCTATGACATTTGGAATTCAATCATTTAGATGGAAAAAGAGAAATTCCTAGCATATTGAATTAATGGGTATTTTATTTTAGATGAATTTATTTTATGAGAAATATTTGATGATAAAAGAGGAATTCCCATGACATTGGAATGCAAATAATTAAATGCAAAAAGATTAATTCCCATGTTATTTGAGATCCATGAAATCAAATGGGAAGAAGAGGAATTTTTAGTATAATTCAATTTATGATTATTCATCAAAAGTGGAAATATGGGTATAATTGATTTTTGTAAATCCCATGAATGCTTTTATTCAAAAGAGGAGTATTGAATATAGATCAATTGAGAAATTAAGAATGAATATGAAAATAGTCATCGAGAAAGAGAATCTTTATCTAAGCCAAGCAATTGGCAGAAATTTAGAAAAAGTCCCATTATCGGTATCAAAGTAGAAAAAGCTACTAAATGGGAATAGGATGTGGAATGGATGTGATAAGATGTAAACGGGATGTGATAGGATGTGAATGGATGTGATAAGATGTAAATGAGATGTGATAAGATGTAAATGAGATGTAAATCGGATGTGATATGATGTGGTGTAATAAAAATGAATGTGGATGAGATGTGAAGTAAATGGATGTGGATGTGAATGATGAGATGAGAATGAGAAGAGAGGATATGTGAAAGGGTGAGATGGGAAGAAGTAAATGGATGTGGATGTGTATGTGATGAAAATGGATGTGGATGTGTATGTGAAAGAATGGATGTGGATGTGTTTGTGAGAGAATGGATGTGGATGTGTATGTGAAGAATGGATGTGGATATGTATGTGAAGAATGGATCTGGATATGTATGTGAGAATGTGATGTGATATAAAGAGATGTGATGTGACATGAATATATGTGGATGTGAAGTGATAGATATGAATGTATGGATAGATGTGGGTAGTCGTACATGTGAACAATTGGATGGATGTGGATGAATGAGATGAGATGTGTATGAATGAGACATGATGTGGAGTGATGTAATGTGGATGGGATGAATGAGATATGATGTGGAGTGATGTAATGTGGATGGGATGAATGAGATATGATGTGGATAGATGTGATGTGATGTAATGTGGATAGAATGTAAGTGATGGGATGGTAATGAGAATGAATGTGATGTGATGGATGTGAATGGATGCAGGTGATGTTATGTAAATTGGGATAGATGTGAATGGATGATATGTGATGTGATGTGAAACGGGATAGATGTTAATGAATGAGATGTGATGTGAATGGATGAGATGTGATGGGATGTGAATCGGGAAAGATGTGAATGAATGAGATGTGAGGTGAAATGGATGTGATGTGATGTGATGTGGATCGGGGTAGATATGAATGGATGAGATGTGAATGAATGTGATGTGATGAGATGTGGATATGGGTAGATACGAGTGGATGAGATGTGGATATGGGTAGATACAAGTGGATGTGATGTGAATGGATGAGATGTGATGGGATGTGAATCGGGAAAGATGTGAATGAATGAGATGTGAGGTGAAATGGATGTGATGTGATGTGATGTGGATCGGGGTAGATATGAATGGATGAGATGTGAATGAATGTGATGTGATGAGATGTGGATATGGGTAGATACGAGTGGATGAGATGTGATGAGGATAATGAGGAAAGATGTGATGAGATGGAAAATGATGTGATTGGATGAGAATGGGAATACATATGAAATGGATGTGGATTAAGTAATGTGGATTGATGTGGAACAATGTGGAAAGAGGAAAGTTTATCATAGAACTTGTATTTATGACCTGTTTTTAAATGACTATTTCATGTCAAGAATGCTGGGGAAGCATTTTGACCGTCTTTTGAATGAGGTTGTGGGAGACCTAACTGATAAAGTTGCAGCAGTTGACGGAGAATCAATGGAGGACATCTCGCGTAGCAAGGTTGGCTGACTTGACCAGCCTCGGTTTGATTTAAATGGTGAGCTTCCAGTACGGTGGATGAGGGACCAAGGAAGCGGCCTATGAGTGAAGCGCTAGGTGACCTGCGACGAAGGAACCTAGAGGGTGCTGACCATACGGTGCTCGGGCTCTGGGTCACCGAAGATACCCACATGTGCATTGGGGAAGATATTGGAACAAGGAGTAAGAGTTATTTTTTGAATTCGGGCATGGATCTGGTTGATTAAAACTTTGATAATTGTTGATCCAAGCTTGCTATTGGATAATTTGCACAAACTTCATTTCAATTAGAGTAATTGAGTTTTTTAATCATTTCCTCTTGAATCTCCATCATTGTTTTATGACTCAAAAGCAAGAAGATAATAAGAAACTAGCCTTTAAGAAATCCAATTCAAAATAAGAACAAATAAACTTTATAAATACATAAGGTATCTTGCATCATAAAATTCAATTCAAAAGAAGAAAAAATAAACTTTATAAATACTATAAGGTATCTTATATCATAAAATATTATATTAATGTATGCATGTCATAAAGTGTCCTATAAAAAATGGATAAAAAACCCAATATAAATAGAATACAAAATTAAAAAAGTACTAATCAATATAATTTAACCAATAGTATCAAGAGTAAAATTTTTAAAAAGCTACTAATCTAATATAATTTAACTAAAACAACAAACACCTAGTGGATACATGATATCCAACTCAAAAATAATAAACCATAAAAGAAAGAGAAATGACACTAATATTTTTTGTAAAATGTTAAATTTTCTTTTCATAGAGTATAATATTTAATGTCTTTATATACTATAGACTATAAGTTAAACATATGTGGATGTGAGATACCTAGTATTTAATTTAGATACATAGTATCCAATTAAGATTCCTAGTAATGAATTTAGATACCGAGTATCCAAAAAGGATACCAAGCATCCCAGTTAGATACCTAGTATCCAAAACAAGTTGATACTTGGTGTTTACTTGTTATCCAAAATAAGTTGGTATCTAAATAGACTCTTGGTATCTAACTTGACTCCCACAACTTAAATGTAGATATGAAGTGCACAATTTACATGCCTAGAAATCATTTAGATATACGAAATATTCAAAAAAGATACCTACTATCTAATTTGCATACATAATATCTAAATGGATACTTAATATCAAATTTATATACATAGTATGCAAATGGATACTTACATAATATCCAAGTGTGTGAAATAATTATCTAGTATGAAAACAAATAGATAACTAGTATCCAAGCAAGATACATAGTATCTAAATGGATATATAGTATGAAAACAAATAGATAACTAGTATCCAAGCAAGATACATAGTATCTAAATGGATATATAGTACCAAGTATCCAATTTAGATAAACCTAATATCCAATTAAGATACCTAGTATTTACATGGATACCGAGTATCCAAATTTAAATGGATATAGAGAACTTAAATGGGTACCTAGAACCTAAGTACTTAGAATCTAAATGGATACCTAGTATTCAATTCATATTTCTAGTATCCAAAAACCATTATCTAGAATCTGAATGTTTAGTCTCTAAAACATTTAGAAGTCGGTCCACTCTAAAAAATTTAAGAGAAATCAATAATTGCATTCTTAAAACTTAAGAAATAAAACAAAATTTTGATTCTATGATTTTTTAGAAAAAACGTCTTTAGCTCCACATCCATCTCATCTAAGTAAGATCCTTTAATATGACTCCAGAAAAAACAAACCTGAACTCTTTCATCCTTGATTCCTTGGAACTATCAAAATGCTATATTAAGCTTTATGGGCTCTGCTAGCTATTATGGAGATATCAATGTGCTTTGTCTTTGAAGATAGTAGCACATTAGGATCACTCTTTGGCTTCTTGGTTCTCTGGTTCTTACATTCCACATTCTCCCACATTTGAATTGATGATCCCAAACTGTAGCAATACAGAAGGACAATTGAAATTGTGAATTAAATTTTTGTAAAGAAATTGAACTATAATTGGGATCGACCACAAGCTCGATCTCTATGCAACACTGTCTTCTTAATTCTTGTTTGGCATCCCCATGATTTGAAATAAAGTCAACATATTCATTATGAAAGAATCTTATGCACTCAATGTGACTCATCTTAGCATAGTAATAATTATCAATATTGTGATCCTAGGCCACTAACTTTGCTTCCTTGTGTAACAAAGTGAATGGTCTCATATAAATAATGGGCTATGGCCAAGGCCAATTTGACCATGCCCATGGAAAATATTAATGATAGTGTGAAAGGGATGTTCATGTATATATACTAACATCGGTCATTATTGGGAGATAACCTTGATATAACTTGGATAATCACTTGATAATGACAAATACTCTATTGCTACTTTAAACCTTTGTTAATCTTTTTCTAATCTTTGTTAATATTTATTAATCCATATTTTCTTAGGCTAATCTTGTTCAATGGTGGCTAGTTACTTTCTTTCATTGGTAAACATGGATTAACAAAGATTATAAAGCTTTAAGGTAGAAAGAGAGTATTTGTCATTATCAAGTGATTATCCAAGTTATAATGGCCTATGCTAGTATATATACATGGACTATCATTAATATTGTCCATAGGCATGGTCCATTGGCCTTGGTCCCATTATTCATATGAGACCATTCACTTTGTTACACCTTGTGTGTGAGACATACTGACACTTTTCACTCCACATATCTAAAGTATATGGTATCTCGGTATATTGCCACTTAGCCTCATCTCTGATAAACCACCCAAAACATAATAAGTCTAATTTTTAACATAATTTTCTATGATCAAAGTTTTGTTTGTTTGGATAGAAAGGAAACAACCATCACAAGAAATGGTACCACATTAGCATGTGGATTAACCTTGATTTTTATTTCCATTCGCCAATATGATATGGATGTGGTGGGAAAACTTCCACAATGGTCTTTTGCATGTGCTGGGATCAACTAGGGGTCGACTCATTCTCACAATAAGCAAGCTAGATGGCTTAGGACAAAAAAAACTTGCTTTTTCTTATTTGATTTTGTTGTGAAGATAAGATACTAAAAATAATACCACCTCCAGGTGTAGTAAAGTCATCCTCATTCTCTTTCTCTTCTTCTATTTCTTCTACATCTACTCTATTTTTCGCTTGATATTTCTTCTACATCTACTATATTTTCCCTTTGATATTTATAATATTTTGAGCATTTAATTTTAGTAGCACTTAAGTGTCTTTAGAGTATGGCCAATATCCCCACCTTGATTTCTTACCCTGATGGTACTAGGATGGGCTACCTCCGATCCGTATTCCTCACTACCCAAGGATATTTGACCGAGTTGGGAAGTTCACCATATCATGGATGGAAAACACCACTTTCACATGCATGCAGGGGTGATGCCAACAATAGGGAAATTGCACTTGGTAGATAATTTCACAAGGATAGATGTGTACTTAGCACACAAGGAGGAGATGGAAGAAGTAAACAAAAAGTATTCAAACTACTCCTACTTCACTAAGATATGGAAAACAAAATGCAATAAGTTTTCCACACCACGAAATGTGAGAATGGGTGTTTGTAGCATTTGTGCAAATCTAAAGGATAGGAGAAAGCAAAGATAGGTGAATAGATGATGCTTATTGTTGAAGAACATAAAATACATAGAGAAGAGAAAGATAAAGAGTACAAGAAGACCAAAAAGCATAGAAAGAAATTCTTGCAGTTTACCAGCAATACTTTGGTTTAGTGATTGATGGAATGGATCAAAAGAAGTCTAACTTGCCTCATTTCACAAGACTTATAAAGGATGTGAAAGATGACACACTTGTTCAAATGCATTTAGTTGGTTGCCTTCTTTATAACTTTAGCGTTCAAGAAAGGTTTTTAAAAACATATCCAAATATGTATAATGATCCAAACCTAGTAATCACAATAATCCATATGATAGTTTCAAATTGGTGAGGAATTCTTCCAAAGGTTCTTTAATTACAACCTGACAACACTACAAAGAGAGAACACAAATCACACAATTTTAGCTTATGTTCAATTAGGAATATTTACCTAAGTGAAGCTAAATTTTCTTTATGTTGGTCATACACATGAACACATGATGAGATGTTTATCAAATTCTCTAAAAAGCTGGCCCACAATGATGTATTTACACTCTCGGCTATGATGTCTTTGGTGAAGGAGCTTATACTCCTAGGCCACTAGTTGTGCATCAAAAGGAAACCATTGATTTTAGATTTTTTGTGCATGAAACTTGCAAGGATCCAGTTTTCTACTACTACAAGGTGGTTGGATGTGAGCTACAAAATTTCCATCACTCCCTCTTAGTGTAACATGCTACTTAAGGTGGTCAATTGTGGTATTATAGTATGTCATCACCCCCCCTGATAAGTTGCTACTCTCAAGTGTTCAGGTGTGGTTCCTCTCTTTGCTTGATGAAGACTCCATGTAGTTAGCTTCTTGGTTCTTCAATTTGCATTCCTCTGCTTTGTTCTTGACTTTATTGTCGTGTCCACATTTGGGCTTGTGTTTGAGTCTGCATTCGATTTTGAAGTGTCCTTTCCTTCTGTAGTGGCAGCATTATTTTGTGCCCTTGTTGGTGTAGACTACTTGTTCTCTAGTGGTATCTTATGTTCCATTCTTTAGCTGCTTCTCTTCTTCAAGTAGGTATGAAATACAACCCTCAAATGTTGGTTTAGGTAAATTCTTTAGTGGTAACTAGTGTACCATATTCCTCAAACACACTTTTTAGAAGAAATGGCAAGTGCATTCTTTTTATCTATCTTTGCATCAATGCCCTCCAACTAGGTTATGATGCTTTCATTTTGCTTATGAATTGTCCTAGTGACTCATGAAATTTTATCTCTAAGCCATAAAATTCTATTTTCAAATGTATTTCTTGATTCTTGGCCTTGGAACCAAATATTAAATTTAACTCATCCCATGCTTGTTTTTTTGTGGTTTTGGAATCAATGTGATGAATAAGGTTGGTGCCCAAGTGTAATCCAATTAATGAAATTTCTTGTTCATCTTTTTCACTCCAATCATGAGTTGAATTAGCGGGTGCATTCTACTTAATTAACTTTCATAGTTTTTTTATGCATGAGAAGATACTTCATTTGTGTGGGCTAAGCGTGAATCAATTCCCTAGAGAACTTCTCAAGGTTTGTGATATTTCTTGATGTCAATTGCAAACCCGTTATTGGAGTTTGACTCTTGGTAGAATCCACTTACTTACAAAGTGGAAATGCAGTGGACTTTTAAGCTTAAACATATGTAATGATGTGATTTGAATGCATGTGAGTGTTTGAAAGTGCCAAATAATATCCCCACTTATGATTTGTGACATCAATTTTTGCTTATAATAGTTAATTCATTATTAATGATACTAATTAAGCTTCAATCCTTGATTAACACTAGCTAAATTTGGAGTGTTCAATTGAGCCTAGAGAAGGCAACATTGATGGTGGGGATTTTTGCATGATAATGTTGCCCTTGATGAGGAGATAAGTCACTTGCAAAAGAATCGTCTCAATCCATGCCAAAAATGTGCTAAACACTTGTAAATCAAGACTAGTTTTTCTCTCTTCTTGGGTTGTACATCGGATGGTTTTGGCTGGGGCTTGAACTGTAGCTTACGAGTGTTATTTTCTAGCTATGCCTAAGAGAAATTAGAAAGATTGAAAGTGTGCATGACAAATGAGGCCAATGTATAGGCGGCAGGGAGACAACAAATTTGGTTGATTCATGGTGAAATGGTGGAATTCCTCTGGTGCATATGGACACCTTGATGTGCTTGAGATGCCCCCAAGTTTTGGTGGTCAATGGTGGTGAAGGAAATGAGAAATGTGGTGAGCTCAAGAAATTTTGGCCATAAAGGGAAGTTTAGTAATCTAGATATTGTGACTAATGACATGGGAATTAGTGAGTTGGGAGCTAATAAAATGATTTGGAGAAGCTCAAAAAGGAGAGAGGCTTTGATACCATGATGAAATTTATGAACCCTAATTAATAGGTATGGAATCTAACCCTAATTATATTGATTAAGTTAATATAATCCTATGGAGGATGAAGCCTAATTACATACATACTGATGAGATGATTTAGCTAATCAAGCTTGATGCAAGTGTAGTTATGTTGCAAGATGGAAACTTGTACTTATAGAAAAACTTGAGAGTAACTTCCGTTCATTACTTGAAAATGACCCCTTTTATATGAGGAGGGTAAACCTCCTACAAATGTGCTCGTGGGATGATGCCCAAGTGTAATGTGGCTGCATGCTCCTAATCCTAGTATACTCATGCATCACCCTCAATGGCACCACAACTCTCAACCAAAGGGAGGAAAAAAAGATGAAGAACTCCTAGAACTACTATTTTTGTTCTTATTGACGTTGATATTTTGGTCTATTACACATGCAAGACCTCTTACAATAATATGAAAAACGTCTACATGATTTTGAAGGGTTGTAAACAAGATTCTTAGTATGGATACTTGTGAGAGAACATGATGTGTGACTAAAGAAAGAGGTCAAACACAATCATTGGGTCTTCATCATAATAGTGACAATGCTATGGTTGATAAAAAGAGAAGGATGTTTCTTCAACATCATCATCCAATGCTGAATCAGGAAATTTAACTTTGGACTTTGATGTTGTAGAGCTTAAAGACGAATAGTTGTAAAGAAGATGAGTTTTTATCTAATCATATGCAAGATATCCCTCAAATAATCATCTTGTGGTTATTTTTTTAACTCTTCATTTAACACTAGTTTGGTAATAAGATAGAAAAGTGTCCACGGTGGACATAACTGATAACCTTTAAGGAATTATTTAGAACACATGGATAGTGAAAATCCAAGGTTTCCTTTTTTCATATCATCAGGTACATAGTGAAGGAAAATTGGGATTTTTTGGGATCACATTGTTACCTCCAAGCTTTTCAATTTCATAAGAATTCATAGGTCAAATTACAGTCGTAATGCAGAGTTGTTTGGACTATATTTGGATCAAAGGCTTTAATTAGCTAATTTCTCAGTGCTTGATATGCATTGCTTCAAAAACGTATACATGGTGTAATAGAATCTATCTTAGGCTCAAAATTCAATTAGAACTCCAAAACTTAGGTCTTAATGAAAAGTCTAAGGTATTTAGCTATCTTTAAAAAAATTAACTTTGAGAATTTTTATAGCTAGTCAAACAATTATAGACTAGGACCAAATCTTATACACATGTTCTGTACAATGTTATGCTTTGTTAGTGAAAGCCAATCATATATACACCTATCCTTTTAGGTACTTTGTTTTAGTCAAAAGTTTACAAATTTTGAATCATATTTATTACTATAGAATAAGAAACTACTTCACACATTTTTAAGCATCTCATAAGGCTTTAACTAGAATATCTAGTAATTTTATATAATAATAAATACTATTTTCATAATTTTCTCACTAGATGATCCAAATATAAATAAGGGATCATATACCATGTTTTGTTATCAATGTGGTTTTTAAATTTAAGACCATCACCTTGTCTTCTAACTAAATTAAAATATTTAGATATATATTCTTGACCAATTACTTTAGTGGAGACATTGATTTACTAGTATACTAAAGTAAATAACTATATAAGCTCACACTATTATCATATTTAAGACTCAACAACTAAAAAAAGATTCTAAGAAGTAAAATTAATTGAACTAATTAGTAACGAAATAATTTATTTTTGTCATGAAAAATCTATCTCTCATCTCTTAAATAATATGTAAGGCTTAGGAGAAATTTATAAAAATTCGATCATTTTCTTCTTGCATGTAAGAACCTACTTTGTAAAGTCATAACCTATTTGGATTATAGTGTCGGATATACCTCTACTTATGGCGATTTATCAATTATTAGTTAAGTTTATTTTTATCATTTTAATAAATTTTTGGGGTTTTTCGCATTCATGAAGACATGCCTTAGAAGAGAAATTCTAAAATATCACTCCCATTCACAAGATATGATTTTTTTAGCAAACGCCTTAAAAGACATATTTATGTCATGTTGAGCTACCAAACTAGTATTAATAGATTTTTGGAGCTGCCTAAATCCAATTTTTATAACGTTTTTTCATTTGTATTTGATTTTTATACCTTTTCAAATGTAATTTTTCACTATGTTTTCTAACATGGTTATATGCATCATTCATTTTTCAAAATAAGATTTAAAAAATATCCTTTTTTGATGGACTCTTTTAAAGAGCCAATTAGTTCTCATTCTTAAGAAATATTACCTGGTGTATCCGCAATTGTGTTTTTTTAATCCACATCACTACTTAGCTCCTTGCAAAGTTATATTGATTTTATTCATGTACTCGTGAAAAAAACTAATGCATTTTATTTTCAACATAAGAGATTTTATAAAGTTTCGCATATTGACAAAGTTAAAATATTGCAAGTAAAATAAAATGGTTGCATACACTCACTTTTCTCTCTTTTATCTTATTGATAGCAAATTGAAGTTTGATTCAAGTATCTCAAGGTCTTTGAGATGCAAATATATGAGGTTTTCACCTATCTTATTGATAGCCAACTTGAAGTTTGATTCAAGTATCTCAAGGTCTTTGAGATGCAAATATATGAGGTTTTCACCTATCGAGAAGCTACTTAAAGAAAGAAGACATATTTAAAATATATGTCTACAAATATATGTATCCTTATATTATCCAAGGTTCAACTCCTAAGGTAAACATCTTGGCATACCACAAGTATATCTCAAAACATTTTACTACCTTTGTTGAATTTGTAAGATTTAGTCAATTTGTTTCTTTAATAAAAAAGCTTCATGCTTCCAATTCTATTGCATGTACATCTTTTTCAAAGGCTAGACACATATCAATGCAACTTCATTGTTCTTGTTAAATACAAGTCTCATTAAATTGGTTCAAATTATCTAGAATAATAGTGACTTATTCATCATGTAAAAGAAGATGTAAAGTATATATGAAAGAAAATCACACAATGTCAAGATGTATAGTAAAATATTTCTCTCCTTCTATCCTTAATAATATATATATATATATATATATATATATATAATCTTTCCATTGTATTTCCATTAGCAAGATAATATCTATCTATATCTATATATATATATATGTTTCCAATGTCTTGCCATTGGAGTAATTATGCATTACGTTGATTGGAAAAGATAGATGTTCTTTATCTTCTACACTTTAATTTGCATTTGTATATCCTCCATAAAATATTATGAATTAAAAGAAAGGGGGTTTGAATTGAATTAGGCCATAATATTTTTCTTCTTTTTATAAGAAATTAAGATGGAAAATCTCATAAATTTTAGATCATAATTATATATATATATATCACTCAATGGCCATGTGAACGAGGAGAAAAAGTATATAATAAAGAACATCATGCTAAGATGTATGGTAAACTTCACTCCTTTAACCTCTCTCTCTCTCTCTCTCTCTCTCTCTCTCTTAGTACATGAGAAAAAGGAGGACTATTATAAGACATTGTGTCAATAAATGGGAATTCCACTTACGTTTGGTTTGGGCAAGTAAGTACCTTACTTGCCCAAACCAAACGTAAGTGGAATTCCCATTTATTGACACAATGTACCTTCATCCCTAGTAAGTACCTTACTAGGGATGAAGAGGGTGATGAATTCAAGGTTATGGAAAATGTTTTGGCTTTTATGATGAAGAGGGTGATGAATTTCCCACAAAGATATATCTAAGCATTGATCTCACCGCTTTGTAATTAGAGCAATAAAACTTTGTAATGATCCAAATTTGAATACAAAAGGAAGGCATGAGAGTGGGCCATATATCAAGTAAGCTATGTCATTATCACCAAGTGGAACCTTATATAGCAATGTGGGGTGTATGGGAGCACATATGCACCTCACATGGTCACATAGAACATCAATGGGACACTACGATCCAATCAAGGAGGTTCTAGAAAAACTTACACAAGAAGGTATATCATCTTCTATATAACGAATAAAATTTTCTTCAACTTTGCATCAATATTAAGAGTTCAAATACTTGTGGGCATTATATTATTGCAGCAAATTTCTAGTAAATGGTCCTGAAATTTCCATAACTCTCAGAGAAACAAGTCTCACTACTTGAGAATGATCTTGAGCTTATCAAAAGACAAAGGAGGGAGAAAATTCTTCGGCATCCAAAATATGAAGGTGAAAGAGAGTTCCTAAGAATCCAAAAATTAGAAAATCAAAGCCGAGGAGAAAAAATAAAGAGGAATCCTACAGAAAGAAATTAAAAAAAAATGCAAGGGAGGGGGTTCTGTTAACCACATTGGTTAGCAATACTCTAGATGCTAAATGTGAGGAAGAGGGTTATGTGAACGACACTTGTTAACAATACTCTAGATTCCAAACGACATCACCTTTTTGACACATAATGCACTTTATAAATGAATTTGGATATCACCAAGATTAATGACTTGTTCATGTGGTTAATCCAGATTTATCAAGATTACAACATGTATAGCTTCTCATGTTAGTTTTTGGGCCATTGGATTGCCATGTATGTAAATATGAGGCTGTATATAAGTCATTTTTTGCATCCATGAGAGTACATAGGATCCCATGATCATAATTGAGTTTAGCTTTGTGCCCTTAATACTCCTCTTTTGGAGATCCTTACACAATAGTTTCCTAGAAGAATCTCTCCAAAAGAGGACTATTGTAAGACCTTGTGTCAAAAAATGGTAATTACTGAAACCCCACTTATGTTTGGTTTGGGAAAAGAAGTACTTCACTAGGGAGAGGCTCTTGCTTGTCAAATTCAGAGTCCTCGAAAATGTTTTGGCTTTTCTGGTGAAGAGGGTGATGAATTTCTCCATAAAGATATATCTAAGCATTGATCGCACCGCTTTACAATACGCAAAGCAATAAAATTTTGTAATGATCCAAATTTGAAGGCAAGGAAGGCATGAGAGTGGGTCATATATCGAGGAAGTTATTTCATTATCACTGAGTGGAATTGAATTGAACCAAATACATCAATTTAGTCCCCCACCTCTAATGATGCTTGGCTAAGGTTTAAGAGAAATTTTTGGTGAAGTAAATGCTGCATCTTATCTTTTCTTAAGGAAAACCTTATACACCTAGGAGAAAGAGGAGAAGACCGCATTGGCTTCTCACATTAATGACATAAGGTGTCTAATAGACCATCTTATTGGAGTTGGTGTGGTAGTTCAAGAAGAAGATATTTTCATTTTGCTTGCAAGTATGACTGTAGCATATGAGCAATGTGTTAGTGTCATTACAAATCAACCTAATCTAACTCTTGTCACTGTATCGTCTTCACTCATTCTCAAGGAGACAAGATTGGAAGGAAGGAAAGCCTCTACTTCAACTACTTCTCCTATCAATGATACAACAAAACCTCAGCACTCAAGTGAGACAGCTTTGTTGATGGATGGTCAAAAGAAAAAGCTCAAGACTCCAAGGTCTTGTTTCTACTACAAAAAGAAGGGCAATTTCATCAAGGATTGCTACAAGAAGAAGAGAGATGAGGAAAATGAAGCTAAAGGCAAGAAGGAAGAACCTACAAAGCATGAAGAGAACTGTGTAAACACCTTGTTCTAAAGGTTTAACTTTGATCTTCATTATTATCATTGGACAAAATTTGTGTCTCTCTGATAGCTAGTGGGCAAATATCTGTGTGTTTTTCACATTGTGTGAGTCTTGATGTACACACCCTGCTAGGTATGTATGTAGATCAAGAGAGGGTATTGAAAGATGTGATCTATATTAGTTGTAGGCACACTACCTTAGGTTGGTGGTTTTAATACTTTGTAAGCCATTAGACTATGATGTGATTAATCATAGTGGTTCAAGGTGATCTTAGGTATCTTAGGCACCTTTTGGATATGTGGTGGAGGATGATCTTGTGGAGGCAAGTTGCAAGCCCACTTGATCTAGGTGCCCCCCTTGACTAGAAGTATAAATACCCCCACACCCTATGTGGATGGACACTTCTTTGTTTTATCCTTTGTGGTGTATTCCTTTGGGAGAGAAATATAGAAGTGAGCCTTTGTGGCAACAATAATCTTGTCATTGTATCTTTCTTATGCAAGCTTCATTTCTTTGTGAGTGGTCATATATGCTAGAGACAAGCCATCTATGCTTGCTCTCTTGTGCAATAGATTGGGAATAATCCTTGTTAATCTTTGTGTTGTCTCTTGTTAATCAAGTAGACTAATATTTGAGTTTAGCTTTATCTTGCTAACCACTCTTTTAATATATTATTGGGGACACATGTGTGATGCTATATTTTTAGTGGGGGATTCTTCGTATGCAGTACCATGGGTTACCTGGCATGATCAGATTCTACATCGCTTTTGCCGACTTTGTGCATACATTTGGGACATCTAGACTTCAACCATTGGATCCTTAATAATGTATTTCATGTGATGAGGAGGCAGTCCATTCAGGCCATAGATGGAGGATGGAGTTGCAGAGTTTATTGTCTATACATGTTTGTCATCGATGGGATGAGAGAGATTGGCACATTCGACGATCCTTTGACTGTTGGTCATTGAGATATTTCTTGGAGGTAGATGGATCAGTTTTTCTCAGCTGGGATGACTCATATGGTTTCTTATTCGAGTGTCCTACATTCTTGAGTAGTCATGATTATGTTCTTGAGGATGTATATCGCATCAACACATCGGCACACATGATGATGATATTGATGTATTGCACACACATGCACATGATGATAGTGAGGTATTGCACACACATGCACATGATGATAGTGATGTATTGCACACACATACACATGATGATAGTGATACACGTGCACATGATGCCACTGACACATATGCACATGATGATAATGATGTATGTGATAGTGATCGTGAGAGTGATGTGTGTGAGTTAGATCATATAGGCATGATCTTGATGGGAGGGAAGGCAGCCAGCATTGCCACCATTATGATTGATGATATGCCTATGTCTACCTACCTCCCAATATATCATAGTGATGCATTAGACTATCATGGGAATTGGCTTTTGATTAGTGATGCATCCATTGGCATTTTTGAGATTTGGGAGGATGATACATCACATGTTGATGAGCATATGATAGTGCATGAGGAGTATAGATATGAGTTTCTAGTGCTAGATGATACTTCACATGTTGATGAGTATACGATAGTGAATAAGGAGCATGAACCTAACTTTCTAGTGCTATATGAGTTAGGCTATTAGTTTAGATCTTCTATTCACGACGCGGATATCTATGATTCTATCTCTACTCCTAGCTCTCATAGCATACCTGGCAGCATTCACTTGGGTTTAGTGTATATATTTGGGCAGTTAGGCATTGCACATGAGCATATCAATGATTTTGGTTAGGTGGGACCTTGTAGGAGAGAGAGGATTATGCATATCGATCTAGAGAGATTTTCATTTGATTTAGATATCTACTTAGATCCATTGTGATTAGAGATAGATTTTTCGTGGGATCTAGATCATGTAGGGGTATCATGGATTGGTATAGATTATTCCTATAAAGGTGACCTTAGTGATCTTGGAGATTTCGAGGATGGTGACTCTACTTACCTCTCATATGTAGACACTCTATCCATCTCCAAATGATGATGAGGTCTACAGTGATCCTATTTATCAAATTTCTATTTTGATGGAGCACGCACACATAGAGGATCTTGCAATTGAGGATGTAGTGCATGGTTTGGATCATGCTTTTACTCACATCCGACATAGTGGATCATGCCTTTGATTGTTCGAGTGGTGCTTTGGTGGTGGATGACAGCATTGGTTCACACTTGATTCTACACAACGCCGACTTTGAGATATGTTCTTTTGGCTCCAAACGGGTGTTGACATGAGCCTATGTTCTTTGGGACTGGCACATTTTGTTATGGGTGCATTCTGTGTCACTTTGGGCACATGGTTAATCACTATGTGACACATCATTTTGATGCAACTTGAAAGATCCCTATCCCCACCGCGCAACGAATTCAGGGGTGTTAGCAATGCAAGTAGCACTTATTACGCGGAGCAGGGTCCCTCACTCGAGGCTTCGTCCACATATATCCGGACAAGAGACTAATCCATCGGTTCTTCTAAAATCGAACTGGAAAAAAACTTCCCTTTCCCGGAAAGCATGGGCAATTCCTCTAGAATAAATTTTACTCTAACGTAGTCAAAATCCTTAACTAAATGAATTGATCTGACCGAACCCGTAAGTCCCATAGTCAGATCAGGGAAAAGATTGCACTTGGATCATAGAGACCAACGCTTTTTTCCTCATTTAAGAGGCACAGCCGTTGATTCTTTTCCATAGAATAATTTTTATCCGGGATTTACTTCATCTATCGTACCATAACAGAATTGAGTCTCAATTTAGGAATCCATCAGTCCACAGCCATGGGTTAGCCAACCACTATAGTGATGAGAACCATTTAAGAATTTGGTTAGGTTTTTTTTCGAGTACTAGGGAAAAGAGTTCCCAGTCCCCCTAGCCGGATATTCATGCAAACTTAAAACTAGTCACGCCACTTACACACCCAATATAAAATTGCCTTTTTCATAGAATCAGCTATCTTTAAAACAATCATTTAATGAAACCATAGTGTCACTGATCATAGTCCTCCAAAATATCCGGTTGAATCCTAATTTCCTATTTTTTCTTCATCGATGTACCTATGGCATCATTGGCAACTAGAATGCTCACCACCTGTCCACTCATCAGGGGCCTTTTCAATAGTTCCTAGCTCATAGTAACCGGCAATATTTTCACTTATAAAAATCAAAATGGAATCTCTGTTGAAGATCAGCAAGATCAAGCAACAAATCCATACAAAAGAGCCATGGACTCATCCGTTGAGGACCAGCAAGGTCAATCAACCAGATCCATGCTCGTATTCAGAAAACAACTCTTACTCCTTATTCCAATATCTTCCATGACGCACATGTGGGTATCTTCGGCGACCCGAGCACCATATGGTCAGCACCCTCTAGGATCCTTCACCTAGTGCTTCACTCATAGGCCGCTTCCTTGGTCCCTCATCCACCGTACCGGAAGCTCACCATTTGAATCAAACCGAGGCTAGTCAACAAGACCTTGGCCGACCTTGCTACGCGAGATGTCCTCCATTGACTCTCCGTCAGCTGTTGCAACTTATCAGATTAGGTCTCCCCATGACCTCATTCACAAGACGGTCAAAATGCTTCCCCACCATTCTTGACATAAAATAGTCATTTAAAAACAGGTCATAAATACAGTTTCTAAAATAAACTCTCGTCTTTCCACATTGTTCCACATTTAAATCACATCCATTTCATATGCATTCCCATTCTCATCCAATCACATCATTTTTATCTCATCACATCTTTCCTCATTTATCCTTATCAGATCTCATCCACTCGCATCTACCCATCTCCACATCTCATCACATCACATTCATTCACATCTCATCCATTCATTCACATCTCATCACATCACATTCATTCACATCTCATCCATTCACATCCCAATTCCCATCACATTCACTTAAATCCATCACATTCATTCATTGTAAGGTTCCCCCCTTCTAAAATAGGGGAAACACTTAAGATAGTCCACTAAGTCTTAACTTGGAGAAAATTTCCTATTCATCGATACCTTGACCATGTAGAGATTCAAGGATACGATTCATAGGTAATACCTAGTCCTATCCCGCAGGGGGAATGTGATCTTCTAAAAATCAAATCACCCATAGGGTAATTGATCATAAATTGGGCAACTACTAGACTTGATTTCTAGAGGCAACACTTTTTTCCTCATCCATGCAAGGCACAGCCGCCGCCGCTGGCCTAGTCTTCTAGAATAGAGTTGCCCAAGAACATATTTATCTAGTGTAGGGCTTTCACTTCATCTGTTGGAAAGATACCCGACTAATCGGGTCCACCCGTCCGTAGGATGGTGCCGTCAGGGCATTCCATCCTCCCACTTTCCACCCTACTCACGTGTCAATTTGTTTTCTAATTAATCCTGCCACACTGTTTGACATAAATAAACATATTCCTTAATTAAGGCCCTTTTCACACAAGGTTTGTTAAAACAGCCTTTTTCCACAATATAATAATGCCAAAAACAAGATTTATATAAAAAAACTTTATACATGAATCAATCCCATACAAGCCAAACCGACTCTCTTATTCTTTTTCTTTATACTGTCGATGATCTAGAATTCGACCTTCCAACCTCTACGGGACCATACACCTCATTGTCGGCCGTTGGCGAGGACTCAAGCCGGCCTGTCGCCCTCTCAGGCTCCATCGCTCGATCCTCCCGTCCCTCAGAGGGATGTCTGCACACTAGGGTGGGCTTATTCACCGTACTAGCCTGGGCCCTTAGAACAAGACAACATCATAATCTCTCGCCTCAATCGGCGAACCTTATTCTCCCAATGGTATGAGGGATACCTTGGGCCATTCCCAGGCTTTACTAACGACGCCGCCCGGCTACACAAGCACGGAATAGAGTTAGCGTCGAAGCCAGGAAAAACTTGCACTCTTTAAAGATAACAATTTCAATGCAATTCATTGAATACAGCATTATTCAATTCGTAACTTCATACAATTTTATGTCATTATTTTAAAAGGAAAAGATACACATTTATTAACAGTAATATTTAAAAAAACTCTTGTTTAAAAGATAACTAAGCTAACCTGGCCACCATTTCCTTGAGGAGCTTGTAAAGGAAGGGTTGGGGCCGCATCAGGAGCATCTTCTCTAATCTCGTTGTTGCATGCTCCTCTCAAGGCAATATTTTGATGTTTTCGAGAAGGGGCCATCTTGGACGTCATCTTGTAGGGCTCGCTGGCGTGGTCAAAACGCTTCAATCGGATCTCAATTCTGAGATTGTTTGCTCATATGAGCAAAAGACCACGGCGCACGAACCCTCTCTTAAGGCTAAAACCCCTTACTA
Organism: Cibotium barometz; assembly: GCF_041138505.1. Taxonomy (NCBI): domain Eukaryota; kingdom Viridiplantae; phylum Streptophyta; class Polypodiopsida; order Cyatheales; family Cibotiaceae; genus Cibotium; species Cibotium barometz. The sequence goes on along the minus strand of NC_141051.1, from coordinate 48,569,901 downwards.
AAGTCCACACAAATGGGGGGGGGGAATTGTGAGATGTCCTTAACACAAAAACGTTTTGCAAAAAGGGGAGAAGGGCTGAGGGTTGCTGTAAGTCTCTTCACACGGGGAGGGGGGGAGGGGAGAAGAGTTAAGGACACTGCCTCCTAGCAAGAGGGGGATGGAGGAAAATTGCCTTATCTGAAAAGTGGCAAATGAGGGGGTGTGAGAGGGGTGGCTGCAAGGGGTGGTGTACTACAGCAAGTACACTGCATAGGGATGGACGGCATGGAGCACTCCGGGGGTTTATATAACTGTGGGGTACGGGTACGGGCGTTGCACAAAGAAAGGACGAAAGGACGGTGTACAGCAAAGGTTGTGGATCAGTGGCCTGCATGGCTCAAGGGGAAAGGTACGGTGTCCGTTAACAGGGAAAGGAGTGGTACGCATGTACCTTATCTGGTCTGGGGGCAGCATGGGTGTCCACGTAGTGGTACGTGTGGACTACACAGTGGGCGGCTGTCCTTTGGTTCTTGTGTGGCCATCGTACGGGCACCCTAGTAAGTGTGTACGGTCCAAATTTTGGGCACATCTATTCACCTCACATCTCATCACATCTATTCTGCTCACATCTCATCACCTCTATTCACTTCACATCCATCCATCCATTCATTCACACCTATTTGATTCTCATCACATCTCATCTATTCACCGCACATCTCATCACCTCTATTCACATCACATCCATCCATCCATTCATTCACACCTATCAGATTCTCATCACATCTCATTACATCTATTCACCTCACATCTCATCATCTCTATTGACATCACATCCATCCATCCATTCATTCACACCTATCTAATTCTCAGCACATCTCATTACATCTATTCACCTCACATCTCATCATCTCTATTCACATCACATCCATCCATCCCTTCATTCACACCTATCTGATTCTCATCACATCTCATTACATCTATTCACCTCACACCTCATCATCTCTATTCACATTACATCCATTCATCCCTTCATTCACACCTATCTGATTCTCATCACATCTCATTACATCTCATTACATCTATTCATCTCGCAGCTCATCATCTCTATTCACATCACATCCATCCATCCATTCATTCACACCTATCTAATTCACATCACATCTCATCATATCTATTCATTCACATCACATATCACATCTATCCCAATTTACATCACATCTCATTCCCTCACATCTCGATTCACAGGACATCACATCTCATTCATTCACATCCCGATTCACTTCACATCACATCTATTCACATCCATCACATCACATTCATTCATATCCATCACATTCACACTTATCTGATTCTCATCACATCACATTATATCTATTCACAGAATTAAACGTAGAATTTAAGAGAATTTTAAATTTGATATAAAGATTCTTTACGCATCTACTTATGCATAAAAATCAACTTCAGTGGGAATAAGACTTTTATAAAAATCCTTTTATGCATCTTTTTATGCATAAAAATTAACTTTAATGAGAATAACACTTTTGAATTAAAAATAAATCCTTTATGCATCTTTCTATGCATAAAATCAATTTTAATGAGAATAACACTTTTGAAATAAAAATAAATCCTTTATGCATCTTTCTATGCATAGAAATTAAATTCAATGAAATAACACTTTTATAATAAAACAATTTTCATTATGCATCTTTTTATGCATAGAAATTAAATTCAATGAAAACAACACTTTTATAATAAAAAAATTTCCATTACGTATCTTTCTATGCATGGAAATTAAATTCAATGAAAACAACACTTTTATAATAAAAAAATTTCCATTATGCATCTTTTTATGCATAGAAATTAAATTCAATGAAAACAACACTTTTATAATAAAAAATTTTTCTCTATGCATAAAAATTAAATTCAATGAAAACAACACTTTTATAATAAAAAAATTTACATTATGCATCTTTCTATGCATAGAAATTAAATTCATTGAAAACAACACTTTTATGATAAAAAATTTTCCATTATGCATCTTTCTATGCATAGAAATTAAATTCAATGAAAACAACACTTATAATAAAAATTTCCATTATGCATCTTTCTATGCATAGAAATTAATTTTAATAATTAATATTAGTGATATCCATGTATATTCATAGATGAATATGTACATGGAGTAAATTAGAATATTTCTTTTAGAATGCACAAACGGTGGGAATTACTCTTTTGGAATAACTAAAAAATAAAGTTTCTTTCCATAACCTCCTTTGTATGGCTGACCATTTTTCAATTTTATCATTCTATTTTCAATTTAAAATTAACCCCAACTAGATGAATAGGACTCTAATCTACACAATTTTCAATTTCCAAGAGAGTAAACAGTCAGAAAAGTTTAATTAGTCTTTTTGTTAAAAACATTCTAGGATAAAGAAAGGCTGAATTGAAAAGAAGAGAAGGGGGTGGCCTTTTCATCAAGGCATAGCATTAGAATTTACTACTTTAATCAACTAAAAAACAAGAAAATAAAAAAAACCATAGATTTAAAATTAAAAAGTAAGAAAAATTTAGCTTACATGGAGTTGAAAGCTTTCCTTTGGCTTGAGGAATTGAGGGTTCTACTCTTGTTTGTATCAAGAGTGGCTACCAATTACTTTGGAGAGGATAGCCAAAAACAATTGAATTATCAAGAAAATTCAATGTAATTGGCTCTGGGTAGGAGTAGAGTAACAGTGCATAAACACTATTAACCTTTTACAAAGGGAGAGGCTTCTATTTATAGGAAAAATTGAGCATCTAACCAAGCAAACTGATTCTAGAATTTTCCAGATCAGTTTGGTCAATTTTTGACCATTTTTGGGTCAGTTTAGCCTACTTTTTGGATCTAGTTGAAATAGGAGAGAGGAGAGATGAAAATATCTCATTATTTTTTAGTTTAAAACTCCTCCATACATGTGAAATAGGCACCTCCTTCATGAGGGGAGATCCCCACACTGAGGTGTCAAAAATGCATCATTTCCTCTAAATATCTCTTGATTTTTAACTAATAAACCTTGTACTCAGTCAACTCTTCATCTTATTTGAGCATTTACTCATTTTGGGGGGTTTATCTTTTATTCTTCAATTTATCTCCTCCCTACATTTGGATTAATCTTATTGGTCCATAGGAACCTTAATTGGACCATAATCCAAAAATTTCTGAAAATTTGGCCCCTTCCGCTAAGGTCCTTTTTTTTATACCTATTTTCAATTAATTCCAATTGCACATTGGAAAGTTCTTTTTGAATTTCTATTTCAAGGGAAACCATTTTAAACACTAGGAGGATTTTTATATCCAAAAATATCTTAATTTTGAATTACCTCCCTCTAGACATTTTCTCTCTCCAAGCCAAAATAGGGTAAAACACGATCTTTCTTTTATTTCAGAGAGGGGAATAATTATAAGATCAGAAGGGGAGGTTCTTACACCTACACACCTCAAAGGCTAGAGGGAGGAATCTTACATCCTACCCCACTTAAAAAACGCGAGATGTCCTCATCTCGCAAAATTAGAGGACAACTCTTTCCCTTAAGATCCTAGAGATTCTGGGGTTTCTTATAATCTGGTGAACCCAACAGGATCCTGGGATAAAGATCCCTTATATAGAACTCATCATCACATAACAATTCACTCAAATCATAACATTGAAATCCTTATCCATTAGACCGAAATTTCCATCTGAGCAGTCCTCCATGGGAATTTTCAATTATACAGATTTTTAATTTGACATCCCTTAACTTGATCCACTGGGTTAAGTATTAATAGTAGAAATCTGTCAGCACAATCCACTAATCTCATAGTGATTTGCTGAAGTCATTAACATCATTCCAATTACGAACATCATCACAGGGACTCGTCCCATTCACCCTCATTGTGGTTTTGCGATGCCATTGGTCCCCTCCCAAGAACCCAGTCAGGAAAGGTTTAAATTATTGTGGCTGTTGATTACATGACCAAATGGGCAGAAGTAGTTAGCACTAGGAGAATAACTACTAAAGATGTTATAAGTTCATGTTTGATAGTATTTGCTGCAGGTTTGGAACACTCTTGGAGCTAGAATCAAATCATGGACCAGGATTCATGACAGATGTTCTTCAAGAACTTCTAGATAGATTAAAGATCAAACACATGTATTCCACCCCCTATTATCCTCAATGCGATGGTTTGGTGGAGAAAGTTAATGGGGTTTTGTGCAAGATAATCACTAAGCAGGTGGAGAACAAATCGAAGGATTGGGACAAACACTTGACAACAGCCTTATGGGCTTACAAAACTTCATTCAAAGCAACGATGCAATTTAAACCTTTTCATCTAGTGTATGGCCAAGAGGCCTTATTGCCTCTAGAAGTGGAGATTCCAAGTCTCATAGTTTTGGTGAGGAGCCAAGTTAAGCCACCAAGAGAAGTTTAAGGAGTGCCTACTGGACCTACAAAGGCTTGAGTTTGATATAGATAAGCAATTGACTTTTACATGGAGCAGGCCACCAAAGAGAGACAAATTCAATGAGGCCCTCAAGGAAAAAGGTTTGAAGGAAGGTATGCTTGTCTTGACATATGACAGTAGATTGGATAACAGGTTTAACGTCAAATTTTTTCAAAGGTGGGAAGGCCATTTCATTATCAAGCAAAAGTTTTAAAATAGCAGATAAATTGCAGGATTTGTCTGGCAAAGTACACAAAACCAAGATCAATGGTGGTTGAAGGTTAAAGCCATACCTTCAAAGGGTTGACTTCACGAGAGGTCTAGATGGACTCATCCATCAAAGAAGTAGCATACGAGGGGAGTATTCTTCCTCGACCATAGCAGCATTATCAACAAGCTAGAGGCATGAATACCTCTAGCCTAGGGGGAGGGCTAATGATCCGGGGTTTTCACACCCACCTTTTTGGGCACCTAATTTTGGCTGGAACCCTCGCATGTGTTTGTACATAGAATCTTGTGTCCTCATTTTCTCTTTTATTACCAAACTTGGATGCCCTACTCTTTTTTCTAATTCTTTTATGGGAGCGGGCTATTTGGGTTTCAATCTAGCTCATTGCCTTATTTGGAGTGGACGGGTATCTATTTTTTCTCTAATTACCTTCCCCTATAAGCTGCGAATACATGGCTAGGAGCATACCTATTTTTCCCTATTACTGGATGGCCCACTGACTCTATACATATGTTTGAGATTTCTACTATTTTCATATACATGAATATATATGTATATATATATATGTATATATATATATATATATATATATATATATAGGGATATAGGGTGAGTTATTTCTAGTGCTCTTCCACAGTAGGAGGGCCCCCTCACACTTGAGTGCTCCTTGACTGCTATTATAAACCTTGGCTCACATCTCTTGGACATACTATACTACATGTGTGTGTGTGTGTGTGTGTGGATGCCTTGACTTTATCTTTCGGAATTGTTCTTTCCTCTACACATGGGACCACCCTCTTTTAGGGGGTGGTGGCTCATAATAACAATAATAACAATAAAATAATAATTCTTCAATGGCTTTTCTAGCCACCATCCCCATCCCTTCTCCTTCTTCACCCTATGGATTCTTACGGGCAAGAGATTTGGTAGGTGTTATAGCCTAGCTTGTGCCTAGGGTTTAACATGTCTTCTATAATGTTACTGACATGTTGTGATGATAGGATCCAACATATGTAGTAGATTTCCTTGTTGGTGAGAATCCAAGGGTTGAATATCTTGCCTTGAGTTTTTTTATCTGGCTCTTTGTACAAATACTTAGCTGAGTTGTACATTAACCCCTCTTCAACCTTGCCATAGTGTTTGCATTTGTATTCAAGTATATATCCACCCATGCCTTGAGTTTTTTTTATTTAGCTCTTTGTAGAAATACTTTGCCCCTCTTCAACCTTGCCATAGTGTTTGCATATGCCCTCCTTTTCTTGAGGTCTACATCCTTTGCAAGGATGTCGAAACCTACTTCTTGGGCCCGTTCCATAATTTTCCCATATGTGTGGCTGTCATATGCTTTAATATATTACACGCATTTAAAGAATCCCATGTCCCAAGAATCTATTCTTTCCAAGACACCAAGCCCAACCATTTGTAGAGGTAACAATATCTCTAGAGTCAATGACTAGCCTACCATCGAGTGATATGCTACTTGATACTCCCTTTATAGGCATAGCAACACCTCTAGAGTCAAGGACTAGCATACCATTGAGTGGTATATGCTACTTGATACTCCCTATTAATGTTATCCCACATATAGGCATGATAGTTCATTACTTCTGGGATCTTATCCACGATCTTATCCTTAAGTGTGTCAAGGATGGACTTAGGTCATAAGATTTTTCCATACACCTTGTAGGGTGAGATGTATTGATGACCTCACCGCTTCTTGGGCATCCCACTATTCTTTGGTGATGGTGGTTGTTTAAGTCAAGACCTTACCTTGCCGAACCATTTGTCATTGGGTCTTCGCAATTGTAACTTCCCAATGTGGGTGCACTAGCTCGTCTACCACGTCCTAGCTCCTCCAATGTAACACTGGAATGCTCCTTTGCCACCAACAGGGTGAAGGAAGAGCTCCCTATGCCTAGATGGAGGTAAAAAGAGATAGCCTTCATGATGGTTCTCTCTCCTCACAAAAAGAAGGGAGAAGAAGAATAAGGTTATGCAAGAAGGAAACTAGTCAACAACCTATCTACCATCATGCATCCATAAGCAAGCAAGATTCAATAGCATAAATGCAAGAAAGAATAGAGAAAAGTAGATAAGAGCTCAAGTACTCTATTGTAAGGGAGTGAATGCCCACTATTTAGTGTAAAAAATGACTTATTGCTACCCACATTAGCTAACATTACTCCGAACGTGTGCGGAAACACTTGTTGAGCCATACTTTTTGTACCACACAAAGCACTTTATGTCAACGATTATGGGAAATCTCCCAGCTTATGACTTGTGTAATGATGAAAGATAGTCAAAACCAGGCTTATGACTTGTTTAATGCGAGTAGTATATACTTAGACTAGGAAATTAGCCTAGACTAGCTTTTGGTCCCCTTGGACATTACTTGGGTAGCCAGACATTGTAAATATATGTCTTATATATAAGACATTTTGAATAATGAGAAAAGAGATAATCCCATTCTCACAATTGATTTTGAGTCTTTCTTGCTTTTGTGATTGATGCTTGCTTGTGTGCTCTCTTCTCTTTGATGCATTCTCACTTGAGGATTGTGTGTGTGAGTGATAGTATGATAATGCTAGCTCTCTTCTTCCTATCTCCTTCTCTTCCCTTCTCCCCCATGCTCTCACTCACCAAGGCATTGAGGTAAAGGTTGAGATTTCTATAACTATCTCTGTCTTTTCTCTCCACCCATTTGCAAGACTTCCTTGTGGGGGCGATGATAAGGAAGGCAAGGTTGAGGACCCTAGATCTCCACAAGAGAGGGTTTCTCTTCTAGGAGTGGATAGAGGTGCAATCTGACAAGATCCTTTCATTCTTCATCTTGAGTCTCTCCCTCGTGCAAGGCTCAAGTGTTTCCAAATCAGTGAACATATTTGGTGCCATTTGTAGAGGAAGCACCCTAGCTTGCTATACTTTGTAAATGGAGTATTGACATAGCCCAATTAGAATGCAAATCCATTGATTGGTATTTCTTAACTCATGTTTTATTGTTTAATTGATTACCTTAGTGCAATGGAGCATGGAGCAACTCTTCAAGCTCAATTTTCATGTGTACAAGTAAGTATTCTCTTCTGTTTTCTTTGATTCAAGCTCTTTCTTCTTGCATTTGCTAAGTTTTTGAGTTTGGATTCATTCTAGGCATTAATCTCAAAACTTTAAAAAACACAATTAGGCTCATTGAGGATATTATTATAGATTAAGGATAGCTAAAACATCCTATCAAATAAAAAAACCAAAAAAGCATCATTAAGTAGAGATTAGAGAAGCTATACCTATATTTTTAAGTCAAAATTGTGAAAACAACTCTCTTTGCATGCACGTTTGCAAGTAAGAACACTCATTTCTACATCTGCTGATAGGGAATGTGGAAAATATTCTCATTGAGGAAAGGTTAGAAAATATTTCTTTTATAAATGGCCATAATGATAAAAACAACTAAAATGTGAACCATTGTGTGGCCTAAAATCCCACCACTATAGTTGGCAAACCTATCAGACGACGAAGAAACACAAGTTCGTATGTCTAAAAGGGGAAATCTAGAGAAACTTCTCATTAAGGGAAGGTGAAGAAATAATTAGGAATGCACGTTCCTACATCTAATAGGGGAAATTAGGAAAATATTCTCATTAAGGAAAAATTCCTCATAAATGGTCAAGGACAAAACTGACAGACTCATTGAAGCTAGATTCATTTATGAGATAGAGCATACAGAATGTCTATCCTTAATAACCCAAGAAGAATGAGGAAATCTAGGTTTATATTAACCTTAAAAAGGTTAATGGTGTAGGCCACAATAAATGATCATTACCTATTTCCATTCACTGAGCATGTGCTAGAATACATAGGGCAAGGAGGTCAACAACTTCCTTGATGGGTTTTTAGGCTATAACCAAGTGGAAATAGACCTAAATGATCAACATAAGACAACATTTTCCATGGAATGGGGCACTTATGCATATAGAGCTATACCCATTTGGCCTATCCAACACCCTGGGCACCTTCCAAAGTCTCATGTGCATAGCATACAAGGAGTACCTTAGGGAGTTCCTTGAGATTCTCTTGGATGACATTTGCATCAAATCCAAATGGAAAGCACATCTTTGGTGCTTGAGGGAGTTACTTGAGAAATGTAGATTGTACTGGATCTCCCTTAACCCTCTTAAATGCAAGTTTTGGGTGAGACATGGGGTAATACTTGGCCACATCATTTCCAAACATGGAATTTCAATGGATGATAGCAATGTGAGACTTATTCTTGAGCCCCCACAACCCACAAACTTTAAGGGTGTGCATGGGATATGTTGGTTACTACAAAAGATTCATATTCTTATACGTTGACATAGCTAACATTAGGAAACATTTGGACTAAAAAAGGCCCCTCTAAGAAATGCCATGTTAGCTTTTTCTAGAAAAATGGGCTGATGGTTAAATTTTTTCAAATCAAACCAAATTTTTTCGGAGATTGTAGATTGGGAAAAAACTCTTCGCCAATGATATATAGTGTGATGCATAATTTTACATATTCAGGAAGTTCCCAAATTGGTGATGATGTGGCATGTAACAAGTCATGTCATCACCAATGTGGGAACTTCTTGAATATGCAAAATTGTGTTACATGCTACATCATCACCAATTTGGGAACTTCTTGAATATGTAAAATTGCCCATCATGCTATATGACATTGGAAAGCAAAGAGTAGATTCCCAATCTACAATCTCCGATAAATTTTGATTTAATTTGTAAACATTTAACCATCAGACCATTTTTAAGAAAATGCTGGCATGGCATTTCTTAGAGGGTCCTTTTTTAGTCTAAATTTTACCTAATGACCCTTGTATAGGCTACTTATCATCTTTGGATAGATATATGAGTGTCAAAGAGCCTATGATACTCTCAAGAAAGCCTTAGAAAGTGCACCAATCCTAAGATCTCCCAACCAGGATATTATCTTCCATGTGTATATTGATGCTTCAGCCTTTGCAATTAGCTACATATTGGTAGAACCAAGAGAGCATAACATGGATTTCCCTATTAGCTTCACTAGCCGCATCGTAAATTGAACATCATTGAGAACAAAGCTACGCCACCATGGAAAGAGAAGGGCTTTCCGTGGTCTACATAGTAAAGAAGTACCACCATTATCTTTGCGCGTATAAATTTGTGTTTTTTGTAGACCATTACGAGCTTCTTTACTTGGTCAATAAACCTTACACTATAGGAAGGATAACCTGATGGCTTTAAATCTTACTAGAATTTGATTTCATTACAATGAGCGTGCAGAAGGGCTCATAACATATGTATGCTGACCACTTGTTAACACATCCCTAATGGAGAACTACCGATCTAAGTGGACGACAAATTGCTTGATGCTCCATTATTCAATCTCCACATTATTCTAGAATGGGCTGAAGAGATAGTTCATTATTTGACTAATGGTCTTCCCTGAGACCCTTAACCAAGACATAGTAACACCTTATTAAAAAGGTAGCCCCATATCAGTTGATTGTGGGGCAACTATATAAGCTCGACTAAGATAGAATAATGAGAATTTAAAGATGATGTATTTAAGAAAGCCTGCTCCGGCGTGGCAGGTGGACATTTCTCAGTATAGCAGACACCACTACAAGAAAAGTCCTCATAGTAGGCCTATGGTGGTGGCCTACATTGTTTGGAGATGTAACGAAATATTTTACTAGGGTTCACAACTACGATAGAATATCCTTGCACCCTATAGTATCCTTGCAGTCATTTGAGAAATGGGGCATTGACTTTGTTGGACCGATTGGTCCATAGTTGTTTAAGGAACTCAAGCACGTTTTATAATTTCTCTGCTACCAAATGGGTTGAGGCCTGTACTACCACAAAGGTTTTGATGCTAGAACAATAAACAAATTTCTTTATGAGAGTATAATTACTAGATAAGCTTAAGGATTGTTATCAAAGAAAGCTTGATAAGAAACATCCTGGACTAATCGATTGTTTGTGCTTGAATGGTATAGGAGAAGTGAGACTACGTGCAATTTATGGAATAATCATTTAAAAAGCTACAGCATAAGGAATGGTTCAATGAGAAGCTCAAAGACAAGGAAATAAAAGTCAAGGATATAATTCTCATATACAGCACCACCAAGAACCAAAAGGAAAGGATACGGTTCTCATGTCCAGCACCTAGAATCAAAAGTGTAAGTTAAAGTACAAGGAAATAGGACCATTCCTAGTGTGTGAACTCACCTCTCAAGGATCCACATACATCAAAACACTTAACGGTATGGAAATGAAAGAATTATTGAATGGTAGAAAATGTAGACACTACTATAGTCCTTTGACTACTTTGAAGGCCATTCACCAAAAGAAACAAGAGAGAACAAAAGAGGCTACGATGAAACGAGAGGTGAAATGCAAAGCTAAGGCTGCACAACCTCCACATCTCTGTTAACATGGCCAAAGTCATTGACCTAGAAGAGGAAGATTGGGAGGTGAAGCTTGCTAACTAGACATGACCATAGAAACTGGTCTCGAAAGAAAACTAGCACTCATGGACATGGGAGTTAACCATAACCTAATTTCTTATGAGACTTGGTGCATGCTACATTAAGACAAGCACATGTGGAAGGAGTGAACTCATTTTTATAAACCACATGTATAGGAGCTTTCATTCCCATGTTGCACATTGGGAATAACACCTTGTTGGAAGGGAAGTTTTATGTCATGCCAACTACATGTACTGTTGGTTTACAGTTAGAGCTAAACAAGCAATACTAATACACAATTTAAGAGTGAGAAAGCTCAACACAAGAGACCAATGAGTGATAAGCTCACAAAGAGCTAAGCACTAAGATTATTATTTCATTAAGACAACAACTATCACATGTATAAGACTCAAGTGTGAGGATAAGATAGAGGAGTGTTTCCTATATAAGTCCATGCATAAAGGAGGCACCTATTCCAACTCATGGTCACCCCATGACCTCTCATAAAAGCTCCTAAGACTCCCCCACATGTACCTCCTACACTCTAGTTATGTAACTTAGACTTAAACCACTTGCAAACTTGTAAATTCAGAACAATGAAGTGTTTTTGACTAGTTTTTGATCACTACATGTGGTGGTGACCTTGCACATGTATATGGCATACAATATGATGATAAGTGGCATGTGTGTAGCTCATATTTAATGATTGAAATCTTGGAGGTGCTGCAAATCAGTAAACAACAAAATAGAGAGTGTTACTCTCTCTTGGACAATTTTAAGAATGGCATGTATGTGATGCAATGTCAAGTGAAGCATATGGTATGCATACCTCGTGACTATGTGAGACACCATGTTTCAGGAGGGATGTATGGTTGGAAAGATGCGCCAGGATCAGTATTGAATCTACAATGTTGGATTCTAAAGTGAACTATGGGCTAACTCAAGGTGAACAAGGGTTAAGTGAACTAAGGGTGAACTAAGATAAAATTATTCGACAAAAAAATGAACTAGAAGTGAACTAGGAGTGAAATAGAGGAATAAAGTTGAGGTGAACTAGGGGGGAGAACTACGAGTGAACTAGGGGATTGGAAGATTAGTTTCTTAGCAAATAATTTTTTTTTTGGCGATCCTAAGTTTTTTCTAGAAAGTATACAATAGTGGTTGGACATTTCACTTCCAAATTTCAAGTCCTGAGTTCAAATCCTCTTTTGAATTTTCTCAAAAATTTTCTAAGTCCGAAACTCATCCCCCCTCCCCCCTAGTTCACTCCTAATTCACCCGTAAGATCGCTTCGCCTGGTTCACCTTCGGACAGCAAATCAATGGTCCAAAATTGCCATGATCGCAATGCCTCTTTCTAACCATAGATCCCTCCTGAAACATGGTGTGTCGCATAGTCATGAGGGTATGCATATATGATGTATGCATGTATCTATATGTGGCTGAGTGTGTTGTGAAAGTGGAGGATTGTTTTGAATGTCTTCCTCAAAATTTGTGAGCGGTACCAAATGTGTTTCATCTTGAGCAAGCAGTGATTTTGAGTCTCGAATTCAGTCGCTCCATAAAAAATGTGGGATGTGTGGATAGAATTGGTGATCAAGCACATGTATATATGAATGTTTGAGTTGATTGGTTAGTATACTCGATGAACATTGTGTATAGCCAGATGAGTGATGGTTCAGGTAAGAATTTTGGGGAAAAGCTTGATAGAGAAACACCTTCTGGATTTGGAAGTATTACAGACAAACTTCCTAAAAGGTGAATTACTTTGGAATTTGGTGATAGATGAGGTGATAGAGCCAAGGGTTCCAACAGTTGATGCAATATCAAAACTTACAACACATAGGAATCGGATAGAAAGAGTATTCAAAGTATTACATTACTTCTCAATTTGTGTGATAGATGGAATGCTATGCCATATTCATGAAATAGAAAATCCGATGGTTGCATGGGATACATTGGTAAAGTTGTATGATACAACTACTCAACAAAAGAAGATGCAGTTAAATAAAAAGATACATAGTGTGACATGAAACAATTGGAACATAAATGAATATGTGCAGGAGATTAAAGGATGTGTAGATGCACTTGCATCTATTGGAAGATGATGATTTGGTTGCCATTACATTAAATGGTCTGGGCAAAGAGACTACAAGGTGTTTGAAACCTCTAAACCTTTGGAGTCTTGGACTATCATTACACTTACTTCTCATTGTTCTTAGTTCTAATCTCTCAAGATTTCTCTAATCTAGGCTAATCTAAGGCTAACCTAGATATTGCTTTCTTTCAAAAACATTTGTCTATTTCATTATCTTGATGAAGCTTTTGGAAATCAATATTACATATCAAAGGAGGAGATGGTACATTTTTCTATCTTTGCAATGTAATAAAATTTCTTTCTCCTCAAATGTTAGTGTATTATGCGAATAGCTTCTCAAAAGTGTTTTTCCCAATGAAAATAATTCAAGTGTGCACTATTTTTCCTTTAGGCTTATCATTACCATTCCCAGTAAGTTATCGTCCTTGTACTTTTAGGACAATTCCTTATATCATGTCCCACCTGTCCCACCTCATCAAGACTAATGAAAAACAGGTAGAGGGAGAGGAGACACACACACAGGAGCAAACCCTAAGGTATTAGTCAAACCCTAACCAAAGAGGGAAGCCATGTTCGATATCACACAATGCATAAAACCATAAGCCATAAGCTACAACACACTACTTGTGTTGTGTCCACACACAGCTAACCTAGCTACTACTATCCACACACTATGACCAGCTGGACGCGGTCATTTATGCCTCACACATATTACTACCTAACATTCCAGTACATAGTGCAACTCACATCAAGCTTGAATCTCAACAGCCCCTCTCAAGCTCATGATGTATTGCCATAGATGAAGATGTAAATGAACTTGGGCTATCAAAGCTCTCAACACTCCCCCTTAAGCTCATCCCATGTACTCCCAACATAGTATGGAAGTACTCAAACTTCTTCCCGCTAAGTGGCTTTGTAAAGATGTCGGCCACCTGCTCTTCAGTCTTCATATACCGCAAATCCACTGTACCATCCAACACTTTCTCTCTGACAAAATGATAGTGGACCTCTATATGTTTGGTCCGCGCATGAAAAACTGGATTCTTGGCCAACTGTATGCTACTCATGTTGTCACAATGAATGACAACCTTGCCATCAATAGGCTTACCCAAATCAGCCAAGAGCCTCTTTAACCATACTCCTTCACATGTAGCTATGGCTGCACCCTTGTATTCAGCCTCTGTAGTACTAGATAAAGCAACAGTAGGTTGCTTCTTACTGCTCCAACTCACCACTGCACTTCTAAATGTAAAGACATAACCACTAGTAGACCTACCCAATAAGTGTCATACGAGCTACCTACCCAATAAGTGTCTGTAAAGACCTACCCAATAAGTGTCATACGAGCTACCTACCCAATAAGTGTCTGTGTAGCCGTGTATATCCAAGCCTTTACCATGCTCATAAAGAAGACCATAATGTGCAGTGGTCTTTACATAGTGCATAATGCATCTCACTGCATCCAAATGAGGTTTTCTGGGGCCTTGTATAAATTGGCTTACTAGCCCCACAGCATAACTGAGATCCGGTCGTGTGATAGTCATGTAAATAAGACTGGCAACCATCTTTCTATACATAGATGGATCATCCAACTCTTCACCAAAATCAGCCCGCCGCAGCTTCACATTCTGCTCCAAAGGTGTACTCATTGGCTTACACCCTGTTATCCCATATTTTTCCAACATATCTAATGCATATTGGCATTGCACTAACCATGTCCCTGCATGGTCTTTGATCACTTCAATCCCAAGAAAATGTCTCAATTCACCCAGTTCTTTCATGTCAAACTGCCCACTCAATGCCTTCTTGGCATGCATAACATCTGTAGCATGATCTCTTGTAACAATCAAGTCATCCACATAGATGAAAAGCAAGACAATCCCATGATCTGTTTTCTTCACATAGAGTGAAGAATCTGCTGAGAAACTTGAAATCCGAGGGAAATAAGATATCGACTTATCTTTTCACTCCAAGCACGAGGGGCTTGCTTCAAACTGTTGAGATTCAAGCTCGATGTCAGTGTGTGAGCCAGCTATGCTATGTGCTGGCATGTTAGGCAGGAACATGTGTGAGACATAAATGACCGCGTGTCCAGCTGGTCATAGTGTGTGGACATTAGCTAGGGTTAGATGTGTGTGGACACAACTCATAGTGTGTTGTGTGTATTATGGATCAGGGCTTTATACATTGTGCGTGAAGGGAGATGACTTCCCTCTATGGTTAGGGTTTGCAATATACATTAGGGTTTGCTCCTGTGTGTGTGTGTCTCCTCTCCCTCTACCGCTTTTTCAACATGGTATCAGAGCCTTGTGCTGTCTATTAGGGTTTATGAGTGAGTGAGAGAAGAGGGAGAAGAAGAAGCTGTGAAGCTTGCCATTGATGCTGTGAAGCTTGAATCACACCGATTTCTATCAGATCTGAGAGCTTGGCCTACCGGGTAAGGTCTTCTAAACATCCTTGAGCGGATTGCAGGTGATTCAGGCAAAAACAAAGCAAATTAGAGCAACCCAAAGCAAAGAGAAATTCTGGTTTTTGAAAGCTTTCCATTAAAGCTTGGAAACACTGATGTATGGTGAAATAGAAGTGATTATGGCAAAAGACACATGTATCTGACAAGGAGGAATGTATTGGCAACTCCTATGCAAGCCTTAAACTCATTTTGGAGGAATTTGGATGTATTTGAATGTGTGAAAAATTCTGGTTTTTGAGCTCTCAAAAAACAGAGAAAAGGAAGCCAAAAATTGATGAAATTGGAGCATGTTTTTGGCAAATATCAAAGCATTGATGGATTGCACACGATGTGAAAGGCTATGTGGAAATAGGAGATGATACTCAGCATGCCATTACACATGTTGGTGGAAGTGTACCATTGGTTATGCACAATGGTCAAACAAAGTCTATGTCTGATGTATTGTACGTGCCTTCTATCACAAAAAGCTTGGCCTCAGTTGGTCAAATGGTGGAACAGGGATTACAGGTTCGTTTCAACGAGCATGGTTGCTTCGTTGAGGATTTCAAACATGGATGTAGAGTCATTGCTAAAGGCAAGAAAGAAGGCAGATTATTTAAGCTGGATGCTGGAATTCCTGAGTTAAAATCAACCATGTTTTCTAAAAGCAGGAATGTGGTACAAGACATTGATATGTGGCATAAGAGGATTGGACATATCAATATACAAAGATTAAAGAACATGCACACAAGAGGCATTGTTAGTGGACTGCCTAGATTCAAGTATGATGGGCATATGCATGTTTGTGAAGCCTGTCAGTTTGGAAAGCAGGCAAGGTTGCGGTTTCCTAGAGAAGGAAATATGAGTAGCAGGCCACTTGAGATAGTACATAGCGATGTATTGGGTCCTGCACAAAACCCATCTACTATCAAAGGCAGTTTATACTATGTGACATTCATAGATGATTTCAGCAGGATGACATGGATATACTTTCTCAGAGAGAAAAGTGAAGTGTTGGAAAAGTTCATGGATTTCAAAGCTTTTGCAGAAAAGCAATATGGCTGTTGGATTAAATGTTTGAGGACAGATGGAGGTGGTGAATACACCTCAAAAGCTTTTGAGCATTTCTTGAGGAAGCATGGTATAAGAAGACAATTGACTTGCAGGTATACACCTCAACAGAATGGTGTGGCTGAGAGAAAGAATAGAGTCATATGTGAAGTGGCAAGGGCAATGCTCAATGAAAAGAGCATGCCAGATTATTATTGGGCAGAAGCTTGTGCTACTGCAGTGTATATACTGAACAAAACACCTACAGCATTCATGGAAGTACGCCAGAGATGCGGCTTACAGGTTTTAGGCCAGACATTGGACACCTCAAAGTTTTTGGATGCATAGCTTATGTACATGTGCCTGATGAAAGAAGAAGGAAGTTGGATCCTAAGGCAAAAAAATGTGTATTTGTTGGATATGCACAAGATCGAAAGGCATACAAATGTTACAATCCACAAACTAGACAAGTGGTCATCTCACGAGATGTGGTGTTTGATGAGCTTGCTAGTTGGTACAAAGCACAAGATGAGGGTGTCCTTGAGTCACTTGAGGCAGATGTGCCTGTGAACTTGGCACAAGCAACTTCTAGTTCTACTTCTATGTCTGGGCTAGCAGCAGAGACTGAGAGTAGTATTGTACGTCCATGGTCAGGACGTTTGAGGCATGAGAGTGTGAGCACTGGAGTAGTGCTGTGGATAAAGGAAAGAAGAAGGTTGAAGGAATTGGAATTACAGGTTATGAGTCGTCTAGTTGAGAGAGTTTGGATGAGGAGCTTGGCATACCTGTTTTACGCACACCTGGTGCTAGGCAGGATAGATATGTGCCACCACATGCTAGAGTGACAGGTGTTCAGAGTGATCCGCATGCATTGCGGAGATCCCAAAGGGTCAGATATCCGGTTGACAGGTTGACATACCGTGATTTTGCTATGCATTATGCATATATGACATCTATGGTGAAGCATGTGGAACCTACATGCTATACAGAAGCTATTGGAAAGCATGTATGGGAGAAAGCAATGGATGTTGAGATGGACGCATTGGTTCATAATGACACATGGGATTTGGTTGCATTACCAAAGGACAAAAATGTTATTGGATGTAAATGGGTTTACAAAGTAAAGTGCAAGTCTGATGGTTCCATTGAGAGATATAAAGCAAGATTGGTAGCTAAGGGTTATGCACAAATCCAAGGTTTGGACTATGATGAAACATTCAGTCTAGTGGCAAAGATGGGAACAGTGAGAGAAGTCATTGCTATGGCTGCAGCTAATGGTTGGGAAATGCATCAAAAATGCATTTCTGAATGGTGATCTACAAGAGGAAGTGTATATGGCACAGCCAGAAGGTTATGTACACCCAAGATATCCCACTCATGTATGCAGATTGAAAAAGGCATTATATGGTTTGAAGCAAGCACCTCGTGCTTGGAGTGATAAGATGAGCAGATATCTTATCTCTCTTGGATTTCAGATTTCTACAGCAGATTCTTCACTCTATGTGAAGAAAACTGAACATGGGATTGTTTTACTCGTCATCTATGTGGATGACTTAATTATCACAGGTGATCATGGTGCAGATGTGATGCATGTCAAGAAAGCATTGAGTATGCAATTTGACATGAAAGACCTTGGTGAGTTGAGATACTTTCTTGGAATTGAAGTGATCAAAGATCATGCAGGTACATGGTTAGTATAGCGCCAATATGCATTGGATATGTTGGCAAAATATGGCATGACAGGGTGTAAGCCTATGAGTACACCTTTGGAGAAAAATGTGAAGTTGCGGGCTGATTTTGGTGAGGAGCTAGATGATCCATCTATGTACAGGAAGATGGTTGGTAGTCTCATTTACATGACTATCACACGCCCGAATTTGAGTTATGCTATGGGGCTAGTAAGCCAGTTTATGCATAGCCCCAGGAAACCTCATTTGGATGCAGTGAGATGCATCATGCGATATGTGAAGACCACTGCACATTATGGTCTACTTTATGAGAGTGGTAAAAGCTTGGATATACATGGCTACACAGATGCTGATTGGGCAGGTAGCTCATATGACAGGAGGTCTACTAGTGGTTATGCTTTTACACTTGGAAGTGCCGTGGTGAGTTGGAGTAGCAAGAAGCAACCTACAGTTGCTTTATCTAGTACAGAGGCTGAATACAGAGGTGCAGCCATTGCTACTTGTGAGGCAGTATGGTTAAAGAATCTCTTGGCAGATTTGGGTGAGCCTATTGATGGCAAAGTTGTCATTCATTGTGACAACATGAGCAGTATACAGTTGGCAAAGAATCCAGTATTTCATGCGAGGACCAAACACATAGAGGTCCATTATCACTTTGTCAGAGAGAAGGTGTTGGATGGTACAGTTGTTCTACAGTATGTGAGGACTGAAGAGCAGGTGGCAGATATCTTTACAAAGCCACTTAGCAGGGAGAAGTTTGAGTACTTCCGTACTATGTTGGGAGTACATGGGATGAGCTTGAGGGGGAGTGTTGAGAGTCTTGATATCCCAAGCTCATCTACATCTTCATCTATGGCAGTACATCATGAGCTTGAGAGGGGCTGTTGAGATTCAAGCTCGATGTCAGTGTGAGCCAGCTATGCTATGTGCTGGCATGTTAGGTAGGAACATGTGTGAGACATAAATGACCGTGTGTCCAGCTGGTCATAGTGTGTGGACATTAGCTAGGGTTAGATGTGTGTGGACACAACTCATAGTGTGTTGTGTGTATTATGGATTAGGGCTTTATGCATTATGCGTGAAGGGAGATGGCTTCCCTCTATGGTTAGGGTTTGCAATATACATTAGGGTTTGCTTCTGTGTGTGTGTCTCCTCTCCCTCTACCGCTTTTTCAACACAAACCATATAGTGTTTTCTTTAACCTGCATACGTGAGTGAGGTACCTTGGGTGTACATATCCTTCTGGCTATGCCATATAAACTTCCTCTTGTAAATCACCATTTAGAAATGTATTTTTCACATCCATTTGATGCATTTCCCAACCATTTGTTGTTGCAGCCATAGCAATGACTTCTCTCACTGTTCCCATCTTTGCAACTGGACTAAATGTTTCATCATAGTCTAAGCCTTGGGTTTGTGCTGCATAACCCTTAGCTACTAGCCGCGCGATATGGCACTCAATGGAACCATCTGATTTGCATTTCACCTTATAAACCCATTTGCAACCAATGACATTTTTGCCTTGTGGTAAGGCAACCGAATCTCAAGTTTCATTTATGGATCAATGTGTCCATCTCAACATCCATTGCCTTCTCCCATACATGCTTCCCAATAGCTTCTATGTAGCATGTAGGTTCCACATGCTTCACCAAAAAGGTCATATATGCATAATGCATAGCAAAGTCACGATATGTCAACCTGTCAACTAGACACCTGACCCTTTGGGATCTCCGCAATGCCTGCGGATCACTCTGAACACCTATCACTCTAGCATGTGGAGGCACATATCTATCCTGCCTTGCACCTAGTGTGCGTAAAACTGGTATGCCAAGTTCCTCATCCAAACTTTCTAAACTTGATGACTCATAACCTGTAATGCCAATTCCTTCAACTTTATTTTTCCCTTTATCCATAGCACTACTCCCAATGCTCACACTCTCATGTCTCAAGCATCCTGAGACCATGGACATATAGTACTACTCTCAGACTCTACTGGCCCAGACATAGAAATAGAACTTGTTTGTGGCAAGTTCACATGCACATCCGCATCAATGGAATTAATGACACCCTCATCCTTTGCCTTGTACCAACTAGCAAGTTCATCAAACACCACATCTCGTGAGATAACCACTTGCCTAGTATGTGGATTGTAACATTTATATGCCTTGCGATTCTGTGCATACCCAACAAAAATGCACTTTTCTGCCTTAGGATCTAGCTTCTTCCTTCTCTCATCTGGCACATGCACATAAGCTATGCTACCAAACACTTTGAGGTGTCTAATGTCTGGCCTAAAACCTGTAAGATACATCTCTGGTGGCGTACTTCCATGTATGATAGCTGTGGGTGTCTTATTAAGTACATACACCACTGTGGCACACGCTTCTGCCCAATAATAGTCTGGCATGCTCTTTTCATTGAGCATTTCCCTAGCCACATCACCAATGACTCTATTTTTCCTCTCAGCAACACCACCTGCAAGTTAGCTGCCTTCTTATGCTATTCTTTCTCAAGAAATCCTCAAAAGCATGTGAGGTGTATTCACCACCTCCATCTGTCCTCAAACATTTTATCCAAGAGCCATACTTCTTCTCTGCAAAAGCTTTGAAGTCCATAAACTTTCTCAACACTTCACTCTTCTCTTTGAGAAAGTAAATCTAAGTCATTCTGCTAAAATCATCAATGAATGCCACATAATACAAGATGCTTTTAATGGATGGGTTTTGTGCGGGACCCCATACATCACTATGAACTATCTCAAGTGGCCTGCTACTCATGTTGCCTTTGTGAGATCCCTGTTTCCACCGAGCAATAGATTCGGGGTACTAACAGCGGAAGTAGCACTTCTCGCTCGGGACAGGGGTCCCACATTTGGGGCCTCGTCCCCACGGATATCCGAACAAGAGACTAATCCGTCGATTTTTCCAAAAATCGGACTCGGAAAAACTTCTCTTACCCGAAAAGCACGGGCGATTCCACCAGGATAACTTTTTTCTCTAACGTAGTCAAGACCATTACTGATCAAGCTGATCCGATTGTACCTATAAAGATACTCGGTCAGATCAAGGAAGAAACTTGCACTTGGATCATTGGGATCAACGCTTTTTTCCCCATCAAAGAGGCACAGCCGTTGATTCCTATCCATATAACAATTACTATCCGGGATTTACTTTATCTATCGTAATAACAGAAATTGAGTCTCGATTTACGGATCCATCAGTCCAGCCTAACCCCATCCAGTCCCATGGGTTAGCCAACCGCCCAACCACTGTAGTGATGGGATCCAATTAGGAATTTGGTTAGGTTTTGTCCCGGGTACCAAGGAAAAGAGTTCCCAGGTCCCCTAGCCGGATATTCATGCAAAAATAAAACTAGTCACACCACTTACACACCCAATATGAAATTGCCTTTTTCACAGATTCAATCAGTTTTAAAACAATCCTTTAATGAAACCATAGTATCACTGATCACAATCTTCCAAATTATCCGGTTGATTCTTAATTTCCCATCATTCCTTCATCAGAGTATCTATGACATCATTGGCAACTAGAACGCTCACCACCTGTCCACTCAAGGGCCTTTTCAATAGTTCCTAGCCCATAATACTCGGCAATATAATCACTTATAAAAATCCAGATGGACTCTCGTTGAAGATCAGCAAGATCAACCATAAAGAGCCATGGACTCATCCATTGAAGACCAGCAAGGTCAATCAACCAGATCCATGCCCGGTTTCACAAAACAACTCTTACTCCTTGTTCCAATATCTTCCTCGATGCACGCGTGGGTATCCTAGGCGACCTAGAGCCCGAGCACTGTATGGTCAGCACCCTCTAGGATCCTTCGCAGGTGACCTAGCGCTTCACTCATAGGCCGCTTCCTTGGTCCCTCATCCACTGTACCGGAAGCTCACCATTTTAATCGAACCGAGGCTGGTCAAGACCTCGGCCGACCTTGCTATGCGAGACGTCCACCATTGACTCTCCGTCAGCAGTTGCAACTTTATCAGTTAGGTCTCCACGACCTTAATCACAAGACGGTCAAAATGCTTCCCCAGCATTCTTGACATAAAACAGCCATTTACAAACAGTATTTACAAACAGTTTACAAATACAGTTTCTATATAAACTCTCATTTTTCCACATTATCCCTCATCAATCCACATTACTTATTCCACATTCCATTTATATGTATACTCATCCCATCACATCATTTTCCATCTCATCACTTCAGATTCCTTCACATCACATATCATATATTCACATCCATACATATATCCACATCCACATCCACATTCACATTCACATCCATACATCGACATCTACATCCACATCCATACATATATCCATCCACATCCACATTCACATCCATACATCCACATCTACATCCACATCCACATTCACATTCACATCCATACATCCACATCTACATCCACATCCACATCCATACATATATCCACATCCACATCCACATCCACATTCACATCCATACATCCACATCTACATCCATGCATCTATTTTCACATCCACATCTACATGCACATTCACATCCATACATCCACATCTATATGCGTACATTCACATCTACATGCACATTCACATCCATACATCCACATCTATATGCGTACATTCACATCTACATGCATACATCCACATCCACATTCATACATCTACATCTACATGCATACATCCACATCTCCATGTATACATCCACATCCACATTCACATTCACATCCATACATCTACATCTACATGCATACATCCACCTCCACATTCACATCCACATCTATATATCTACATCTACATGCATACATCCACCTCCACATTCACATCCACATCTATACATCTACATCTACATGCATACATCCACATCTCCATGCATACATCCACATCCACATTCACATCCATACATCCACATTCACATTCACATCTACATGCATACATCCACCTCCACATTCACATCCATAATCTCACCCTATCACAACCCATATACATCTTATCCCATCACATACATTTCTTACCTCATCCCATACACATCCT
The DNA here is from genome assembly GCF_041138505.1 of Cibotium barometz. NCBI lineage: Eukaryota > Viridiplantae > Streptophyta > Polypodiopsida > Cyatheales > Cibotiaceae > Cibotium > Cibotium barometz. Next base: position 48,546,426 of record NC_141051.1, on the reverse strand, counting down.
ATCACTTCTTAACTCATCTTATCACATCCTAGCTCATCTCATATGCATCTTATCACATCTTATCACTTCCCATTTCTTTTATGCATACCTCTATGCATGAAATTCAAATATGCTAAAAGTAACTCTTTTATAATAAAATATTCATCTCTTATGCATACCTCTATGCATGAAATTCAATTATGCTAAAAGTAACTCTTTTATAATAAAATATTCATCTTTTATGCATACCTCTATGCATGAATTTCAAATATGATAAAAGTAACACTTTTATATTAAAATAATAATCTTTTATGCATACCTCTATGCATGAAATCTAATTATGATAAAAGTATAACTTTTATGTTAAAATCATAATCTTTTATTCATACCTCTATGCATGAAAATCAATTATGCATAATATAAAAATCAATTTCTCTAGGCTTACAATGAATATCTTTCAATTAATCTAGGATGATAATTCCTAGAATATGGTAGGAAGTCCTCTTTTCATGATTTGAATGAAAATATTTTATGCGTAATTTTTATATAAAAATTTTACCATAGCTCCACTGCTATGACTGATAAATCTCAATTTTTCTAAGGGATAAAGCTTATCATTAAGGAAATGATTAGAATGATCCCTAATTGGATCATTAATCCATAATGGATTGAATCATCAATATTCATGAAATACACAAACTAAAAGCATAGAAAAAAGCCATTAATTTGACCTCAAGTATAGATTAATCTTGGATTAAGGAAAAACTTTATAAAAAGCTTTATTTGGATTGAGAATGGGTCATGAGTATGACCATTTCTTGAGTGAGAGAGAGAAATTACATAAAAACCATTTGAATTAAACATAAATAAAAATTTATGTAACTCTTAACTATCATTAATCAATTAACTTCAATAGCATTCATCAAATTATGTAACTCTTCACTACCATTCATCAATTAACTTCAATAGCATTCAAAAACCATTCCAATTAAGCTTCTCAAGCTTGAGAGGAGTTGAGAAGAGAGAAACATTGAGAAATTATAGAAAAGATCAAAATTCACCACTTACCTTACAAATTGCTTGATTCTTTGTTCACGGTAGAGGCCCCCAACCAATCAATTGGTTTAGTATGTTGAAGGAGCCACCAATGGGGATTGAAGAAAGAGAGAAGCTCCAATTTCTTACAAATTGGAGAGAATTTTAAAGAATAGTAAATATTAGCATTATTTCAGCATAGTTCTAGAATAGTAAAATTCTCCTCTTTTTTTTCAAAGGATTCATGTTCTATTTATAGGAGAGGGAGGCTCTAACCAAAGCTAACTGATTTCTAGAATTTTCCAATTTTAGTTTGGTTGAATTTGGACTAGATTTGGACCTAGTTTGGTTCCTTTTTTATTCGGTTTGGTTCCCTTTTTTATTTGGTTTGGTTCAAGAGAGAGGAGAGATAAAAATATCACATTATTTTTTAGTTTAAAACTCATTCAAGCATGTGAAATATGCACCTCCTTTAATGGACTCCCCTTCCTTACATATGTGTCAAAATGGAATGATTATACCCAAAATATCTCATATTTTGAATATTGCTCATAGTTTTTTACTAATAAACCTTGTACATTTTCAACTCTTCATCTTATGTGAGCATTTACTCATTTTTGGATACTCAATTTATCTCATTTTTTTGATATTACTCATAGTTTTTTACTAATAAACCTTGTATATATTCAACTCTTCATCTTATGTGAGCATTTACTCATTTTTGGATACTCAATTTATCTCATTTTTTTGATATTACTCATAGTTTTTTACTAATAAACCTTGTACATATTCAACTCTTCATCTTATGTGAGCATTTACTCATTTTTGGTTATCTTCTTTTACAAATAGGATTTATCTCCTCCGTACACATGGATTGATGCTATTGGCCCATAGGAACCTTAATTGGACCATAATCAAAAAATTTCTGAAAATCTAGACCCTTAAGGTCCTTCATATCCATATTCAATTAATTCTAATTGCACATTGGAAAGTTCCTTTTGAATTTCTGTTTCAGGGGAACTTATTTTAATAAGATGAGTTATTTTTCTATCCAAAAATATTCATAATCTGAATATTCTCTCTCTAGAATATTTTCTCTCTCTATGCCAAAACAGGCAGAGACAAGATCTCTTATATTTCAAAAAAGGGAATTGATTACAGGAGAATATGCTGGACATTTCGAGAGGCTGGGGAGGAATCTTACATTCACTCCCACTTGAAAAACGCGAGATGTCCTCATCTCGCAAACTTGGGATAATTTTGCAAGATGCACGAATATGAGACTTAGAGAAAAATTAATTAAGATTAACCACAAAAAAAGTCTCAAAGAGAGTAAGATTCGAGATAAGAACAAGATTTAAACTTTATTCATTCTTGAAACATATACAGTAAAGATAGAAGAACTCTTTACACTTCCATAAGCTCGTCCATCATATGATCACAAAAGCAGCACTCACAAGCTGCGCACGTATAAGGTAACTCATCTATGGGAATAATTCTGTTGGTTATTACCGCACCTATCTCAGTGGTATGAGGTGATCTAACAAAAGGACCTCTGAGAGGCAAGCCAAAAACGGGGTAAAGGCATATCTTCTGATGAGGAAGAAAACACGCCAGTAAGAAGACTCGCTCAGAAAACCCAAGATGCCTTGATCTCATGACGCAGTAGTATCGGGGACCCAAACCCAAAGCTTCAATAACCATGGCCAAGCGGACATTGTTACGAAAGTGCTGTTGATCCCAGGGTGTTACCCTAGTTATGTCTTGATAGGTCCGCCATTTGGTCTGAGCTACAGAAGTTTCCAAGTGAGGAAAAAGTGAGCGCTCATACTGTTCTATAAAATCTTTCTTCACAGACTCGCTTGCGTCTTGAAGGTGAGAAATAATCATGGATAAAACTAATTCCTGTTGCCAAGCCATGAAGGAGATTAAGAAGAAGGGAGATCGATGGAAGTAAGATTACTGTGAGCGACAGGTAAAAGTTACGACTTATATAAAGGAAGGAGCTAGCATAACTTAGAAGCCAACGGTATCTTGTCACTGAAGTTTTACCGTCTTTCCATGATTTGGGTTTGGCACATATTTCTATGAAATACATTAAGAACTTTGAGATGAGGAGGTAAAAGAAGCTTGTAGGCTAAGTCACCTACTTTCATTGAATTCAGATAGAAGGCTCACAATATCTGGGGGATAACTTCTTATACTCCCCAAGAGATAAAGAACTTCTTTTGGGCCGTACTCGAATGAAAACCAAAACCTTGGTATCCAAAACACCGATTTTCACTTCTGAACTCATTGTTCTGAATCCTTAAAATAGGCGTGACTCCTGAGAAGTATTCTAGGAAAAGGGTCTTCCTTTTTAAACAGAATCTAGAGAGGGAAATTTATAAGATCAAAAAGGGATTCTTACTCCTGTATACCTCGAAGGCTGGAGGAGAATCTTACATTCTACCCCACTTAAAAATGCGAGATGTCCTCATCTCGCAAGGTAGAGGACAACTCTTTTTCTTAAGATCCAATTTATTCTAGGGTTCCTTATATTCTGGTCAACTCAACAGAATACTGGGATAAATATCCTATATATAGAACTCATCATTAAATATAATTCATTCGGATCATAACATTCATATTTTTAACGCGATAATGGTCCATTAGACCGCAAATTTCTTTCTGAACATTCCTCCACGAAAATTTCAGTCAAGTAAGTTCTCAATTTGTCATCCCTTAACTTGGTCTACCGGTCAAGTGTTAACAGTAGCAATCTGACAGCACAATCCACTAATCTCATAGTGATTTGCTGAATTCATTATCATCTCATCACAGGAACTCATCCCATTCACCCTCATTGTGGTTTCGTTCAGGTTATTATATTTCAACTAAATTTTAAAAATCATCATTTTTCAATCAGCATCCAAATCAATTCATCAATTCTCAAATAGAATTAAAAATCATATCAACTACATTCGAAATCATTATCTGGATAGCATTAACGCTTATAATTTCAAGTCTTAGATTTACTCGTATATACTGCCGGTAAAGAGCTGCAGTTATACCCTCGGTATATACGGGTAGTCATGGTACTTGGAACTATAAGGTAAATACTATTATGTTTAGGCCTCAAGCAAGTCCGGGATTCCATACAATTGCGGTACTTCCAATTGAAGACCCAATTGCTAATTTACGAATTTTCAGTTTGAATATCAAATTGTATGAATTATATCACACAATTACAACCTTTTTGTGCTTCTTGATAAATTTTTGACATCTTTGACTTCTCAGTTGATCTTTATTAGTCAATTTGCTCTGATACCAACTGTGAGATCCCTGTTCCCACCGAGCAACAGATTCGGGGTACTAACAGCGGAAGTAGCACTTCTCGCGCGGGACACGGGTCCCACATTCGGGGCCTCGTCCACGGATATCTGGACAAGAGACTAATCCGTCGATTTTTCCAAAAACCGGACTCGGAAAAACTTCTCTTACCCGGAAAGCACGGGCGATTCCACCAGGATAACTTTTTTCTCTAACGTAGTCAAGACCATTACTGATCAAGCTGATCCGATTGTACCTATAAAGATACTCGGTCAGATCAAGGAAGAAACTTGCACTTGGATCATTGGGATCAACGCTTTTTTCCCCATCAAAGAGGCACAGCCGTTGATTCCTATCCATATAACAATTACTATCCGGGATTTACTTTATCTATCGTAATAATAGAAATTGAGTCTCGATTTACGGATCCATCAGTCCAGCCTAACCCCATCCAGTCCCATGGGTTAGCCAACCGCCCAACCACTGTAGTGATGGGATCCAATTAGGAATTTGGTTAGGTTTTGTCCCGGGTACCAAGGAAAAGAGTTCCCAGGCCCCCTAGCCGGATATTCATGCAAAAATAAAACTAGTCACACCACTTACACACCCAATATGAAATTGCCTTTTTCACAGATTCAATCAGTTTTAAAACAATCCTTTAATGAAACCATAGTATCACTGATCACAATCTTCCAAATTATCCGGTTGATTCTTAATTTCCCATCATTCCTTCATCAGAGTATCTATGACATCATTGGCAACTAGAACGCTCACCACCTGTCCACTCAAGGGCCTTTTCAATAGTTCCTAGCCCATAATACTCGGCAATATAATCACTTATAAAAATCCAGATGGACTCTCGTTGAAGATCAGCAAGATCAACCATAAAGAGCCATGGACTCATCCATTGAAGACCAGCAAGGTCAATCAACCAGATCCATGCCCGGTTTCACAAAACAACTCTTACTCCTTGTTCCAATATCTTCCTCGACGCACGCGTGGGTATCCTAGGCGACCTAGAGCCCGAGCACCGTATGGTCAGCACCCTCTAGGATCCTTCGCAGGTGACCTAGCGCTTCACTCTCAGAGGCCGCTTCCTTGGTCCCTCATCCACCGTACCGAAAGCTCACCATTTTAATCGAACCGAGGCTGGTCAAGACCTCGGTCGACCTTGCTACGCGAGACGTCCACCATTGACTCTCTGTCAGCAGTTGCAACTTTATCAGTTAGGTCTCCACGACCTTAATCACAAGACGGTCAAAATGCTTCCCCAGCATTCTTGACATAAAACAACCATTTACAAACAGTATTTACAAACAGTTTACAAATACAGTTTCTATATAAACTCTCATTTTTCCACATTATCCCTCATCAATCCACATTACTTATTCCACATTCCATTTATATGTGTACTCATCCCATCACATCATTTTCCATCTCATCACTTTAGATTCCTTCACATCACATATCATATATTCACATCCATACATATATCCACATCCACATCCACATTCACATCCATACATCCACATCCACATCCACATCTACATGCATACATCCATCTCCACATTCACATCCATAATCTCACCCTATCACAACCCATATACATCTTATCCCATCACATACATTTCTTACCTCATCCCATACACATCCTATCACTTCTTAACTTATCTTATCACATCCTAGCTCATCTCATATGCATCGTATCACATCTTATCACTTCCCATTTCTTTTATGCATACCTCTATGCATGAAATTCAAATATGCTAAAAGTAACTCTTTTATAATAAAATATTCATCTCTTATGCATACCTCTATGCATGAAATTCAATTATGCTAAAAGTAACTCTTTTATAATAAAATATTCATCTTTTATACATACCTCTATGCATGAATTTCAAATATGATAAAAGTAACACTTTTATATTAAAATAATAATCTTTTATGCATACCTCTATGCATGAAATCTAATTATGATAAAAGTAACACTTTTATGTTAAAATAATAATCTTTTATGCATACCTCTATGCATGAAAATCAATTATGCATAATATAAAAATCAATTTCTCTAGGCTTACAATGAATATCTTTCAATTAATCTAGGATGATAATTCCTAGAATATGGTAGGAAGTCCTCTTTTCATGATTTGAATGAAATTATTTTATGCGTAATTTTTATAAAAATTTTGCCATAGCTCCGCTGCTATGACTGATAAATCTCAATTTTTCTAAGGGATAAAGCTTATCATTAAGAAAATGATTAGAATGATCCCTAATTGGATCATTAATCCATAATGGATTGAATCATCAATATTCATGAAATACATAAACTAAAAGCATAGAAAAAAGCCATTAATTTGACCTCAAGTATAGATTAATCTTGGATTAAGGAAAAACTTTATGAAAAGCTTCATTTGGATTGAGAATGGGTCATGAGTATAAACATTTCTTGAGTGAGAGAGAAATTACATAAAAACCAATTGAATTAAACATAAATGGAAATTTATGTAACTCTTAACTATCATTAATCAATTAACTTCAATAGCATTCATCAAATTATGTAACTCTTCACTACCATTCATCAATTAACTTCAATAGCATTCAAAAACCATTCCAATTAAGCTTCTCAAGCTTGAGAGGGGTTGAGAAGAGAGAAACATTGAGAAATTATAGAAAAGATCAAAATTCACCACTTACCTTACAAATTTCTTGATTCTTTGTTCACGGTAGAGGTCCCCAACCAATCAATTGGTTTAGTATGTTGAAGGAGCCACCAATGGGGATTGAAGAAAGAGGGAAGCTCCAATTTCTTACAAATTGGAGAGAATTTTAAAGAATAGTAAATATTAGCATTATTTCAACATAGTTCTAGAATAGTAAAATTCTCCTCTTTTTTTCAAAGGATTCATGTTCTATTTATAGGAGAGGGAGGCTCTAACCAAAGCTAACTGATTTCTAGAATTTTCCAATTTCAGTTTGGTTGAATTTGGACTAGATTTGGACCTAGTTTGGTTCCTTTTTTATTCGGTTTGGTTCCCTTTTGATTTGGTTTGGTTCAAGAGAGAGGAGAGATAAAAATATCACATTATTTTTTAGTTTAAAACTCATTCAAGCATGTGAAATATGCACCTTCTTTAATGGAGTCCCCTTCCTTACATATGTATCAAAATGGAATGATTATACCCAAAATATCTCATATTTTGAATATTGCTCATAGTTTTTTACTAATAAACCTTGTACATTTTCAATTCTTCATCTTATGTGAGAATTTACTCATTTTTGGATACTCAATTTATCTCATTTTTTTGATATTACTCATAGTTTTTTACTAATAAACCTTGTACATATTCAACTCTTCATCTTATGTGAGCATTTACTCATTTTTGGATACTCAATTTATCTCATTTTTTTGATATTACTCATAGTTTTTTACTAATAAACCTTGTACATATTCAACTCTTCATCTTATGTGAGCATTTACTCATTTTTGGGTATCTTCTTTTACAAATAGGATTTATCTCCTCCGTACACATGGATTGATGCTATTGGCCCATAGGAACCTTAATTGGACCATAATCCAAAAATTTCTGAAAATCTAGACCCTTAGGCTAAGGTCCTTCATATCCATATTCAATTAATTCTAATTGCACATTGGAAAGTTCCTTTTAAATTTTTGTTTCAGGGGAACTTATTTTAATAAGATGAGTTATTTTTCTATCCAAAAATATTCATAATCTGAATATTCTCTCTCTATGCCAAAACAGGCAGAGACAAGATCTCTTATATTTCAGAAAAGGGAATGGATTACAGGGGAATATGCTGGACATTTTGAGAGGCTAGGGAGGAATCTTACAGCCTTCTTAAGGAAATGGCAACCTTGTTTGCTTTCCAAACTCGCAAGCATCACATACATGCATATTTCCATCATACTTGAATCTAGGCAGCCCACCAACAATGCCTCTTGTCTACATGTTCTTTAACCTTTGTATGTTCACATGTCCAATCCTTTTATGCCACATTTCACTGTCTTGTACCACATTTCTGCTTTTAGAGAACATGGCCGATTTCAACTTAGGAATCCCAGCATCCGACTTAATAACTTGCCTTCTTTCTTGCCTTTGGCAATGACTCTACATCCATTTTTGAGATCCTCAACAAAGCAGCCATGCTCATTGAAACAAACTTGTAAACCTTTATCAACCATTTGTCAAACTCTTTGTAATAGAAGGCACATATAAGACATTTGCCACCATAGACTTTGTTTCACCATTGTGTATCACCAATGGTACAGTTCCAACATGAGTGATAGCATGCTGGGAATCATCACCTGTCTCCACATAGCCTTTCACATCCATTGGCTTCATATGTTCAAACCATTCGCCATGACAAGTCATATGGTTTGATGCTCCAGAGTCCATATACCAAGTGTCATCACTGTCACCATTTATCATCATAGATCCCACGACATGTTTCATGGCAAACAAGTGATTTACATTGCCATCATGATTGCTTGATGCAAAATTTCTACCATGGCACAATAAGATAAACCAAAATCATGATGTAATCATGACACACAAGGGAGAAAATATGGAATATCAATGACACAGAGATGATTTTGAATAGTGTACACCTTGGCGATTCTCCTTCTAACAACATAATTGTGTGTTGACTACACAACCACCTTCAAAGAACATAAGAGTCTCTCAAGGGTGAGAGAGAGATAGCCCATACCTCACAGCACACAATAGCTGCAACCCCTTTGAGTTGGCCAGGCACACCCAGTTTCAATGGCAAAAAATGAGCAGCAATAGCCCATACCTGACAACACACATAAGAGGATTCTGGCCCATACCTGACAACACACATAAGAGGATTCTGGCAGCCCTCTTTTTTAAGGTCTTCAAGATGTATGAGAATCTCTCAAAGATGAGAGAGAGAGAGATTTAAACAACACTCTGAATTGACCCAACACACACGGCGCCTCACAACTCACACAATGTTGAAATGTCAAGCTCGTATACAGCTGGAGGATAGCACATGGGTGCTGACAGAGTGACAGTATGGTAGATAGATATCGTGTGGTGTGTTTATGACCGCGTCCAGCTGGTCATGTGTGTGTGGACATTACATTAGGTTTATCTTGTAGTGTGGACATAACACTATGTTGTGTTCCCTTTTGTGTGTGTGAGAGAGATGGTGACTATGGCTTCTCTCCTTCTTTATGATTGATGGTTATGGATTAGGGTTTGCTTCTCTTGTGTGTGTTACATCCTGCTCCTGTTTTTTATCATGGTATCAGAGCCAAGAGCTCATTAGCTGAGTTGTGAGAGTGAGTGAGAGAAGAGGGAAGAAGAAGAAAAAGCTGTGAAGGAAGCCATTGAAGCTGTGGAGCAAAGGAAAAGCTGTGGAGCACACACCGGCATCAGATCTGAGAGCTAAGGACCATTGGTGAGTGTAGCAAGACCCCCTTTGCGGATTGCAGGTGCCAAAGAGCAGATTCAGTGAAGATTGAAGTGCATAAAGCAAGTGAAAAATTCTGTTTTTTTCTCTAAGCTTTCATGGAAAGCTTGAAGTGAATGTATACTCTTGGCAAATGTATACACAAAGGCACATGTATTTGGGCTTGCAAATGTATTAACAAAGTGGGCACAAGCAACATACAGAATCTTGAAGCAGATTGATGCATACAGATTTGAACAAAATCAAGTGAAAGTGGATTTATGTAAAAGTTTCTGTTTTTTCACACAAACAGTGGACATACCCCCCGTGGAGGATCAATTGCAGGAGCTACAGAGAAAATTGAGCTAAACCCTTCATACCCAAGGTAGATTAGGTCATTGCTAACAAGCCTATCAAGTCAATTTTGATTTCCCCTCTCTCTACAGCCCACAAGGGCAGGCGGCGCATTCCTCTGCAGAAGGATGGACAGTTTCATTTGATTTCATGCAATTCACTCATTTGGACACCAAATTGAATGATTTAAAGCTTGGAGAGTTTAGCAAATACATTTCTAAGGACTTGTGATGCTTGGTTGCAGCTCATTTCATGTATTTGGAGCTCATTGAAGTGATTTATCAGAGGTGTGCAGGTTTGCAGAAAGTCTGTCCAAAAACAGAGCAGTTTTAATCAAGGCATTAATCCTTGTCTATATCAAATTGGCCAAATTCCTCTGGTACAAGTAGAGTCCTATGAGTTGCTAAACTTTTGAATCAAAAATTTTTGGATTTGGAGAAGATTTGAAGGAGATAATGCAATTTTAGTGAGAGGTGGTACCTGACAGGTGCAGAAAAATTCAAACCAGAGGTTACAAAAATTGGTGGTTCTCATTCCCCTTTAAGAATTGGATCAAACCCTTCTAGGATATGCTGGAGAAATGTGTTGGGAAGCCAATTCAAGTTGAATCATTGAATTTGGACAAGATTTGAAGGATTTAGAGCATAATCTTGACTGGTTACTGGCGAGAATTTACTGGCGAGAAAAAAACCAGAAAATTTTTTGTGAAGGAGTTTCATTTGATTTCGACTTTGATCGAGTGTACATTGTTGGTGAATCATTGTGGGATGTTAATGCACACAATTTGCAAGCATTGGATGTGATTTGGAGAGATTTGGAGCATTACAGGTACTTCATACATTGTGATCGACGGGGTACATCTACTACAATTTTTTTGCAACAATGGGAGATGGTCCGATACAGATTGTTGGAGAGAAGCTTGATCACACTAACTTTCAAGTGTGGAAGTTTCGAATGAAGAGTTTTTTGAAAGGCAAAGGGTTATGGAGTCTCGTCTCGGAGGAAGATCCGGAGCCATACCTACCTCCTCAACCAAATAATGCTCAGTTACTGGCTCACAAGCAATGGGTAGAGCGGTCTTCGAAGGTGTTGCATTATTTTTCAATATGTGTCACAGATGCCCTGCTTATTCACATCCAAGATGCAGATACACCGAAAGAAGCATGGGGTATATTGTGCCGAATGTATGAGACAGACACTGGTGCAAGGAAGATACAACTAAAGCAACAGATTCACAGTGTCACACGAAGGAATAGGAGTATACATGAGTATGTTCAGGAAATCAAGGGTTATGCTGATTCCTTGTCATCAATCCATGCCCCGATGGATGATGATGATTTGGTTGCTCTCACATTGCATGGTTTGGGCAAAGAGTACAAATCTTTTGACACTTCCATCTCAGTAAGGTTGGGAGGAATGCCAGACTTTAATGAGCTTGTGTCATTGCTCATTGTGGAAGAATTGAAGCTTGGCCTTGGTGGTATGAGTGTTACAGGTGGTGCATCCTCGTCAAGCAATGATGAACATGCAAGAAATCAGGCTTTTTACTCATCTAGAGGCTTTCGAGGCAGGGGGAGATTTACCCCTCGAGGCCGTGGAGGACGTGGTTGGAATGACAGGTCTACTCAACCACAATCAAATCAGAATTTTCAGAATTCACAGTCATCATTTGGATCACGTGGAGGTCGTGGATTTCAATCCCATAGGGGGAGATTTGGAACAGGTGCTCGTGGTAGAGGACGATGGCAAGGTCCTCAACAAAATTTGAATGGGATTGAATGTCACTATTGTGGCAAACTTGGACATATGGCAAAAGATTGTTACAAAAAGCAGAATGATATGAGGAATGGAAGACCACAACATGGAAATTATGCATCTACCAGTAACAATGATGGGAGTTCGAATCATCTTTTTGCAATGAAGCATGTTATGGGGACAATGGATTCTCAGAATGCTGGAGATGAGTCATGGTATATGGATTCAGGTGCCTCAAACCACATGACATGTCATGGTGAGTGGTTTGAGAAGATGCAACCATTGGATACAAATGGTTATGTGGTCACAGGAGATGATACTCAGCATCTTATAACACATGTTGGCAGTGTGCCTTTGAGGATGCATGATGGAAATGTGAAAAATATGTCAGAAGTGTTATATGTACCATCCATTACAAAGAGTTTGGCATCAGTAGGCAAAATGGTTGAGCAGGGACTACAAGTCAGATTCAATGAGAAAGGCTGTTTTGTGGAAGATTTTAAGCATGGCTGTAGATTGATTGCCAAGGGCAAGAAGGAAGGAAGGTTGTTCAAATTGGATGCAGGCATACCAGAATTGAGCTCAGCCATGTTTTCAAAGAGCAATGGGATTGTGCAGGACATTGACATGTGGCACAAAAGGATTGGACATGTCAATATACAGAGATTAAAGAACATGCAAACAAGGGGCATTGTCAGTGGATTGCCTCGATTCAAATATGATGGACATATGCATGTTTGTGAAGCCTGTCAGTTTGGAAAGCAGGCAAGGTTGAGGTTTCCTAGAGAAGGAAACATGAGTAATAGACCACTTGAAATAGTGCACAGTGATGTATGGGGCCCTGCGCAAAATCCATCTATCAAAGGAAGTCTATACTATGTGACATTTATAGATGACTTCAGCAGGATGACATGGATATATTTTTTGAGAGAGAAGAGTGAAGTGCTGGAAAAATTCATGGATTTCAAAGCTCTTGTAGAAAAACAATATGGCTGTTGGATTAAGTGTCTGAGAACAGATGGAGGTGGTGAATACACCTCAAAAGCTTTTGAGCATTTCTTGCGGAAGCATGGGATAAGAAGACAGTTGACATGCAGGTATACACCTCAGCAGAATGGTGTGGCTGAGAGAAAGAATCGTGTCATATGTGAAGTGGCAAGGGCAATGCTCAATGAAAAGAGCATGCCAGATTACTATTGGGCAGAAGCATGTGCTACTGCAGTGTATATCCTAAACAAATCACCTACAGCAGCCATTCATGGAAGCACGCCAGAGATGCGGCTTACAGGTTACAGGCCAGATATTGGACATCTGAAAGTCTTTGGATGTGTAGCTTATGTTCATGTGCCTGATGAAAGAAGACGGAAGTTGGATCCTAAGGCAGAGAAATGTGTATTTGTTGGATATGCACAGGATCGAAAGGCTTACAAATGTTATAACCCTCAAACTAGACAAGTAGTCATCTCACGTGATGTAGTGTTTGATGAGCTTGCTAGTTGGTACAAAGCAAGAGATGAGGGAGTCATTGACACACTTGAGGCTAATGTACCTGTGAACTTGCCATCACAAGCAAGTTCTAGCTCTACTACTATGTCTGGGCCAGCAGCAGAAGCTGAGAGTAGTAGCAGTGTACGTCCATGGTCAGGACGATTGAGGCATGAGAGTGCGAGCACTGGGAGTAGTGCTATGGATAAAGGCAAGAAGAAAGTCGAAGGTATTGGAATCACAGGCTATGAGTCCTCTAGCTCAGAGAGTTTGGATGAGGAGCTCGGGATACCTGTTGTACGCACACCTGGTGCTAGGCAGGACAGATATGTGCCACCACATGCCAGAGTTACAGGTGTACAGAGTGACCCGCATGCATTGCGGAGATCCCAGAGAGTCAGATATCCAGTGGAGAGATTGACATATAGAGATTTTGCTATGCACTATGCATACATGACATCTATGGTAAAGCATGTGGAACCTACATGCTATACAGAGGCTATTGGAGAGCATGTATGGGAGAAAGCCATGGATGAAGAGATGGATGCTTTGGACAAAAATGATACATGGGAATTGGCTGAGTTACCTAAAGGAAAGAATGCAATTGGATGCAAATGGGTGTATAAGGTAAAGTGCAAGTCAGATGGCAGCCTAGAGAGACATAAGGCAAGGCTGGTCGCTAAAGGATATGCACAAACTTATGGTCTTGATTATGATGAAACTTTCAGCCCAGTGGCTAAGATGGCTACAGTGAGGTCTATCATTGCATTAGTAGCACAAAAAGGTTGGGCTTTACATCAAATGGATGTAAAAAATGCTTTCTTGAATGGTGAACTACAAGAAGAGGTGTACATGGAACAGCCAGAAGGTTATGTACATCCAAAATATCCGACTTTTGTTTGCAGGTTAAAGAAAGCACTCTATGGTTTGAAGCAAGCACCTCGTGCTTGGAGTGACAAGATCAGCAGATATCTTGTCAGTATTGGATTTGTGGTTGGAAATGCAGACTCTTCACTTTATGTGAAGAAGACACATGATGGTATCGTGATGATAGTCATTTATGTTGATGATCTGATTATCACAGGTGATTGTGGGAAAGGCATTGATGAGGTTAAGGCCTCTTTATGCAAAGAGTTTGATATGAAAGACCTTGGTGATTTGAGGTTCTTTCTTGGCATTGAGGTGATTAGAACAGGCAAGGGTATATGGTTGGTGCAAAGGCAATATGCACTTGACATGCTGGCAAAGTATGGTATGACAGCATGCAAACCAATGTTGACACCATTAGAGCAAAACATGAAGCTTAGGGCTGATTTGGGTGATGAGCTTGATGATATCACGATGTACAGGAAAATGGTTGGTAGTCTTATCTACATGACCATTACGAGGCCAGATCTCAGTTATGCAGTTGGTTTGGTGAGTCAGTTTATGCAGAGTCCTCGTAAACCTCACTTGGATGCTGTGAGACGGATTCTGAGATACGTCAAAACTACCGCGCATTATGGTCTTTTCTATGAGGCAGGAAAAGACATGCATGTCTATGGATATACAGATACAGATTGGGCCGGTAGTGCATATGACAGGCGGTCTACCAGTGGCTATGTTTTCAGCCTTGGTAGTGGAGCTGTGAGTTGGAGCAGTAAAAAGCAACCTACAGTTGCTTTATCTACCACAGAGGCGGAGTATCGTGGAGCAGCCATAGCGGCATGTGAGGCTATGTGGTTGAAGAAGTTGCTAGATGATGTCAGGTTACAGAGTGATATGAGAGTTGTCATTCATTGTGACAACATGAGTAGTATTCAGCTTGCTAGCAACCCAGTTTATCATGCCAGGACCAAACATATTGAGGTCCACTATCACTTCATCAGAGAGAAAGTGCTAGATGGGCATGTTGATTTGACATATGTGCAGACAGATGAGCAGGTTGCAGATATCTTTACCAAAGCACTTGGTAAGGATAAGTTCGAGTATTTCCGTACTAGATTGGGAGTCCTAGAGATGGACATGTCGAGCTTGAGGGGGAGTGTTGAAATGTCAAGCTCGTATACAGCTGGAGGATAGCACATGGGTGCTGACAGAGTGACAGTATGGTAGATAGATATCGTGTGGTGTGTTTATGACCGCGTCCAGCTGGTCATGTGTGTGTGGACATTACATTAGGTTTATCTTGTAGTGTGGACATAACACTATGTTGTGTTCCCTTTTGTGTGTGTGAGAGAGATGGTGACTATGGCTTCTCTCCTTCTTTATGATTGATGGTTATGGATTAGGGTTTGCTTCTCTTGTGTGTGTTACATCCTGCTCCTGTTTTTTATCACACAAGACTATTTTCGAAGCCCACCGATTCGTCTCTTCAAGATGTGTGTGAGAATCTCTCAAATATGAGAGAGAGAGAGAAATATTCTCTCAACAGCAGCTGCAATCTCCCTCTACGATGGCCTATCTCTTCTTCAACAATCGCTGCAAAATCTGAAGCAGCCTCAAAACACACAGAAGAGGATCTATGGCTTTATCTTTTCTCCCATGAACTCCTTTTATAGCTTCAGTCGGCGGCCTGTAGTCATCAATTGCTCACGGCTTCTTTCCCAGCGTGTCGACTCTTCGAGGCCTCACAGACATCGACTTTATCAGTACATGCTAGCTTGTCCCTTCTTCTTCGAGTATTCAACCACGAGATCACACCACCACAGTCTACTAATCTCTTATTTTCCATCCAACACTGCTCTCTTATTTTTCCCCACCACTTCCTTTTGTTGATGGCAACCTGTTATCTCTGCAGTGCCCACACGGTCCTAAACGATCTCCTCCATCTATAGTGATGCTTTCCGCCATGCGCAATTCTCCCATGCACCGTCTTCACCAACCATCGTTTGTCCAATTTTTAAAAGATTTTAAAGCCAAAGCTTAAAGCTTTTGAAAATAATAGAGTGAATATTCACACAGCCCATACACCATAAATATAATTAAATGGTTGCCATTAGCATCACTACATTGTCAATGTATCAACATGATTATGTCACTAGTGTCCATTGGACTATTGCAAGCCTTTTAATAACCCATCCATCCTCTAATCTTTATGATGAAGAAATCCTGTGCTAGTAAATAAACTCTCCCAAGAGATGCCACTCAAAATCCTATCATGTGTTTTGCTTCATGCCCCTAATAATGCAGTCACACCATGTTATATGTACAAAGATGATGACAACATAGAAAAAGAATGAATCCAAGATAAGAAACCTGACAGCAAACCAGTTGCCTATATATTAAAAAAAACATGACATTAACTATACTCTAAAACTATTTACATTAAGTCCTAGTATTTTTTTTTCCATTTTGGGGTTCTTAAAATTCACTTAACATATTTTTCCCACCCCTTAGCCTGTGGACATTCATGTCCTGCAATCTTCAAATAGCTGATGTATTGAATACCTGGAATCATCCTCTTCTTGGTTTCTTTCACATGTACTTGTTCCACACTTCTCCTCGTTTTCTTGACTGGTTGTGACCATCATCATATTTGCTACATATTTCTTTAGCCGATATCCATTGACTCTTCTCTGGTGCAGGGTTCCATTCAAATCCTCGAGCTAGTATAAGCCATTGGAGAATCTTTGTAGTACTTTGAAAGGACCTTCCCATATTGTTTGGAACTTAGTTTGGAAAGTATTATCTAGCTTGCTATCATATCAAAGTACATGATCACCCTTACCCAATGGCTTCATCTTTGATCTTCTCATTGGCCCTCCGTTGATTTTTTTTCTTGAGTCTTTTGATAGTGTTCAAAAGCATGCATCTTGTCTAACTCCGCTACTTAAAAGGAGCATGTTCCTGAAATAGTGTTGTGGTTCCTCATTTTCTTTCAATAAGAACTTCAAAGAAGTTAAAATTTGAATGGTCTATACTCACAAATGTGGCCACAAATCCATCTCGTCCCATCCGGCCTAGTTCTAGATGTGTGACCAGCTTGCAGTCTCTTTTGTGCTGCCGTCTATATAAATTTGATTAAACAAAATAACATAGATTAGAGAATAGTTAGAATCAATCTAGCAAAGTTCATATTAATTCTAATATACGTTAGCAAAGGCACACACCTTCTGCTGAGGAAAAGTGATGCATAGGCGTCTCTCCTTGCAGAAGTATTGCCATGTCTCCATGCACATATCAGCCCTCTTCTTGTTTGTCTCCACCATATAGTAGCATTTGTTTATTTTTCATATCACAATAAGCATTAGAATATACCATAGAACTTGTTAGATTTCAATGTTTTGTTCCTTTTATTGATTTTTTAACTTCGATCATTTGATAAATGACTCATGTTTTTATGGTACTTGAAAATCACATTCGGACCAATCAGAGGGTACACCGCCACCTCCTACTGGTGGTGGTTGGGGTACACAGAGTTCCAATACGGCACATGAACCCATTTACGATGATTTCTACTACGATGAGTCTATTATATGTTGGTGTGCTCGTTGTCGTGGAACATATCGAAGGCCACGACGGGAGTGCTTTTCACATGAGATGACTCATGGTACTTTTGAGGTAGGGATGTAGAAAGATACATAGTTGTCAATGCTATTAGATCATTACGTGCTGGTGATGAATTGCTGATCAATTATGGATGGCGTAGACCTCCACAAGCACCCTTAACGGTTGAGAGCTTCATTGTATACAATTCCCAATGTTATTTTGACCTGTTGTACCCTAATTCTACACTTTAATTTGCACCACGTTCTCTACTGTCTCTAATTTAATTTGATAATCATCTTTTATTGTTTTTAACTATTTTGTATCTATGATAATTATTGAATTCCATGCACATCTCTCTTTTCTTTTATATAGAAGCATGCTATTGATACAATCTTCTTTGGCTTCAAATATGTAGATTCCATATTATGACATCGACAATATCACAAATCAACGTTCACATGACGTATCTCACATGTCAATAGAGTGCATGAGGATCCTACGTAGGAGTGATCCTAATGCGTATGCAAGACTAAAGAAACAATATTCTCAGGACTTTAATGGGCGTGATGATATCTTTGATAATGACGATGGCATGTCTGATTTTATTGAGGATTGGTATCAAAATAATAGTGCGAGCGATATTCCTAATAACAACGAGAAGTATCTTCGAAGAAGCTCTAAAGCGTATCTACGCAGGAAGCCAACTGACACGACTCAGTGCAAGCTTACTTATTCTTAATCTTCAAAACCGTTTTGGATGGAGTAATCTATCCATTTCAGCACTTTTGAAGTATGTAACAATCTAACATATTTTTTTGTTACATTCTAAACATGGTTTCTTCTTATTGATCATATTTTTAATGAACTTTCAGGCTACTGTTCTTGCCGACAAGCAATTCCCTTCTTGCATCACATGATGAGGTGAAGAAGATGATAAGTAGTCTTGGACTTGACTATTCTTCTATACACTACAAGACAATGCTGCCATACACGCGTTTCATACACGCGATAAATTACGAACGCGTGTATGGTCGCGCTTGTATTTGAATAAAATCGGGCGCGTGTATTTTAGCATTTAACTTCGCGTGTATATTTGCATTTATCAACGCGTGTATAAACGCGTTTATATACACGCAGTAATACATGCATAAATACACGATAATATTCACGGGGTAATACTCGCTATTATACACGGAAAAATACACGATAATATTCACGGGGTAATACTCGCTATCATACACGGAAAAATACACGCCACTGTACACGGATTAATACACGCATAGCAGAGAAAAACTGAAAAAAAACTGAATTCCTTAACAAAATTAAAAACTATTTTCCTTAAACCATCTCATAGTACATTACAGTATACATCATTACACAATCCCACTACATGCATTTACAACAATGAAATATATTCAAAAATAAATCATGCATATGAGATGATAGAAATGTCATCAATTTAGAACATACAGTGACGGATTGGTTAGGGTTCGATCTCATCTTCAATAAGATCCATCCTTGTCAAACGATCAACATCAATATCCATTTGATCAATTGGTAAGGCTACGATTAAATTTATTCCACTATCGATATTCTGTACTCCATTGATAATGGTATCGATGTCCTGATCATCCTCATCATCATCACCATCATCCTCAATGGTAGGGTCATTCTCATGATCATGAGAAATGGCATGCTCATCCTCATTATCACGATCATCTCTTATTTCTTGATCATCGATCACAACATCTTCAATGGCATGTTCGACGTCATCTTCATTGCAGCTTGTTACATCCTCCATATGCTCCATATCAGTGAATGTATTATACATCACTTTGGAACGTGGTGCAATAGGGATGACGTACCACCATTTGATGTCATGCACCATTGGTAGATAGATAACCTACTCAAATACCCACAGTACAGTAATTAATTAGCATATCAAAAGTCAAGGGGTACGCGAGTTTAGATATATATGTACATGAAACACATTAGTAAAAAAATGCATACCTGCTCACATTGTTGTGGCAATACGAGCCTATCTTTCTTTGTTTGCCAGAACTTTGTAGAGTCAATAGTTACATATCCACTTGCATGGCGTTTTATCGTTGCATCAGGCCCTTTTTCCACCACGTTCATTTGCCATTTGACATCCAAAACATACACAAAGAAGCGACGAAAGTCAAGCCTAAATATGTCTTGGATTATGCCACAATAATCATCCATTTTTCCATTAGCTCCCTCAAAGCTACTAATGACACCGCAATCTTGTGTATTTCTCTTTTCATCAATTCTTTGTGTTCGAAAATGCTTGCCTTCACACCATATAGCATTGAACATAGTGCACTGGACCAAAATAGAAGCAATATTTGTGTAAGCAATGTGAATAAATATTAAAAGAAAATCACTTACAACTAATGCAAAACATTAGTTCTATGTACCTTTGACATGCATCCTCGTGCATACTCCCATTCTTCCGCCGTGATATGCAGCCCCTCGTCACTCTCTGCTCTCTCCATTTCCTCATGCAACCAATCAACATGGATATCATTCGGAAGTGTTGCTAGATGCTTAGGGTACGCCTTCCGAGAGCCATGTTGCCTCCGAAAGAGAGCTCTTTCTGCTTGCCTTTTTGTCTTTGCATCCTCATATCTTGTAACCCATCTGCTCATCACATCACTATTAAGGATACAAGTGAAATTGAGATCATCAATCAATGTTCTGTCAATTACTTTACTCTGTCCTTTTCCTTGAGGCACAATAGAGGTCATCCTCAAGTCCTCTTCATTGCTCCATAGTCGTGGCAAAGAGCTGTCCACCTGACCAAGAAATTCTGAAATATATACAAGAGACTCTTGTATCAACCAACCCTCGGCCATGCTTCCTTCAGGCCTTGCACTTTGCCTCACAAAGTCTTTTAAGGTCTTCATGAAGCGCTCTAGGAAGAACATCCAACGTGCATGCACAGTACCACATAAAGCAATTTCGTCCACTAAATGCACAATGAGATGTAGTTGACTTGTGAGAATGGTTCGCGGAAAAGTCTCCTCTACCAAACAAACCACCTCCACTGCCATAACACGCGCATCATCCAACGTGGCTGGATCAATTGCTTTGGAACTAACATATCTGAAAAATAAATAAATAGTACGTTATACCTCATGCACGTTCATTTTGCAAGGTATAATGAAGGGTGATCTGAGCATGGGTTTTACATACCTCACAAGCTCGCCCATCTTATAAATACATTTTTTCAAACTCTTATTCGCACAATGGTCGATGCTAGTAGGTAGTATGAACTGCGCACATAAGAGCACATTTATGGTTTATGGCATTACAAAATTTAATTTCAACGTACGTACAAGACTTGGAAAACACTTACTTGAAGCATCTTGTGCCAATCGTGGGACTTCAACCCATATAGTTGCTCAACGCCTCTTTTCTTAGTGGTTGTAAAGGCTCCCTTCAATGATCTCATGCATCCAGTGGGAGTACGCAAAGTGGTGATGGCCTGCTTTACCTGCTTCTCCTCTTTCTTTGATATAATCCATGGTGCAGGCGGAAGACGAACGTGCCCACCCACCTCTCGTGGCCAAGCTTGACGCATACGTCCTGCGACCCGCAAGTCCTCACGTACGCTAACATTGTCTCGTTTACCAGTAATATGTTCCCAAATACCAGATCCCACATTCTTGAAGATGTGCATGGGATCAAGAAGATGGTTGATCTTAAGATGGGTCCAATATGGCAGCCGGAAAAAAATGGAGTACCTGCACAAGGGATTGCTCTATGTGACCTTTAATCCAATTAGAGACTACACAAAACAAGATTGAAAAAACATCACTATACCTGTTCATGCCATCTGGAGGAAGAATAGTTGTAGACTCCCAAATACGCTTCCAATCTTTTGCACGAAGTGTTTGTGGAGGAATGTTACTCTTACTAGCAACATATTTAGGATGATCTGAGGGGAGAAATCGATGATGATTATCGAATATAGTCTTACACAAACCATCAGCATACTCATGTACTAACGAAGGGCCACAAACAGGACATGCATGTTTACCCGATGTTTTCAAACCTGTTAAAATATAAATAAAAGTTAGAATAATAAAGTCAAACCGTCTAATTAATATATATAGCCAATAGTAATAGAGTAGGGAGGTAATTAGAATTCTTACCAGAACAATCGCTGTATCCTGGAAAGTCATGCATTGTCCACATCAACACTGCTTTTAAGTCGAAGTGTCGAGAGGAGGGAGGCCTACTAATGTCCACCACCGCAACACCTCTCCATAGTTCCTCCAACTCATCAATCAGTGGTTCAAGATAAACATCCATATGCTTGACTTTATGTTTCCCTGGAATTAGAAGGGATAACATAAGATGTCCCTTCTTGATCGCCATTGATGGTGGAAGGTTATAATTCACCAGCACAACTGGCCACACGCTGTACGCGGTGCTTTTGAAACCAAATGGATTCACTCCATCCATACCCAGGCCAAGTCTCAAGTTTCTGGGCTCTGTTTTAAAGCTGGGCCACTCATCTTCAATATGCTTCCAAGCAGGAGTGTCTGCGGGAATTCTCCACATGCCATCATCCGATCGATGTGAGGAATGCCATGACATGAGCTCTGCTATGGATTTGCACTTGAACATGTGTTTGATGTGTTTGACGCAAGACTTTACGAGGTACATCAAAACTCTTCATATCTGTTCTGTACCTTGCTTCACCACAAGTGGGACATGTCAGAGCCTCCTTATGCGTCCCACGAAAGAGAATGCAATCATTGACGCATGCATGTATTTTATCATAATCCAGTCCTCCAAGAGATGTCACATAGCGCCTCGCTATGTCTCTTGAGGTGGGCAGTCTATTTTCCTTTGGAAGCATGTTTGACAATAGCCTGCATCCAATATCATCAATTATAATTAGTCTTAAATCCTAAACCTTAAACCACTAATTCAAATTTATAAGTTAGAATGCTTACTTCAACAATGCGTCAAGACTTGCATTGCTCCATCCATAAACTGTTTGTATATTAAGTAGTTCAAGGGAAGCACGTAAAACTGAGAATGTGCACCCGTCAAACACCGGTGTCGATGAAGCTTTATAAAGATGCTCTTGTTCCATATCATCGTCGTCCATACCTTTGGGATCATCCTTAAAAAGATTCCGCACCATATCATCAAGCACCTCCTCTTCCACAACTTCGTGGGGTGCAGGGCTATTGTCGTCCCTTTCCCACTCATCTCTGACATTAGATCCCGAAGCTCCAGCATCATCTCGTCGACGCTTTACGTGCTCTCGTCGCGCGTAGGGTACCATGTTAGGGTGTGGTACTGCATCCTGCTTCAATTTATCAAATTATATGTTACAACTCTATTAATTTAATTTGGATACCATGAGTCATTTGAATACCATCAATTTACATCTACTCACCTCTAAACCTGTTTGATTCCATTCTCCATACATGGAGATGTGATTCAAGGTAATTCGACGTGCTCGTACAATGCATCCTTGACATCGATTACACATACATTTGATCCGTTGTCCCAACCACACATCGCGATTACGATGATGCATTGTCTCATCTTCCCCAGAACTGCTTGAAGAGGTTGATGACATCCTGTGTACAAACCAGAAAACACAAACTCATTATATATTTTTAATGAAAGCACAAAAACGCGTGTATTCACGCGGCTATCTCCTAAAACTTGCGTGTATAAACGCGGCTACTTCCTAAAAAACGCGTGTATTCACGCGGCTACTTCCTGCAAAACGCGTGTATAAATGCAGCTGAAATCATGTACACGCGCAAATACCTGCGTTGATAAACGCGAACATAAACGCACCCATAAACGCGACGGCATATTTAAACTAAAAATAGCCCGCCTTCCCCAAATATAGATTTTGAACTTAGAAATCAACAGTGCATGCGTTTTCGCCTATTTTTGCCTCTTCCAACAGCAAGGAGGGAGCAGAGAAAGGAGCACACACACGGGAGAAGGAGGGAGCAGAGAAGGAGCAGAGAGGACTCACTTTTTCAGAGGTGAGTCACTTTGTCCTGTGCCTTGTCTCTTTTGTCAGATTTGTTTACTTTGCTCTTTGCTCTTTGGGTTTGTCTTTTTGCACACGATTGGGTTGCTGCATCCTGACAGGGGCGACAATGGCTGGTCCTTTTATAAGGACATTCTGTTTTTTGTCGGGGGTCGGTCTTTTCGAGAAATTTTTTTCGCAGGTCGCGTGTACGAACGCGTGTAGAAGCGCGTGTAACCTGTCTGCAGAGTTTTTCCACGCGCATATACACGCGTTTTTTGCCGGGTATATACACGCGTTTTTTAACGGGTGTATACACGCGTTTCTGCAGACAGAAAACTGCGGCGTTTCAGATTTCATGGTTTGCAGGCATTTGACTTGTGTAATGACAATGTGTGAGTCAATGATGTACATGATGATGTTTGCTGCAGGTTCTTTATGGATATTCCAGGTTCTTCATCCGATCCATTTGCGTATAGCAATTGGTTGATGGAGATGATGAATCACTTTGGGCGCCAACCTGGTCCGGTTGAGCTTACAGAGTATATGTATGCTCATCCCCCTCCTTCCCTGCCTGGTGTCTATACCCCTACCGCGAGTATCCAGGGCACTCCAGTGCCGTCTATTCCTCCGAGTCCGACGAGACGGCATGCAGCTTCTCCTCTTCCACGTCCACCGAGGAGACATACCTCGTCCCAGACACACTCACGTACACCCTCACAGCCACCATCACGTGCTCCCTCAGAGCCACCGTCACGTCAGGGCTCACAGCCACCGTCACGTAGACAATCCCCCAGTCGTGACTCCACCCGCAGCAGTAGGAAGAGTGGGAGTGGAGGATGCGGCGGGTGCTTTGGTGGGGGAGGTGGGGGAGGTGGGGGAGGTAGTAGGGCACGGGATGAGAGAGGAGATAGAGGGAGAAGAGTTAGAGGAGACAGTTCGGAAGAGGAGGAGATGAGAGAGATGGAGAGAGTGGTTTGCTATGATGTGACGGATAGGGGCGGGATAGTGATGGATGCGAGGGGGAGGGAGGTAATGGAGTACATGCGTGGGGTAGTATCAAACTCATATAGAAATTGTTTTATTAAATTTAAAGATCAAAATAGCCGATTAGTTGGGGAGGTGATAGAGGCTGTACACAGTCGGTACCCCAATCCCCCACATGCTACATTCTCGGATGTATGGGGAAGGACGCGAATAAGGGAGATCTTAAGTAATAAAAGATCTCACCTTAAAAAACTCGCGTACGATGACCGGCTAAATGTAGCTGCGGGTGGCTATCCTGCCGAGAAACCTGCCACTGCGCACAAACGCGAGTGGAAGGAGGCAAAGAAACGAGCAGAGGGTGGCGTGAAGAGCAGGCAGCATGTGGAGGCACGACGGATCCAGATGGAGACCGTTGGATCTTCGCATTTCGGATCTGGCGGCGTCGAGTCATGGGAGGCAGAGTTCGTAAGTATCCTGTCACTTTATTTGATTGTTTACTTAATTCATTGATTCTATGAATTGTTTTAATCTTACAAATTGTGTTGATTATGATACAGCGACGGGTTACGGGGAGGAAGCCCACAACCCACGATACTGCGTATGCTCGCCGGCATAGCAGACGTGACACGTGGGCCATCTTCAGAGCCGAGGGACGTATTACGGACGTGCAGTTTGAGTTGGCCATGAGACCATACGGTCGACAGGTACTTGAAAATTCGTAACGAATGGTTTTGGTTTATTGAATTGCATATATATATATATATATACTTATATACTATATATTACTTGAACAGGCACAAGCTGCTGATGATCCACCGGCCGCCGCTGCAGAGGGTGGACGTGAGCACTACTCCTCGGACATTCCGACCGATGCGAGCTCATCTGAGCATGAGGGGAGTACCGAGTCATCATCTGGGTCTGAGTAGTACTCAGATTTGTAGTATCACATTCCATATTTAGGATGTGATTGTATATATTTTTTTGTAAACTCAAGCAATGGGCTACTTCGAGATATGGACTCCCTTGTATACATGTATGAAATTTTGATAGTAATATTGAATTGATTGATCGATAGTATTACATTCATGGCTGTCTTGAATCGTGTAATGACAATGTATGCATTCATGTCGTTCTTGTCTTAATCTCCCTCGTGCATATGTTCTTCGTGGATGGTCTAATGGGATGGTCTAATGCACCAAAAACCCTAAACCAGAGAGTGCTATTGGGTGCTGGAATGCTGGAACAGTATTCAGGCACCAAATAGCACTCTCTGGATTTTTTTTTTTGCTCTCTTTTCGCGTGTATAAACGCGTCAAAACTGCTAAAAATTGCGTGTATCTGCGCGGATACACTGGAAATTACGCGTGTATAAACGCGTATAAACTGGCCACAACGCGTGTATAAGCGCATCTAAATAAAAGAAACGCGTGTATAGACGCAAGTAAAAACGCGTCTGGGACATTGGGACTGAACAGGATGCGGCTATACACCCGTGTATAACCGCGTCTAATAGAATAAGAAGCGTGTATACTGGCGTGTATTAACGCGTCTGCAAAAAAAAACGCGGCTACACACCCGTGTATACGCGCGTCTGAGAGGTATTGTACACGCGTTTTTACACGCATGTCTCTGGCCGCGATTATACACGCGCTGATACACGGGCCCGCTACTTTTTTTCACAAGTCATTTTTAGCGGCTAAGAGCGTGGGTATGAGCCCAATCCCTTGTAGTGATACATGCATGTCCCAATGATTGTATTTTATATAGAGGTCAGTACGAGGATGGTGTGACGTGTCCAAAATGTCAAACGCCTCGTTATAAAGAGGAGAAAGGTAAGGTCCCTAGAAAGGTATTGAGACATTTTCCCCTGGCTCCACGTATAAAACATATGTTCCAAAGTCTCGAATTAGCTAAGCTTATGACATCGAGAGCGGAGCACAAGAGCAAAGATGGAGTAATGCTAATTCCATCAGATAGTCCTCCATTTGAGCATATTGATTTGCGATGGCCAGATTTTGCAAAAGAACCATGCAATTTAAAGATGGGTGTAGCATTAGATGGCATGAATCCATTTTCACAATTAGATCAAGTAAATGGTTTACATGGCCAGTAGTAGTTATTAACTATAATCTACCCCCGTATCTCAGTATTAAGAAAGAGCATTTAATGCTCACTCTTAATTAGTTCTAGAAAAACGACAAGTTAAAGATCTGAATGTTTATTTGGCCCCTCTCATCGACGATCTTCAAGATTTGTGGAGAGGGATTGATGTCATGGACATGTCTAGAAGCATCGGTCAAAGACAGTTCATTGTTCGTGGAATTTTAGCATGGACTATCCACGACTTTCCAGGATATGGTTTTTGCTCAGGTAAATGGTTTAAATATATATATTGTCTCATACGTTTGTACGATGTTCATTGCGCTAATCATCTTTGTTATGTTTTCCATGCAGGGATATGTACCAAGGGTTATAAAGCTTGTCCAATTTGTGGTGATTGGTTGAGATCGACTTATCGCAAAAACCTCAACAAAAATATATATCTTCGACATAGACGATTTTTATCTGGGGATCATTATCTACTACGAGACAAAAGGCAAGCCATACATTTTAATGGAAAGGTAGAAGAAGGGAGATGTGACACCGAAGGATTGGGATCTAAAGTGGACTATTGGACCCGCTATCGATCCGGAGTCGGAGATCATAAGCGGCAATGATGATGATGCTGTAAAGAAGCGAGCGAGAGGAAAACGTGCTCTAGCTCAAAGTCCTTCGATATGGTATACTTTGGAATATTGGAAGGATTTGAGGATATGTCATCTTCTTGATCCTATGCACATATTCAAGAACGTTGGTCATTCGTTATGGCAACACCTCATTGGCTTGAAAGACAGAGCGGCAGCAAGAAATGACTTAAAGGATCAAAACTCAAAGCCCAATCTATGGCCACTTTATGATGAAACTCGACGTGAGACAACCTACGAGCCCCAGGGGTGCTCAAGACAGAAGAGCTGGAGACTATCAACAGGAAGATTCAGTCGATTTGTACACCTATAGAATATGGAGCATCTTGTCGAAACATGTTCACTCTAGATGACAAGAACTTGTTTGGTTTAAAAACACATGATTGGCACAATTTTGTGAAGGTAAATCTATCCAGATCTTTGTAAGTATTTATTTTCTTGTATGTTTTGTTGATCGGATTAATCATGTATGCAGCATGTTCTACCCTCTTGTTATTGATGGATGTACTACAAGAGGAGTCCGAGATGTAATATGTCGCCTTGGATCGCTTGCAAAGTATTTATCGGTCATTAATTTTTAGTATAAAATTTTATTTGATATCTTCTTAATTCACAAAAATATCTCTAATATCTTCTTTCTTTTACTGATAGTAAGATGGATTACATCTAAAGAGATTGCCAAAGGGTCAATTCCACAAAAGAAGCGTGAATGTATAGAGCTTCTTTGTTTAATGGAAAAGGAATTTCCAACCTCCTTTTTTGATATCCAAGTTCATCTTCTAATCCATCTAGTGGATGAGATAGAGCTCGCTGGTGTTGTGAGCACTCGATGGATGTTTTGGGTCGAGAGATTTATTGGAGTACTGAAAGGTTATGTACGTCAAAAATCAAGACCAGAGGGTTCTATGGCGGAGGGATGGATGCTTGAAGAATGCATGTATTACATTTGCGAATACCTTGAGAAAACCGATTCTGAAGCTCCACGTGTATGGACAAATGAGTTGTCTCTTCTACCATGTCAGACGAGGTATTGTCCGATAAGGGAGTCCCTTTTCGACTTAAGGTCCAAGATAAATTGGATATTTTTACTTTTATTGTCTATAATAGCGAATGCATGCAACAATTCGTTGATGAGTACGAGAAGGAACTTCTAAGCAAACGAGTTGGTGAATGCATGCAACAATTCGTTGATGAGTACGAGAAGGAACTTCTACCATGTCAGACGAGGTATTGTCCGGTAAGGGAGTCCCTTTTCGACTTAAGGTCCAAGATAAATTGGATATTTCTACTTTCATTGTCTATAATAGCGAATGCATGCAACAATTCGTTGATGAGTACGAGAAGGAACTTCCAAGCAAACGAGTTGGCAGACATAAAAAAGAGGAGATCCAGACATTAAACCAATGTAAATAACGACGGGGGCATACCTACTTTCATGGATTGGTTATACACCCGTATGCAACAGGCGGTTAGTGATCATGAGCCAATCTCAACGGAAAAAGACAGTTTATGATCGGGTGTGAAAGACAGGTAACTTGTTGGGTTTTGAAAACTCTGAACTAAACAAATGAATCTCATTTTTTTTAATAATTTATTTATTGGTCTAGGCTCGAATGTATACCAACATGTGGGCTTATGGACAACATCTTCGGATAAAATCTATTGACGACTTACGTTGTCGTGACGTGGACGGTGTCGCTGGGAAAGTACGAGGCTTCTAGCTGTGAGAGTAGCTTCTAATCCCAAAAAGGAAATTCACCCACATAACTCTCCGAGCATAGGACATCTCCATTTTTGATGACATAAACATGTGCCAATTCACCTCAATACATCCCCGAATTCAGCCTGATGATTACACATAAATTGTGTATCAAGAGCATGTTCCGTTCCAAGCATAGATTTACTGACTCTTCCAAATGCCTCAAACCAATCACATGTAGGCATAACACATTCTACAAATGACTTCCATATACATGTGACCATTCACATCACATATACCATATAACGCCAATTCCATCATTTTAAAATGTCTCTTGATCACCTGAAAACCTGCTTTTGGATTCCAACAACTCACAAGGCAAAAGATGGCACATGAAGCATGTACAACATATTCATCTGTCTTTAAAAAAAATCACCATGTCTAACAATCCAAAACCAAATGCTTTTATTCCATGGTTCTTCAAACCTTATATACTTTCAAAGGTTTCTAAAATAAAACTTCTATACGATTTTTTTCAAATCGTTAATAACATCAAATATGATTTTACTTATCTGAGTAAAAAAAACGAATTTTTTCCCTTGATTTCACTATTTCCCATGCGCTGCCGTCTGTGCCAAAATCACAAGAACATGTAGTGTATGATTTTTTTGAAGATCCTCTCTTGTAATAGCCCTTCAATCACTTGTTAATTCTAATCCCTGGAAGCTGTAAACAGTAAGCGCCGTTTTGATTTAAAAATCTCTGGTTTGAAGATGCCCTGCTTCACATTTTCTGCACACCCACCATCGATATGCGCCCCCTTCTTTGGTTTTTCTTTTCTTCCCGCAAGGAATTCGGGCGCATCACCTTTTGCAGCAAAAATTTCGTATTTCCCCAAGTTCCAAAAACACTTCCGCCACCTTTTTTTTGCATTATTTTCGGATATTTCTTTTTTTTGTTACTGCCACGCAAGCTGCCCCTTCATAAGCTTTCAATACATATGATATATCTACTTCTCATATGCAAAATGCTTGGACCAAAGCTGCATCAAACATCATGTACATATCATAAGTCTACTAAAGCATGCCTCATGCTTGCACTCCCATAAGAGGTATTCATTGACTCGGCCCATCGATACCATAGAGAAGCTACTACACATCATGCACATGGGTAGCCATTTACATCATTAACATAACCCTTTGGCGAGCCACTCATACCATCATTTACATAGCCACGCAGACCATGTATATAACTGAGTGTTTCCAACTTACCCATGAGGTCTGAGTAACAGCAGAACCACCACCACCATACTCACAAGAGTCATCTTGAAATAGCTCTCACTAGCATAGTTGCCACTAGGTTCACCATCCATGGGCATGAAGATATTATTGAAGGGATCATTCTGCCTATGAGGATACACAAGAACTTTGAATGTGTGCAGTATCTTATTGAAGTTCTTCTTGTTTTGCTCATTCCACGATATCTCCAAAGGGTATTCTTCAAAACCAATCCTCATATCATACATGCTCTCACATTTCCATGCATGTTGAGAAGGGTGTTCCCTACTGCAAGGTCTACCATAAGCATAAGGCTCCATATTTCACACCACACTCATATACAAAAGCTTCGAGACCAAACTCAGCCTCGGCTTGTCTTATTGAGCCTCATTTACAATATGAACATATGTACATGGTCATCATATAATGACTCAAGTCATGGCACTTAATCCCATGCATCTGGATTTGCATTTAATGGCCTCATATGCATGGTTTCACACCATAGACATGCCATGGCACGACATCCACCCCCTCTAAACCTGTACATCCTCTGGTATGTGCCAAATTATCATCAAGATCCACATATAACTGGATGCCATCTTCATCTTCTACATTACCAGGAAGATCATCCTCTTCCTCTTCAACCATATCCATATTATCACTGTCAAGCCTCTCATCCTGAGTTTCCTGTGAATCAAAAGGATCATTGTCATGCCTTCTTTTAAACATCTTGATCCTTTTGCCCGCTACAAGATTCTTTATCTCTGTTCCATCAAGCTCACACAGGGTATACGTGGCATTTCCATGCACATGCTTGACAATGTAAGGGCCAAACCATCTTTTTGCAAACTTTCTTTGAACAGTGAACTGGTTGTCAAGGCTACTATCATACATTAGGACCCAATCACCTTCTTCAATAGGTTTTGGCCGGAGTCTGTGTCTTCTATCAAATGTTTCTTTATTTTTCAACCTTGCATCTTTCAAACGAGCGTTAGCAAGCTCTACATCTTCAGGCCTTGTTGCATGACGAATGAAGATCAATACAAGGATGCAACAAAAAAGACACTTAGGGCTCTTGAAAAGAGTTCCAAGTTGTAGATGAATGTGGGAGAGGGCTTGACAATAATCCCACATGGGAACTTTTGGGAGTTCTAGAGTTTTTGTATAAAAGGTGGCCCATTTGAGAGCTAGAGCACTCTTTGGTCATTTGGTTGAGAGGCTCATAGAGAGAGCTTGCTCCATAGCTCCTTCTCATGTGCTCTCCCAAGGCTCTCCATCTCCATTCTTGCTTCAATCTTGTACTCTCTATTCTCTACATTTTCAATGATATGAGGTTATGGTCTACAAACTTGGAGAGAGAGAGAGAGAGAGAGAGAGAGAGAGAGAGAGAGAGAGAGATGTAATGAGGGAGCGTGAAAAGAGAGAGAAAGAGAATAAAAAGTATCTTTTAATAAAATATAAATTAAATAGAAAACATATATGTATATGTGTGTATACATGTGTGTGTGTGTGTGTGTGTGTTTTTATTTACATTTCTATATACATACATACATATGTATGTATATATATATACATATATATGTTTGTTTGTGTGTGTGTGTGTGTGTGTGTGTAAAGAAAAAACATGTATATATAAATAGTGTGCATGTGCATGTGCATATAGACAGTAGTAGCCATTAGGGTTTTTGAGTGTTCAAATGCGGTGCGGCGACGAATCCGGGAGTCAGCGAGGTGGAGGATAAGGTAGGTGCAATTTTTAATTTTTTTTATTTTTTTATTTTTATTAATTTTTCATGTTTTTTGTATTTTTAAATAAAAAATAATAAGAATAAATATAAAAAAAAAACAACAAAAAAATATTTTTTTTAAAAAAAGAGAGAAAAAGAGAAAAAAAAGAAAGAAAAAAGAAGAAAAAAAAAGAAACACAATTAAATTTTAAAAAAAAAAGAAAAAAGAAAAAGAAAAATAATTAAATTTAAAAAAAAGAAAAAAAGAAAAAGAAAAGGAAGAAAAACAATTTTTAGTTTTGGTAGTTTGAATCCATTTTTTAAAATTTCTGTAAAATTTTGCATAAGTAAAGTAGCGTGCATTTTTTATTATTTATTTTTGTAATTGCGTGCATAATTAGTAGATTCATATTTTTTTGTAATTGATACGAAATTTATTAGTTTAAAAAAAACAAACAAACAAACAAAAAAAACAACAAAAGGAGAAGAAAATAAAAAAAATTTCTATAAATTAAGTGTTTTTTAGAAGTCTACTTTTTTGCATGTTTTGTAATTCTTCATTTTTTTTTTAATTTTTTGCATAATTAGTGTAACTTGCATTTTTTTAGTTTTTGTAACTTTGTGCATAATTAGTATTTTTTTTAGCGTGATTCATAATTTTTGTGTAATTTAAAAAAAAGTAAAAACATAAAATCATATTAAAAAAATCATTTCAAAAAAAGAAAATAATAATAATAAAAAATAGGATAGATAGTTACACCATACATACTCATTTTAGTTGCATTTAGTGGTTAGGTAGGGTAAAATATATATATATATATATATATATACATATATATATATATACATATATATATATATACATATATATATATATACATATATATATATATATATATATATTTTTAAAAAACAAAAAAACAAAAAAAACAAAAACAAAGACAAAACAAAACAAAACAAAAACACATAAAAAACCAAAAAAATTTGACCTTATGCACTTGCGGTCGGGACGTCTTATAGATTCTGCCATAGGGCCTAGGGCACCTTCTAGAGTACCTACGCAGGAAAGTGGGACCCAATCAGTAGGAAATTTGGCAGATATTGCTGAAACCTTTTCCGAATCCCAATCGGATACCCTTTCCTCCAGAACAACTAGTTCATTGTCCATGGACAATCTAGGGCCGACAAATAGTCATCCCGTAGCCCCAAATAGAACACCCACAAGATCTTTTAATCCATTTGAAGCCGACACCATGGGGTTAACACTCAATGTGAGACTCCAATATGTCTACACGAATGCTCAAGGAGCTGAGATCTTTAGGGATCCACAACAACGGTATTTTGTTAAGATTGCTGACATTTTCTCAGAACTTGATAGAGCACCTCTAGTACAACCACATGACCTTCTAGATGATTTGTACTATAGGGATACATCCACAACAGCACTGCAAACAAGTAGAGGAAGCCTCTGCTAATCCACGAGCTTTATCATGTCAAAAGGGTAATGTTTCTACATTACACAACCCACTTTCAAAATCTGCTCTTGAAGCTCCAAAACAAATGATGTGGATAATTGATGAGTACTCAAGTGAGGGCCATGGCTGGCATGTTCCAACTACTCTAGTTGCTGCTCAAAGAAGGCCATGC
The DNA here is from genome assembly GCF_041138505.1 of Cibotium barometz. Lineage (NCBI taxonomy): Eukaryota > Viridiplantae > Streptophyta > Polypodiopsida > Cyatheales > Cibotiaceae > Cibotium > Cibotium barometz. The sequence goes on along the minus strand of NC_141051.1, from coordinate 48,512,476 downwards.
AAGAAGGAATTATCAATTTGGCTATCCAAAGATGCATACAAACTTGTACCATCTAGTCCAGTTGCTAAGCCTCCTAAAAAGCACATCATTTCCAAGCCTAAACCTCGGATTGTTACTCGTTGGGTCCCAAAACATGTTCTTAAAGCACAAGGCTATTATGAGGGTGCAACAGCAATTTGGCTTCCAAAATGCCATGCTTTGCTAGGGGTAAAAGAGTGTTTCAGAAAGATTCCAAAAGCCACCCTTGATTTTCCATATCAGTGGGTGCAAAAGAAATCAACACAAACTCTTCAAGAAAGGAACGGTGGCTGTGATAGCACCTACAAATCTACTTGTGTTGATGTTCCTAAAACATGTATTGAAACATCAGTTGTCCCGATTTCTCCTTGTTACACAATTCAACCATCAACTGGTGTACCTAAGACACATCCAACTTCACATGAGTCTCATTTGAGCATAGATTCTAGCATTTCAATGCTTAAATCCTCTTATCTTGCTCAAATACCAAGACAATTGCTAAAATTTCCACATCTTAAGAAGAACATACCCAAAACCAAAGATAAGGCATTAGCACTACAATTGAAGCTCTTTGGTAGATCAATGTTTGAATAGAGTGGTTCCTTATGCCTTTAAAGGATTATGTTCTTTTTGAGATGATCTCCACCACCAGGGCAAGGGTAAGCTCAGCGACTCCACAATAAGATCGACAAGCTAGGGCACTTTTCTCCCACTGGGTTTTTCCCCTCGGCTATATTCGGTGATTGGCACCAATAGCAAATTTTATTATTTTCTTTTCTTTTCTTGTTTGTTAATAAAAATTTTGTAGAGATCTCCGCTAAAAAAAGAGCATCAAACACGCCCCTATAGTCCACCTACCGTGCACACAAATTAGGAAGGGGGGAGACATGCTACGACTACAAAGACCAAGGAGGAGCAATCTGCACAAAATCAGCAATGCATCAATGCAAACGAACAACATCAACGGGCACTACAACAGGTGTATTCAAATCTTAATCTTTATTTCTTTATGTGCTTTTATCTTTTGAATATATGGTTTGCATGTTCACACAATGTTGGCTGGTTTAAGTTTTTGATTAGTTGTTAAAATATGGTGAGTGAATTCTAGATTCTTAGAAGACTTAGTAAAAGATATTTCTATCTAAAGACACTGTAGGATATATACCAAGGGACTATGCCAAGTTCTTATGCTTTCAAGGTATATTAGTTATCCCTAGTGGTAGCTACCTCTTAGGTATGAGCTAGGTGCTAGGATTAATAAAAAAATTTATGAAAATATACCCTAAAAATATATATATATATACAAAGTGAATTGAGACATGATGTGTCTACAGCCATGAGGAATGCTTGGTAGGAGCTGGGGTTGTCTTAGACCCTTGAGGCCGATGCCTTGGTTTCCATGGGGTGAACACTGATGTCAAAAAACTTCAGAAGAAGACCTTCAAGGAATCTATCGCCTTGATAGATGTTGGTAGGACTCTGGGGTACACTATGGGCCCTCGAGACCGATGCCCTCATCTTCAAGGGGTACTCCTTATGTCATAAAAGAAAGAAAAAGGGTCTGTCGCCCTTGAGATACTTAGCGGCTTTTAGATTCTCTTGGCGGAGGTCTCTTGGCCATTGCTTGGGTCTCATTGGGATGGAACCTTAATCTTTATCACCTTCTACACACACATCAAAAAAAAAAAAGGAAAAAAAAAAAGAAGAGAGTTCCAATCACCTTTGCTCATATTTAGGAGTAGGTTTGCCACTTAGGAATAACTTAAATACTTGTAGGACATTGAGACTGCGGTCATAACCGGCGGTGTACAAGCACACTTGCCTTTGCATAGCACTATCTACTACTTAAGTCTCACTTTGACTAGTTTTTACTCACCTATTTTAGTACTCTTTAAAACTTTAATCAGCCCTGCACTTGTATGCTCACGTGTGTAATTATCATTGCTGGTTTTTCTTTTCTTTTTTTTTCTTTTCTTTTCTTTTCTTTTTTTTCAATAAAAGACTTTACTTGTATCCATTGTTTTTTGTTGCAGCTCTTGCTACTACCGCGCTCGAGGACGTGCGCAAAATAGGAAGGGGGGAGTGTTGCACGAATGAAGATCAATACAAGGATGCAACAAAAAAGACACTTAGGGCTCTTCAAAAGAGTTCCAAGTTGTAGATGAATGTGGGAGAGGGCTTGACAATAATCCCACATGGGAACTTTTGGGAGTTCTAGAGTTTTTGTATAAAAGGTGGCCCATTTGAGAGCTAGAGCACTCTTTGGTCATTTGGTTGAGAGGCTCATAGAGAGAGCTTGCTCCATAGCTCCTTCTCATGTGCTCTCCCAAGGCTCTCCATCTCCATTCTTGCTTCAATCTTGTACTCTCTATTCTCTACATTTTCAATGATATGAGGTTATGGTCTACACACTTGCTAATCTAGATTTCTTAATGATGTTTTGATTTGTGAGTTGTAGAGTGCATGTGATGAAGCTTGTGCATGAAATGATGTGTAGTTGAGGCTTGTGTGATAGCACTTTGCACGTTAGGTTCTTTGCATAAGTTGCATTTTTGTGCTTAAGTGTAGCCTAATCTTGATGCTTTGATTATGTTAGATTGATGCGTTGATTGTGTTAGATTGATTGCTTGAGTGTTGAAGAAGGATTGAGTAGGACTAGAAGTCATTAGTATATGGTTAACTAATCTTCTCCCATTCGGGATAGCCTCTATGCGCTAACCAGGTTGCATTCACGGATTGACAAGTGTGTGGGTTGGAGTGTAGCCTCCGCTATGCTATGATGTCCCAAACAGGCCTCCTCTCCAGCTGCCTTATTCGCAATGCAAGGAGTTCTTCCCTGTTCAATCCTTCCATCCAGGGTAATACATTCCAAGTTGGAACTACTTCTTCAACTGGCATTACTGGCTTCTGACCATACATTAATTCTGCAGGCATGTATCCTGTCATCACTGAGCTATGAGTTGTACGGTCAGCCCACAAAGCATATGGCAGCAGCCTTGGCCACTCTCTCATTCTTTCTCTGCATGCCTTAGCCAAAGCTTTAATGATTGGAGGATGTCCTCGCTCACTTTTACCATTGCCCTCAGGATTGTAAGCACATGTTAGGGATAGTTTGATGCCAATTCTGGAGAAGAATTCCCTTGCTTCTTCAACATCTAGCTCATCCCTATCAGCTGTTATTTTCCCAACACAACCATACCGGCAAATCACATCTTCTAAGAGAAATTTGCATACTGTTTCCGTACTCTTTGTTCTAAGAGCACGCCCCTCTACCTGATTTGTCAAATCTTCTCTTGCAAGTGCTATATGTACCGCATCTGCCAAATTCCCAAAGGCATTGTAACTAGATCCACTACCCATTTGTAGTGCATGGCAGGTGGGTAGGTTGGTTGCAGGCCATCACGATGTCGCACATTTGAGTACATTTGACATACCATGCATGTTTCCACATATTGGGAAATATCCTTGTACATTCCTTTCCACCAATATCTTTCCTTTATTTTGGTAAAGGTGGCCCACACACTTCGATGTCCAGCCCAGAGACTCTCATGGAATTCTTTCATGAGCTTCCCTTGAGTCTCTTTGTCACACATGACTCTCTGTGGCATAGCATTCCTCTGCTTAGGATGCTTCCACAGGTACCCATCCTTTAGAAAATACCCATATGCTTTTCTGCGGATCCTCTTAAATTCTGAGTCAGACCAATTTTCCTGTCTTGTCAGAGTACTCAAGTATTGACCAATAAGCAACCAATCTCCTTCATACATTTCCTCAGTAAAAGACTCAAGTGCATTTGATAGGCAAGTATGGTCCCCTTTTGCATATGCAGTAGTGTAGAACTTTGTACCTACATCATCAATGTCACTAATCATCTCTTCTTCATCTTCATACCTGGCTCTTGATAGCATGTCTGCAATTGGGTTATCTTTTCCTGCAATATGCTCAAACTCAGGATTTAGTGACTTGATATAGGCAATCCACCTAAGCATAGCAATATCTGGAGTGGTGCAGCTTGTTATCATCCCAAGGAGTGGTAAGCAATCAGTTTCCACAAGTACAGATGCCCCAATAAGATATTCTTTTTCACATTTTAAAGCAGTGACTATTCCCCATAACTCTCTCTTTATCTGCGGATATTTTCGTTGACGAATGCTTAATACCTTTGCCCCAAATCTGATTACATACCTGTGATCATCCTCATCATCTTGCCCTACTACCCATCCTATCCCAGTAGGACTAGTATCAACTGTCACAATCACAGGCTTGCCACACTCATAATCTGCCTTCCTTAGAGTAGGTGATGATTGGAGCAAACATTTTAGCTTCCGCATAGCTTTAATATGTACTGCACTCCACAGAAATTTTTGATTTTTCCTCAAAAGTTGATAAAGAGGATCTGCTACATGTGCATAATGTGGGATCCAAATAACATAAAAGACACATGCACCAAGAAATCTCCTCAGCTCTATAACATTAATGCATATCCCTTTTTTATTCTTTGTATTGCATCTATCTTGGCTGGACAAGATCGGCGTCCACTAGTACTACAAAGATGTCCCACTATTAGCACTTCACCAACCCCAAACACTGATTTCAGTCCAGATAAAGTAAGATTCACCTCTTCAAGCCTGGATAGAATCATATCACAATCCTTTATATGATTTGCCACAAACTTGCGGCACCCCTTTGAATCCAAATCCCCATCTTTGTCTTTCTCATCACAGCATTTTATTGGCACATCATCCAGAAAAGGCATAGTTATTTGTGGTATGAAGTCTCGCAAGACTTTATTCATTCCATTCATCATATGCGCCACTGAGTTGGTGGCTCCCTGTGGTAAGGTACACATTCTTACCAATCCCAAAGGAGTTTTCATTGTGGTCAAGTCCCTGCTTTGTATATCCAGCTGGAACTGATCATATCCCGAATACAGATCACCCATAGAATATATAGCTTTCCCTGCAAATGCTTCTGCAAACTCATCCACAATCGGACCTGCTCCCACATTCCTGATTGTGACTTTATTTACAGGTTGCATGTCTTGAATGAAGCACAATGTTCCATTTTTCTTTGGCACGGTAAACCATCTATTGGAATATGGAGCGCATGATGGCTCCAAAATTCCCATCCTGATCTTTTCTTTTAGTAATTCCATCAGCTTTGGCAAGAGAGCCTTTGGTACTAGAATCGGCCGCAGGTTCCAGGGCACATGTGGTACATTGAAGATCACCATTGGCGCTGTTACACTTGGATCAACACAGCCTATCTCATGCGGCTGAAAAGCAAAGGCTTTCCCATGTTTTACAAGCATCTCCTCAAAGCATTCCCTTTCAACTGGCAACAGAAAATCCTTTTCACCAATCTTCAGCTCTTTTAGGGTTTCCTGTGTAAACTTATGCCCAATTTTCTTTGGATCTCTGAGATTCGGTTGCATAGAGGCTTCATCTAATTTTTCCTTGCTTCCTGGTGGCAAGGGCAAGGCAACTGGTTTCACCTTCTTTGCAACTGTTTTATACTTTGTATCAACATGAGCATCCATCTTGCAATTCATGTTTTTACATTCCACCCCTCAAATTTCCGGATTATATCATACATCTCCACAGATGACACCTCTATCATCTCATTTCCACCCTGTAAGCATGCTCTTCCCATATCAAAAAGCACATCCATAGTATCTACAAATGACACCTCATCAAGCACCCCTGAAATAAACTCATTCTTCTCCAAAAGACCACACTGCTCAAGACTTTTTTGTTCATTTTGTACATGTCTACGCATGCCACGCTTCAAATCCTTGCTTTTTATAAAGACCAGTGACCCATAGCTAGAAAATCCCTGAAAATTTGCTGAAAAGTTATTTACATTGATTGAGTCCTGCGAGAACTCATTTTCCCTTATACCATTGAAATCCCGCTTTACAATGGCACCTGGCCAAAATCCCTCATCTCCCTGTAGTTCATGAATTCTCTATTTATCTTTGGGAGTGACTGTGCTCGAAGAGATTCATGGTTCCTTTCATGGTTAATGCAAACTGCCAAGAACTGAACAGCTTTCTTGCCATCTTTACTCCTTATTCTTGCATATGCCGAGCCATCATCCAAAACTTTTGTTTCCATCCTCACAGCTGTAATGTAGGGTTGCCCAAGGATGAGGGGATACAATGACATCTCCTGAACAAAGAAGTTTTGATCATCTTTCACATCCCCTATAGTTACCCTTACATTTGGACATGCTGCATAGAGCTCTCCAGATGAGTTATTGGCTGCTTTAATCATCCACCCATGATCTACATCCATTGGCCACTTACATTTGTTGTAGAGATTTTTAGCCATAAGATTTATTTCAGACCCATGATCAATTAGAGCGACATATGGCTCTTCCAAGTCACCTATCTTGACAAGGATTTCAGTGGTTGCTCTTGCCCAATGGCTCCTGGAGTAATGGCTCTTTGTAAGAACTTCTTTTTCATCATCCTCATCCACAAAGCACACTTGTCGTGCCCCTTCAGCAGAGTGATTACATTCCACCACATTTTCTCTCTCTTCCTTTTGCTGTACCTGTACTCCATGAGTCTTGGAAGTGCTTGCCTCCCCTTGTGATAGAATAGATTCAATTATGGACTGCCTTTTCCTTCGTATAATATCAATTATCTCATCATGGAATTATTTCTTTGCAATCCCCAAGACTTCCCCTAGTGTAAATTCTACCCTGCTGTTTAGAATCCTCTCTTCAAGCACCTTTTTGAGATCTGTTGCGGCTTCAATATCAGATTGAATCTTGTAGAGTGGACTTTTCCCTTTACCCTTCTCCTTCTCATGCTTTATTTTTGCTGGCACTTCTTCCATTGATACTTCCTGTGGAGGTCTGTTATGCGGTGGAGGCATATGTGATGGCCCAGGATCCTTCTTTTCACTACCACGAGTGACCCTTTTTGATGGCCCTCCTTCCTCATTTTCCCTCTTACGCTTTTCCTCTACCTGTGCCTCATTATTCTGGCATTTTGCAATGTAGGCATGAACAGATAAAGAATCCACAGGCTCTTCCCAGCCAGTCTCAAGACGTATACAGTCACCTGCCTCATGCAAAGCCTGCTTAGACACCTTCTTTGACGCAATTAGTTCGATTGTTGATGGCCAAAAATCTTCATTCTCATAGTCTTCATCATTCTCAGATTCCTGCTTTGATTGACCAACCTTTAACCCATAGGTTGCTGCCTCAACCATAGAGATGGCATGTCCAGCAACCATGTCCTCAACCAATTTTTTCATCCCTCCTTTTCCAAAGTTTGTGCTTAATGGAAGACCAGTCTCTGTAAGGTGGATTTTCCCATCTTTGAAAAACACAAGTTGATTTCTGAGGGCTTCTTTATAGCTAGCACAGTCTTTCTTTGCATGCTCTGGGTCATCACACCATATGCATCTGAATGTAAACCCTTCTTTGCTTTGAGGCCTTTGCATAGAAGCCTACCCTAATGATAGCCCTTTTTCCTCAATCCTAGACATCTTCAATTTTAGGTCTCGCATACCCCTAATAAGCTCATCCATCGGCCCTTCTACCTTTGGGATTGTAGCAGCTGGTTTCGGTAGATTCTCAGGAGTAACAGTAGTTATAGGAGTTGCTGAGCTCATCACCATTTTATCCCTCCTTCGCTGCCGCTTTGCTAGCATGGTGACCACATCCTCGTCGACATCATTCCAATCATTCTTTAGCCCCTGCTCTATATCCTTATCCTCAAGGAGGATTTCCAGTTTCTCTTGGAGATCTTTCCCAGCTGCTTGTAAGAAGAGCTCTGTTTTTTCTCTGTCCAAAGTTGTGCACTCTATCCTTGACAGTTGGGCATAGCGCTTCTCAAACTCTCTTAGCAACTCTGTGGCAAAAATTCCCATTTTGGGTTTTGTGACCCATTCCAAGAAAGTTCGTTTGGTCACTCGCTCGGAATCCTCCATGAAATATTCATCCTTTAAAGCAAGCTTGAACTCCTCCCAATTTCTGCCACCATGTGCTGTCTGCAATCCTCTTATGTGCTCTCTTATTTCAGGAACACATACCAGCTCAAAGCTTCGAACCATATCCTCCTCAGTCACCCTGTTTAGCTCCATTTCCTTTGTGTAATTGCGCAGGTACTTTGTGATATCCTTACCATCAAATTGATCCACCTTTTTCACAATTGATTGCAGTGCTTTGGTCGTGGAAATTTGTCCCCTCTCAGCAGCTTGCTGCTGTTACATATACATAGTAAACATCTGAAACATTTGCATAACTCTGGGGTCAAAATGATCCCCCTGTCCCTCAGGATTCTCAGCCATAGCTTCCCTGTGTATTTCACCACACTCTCACCCCAGTAGTTTCACGTCGGGTTCACCAAAGAGCTGTCGTGACGTGGACGGTGTCACTGGGAAAGTACGAGGCTTCTAGCTGTGAGAGTAGTTTCTAATCCCAAAAAGGAAATTCACCCACATAACTCTCCAAGGAGCATAGGACATCTCCATTTTTGATGACATAAACATGTGCCAATTCACCTCAATACATCCCCGAATTCAGCCTGATGATTACACATAAATTGTGTATCAAGAGCATGTTCCGTTCCAAGCATAGATTTACTGACTCTTCCAAATGCCTCAAACCAATCACATGTAGGCATAACACATTCTACAAATGACTTCCATATACATGTGACCATTCACATAACATATACCATATAACGCCAATTCCATCATTTTAAAATGTCTCTTGATCACCTGAAAACCTGCTTTCGGATTCCAACAACTCACAAGGCAAAAGATGGCACATGGAGCATGTACAGCATATTCATCTGTCTTTAAAAAAAAATCACCATGTCTAACAATCCAAAACCAAATGCTTTTATTCCATGGTTCTTCAAACCTTATATACTTTCAAAGGTTTCTAAAATAAAACTTCTATACGATTTTTTTCAAATCGTTAATAACATCAAATATGATTTTACTTATCTGAGTTAAAAAAACGATTTTTTTCCCTTGATTTCACTATTTCCCATGCGCTGCCGTCTGCGCCAAAATCACAAGAACATGTAGTGTATGATTTTTTTGAAGATCCTCTCTTGTAATAGCCCTTCAATCACTTGTTAATTCTAATCCCTGGAAGCTGTAAACAGTAAGCGCCGTTTTGATTTAAAAATCTCTGGTTTGAAGACGCCCTGCTTCACATTTTTTGCACACCCACCATCGATATGCGCCCCCTTCTCTGGTTTTTCTTTTCTTCCCGCAAGGAATTCGGGCGCATCACCTTTTGCAGCAAAAATTTCGTATTTCCCCAAGTTCCAAAAACACTTGCGCCACCTTTTTTTGCATTATTTTCGGATATTTCTTTTTTTTGTTATTGCCACGCAAGCTGCCCCTTCATAAGCTTTCAATACATATGATATATCTACTTCTCATATGCAAAATGCTTGGACCAAAGCTGCATCAAACATCATATACATATCATAAGTCTACTAAAGCATGCCTCATGCTTGCACTCCCATAAGAGGTATTCATTGACTCGGCCCATCGATACCATAGAGAAGCTACTACACATCATGCACATGGGTAGCCATTTACATCATTAACATAACCCTTTGGCGAGCCACTCATACCATCATTTACATAGCCATGCAGACCATGTATATAACTGAGTGTTTCCATTAGGAAGTGAATGGGGTCTTCTTGGGCCCTTTAATTTGCCCAAGCCTAATCAAGGTGATTAAGGAATAGCCAAATGGGGGGTTGTCATGTGGACTGAAATGTTGGGTTTTTAAGAGAGGTGTAAGAGTGGTCAAAGGGTGCACTTTTTCCCCCAAAAAGGGGGGGAGGGGGAGGGGGGCAATTTTACAATTTTCGAACCTCCATAACTTCTACATACAAGCTCCGATTTGAGCGAAAATTACAGATCCGTGATCTACGCATCAAGAGCTTTCCATAGATATGTTACATGATATGGTTTTATCCGCTAGATTTTAAATTCCATTTTCCCTCCAAAATTCAAATTCGAATAAAGTAGCCGTTTTGAAGCTTCTAATTAGAAAACGTTTCTTCTTAAGAGAAAAGGTTTGACTCCCTTAAACTGCCAAATAAAAGGGCCCAAGAAGCCTTCCATTGAGGTCCTAATGCCAACTTACCCATGAGGTCTGAGTAACAGCAGAACCACCACCACCATACTCACAAGAGTCATCTTGAAATAGCTCTCACTAGCATAGTTGCCACTAGGTTCACCATCCATGGGCATGAAGATATTATTGAAGGGATCATTCTGCCTATGAGGATACACAAGAACTTTGAATGTGTGCAGTATCTTATTGAAGTTCTTCTTGTTTTGCTCATTCCACGATATCTCCAAAGGGTATTCTTCAAAACCAATCCTCATATCATACATGCTCTCACATTTCCATACATGTTGAGAAGGGTGTTCCCTACTGCAAGGTCTACCATAAGCATAAGGCTCCATATTTCACACCACACTCATATACAAAAGCTTCGAGACCAAACTCAGCCTCGGCTCGTCTTATTGAGCCTCATTTACAATATGAACATATGTACATGGTCATCATATAATGACTCAAGTCATGGCACTTAATCCCATGCATCTGGATTTGCATTTAATGGCCTCATATGCATGGTTTCACAGCATAGACATGCCATGGCACGACAACGTCTAACTCAAGATTCTTGCGTTGTTGCCTCTTTCACGTGCCAGTTCAAGAGACACAAATCTTATCGACAGTGAACTTGGTTACATGGGAACCATAGTCGGCATTTATGAAGTATCGTATCGTATCTTCAAGCAGGTAAATGACATCTCTCTTCATGCAACAATGACATGTAGATTTCTTGAAGCTACACATAATTCTAAAGTTTTGATTCGTGTATTTTGACAAGTGGTTTTGAAGGTGGATTGGTTTCATGCCGAGTATAAATGCAATAATGCCACAATGAAAAGAGAACCGTCCGGATTTTGGTCCGTTGACTCCTCGAAGTTATTGCGTGCAACAAAAGAGCCTAACATTCTGCCAACTCATGTTGAGCAAGCGTTCTTTTACAAGAATACAGATGCTCATCCATGGTGGCAAGTTGTGCATGCTCAACCTAGAGGTCGACACTTGTTTGATAGCGTTGACTCTAAGAAAGCGGATCAGGATGAATTGATTACGTCCTCGAATCTAGACACATCGACGTCAGAGAGGTGTAGAATTCTTCTTTCTGATCATGATGACATTGTAGATGATGAGAACGACAACGATCCAGACTCTCACACTACAGACACCGAAGAGGAAGAAACAATGGATGTCGAGCCTACAGAGGAAATGAACGTCAACACAGATTTAACGACAATGGAGGAGTTCAAAGAAATCAACAAGGATAATGAAGATGAAATTTTAATGACGGTTAATCTCAGAGATGACGATGAGGACTATTAGTCTTACGTGTCAACTCACGGATCAACCTATGTTCGGTAAGATTTAATCTCAAAATAATTTGTTTGTGAAGTCATGATTTTTATTCTTTTGAAAACTTACTAATAACAAGGGTGGGTGGTGGGGAGTCTCGTGGTGATAGCCTCAGATGGCTAGTGTTGGGGTTCGATTCCCCTCCTCTACCAACAAGGCTTCTATCTCACGTTTCAACCCCAGTATCAGCATCTCAACCTTCAGTACCCGAAATCAAGCATTATTCCCTGGATTGACTTGGCCTAGCAGTAGACCATCGAAGCCAGCAGTCTTCTAGCGTTTCGTGGCAGTAGTTCTAGCAGCACCCTCAGTGGGTACCCGGAGTACCCTTAGCTGCAGCACCCCCCACGCTGCCCATTTGCTGCTCCAGCTCTGCTCTCTCTCTCTATGACACTATGGTCACCCCAGCTTTGATGTATGGTCACCCCAGCTTTGATGTATGCGGCAGTAGTATGGGCCCCATGCTTGTCAGCCGCCTCATGAATGCAGATTGAGAGACCACAGATATGTATGATCTCATGCTTGTTCTGCAGCAAACCATCAGTACCGCTGTTCTACCTGACATTGGTATCAGAGCTCTCTGGTGGTAACTTTTTGGTCTCATAGGTCATTTTGGCCTTTTGAAGACATAAATATAGCATTTCATTTTGTTTCATTTCTCTCTCTCTCTACTTACTGTGCATTGTCGCGTCGATGACTCATGAGTCTGCACATTTGCTTCAGCAACCACTTCCGACTCCATCCTGTCCCAAACTCCGTCTCCAGTGTGTTGATGACATATTTCTTGTCATCCTCAAGTTGATCGCTGCATTGCAAAATAAAGTCAGTTAGTAATTCAAATACAAAACTGTAATTCATATTCTTTATGTTAAATAATACTTACTGCCATGGTATATGAACTCGCTGTAGATAAGACATGCAAAGGTCTCTCATCCGACGTCTGAAGGCGATGCCGGCTCCAACCTGAAGGATACCCCCGTCAGGCGTGATGTCGCATGTGACACCCAAAGTGCCAGTGCACGTGTGCAATGGCACTGGTGGGGGCACTGGTGGTGTGCTACTCTGCCGTCGCTGACGCCTACGTGCAATACAAACATACGATATATTGAGATGCGAGTTCTTAAAAAGTACTTGATATTTAGTCCGTAATCGCCATAAAAGATATACCTACGGGACGAACGGCCACTAGCCTGTGAATCAGGTGTCACTTGAGTACCAGGAGGAGATACATCAGGAGTAAGCCGCTGACTCTCGTGATGTGATGTACCTGGGATACGAGTCCTAAGCAAACAAAGACATCAAAAGGATATATATATTAAGAATTCTATATGTAAAAAAAGGATGACATTACTATTTTATCAATTGAGAAGCTTACCGATGCGCTGTAGTGTGTGCATGAGAAGAAGTCTCCACTCCTGCGTGTGGCTAGGAGGATGTATCCTCTCCAAGTCGTACGGGCATACTGAATCTCCCAAGAATCTCGATGACGCCGTCTAAACCCGCATCATCCATCTCCACATAATCTGCCATGGCCTTTGACAGTGTATCTCCAAAAAGTCCAGTGCCTCGTAGCAAAGTCTTGATGATCGCCAGCTTCACTTTATGGGTGTGGTCACTCATCGTATCTATATATTTAAAACAACTATATGTCCGACTAGAGATATATTGTTAGAGGAGAGCTCAATCTATCTAATCAAAAACATTGACTAAATAACTCCAAGCAAGATACATCCACATCTCGAAGCTTCTGTACAAGGGGATGTCACGTGCATCCCACACTTGGATGCCACGTAGACATTTCTGTACAGAAGGTGCAGGACCTGGGATGGTGAACTGGTCCCATGTGAGCCCAGTCTGGGATGAGTTAGCCAGGGATCCATCTCAGCCATCTGAGGTCAGGTGTGCATTGTCCTGCACATGAGTCCAAGGTCAGTTGTGCACTGTCCTGCACATGAAATAGTGCTAGTCCGCGCTATGAGTCTCCCTCTAGAATGATGTCAGTGGTTCTGTGTATCATGTATGGTACCGGATGCCAGATCACTGAGTAGAGTATGTTTAGGACAAGGGGCCAGCCCATAGGGCTTCCCCGAAGCTTAGTATGGGCATGGGAATGGTGTGAAACCATCCCCATGTGGGCCAGTAAGGCATAGACTGGGACTCACCAGCCATGGAAGGGCTGTGGGACAGCGCTAAGGCAAGAATAAGGCCATTTTCAGGAGGTTACAGCCTTCATAGGGCTGTAGGGCAAGTATGGGGCAGCTCATACAGGCTGCCCACCAGCCCATGGATTGTGGGCAAAGGCTATGCCCAGCTTTCTAGAAGCAAGCGCCAGCCTCCCCAGCTTGCTAGGGAATTTACGCAGCATTTATTAGGATTTTTGGAGCATTTTATGCTGATTTTGCTCAATCATGGGAATATGCTGCTGGCCGCCTGCTCTTATGCTGGCCGACTCCCCCTGAAGGGTAGTATAAATAGTAGAGGTCCACAATCCCATCATTCATCTCATTTTTCACCAAGTGCTCAAGCAAACCAAGGGGCCAAGACAGCCAAGGGCTTGCTAACGCAAAGGGGTGAAGGATTCAGGTCAAGGGCAGGATTTTCCAACCAAGAAAGATCAAGTTTTCTTTATTTGTTTTCAGATTTACGTCATTCTAATAAAGCAAATACACCATCCGTGGTGGGGGCCCTACAGAGGGTAATTGGGACCCAATACTGTGTCCTCTCCATCTCCCCCTTCTCTCTCTATTTTCTGCACATCTCCTTTCAGTTTGTGCGTTAATTTCCATCGCGAAAAGAGTGCTGATTTCTGAGTTTCGAAGTACCGATCCTTCTCGGAAGCTTCCGCATACTACAGTGGTATCAGAGCCTAATTCAAGGACAAAGATTCAGCAAAGAAAACCAAAAAAAATTTCTCGCTCGTGTGGTTGGTTTTTAGACACCGGTGGACTACGCCTTTCGGAGTGACTCTTGTCCCTTGAAGGATGGTTGGTTTTTAGCCTCCGGAAGCCTCCGAAAGTCTCCCACATAGATAGTGGATGGTCAGATTGCGTTCCGGAAAGGAATTGCATTTTCCTGCTATGGTGAGCTTTGGCGACGAGAGAGAACCAGAACCATGGGACCAGAGTGCACCAGGCAGCCCAGCTAGGGCACCCGGCTTGAGTGTCACAGACATGTTCCAGCAGATGATGCGAGCACTCGCAGAACAGACAGCCAAGTTGGATGAGCAGAAGGCGCGGATCTTGGCACTGGAGGAGCGTTCCCGCTCTCCAACGTCGCATTTTCCACCCACAGACAGATGGGCAAGTGATGCCCAAAGTTATCTTTTAGGAGCTTCGGAACATTTTCCATCCGGAAAAAGATTAATGAGGTGTCTATGCAGTTAAAGCTACCTCCAAGTTGGACTATGCACGATGTATTTCATGTCAGTTGGTTAAAGCCATATGCAGGTCCACCCCCTTCAGAGGTCAAAAAGCGGAACCAGACATTGTGGATGAAGCAGAAGTAATGGTTCCAGAACATATCCTTTTGCACTGTTTCAAGCATGGCTCAGGCCGATGCCTCAGGCCGAAGACTACACCAGTTCCTCATGAAGTTTCAGGACCGAGAAACTCATGAAGCGGTATGGCTTGACAAAGAATTTTTCGACGAAGACTATCCGGCATTATTGACGGATTATCTAGCGGCTATGCAGCTTCCGTCAAGTTAAGCAAAAGGGGATGTCACGTGCATCCCGCACTTGGATGCCACGTAGACATTTCTGTACAGAAGGTGCAGGACCTGGGATGGTGAACTGGTCCCATGTGAGCCCAGTCCGAGACGAGTCAGCCAGGGATCTATCTCAGTCGTCCGAGGTCAAGTGTACATTGTCCTGCACATGAGTCCAAGGATAGATGTGCAGTGTCCTGCACATGAAACAGTGCCAGACCGCGCTGTGAGTCTCCCTCTAGAATGATGTCTATGTTTCTGTGTATCAGGTATGGTATCGAATGCCAGATCACTGAGTAGAGTATGTTTAGGACAAGGGCCCAACCCATAGGGCTACCCCGGAGCTTAGTATGGGCATGGGAATGGTGTGAAACCATCCCCATGTGGGTCAATAAGGCCTAGGCAGGACCCACCAGCCATGGAAGGGCTGTGGGACAGCCCTAAGGCAAGAATAAGGCCATTTTCAGGAGGTTACAGCCTTCATAGGGCTGTAGGGCAAGTATGGGGCAGCCCATACAGGCTACCCAGCCCATGGATTATGGGCAAAGGCTATGCCCAGCCTTCTATAAGCAAGCGCCAGCCTCCCCAGCTTGCTAGGGAATTTACGCAGCATTTATTAGGATTTTTGGAGCATTTTATGCTGATTTTGCTTAGTCATGGGAATATGCTGCTAGCCGCCTACTCTTATGTTGGCCGACTCCCCCTGAAGGGTAGTATAAATAGTAGAGGTCCACAATCCCATCATTCATCTCATTTTTCACCAAGTGCTCAAGCAAACCAAGGGGCCAAGACAGCCAAGGGCTTGCTAACGCAAAGGGGTGAAGGATTCAGGTCAAGGGCAGGATTTTCCAGCCAAGAAAGGTCAAGTTTTCTGTATTTGTTTTCAAATTTACATCATTCTAATAAAGCAAATACACCATCCGTGGTGGGGGCCCTACAGAGGGTAATTAGGACCCAATACTGTGTCCTCTCCATCTCCCCCTTCTCTCTCTATTTTCTGCACATCTCCTTTCAGTTTGTGCGTTAATTTGCATCGTCGCGAGCGAAAAGAGTGCTGATTTCTGAGTTTTGAAGTACCGATCCTTCTCCGAAGCTTTCGCATACTATAGAGGCATCAAAAATTAATCGGTGCACGAGGAACGTCAAGGGAATCAAAGATAAAAAGAAAAACACTACTTTTTGGGGCTTAGTCAAAGAGTGGGGTCTATACGGGTCTAAAATTTTGAGGAAAGATAAATTTCAGGATTAGGTAGTGATGTTGTATGGGGGTGTGAATGGAGGGTATAGTGGAGTTATGACTATTGTTAAAAGCAGTTTGAAACCTGACATCATAGCTAATCATCCTACTGGTAGAATTTTGGTTGTAGAAATACTTCTAGAAGGGGAGAGAGTTTGGGTAATAAATGCTTATGGGGCTCATAATCATAAAGTCAGAAGTGGGATGTGGGAATGGATAGTTAACCTAAATATTCAGGGTCATTGCATCCTTATGGGGTATTTTAACATGGTTGAGAAACATAGGGATAGGTGTGGGGGTAGAATTGTTTTGATGGGATAGTAGAAGATTAAGTGGGAGGGTCTGAGAGGGAGAATGGGTTTAAGGGATGGGTGGGATATGGGTGAATGGGGATCAGATCTTGGGCATACTTATTTTAGTCTTGAATATTTTGGGTCATCTTCAAGATTAGATAGGGTCTTTTTCAGTCAACAAGATGTGTGGGTTCCTCACACTCTCAAATTGAATGTGGATATTCCAGTACTGCACTGTATGACCATATGCCTCTAAAATGGGGATAACACGTAATGGGTTGTGAAGAAGCTGAGTTAAACACGTTTCCTACTAGGAAACTAAGGGTAAACAATTTATTACTCAAGGATGAACTATTTATTAGACAAACAGAAGACGCAATTGAGAGACTCAAGAGGAGAGGCACTGCACTATACAAGAATCATGGAAGATTTTTTCCAATGCAATGCAGGATATAATTAGAGGGGTTGGGAAATTGAGAGTTGAGGAAAAAAGACAGGAAAGAAGGAGATGGGGTGATCTTGTAGGAACTCTATAGAAAAAGACAGAGATTGGGAAATTTACTGATGAGGAGGCTACTTGGTATTTCAAATGTTAAGCTGGGTTGAGGAGTGAAGATGAGAAATGTAGTAGCAGGGAGGAAATTTACTGATGAGGAGGCTACTTGGTATTTCAAATGTTAAGCTGGGTTGAGGAGTGAAGATGAGAAATGTAGTAGCACAGGGAGGAAATTAGAAACAAGTGGAAAACCTTTAATAACAAAAGGAAGTCAGATGGGTATCTATTTAAGTTGACTGAGGGGAAGAGGGGTAAGGAGATTATGGGGAGGGTTTTGGATGAAAATGATTAAGAGATAGAGGGGATTAGGTTAATAGCCAAAAAATGGGTAGAGTTTTTGAGTTAATAACCCTCAGTCTCAAAGAGGATTACTCAAAAATGAAGCCAAATTTCTACAACAAATTAGCAATAGATTGGATAGGGCTAGATGGATGGAGAGAAATATTAAGATAGAGGAATGTTGGGATGCCCTTTTAAAGATGGGAAGAGAGAAATCACCTGGGTGGGATGGTTTATCTGTAGAATCCTTCATTGTCTTCTGACCATCCTTAAAGGAATTTGTTTTGAAAATCTTTAGGACAAGCAATTTGGATAAGGACTTCAAGGAAAGGTTGGTGAAAATCATTCCCAAACAAAATGTTTGTGATAGATTTAATCACTAGAGGGTAACTGTTATATACAAAATTCTGGCCAAAACCATTGCCATCAGGTTCACTCCTGCACTTCAAGTCATCATACCTAAGAAACAACATGGCTTTATCAAGGGAAGGTATATATATGACAATATATATGCTGTTATGTTGGGGATATATTTGCCTAGTGTTAGATTTAGGAAAAATTCATTAGCAGAGGATTGTAAGGCCTGGAAGAGACTTGTATGGAGAAATGTTGGCTCTAACAAAAAGGCCTTAGCCTGGCTTTCCTGGGATAGACTTAGCCTTCCTAGATGTGAAGGAGGCCTTGGCATTCTTCATCTCTACCTCTCACATAGTTGCCAGGTTGGCACTTCTTTTACCCAAGTGCCTTTAGTAGAAGGAGATTTGGACAAGGATACTAAAAGAGTTAGTGGATTGTTCAACTATTTATTTTGAAGATAATTGGCAGGGCAGAAAAAATACCACTGCTTCCAAGAGGGAAGCTTCCTATGCTCTACATTTGCTTCTTTGCGGCTTCCTTCTGTTATAGGGTATTCATTTTGCAAAATGCTTTGCACCAAATGGAAAGAGGTTTTGGAATTAATGGTTTGGGATGGGTCTGGTAGGGCCTCAGGAAATTCTCTGTTGTGTCTAGGGATATGGTGGACTCATAAATTTAATCCCCCTTTAGCTTTCAAGATGCTAGAATAGCCAAAATCCTAAACAACAAAGGCTTGAGAAGGTTTTCTGATTGCTGGAATGGGGTTTCAGTTGGGTGGAAGGAGCCTGAGAAACTAGAACTGGAACTTGGTTTGTCTTACATGGAAGGATGACTTGTTATACATGTACTGGGGATGAAGTCCAAAAGGGATGGATCTCTACAGTTGTTGATCGGTCTTATTGGATAATGGACTGGGCATGGTTTAATGGGACTAAATTGGATAGTGGATCAACTAAGACTCTGTACAAAGCATTGAGAAATAGTGAGGAGTATGTTATTTATTGTAATAAAATCTGGAGAGTGAGGAGTATGTTAAATTTGAAAACAAGAGGGAAGTGATCAGAAATGAGAATAGACTTGTCAAGAGAGCAATAAAAAACAAAAGACAAATTAGACACAGAGAAATTAAAGCCCTCTTTCGAGGGGATGTTGTCGAGCTAGAAGATACACCTCGAACCTATGACCTCTTGGTTAGGGTGGGTCATTATGAGCTGAGCCACTCTTTGAGTGAAATGTACATCAAATTTTATAAACCTTCAAACAATGAATAAGGAGAGTATAACCTTAATCATATACAAAGTGACAATCAATCTTAAAGATACTCAGCAAACTATTTTAAAACCTATAAGAGTATTACAATATACGAAATCCTTAAATATGTCCAGATTGTACGTGCTCCAAAATGTAGAAAATGAAGGAGAGATCAACCAAACACAACCTTTGAATCGACACCCTAGACTCATATGATGTAGAGAAAAAATGTCTTGCAAATATATGTAGCTCCTAAGTTATTTAAGACTTCAATTGACCAAGATGGAATCAAAATGATGTCCAAACAAAACACAAATTGAAACCTTGTCAAGTCTACCTGCCTTGTAGTAGCTGCCTTGTTAGTCCAAGAGACCTCTGTCCATGCGCACTGTGAAAATAAACAAATCTCTCTCCCGTGGCTGGGCCGGGGATATAAATTTTTTAGCTGTCTTTTAAGCAACGCATATGAGTTTGCAAACATCGCTAAAACAGTCATTTTAGATATTCGCTTAAACGACGGCTCCAAAAAACATCGTATTAGCGACGAAATTTTTTTTTAAAATTTTTAGACATCGCGTAAGCGACAATACATTGCTTAAGCGACGTATTCGTCATCGTGTAAGCGACGCTAGATAATTTAAACCCCCTCGCTAGACCCCCCAATGGCTTGTAGTGATTTTGTGTTATTGCCATTCTCTTATCTTCAAATCCTTATTCAAACAGTCTCTTTACATATGAATGTCTCATTTAGCATTAGCTCCTCATGCTTAACTCAATTTTGGACCTCTTTGATAATTCATGATAAGTGGGATAAGGAGTTATTATCTTGGTGGGCCTGTGACTTCTCAAGGTAGCCCTTGCCTTATTGCCGCCCTCCTTTGGAGGTACCAATTGTTTTAGCGGTAATGAGAATGAGGAAAGACTTTGAGGACCATAGGTAAATCTTTATGATTGTCCGCTCTGAGGACCATAGGTAAATCTTTATGATTGTCCGCTGAGCAATGTTAACCCTTACCCTCTAGCTTGAATCACGAAGGAGATGAAACGCAAGAGGCTATGTGAAAATTGAGGATTCATGCAAAGAGAGGGAAGTGCAGTTTTTGTGGTCTAATACCCAAATTTCAACCAGTAATTACTCATCACTCGGGTATTGGTTTCTAAAATTGATCATATGGCTAAGAAGCTCTTTATATGCTCTTTCCACTCATGTAACTAATTTCTTAATCCTTTACTTCATTGATGATCAAAATTTCTCCCAAAGTTGCTAACTTTTAGGCAAATTTTGGCAGTTTTATAGTCTTGTAGTAAAATTCTTGTAGTAAAATGCTCATAACTTTTCGCTCGGTTGCCCATTTTCAAAAGTTTTTATATAGACACGAAGCTCTCTTCAAGCTCTACGTACCTACGTAATCCTCTTTTGTACAGTCTATATGGATTTAAAACTGCAATTCTCTGTGTATCTTTGTTTTTATAGACTTTTGGCTTAATAATGATTAATTCCTCTTAATCTCTTATCAAAAGCAAATCCCATATGTCTTATCCTCTTGTAAGTGATTGTTTTATTCTTTTACTTTAAGATGTTCTGTCCAAATCTCCCAATTCGAACGGATGAACCTTACCAACATTCCTCGTATATTTCCGTTCACAAAATCCTGAGTCGGAAGATTTTCTTCCAACAAAGAATTGTCCTCTTGTTTGGAGCTACAAGACTGGCAAAAATTCTTGCTTCTCCTGAGCCTTTCATCTTTCCTTCCATGAATTATGATTTTACCTTTGATGTGTTTATCTTTATCTTAACCTAGGAAAAGAAAGGGAGGTGAGGAGGCTGTGAGGTTTCATACAAGTGTGTTTTGATTCTAAGAAGTGACCGAAGTCAAAACCCCAACTTTGTGTCACAGTACCAAAATGGGGTCTAGACTTTGTGGGAGCGCATTCAAGCCAGTAGCTCAAAAAATGGGGAACAAGTATATAGTAGTTGCCACAGCTTATTGCATAGTGGGTAGAAGAAAAAGCTTTGAAATACAACAAGGCATCATCAGTTGCCAAAGTTTCTGTGTGAAACAATCATGACAAGATTCAGATGCCCGATTAAGATAGTCAGTGCGATCAAGGAAGCCACTTCCTCAATGAAGCGATCAAGAAGCTCACAGAGCAACACATAATTATGAATAAGAAATCAACACTCTACTACCCATAGGCTAATGGACAGGTGGAATCCACCCCACGAATAGAAACTTAAAATGAATTTTGATCAAAACAGTCAATGAAATAGGACGGATTGGGACACAAAGCTGCATTTTCCATTATGGGCATTCAGGATAGTTTACAAGGATATGACGAGACTTATGCCATTTAGCATGTTGTATAGACTGGAAGAAGTAGTGTCCATGGAATTCCTCACACAAAGTCTCAGGATAGCCATGGCAGAAATATTATCTCTGGAAGATTCAAAAGTTCACAGAATTTAATAACTCCTCAAATTGGATGAAAAAAAGGTTGTATAGTGCATGGGAAGCTAGGATTTTCAAAAAGTCAGAAGCTCCAAGTGGACAAGAACACCAAATTCAAAATCTTCAAAAGAAGGAGACTTAGTCCTGTTATTCTCATCAAGAATGGGACCTCACCCAGGAAAGCTGAAGATGAGATGGATAAGCCCATTCAAAATCAGCAAGAAAATGGGAACGAGAACCTTCGAACTAGAAAGCCTAGATGAAGAAGAGTTAAAGAAACTGGTGAACGGATATAGGCTAAAGCCTTATCATGGGAGGATGCTAGAACAGGAAGGGACACAAGAAGAATAATCACGTTAAGAATTGAAAAGTGTCCAAGGATCAAAATATGAATCCAGTCAAGATCAAGAATGAGAAGTGGGATAGGATTCCCTAATGAGCAAATAGGGAAAAGCACAAAATCTAAAAATAGAAACTGTCGGTGTAAATATAATTTCAGCATGTGTGGATAGCAAGGAGCCAATTGGAAATTGCATGGAGGTGGCGGGAAAATCAATGGTGCCACCCCATATAAGGATGCATGGATGGAAAGGGAAAGGTGTCACATAAATTTCTCCCACAACTCCCCGATCATAAATAACCTCGTGGCTAATGCAATAGGCAACTGAGAAATAATATCTGAAAAGAATTGTGGAAAATCATGAAAACACCAGGCAATTATGGCCTTACCAAGGGGAGGCATGCACCCATGACAATGGCTGGGAGAGGCACTATAATTTCTCACTCAAATGCCTGGTTTGCATGTTTCTATTATGCAAAAGTTGTGTTCCCTACTCTTTACGTCACTGCACTACCTGCCCTCTCCATACTAAACTTTGTTGTGAAGCCTTCCTTCTCTCACACTACTCGAGCTTTCTATTGCCTAGAAGGATGGTGGATTTTGAGTACCTATCATCCACCCCCTGTACAAGTAGACAAACATGCAGAATGGCTGGAGAAGATGGGCTTGAAGGAGTTTGCAAAATTGCTCTGGGAGCATAACTTCAAGGCAGGAGAATAGCATGAGTAGCTCCAAGTTCTAACATCATCACACTTCCCTCAAGAGAAAAGGAGTTTAACCCCTTGTATGTGGCTGAGGTGTTCCGCTTGATGATAAGTGGAAATCAAGCCTGAGTGGTTCTGAAGTAGCTTTTTTGTTGGGATTCACTGCTCGTTTCCACTCTCTCCTTAGTTTTGGGCACGTACCCATCATTTGACCAAAAAGTGATATTAGCTTTTCATTAAGCTAGATTTTCACAAGGCTATATTCCTCCTGTTCCTTGGTTTCCTTGCTTTTTTCTTGGACTATTTTGCCAATTATTGCTTCCCTTTCTTTGAGCTAGGTCTAGCCTCTCCATTGGCAGAAACTCAAGTTCTCTTTACTAGAGACATAACTTTTGGTTCTTCTTCTAAGCGGATAAGGTTCACTACTTTACCCTTCCCCTTCTCATCAATAGCAGCATCACTACTGCTAGGTTGAGAGGCATATTTAACCTATACACCAAAGTCATTTTCTTTGTTTTTCAGGCATATTTAACCTCTACACCAAAGTCATTTTCTTTGTTTTTCAGGTTCTGAGGCAATGGAAACATGTCTCCTCCTACATATGCCATGAGGTTATTTATGATTGGGGAGTTGTAGGGCAAAATTTATGTGACACCTTTCCCTTTCCATCCATGCATCCTTATATGGGGTGGCACCATCGATTTTCCCGCCACCTCCATGAGATTTCCAACTGGCTCCTTGCTATCCACACATGCTGAAATTACATTTACACCGACAGTTTCTATTTTTAGATTTTGTGCTTTTCCCTATTTGCTCATTAGGGAATCGTATCCCACTTCTCATACTGATCTTGACTGGATTCATATTTTGATCCTTGGAAACTTTTCAATTCTTAACGTGATTATTCTTCTTGTGTCCCTTCCTATTCTAGCATCCTCCCATGACAAGGCTTCAGCCTATATCCGTTCACCAGTTTCTTCAACTGTTCTTCATCAAGGCTTGCTAGTTCAAAGGTTCTCGTTCCCATTTTCTTGATGATTTTGAATGGGCTTATCCATCTCATCTTCAGCTTTCCTAGGTGAGGTCCCATTCTTGATGAGAATAATAGGACTAAGTCTCCTTCCTTGAAGATTTTGAATTTGGTGTTCTTGTCTACTTGGAGCTTCTTTCTTTTTTGCACAATCCTAGCTTCCCATGCACTATACAACATTTTTTTCATCCAGTTTGAGGAGTTATTCGATTCTGTGAACTTTTAAATCTTCCAGAGATAATCTTTCTACCATGGCTATCCTGAGACTTTGTGTGAGGAATTCCATGGACACTACTTCTTCTAGTCCATATAGCATGCTGAATGGTGTAAGTCTTGTCGTATTCTTATAAACTATCATGAATGCCCATAATGCAGAATGTAGTTTTGTGTCCCAATCTATCCTATTTCATTGACTATTTTGATCAAAATTCATTTTAAGTTTCTATTTGTGGTGGATTCCGCATGTCCATTAGCCTGTGGGTAGTAGAGTGTTGATTTCTTATTCATAATCATGTGTTTCTCTGTCAGCTTCTTCATCGCTTCATTGAGCAAGTGGCTTCCTTGATCGCACTGAGTATCTTAATCGGGAATCCGAATCTTGTCATGATCGTTTCACACAGAAACTTTGGCAAATGATGATGCCTTGCTGTATTTCAAAGCTTTTTCTTCTACCCACTATGCAGTAAGCTATGGCGACTAGTATATACTTTTTTCTCATTTTTTGAGCTACTGGCTTGAACGTGCCCACAAAGTCTAGACCCCATTTTGGTACCCCCATTGAGGATTCTGCTTGGGATGGGGAAAGGTACCCAAGTCAAGTGTGTAGCCATAGTTATCCAAGAAATGGCTCAAGATTTTCTAAAATTTATTGGGTTGCCAAATGAAGATGCATCTCGGTTTGTTTAGGAGTTGGAATTTACAGCTCTAATGAAGGATAGAGACACCCGAGAAGTTTTGTTGCAAATCTTAGCCTATTGTCTCAAAGGAGAGGCTAAAATATGGATGTAGGTATTTGTTTAAAATTTTTGAAGTGCTCATATTCCTCCTTGTGTTCCTGAATACAAGGACGTGAAGCTTACCTTTTTAGCTCAGTATGCTAGGGAAAGAGATCCCAATGGGAAGGGATATCAGTTGGATGTAATGGGTATTTTCTTACACATGTATGTTGATTTGGGTTGAAAAACCTCTGAAACGTGATGTGTCAAGGGAAATGGCAGTCTCAAATGTTTTCCCTGGAAGCGTACATGTTTCCTCTGGCAGCTGAAATTTGACCAAAATGCATATAGACCCCCTTGCCTGTCTTGAAATGCCTTTGACCTGTTGTTTCCCGTAATTATTGGGTAAGTCTTTTTGACTGATGATAAGGAGCCATGTTAGTTCACTTAGTAGTGCCTTGGTCTGAACCTCATGGTTGGTTATGATTACACATTGAGAGCCATACAAATCATGTCCCCAAATCTTTAAAGCATGAATCACAGCATAAAGCTCTTTCTCCTAAGTATCTCATATGTGCGTCAAAGAGCTTCTTGCTCTCAAGCTATAGGTAGGGCTAAGCAAGGTGAATCCTTCAGCTTAAGGTTTCTAAAAGCCTCATCTAGCTTTTTATTCCATTCAATAGGACTACTGGACTTTTGTTCCCACATCGAGGAGATTTGTCTATGGCAAGGTTAGCTTAGAATAGTGTGACTATTTGGCCTTCCTATGTTTGATCCGCTTTGCTCAATTGTGAAACAATTGGAGAGCTACTTTGCATCCTGAAGTTCCACCAGAAATGATCAAGAAGGAGAGGTTTGTGGCCGGACTTAAGCTAGATCTAAGACTGAAAGCGGAGCTAAAGAATCCTCTTCGCTTTGATGAAGTTGTCCGATTTGCTTGAGAAAAGGAGTGGAAAATGAAAAGACTAGGGCAGTTAGGGTTCCAAGAGGATCCAAAGAAGAGGCATGTCATCAATGAAGTCAATCATGTTCACAAAGAAGAACCATCTCCCCCTGAGTCAAAGGGGAAGGATGATTCCTTGAAAGAGGAATTACATGAAGTTGTTGAATTAATGAAAAGCATGAGTCCTAATATGGTTAGTGGTGCAAGTAGAGGACGAGGAAGAGGGCCATTTGGTGGCAAAGGAGTTAGAGCTCCATCCAATAAAAATGGGCAAGCTCCATGGCAAGGAGGAAGGGGTCGTGGAATATATCCAATGAATATATAGTGTATTAATTGTGGTGAATGGGGCCATTACATTACATACTGTGAAAAACCTCACCAAAAACATTTGGCATGATCAAAGCTATAGAAGAAGGCATAAGGATGGCATGGGCAGAAGTGCTCTACCACAATCTCAAAGAGCAGATCGAGAAGTTCACCAGGCCAAACACAAAAACAAAAATTGGGTCACACCTCAATGCTCTTTTCAAAGGAAAGGTTTAACCAGGACCAGAGAAGGAAAAGGAGCGCTCAAAGGACAATGCCCCAGGAAAATCTAAAAGCTCAAAGCCCTCTAGAAGGACTCAAAAACTAGCCACATTGGATCACGGCAAGAAGCGGTTGTTTGAATTTGGGGAGAAGAAGGTCTACACAAAGAAGGGGAAAATCTCTAAGGAGAGTTCTAGAAGAGGTGCCAAGCGGCAACAAATGAAGGAGGATCTAGCTGCACTAAGGTAGATCAGTGTTGCTATCCCAGAGACTGGAGAAACAATAGGAAGCATCCTCCAGTGCAACACTACAACTAGAAATGCAGTCCCCACAACCGGAATTCTCAGGGCCAAAATCGGCCCCCCGATTGTGCTAAGCCAGTAGAGCTTTCTTGAAATAATAGAGATAGACTGGGTGAAGGGATCCTTAAACTACCTACAAAGATGCATGAATTATGGGCTTAAGGAAATGACCAAGCTACAGACTATTATCAAGGAGAAGGATTTTGCATGTACTCAGAGCACAAAATCACTACAGGACCTGAAGGGCCAACAAGAGCCATTGCAAGAAGAGCTACACAAATGCAGAGAATAAGGTAGCTAGGTAGATGACCTGCAAAGGCAGCTAAAGGAGCTCCAACATGCTAACAAAGGGCTGGGAATGCAACCCGGTTAGCGCATAGAGGCTATCCCGAATGGGAGAAGATTAGTTAACCATATACTAATGACTTCTAGTCCTACTCAATCCTTCTTCAACACTCAAGCAATCAATCTAACACAATCAACGCATCAATCTAACATAATCAAAGCATCAAGATTAGGCTACACTTAAGCACAAAAATGCAACTTATGCAAAGAACCTAACATGCAAAGAGCTATCACACAAGCCTCAACTACACATCATTTCATGCACAAGCTTCATCACATGCACTCTACAACTCACAAATCAAAACATCATTAAGAAATCTAGATTAGCAAGAGATGAAAAGAAACATGGCCAGAAGGGACCAGGAAGCCCTACAAATGTAGGCTGATCTGAATAGGACCATAGAAAGGCAAAGAAGCATGGAGGCACAGGTCACCCTTATCAGGGAGGAGCACCTGAGAATCATAATGGATGTCCAGAGTAGAGTGGATAGAGATAAGGTGGATCTGGTGAAGGTAGAGGCATGTCTGGCAGTGCTAGATGCTAAGGAATATCCAGAGGTGTATGATCTGGAGGTGGAGAAGATGGAGTAATGGGAAACTCATGCGGTGGAAGACCTCAAGGAGGTGTGGGGGGCACACTTGGAAAAGTTGAAATCAATAATGGAAGCACCCACACAAGCCTATAAGCAAATAACTCCTCATCAGCCAAGAGACAAGAATCCAGATGGAGGCTAGGATATCCACATTTGGCTACATCCTCTAGCCCAGAATCAAGAAAGGCTCCAGATGCCCTAGCCTCGAGTGGAGCTGGACAAGAAACAAGAGGTAGCAGAGGAGCTATTAGCAAAGTATGGAAAAATCATTTTTCTATCCCTTAAAGGAGAAGCAAAGAAACCAGCAACAAAAACAGATGGAAAAGGAAAGGAAATATGTTGTGGACCGGCTTTGCATTAGACCATATCCCAAAAAATGAGCTAAAGGAACATGGATGGGTGGCCACAAAGATATTTGAAGAGAAAGCAAATGATGAAGTAGCGCTACGTGTCTAGGTGGAGGAGCTGGAGCGATTACCGAGGAGTATAAGGAATAGCAAAAGAAAGATGGCAAGGCCATTAAAACATTAATGAAGGAAGTAGAGGCAGTTATGCCCACAAGGACGACATAAGGCAAGGCAAGAAAAATGAGCATTAATGAGCTCAATGTGTCACTAAAAACTTCCAATGCTAAGATACAAAAGAGAGGAGGATAGCTCAACGCTTGGTGTTGGCTTGTCACATTGGGCACAATTGAGATAGTCGTTTCTCTCTAGAAGCCGACTAGGTGGTCCGGAACCACTAAAGTGTCGAGTCTTGAACGGAAAGTGACACTTTTGTATCAAGCACTGAAAAGTCATCAATATCATTTGGATCTATAAATTCTGAAGCAACTTCATAAGCATTTGCTATATCAATCTAAGGCAATAGTCTTCTCTTACCCATAAACCATTGCACTCCCGTGTAGTTGGTGGTGGATGGTGGCAATTATAAAATGTGTTTCACCTTACTATTGTTGAGATTCAAGCTCGATGTCAGTGTGAGCCAGCTATGCTATGTGCTGGCATGTTAGGTAGGAACATGTGTGAGACATAAATGACCGCGTGTCTAGCTGGTCATAGTGTGTGGACATTAGCTAGGGTTAGATGTGTGTGGACACAGCTCATAGTGTGTGTGTATTATGGATTATGGCTTTATGCATTGTGTGAGAGTGGAGATGGCTTCCCTCTATGGTTAGGGTTTGCTCCTGTGTGTGTGTCTCCTCCCCCTCTACCGTTCTTTCAACATGGTATCAGAGCCTTGTGCTGTCTATTAGGGTTTATGAGTGAGTGAGAGAAGAGGGAGAAGAAGAAGCTGTGAAGAGAAGCTGTGAAGCTTGGAGCACACCAACTACTATCAGATCTGAGAGCTTGGCCTATCGAGTAAGGTCTTCTAAACATCCTTGAGCGGATTGCAGGTGATACAGGCAAAAACAAAGCAATTTAGAGCAACTCAAAGCAAAGTAAAATTCTGGTTTTTGGAAGCTTTCCATTAAAGCTTGAAAGCATTGATGTATGGTGGAAATACATGTAAATCTGGCAAAACAAACATGTATCTGACAATGAGAGATGTATTGGCAACTCCTATGCAAGCCCTAAACTCATTTTGGAGCAATTTGGATGCATATGAATGTATGGAAATTACTGGTTTTTGAGCTCTCACAAAACAGAGAAAAGGAGGTGAAGATTTGATGCATTTGGAGCGTATTTTTGGCAACAATCCAACCATTGACTGGTTGCACACATACCTAAGTGTGTTGGGCACTTGTTTAGCTCATCAATTAGCAACTTAATCACTCCCAAAGGCCCCTACAGCAGGCGGCGCATTCTGCACAAGGAAACAGGGCAGTTTTGTGTTCATTTTGAAGCAAGGAGATCAAATTCTCATTGGTTTCTTGTTATATTTCACAATTGCTTTAGCAATTGGTTGCTACACACATTGGAGAAGAGGGCTACATGGTTGGTTTGATCAATTATGCCTAATTGAGCTGGGAATGAGCTGATTAAACAGGCTGTCTCGCAGAGAAACAAAGCATTTTTAATTGAGCAATTAATCTTTGGTCTTAAACAATTGGACAAATTCCTCTTACATGGAGTTGATGGACACTATTGCTAAGCTAATGAATGCCTGGTTGCTCAATTTGGACAAATATTGAAGAAATTAGAGCCATTTTACTACTGGTTTTTTTGGTTTTTCCCAAAACAGAGAAACGGGTTTTTAAAATTTGATCTGTACACATGTCAGATGGTGTTGATACTCTACATTGAAGTTGTTTAGGTGTCAATGCAAGTTGCCCATACTTGATTGCACCACTACTTTGTGATTTGGAGCCTTGGAAGGCACATCAAAACAGGGTATCTCGGACTGCGTGAGCCAGTTCATCTTGGATGCATACAGGTTGATTTTCTACATCAAATTTGAAGATTTGTGGTTACTTTGGAGTATCTGAAACACTCATTGGAGTGTGGTTGAGCTGAGGAAGGCTCGGTTACAGATTTGGACGAGTGTAGAAGGTGCACGTTAAGCAAACATGTCGGATAATCCAGTACAGATTGTTGGTGAAAAGCTGGATAGGAAGAACTTCCAGGCATGGAAGTACAAGATAAAAAGTTTCTTGAAAGGAAAAGGTTTTTGGAATCTCATTACAGGTGCTGAGCCAGAGCCTGAGCTACCTCGACAACCTACACAGCAGTAGCTTATTGCTCATAAGCAATGGTCAGAGAGAGCATTCAAAGTGCTGCATTATCTCTCTATATGTATTTCTGATGCTATGCTCATACACATACAGGATGCTGAGAATCCCAAAGATGCATGGGATACTTTGGTCAAGATGTTTGATATAGATACTAGTGCTCACAAGTCTTAGTTGCGACAGCAGATACACAATGTGAAAAGGAATAAAAGGAGCATACATGATTATGTGCAAGAAATCAAGAAGTTTGCAGATGCATTGGCCAAATAAATGCCCCCATGCCTGATGATGATCTGGTGGATATTACCTTGCGTGGTCTTGGCAAGGAATACAAATCTTTTGATACATCTATCTCCGTGAGAAGTACAGGTTTACCAGACTTTGATGAGTTGGTTTCTCTCTTGCTTGTGGAGGAAATCAAACTCAGTGATTCATTTCTGGATGCATCTACTAGCCATGATGATAATGGCAAAAATCAGGCTTTCTATTCTCAGAGAGGCTTTAGAGGCAGGGGGAGATTCACATCACGTGGACGTGGTGGTAATGGTCGTGGGTGGTAGGACAGGTCTCCACAACAGAATTTTCAGCCCTCATATGGTGCTCGAGGTGGTCGTGGATATGCACCTCAGAGAGCCAGAGGTAACCCCCGTGGTAGAGGACGTTGGCAAGGCCAACAAAATTCTATGCAAGATGTGGAATGCTATTATTGTGGCAAATTTGGTCATATGGCGAGAGATTGTTTCCATAAACAGAATGATTTCAGAGGGGGTAGAGCACAACGTGGTCATTATGGTGGAAATTATGCACAACATGGTGGTGGAAATTATGCATCAAGCAGTAATGATGGCACTGCAAATCATTTGTTCGCCATGAAACATGTTGTTGGATCGATGATGACAAATGTTGAGAATGATGATACTTGGTATATGGATTCTGGAGCATCAAATCATATGACGTGTCATGGTGAATGGTTTGAGCATATGAAGCCTATGGATGTAAAAGGCTATGTGGAGACAAGTGATGATACCCAGCATGTCATTACACATGTTGGAAGTGTACCATTGGTTATGCACAATGGTCAGACAAAGTCTATGTCAGATGTATTGTACGTGCCTTCTATCACAAAGAGCTTGGCCTCAGTTGGTCAAATGGTGGAACAGGGATTACAGGTTTGTTTCAACGAGCATGGTTGCTTCGTTGAGGACTTCAAACATGGTTGTAGAGTCATTGCTAAAGGCAAGAAAGAAGGCAGATTGTTTAAGCTGGATGCTGGAATTCCTGAGTTAAAATCAGCCATGTTCTCTAAAAGCAGGAATGTGGTACAAGACATTGATATGTGGCATAAGAGGATTGGACATGTCAATATACAGAGATTAAAGAACATGCAAACAAGAGGCATTGTCAGTGGATTGCCTAGATTTAAATATGATGGGAATATGCATGTTTGTGAAGCCTGTCAGTTTGGAAAGCAGGCAAGGTTGAGGTTTCCTAGAGAAGGAAATATGAGCAGCAGGCCACTTGAGAGAGTACACAGTGATGTATGGGGTCCTGCACAAAACCCATCTATCAAAGGCAGTTTATACTATGTGACATTCATAGATGATTTTAGCAGGATGACATGGATATACTTTCTGAGAGAGAAGAGTGAAGTGTTGGAAAAGTTCATGGATTTCAAAGCTTTTGCAGAAAAGCAATATGGCTGTTGGATTAAATGTTTGAGGACAGATGGAGGTGGTGAATACACCTCAAAGGCTTTTGAGCATATCTTGAGGAAGCATGGAATAAGAAGACAGTTGACTTGCAGGTATACACCTCAGCAGAATGGTGTGGCTGAGAGAAAGAATAGAGTCATATGTGAAGTGGCAAGAGCAATGCTCAATGAAAAGAGCAGGCCAGATTACTATTGGGCAGAAGCATGTGCTACTGCAGTGTATATACTGAACAAAACACCTACAACAGCCATTCATGGAAGCATGCCAGAGACGTGACTTACAGGTTATAGGCCAGACATTGGACACCTCAAAGTTTTTGGATGCATAGCTTATGTACATGTGCCTGATGAAAGAAGAAGGAAGTTGGATCCTAAGGCAGAAAAATGTGTATTTGTTGGATATGCATAGGATCGTAAGGCATACAAATGTTATAATCCACAAACTAGACAAGTGGTCATCTCACGAGATGTGGTGTTTGATGAGCTTGCTAGTTGGTACAAAGCAAAAGATGAGGGTGTCATTGAGTCACTTGAGGCAGATGTGCCTGTGAACTTGCCACAAGCAAGTTCTAGTTCTACTACTATGTCTGGGCCAGCAGAGCAGAGGTTGAGAGTAGCAGTGTACGTCCATGGTCAGGACGTTTAAGGCATGAGAGTGTGAGCACTGGGAGTAGTGCTATGGATAAAGGAAAGGAGAAGATCGAAGGAATTGGAATCACAGGTTATGAGTCATCTAGTTCAGAGAGTTTGGATGAGGAGCTTGGCATACCTGTTTTACGCACACCTGGTGCTAGGCAGGATAGATATGTGCCACCACATGCTAGAGTTACAGGTGTACAGAGTGACCCGCATGCATTGCGGAGATCCCAGAGAGTCAGATATCCAGTTGACAGATTGACATATCGAGATTTTGCTATGCACTATGCATATATGACATCTATGGTGAAGCATGTGGAACCTACATGCTATACAGAAGCTATTGGAGAGCATGTATGGGAGAAAGCAATGGATGTTGAGATGGACGCATTGGTCCATAATGACACATGGGACTTGGTTGCATTACCAAAGGACAAGAATGTTATTGGCTGTAAATGGGTTTACAAAGTGAAGTGCAAATCTGATGGTTCTATTGAGAGACATAAAGCAAGATTGGTAGCAAAGGGTTATGCACAGACCCAAGGTTTGGACTATGATGAAACCTTTAGTCCAGTGGCTAAGATGGGCACAGTGAGAGCAGTCATTGCTATGGCTGCAGCTAATGGCTGGGAAATGCATCAAATGGATGTCAAGAATGCATTTCTAAATGGAGATCTACAAGAGGAAGTGTATATGGCACAGACAGAAGGGTATGTACACCCAAGATATCCCACTCATGTATGCAAATTGAAAAAGGCATTGTATGGTTTGAAGCAAGCACCTCGTGCTTGGAGTGATAAGATGAGCAGATATCTTATCTCACTTGGTTTTCAGATTTCTACAGCAGATTCTTCACTCTATGTGAAGAAGACAGCACATGGGATTGTTTTACTCGTCATCTATGTGGATGACTTGATTATCACAGGTGATCATGGTGCAGATGTGATGCATGTCAAGAAAGCTTTGAGTGGGCAATTTGACATGAAAGATCTTGGTGAGTTGAGATACTTCCTTGGAATTAAAGTGGTCAAAGATCATGCAGGTACATGGTTAGTACAGTGCCAATATGCATTGGATATGTTGGCAAAGTATGGCATGATAGGGTGTAAGCCTATGAGTACACCTTTGGAGCAAAATGTGAAGTTGCAGGCTGATTATGGTGATGAACTTGATGATCCATCTATGTACAGAAAGATGGTTGTTGGTAGTCTCATATACATGACTATCACACGCCTGGATTTGAGTTATGCTGTGGGGCTAGTAAGCCAGTTTATGCAGAGCCCCAGAAAGCCTCATTTGGATGCAGTGAGACGCATTATGAGATATGTGAAGACCACTGCACATTATCGTCTACTTTATGAGAGTGGTAAAAGCTTGGACATACATGGCTACACAGATGCTGATTGGGCAGGTAGCTCATATGACAGGAGGTCTACTAGTGGTTATGCTTTTACACTTGGAAGTGCCGTGGTGAGTTGGAGTAGCAAGAAGCAACCTAGAGTTGCTTTATCCAATACAGAGGCTGAATATAGAGGTGCAGCCATTGCTACTTGTGAGGCAGTATGGTTAAAGGGTCTCTTGGCAGATTTATGTGAGCCTATTGATGGCAAAGTTGTCATTCATTGTGACAACATGAGTAGTATACAGTTGGCTAAGAATCCAGTGTTTCATGCGAGGACTAAACACATAGAGGTCCATTATCACTTTGTCAGAGACAGTGTTATGGTGGAGTCTATGTGGGCTACACCTTCTTGTTTTCAACCACTAAGTCTAGCCATTTATATGGTATTGATGTGTAAATGAGGCTAATAATGTGAAAAGAAACTTTTTCCCATATCAGTAGGTTTTCCCCACAGAATGTGTGTACACAACCTGATGAGTGAGTGTGTAAGTGACTTGATCATCTTACTTCACTTGTACTTTACTCGTTCTCATCAATCGTCCTTGAGTGTTGTGCTTCTTTGAATATCTTCTTGGTTCATAATTGGTATCAAAAAAGGTTCTCTTAGCTCTGGCCTTCATTGTTGGGTCTCATCATTGCCTCCTTGAGTTGATCTTTTAATTATCTTAGATTAAGATATCCTCTTGGGTGGAGAAGGTAGTGGTGTTAAACAAAGGTAACTAACGTTTTGTGACTTTTGGGCCATTTCACGCACATTCGCATGTAAGGTCCTCGTAGTCAACTCGAAGGAGTGTCAATTTAAATTATCTTTATTTTATTTTAGGTTTTCTATCGTGCAGCAGACATTGTGTACATATGCCATGTGTTACAGTCATTTTGTTAACATTATCATCAACTTTGTATCCTTGTCACAGTAACATTTCTACATGCTACACTCTATCATTTTTCATATAATTTGTAGGTCTCTTAATCATTATTTAGTGATCTACTACTAGGAAACCATCTCACTTATAGACATTAGGTTATTAGGATATTTGCATTTTGTGTTAGAGATTCATTATTCCTTATTTTCAAGCGAAAATGGCAAGCAATGTTATATTTGGGATGCTTTTTTCGTTGATGGCAAGCTTGACATGACCAACTCAATACATGATGTGTCATGTATTGGTTTGCCAAAGGGATTTGGAATATTTTTATTGGCATTAAGGCACACCCTATCTTGCTAGCATAGAATAGCACATGTACTTGAGATGGTGATACTAGTTCAAATGTAATTATGGTATCCACCATAAAACAAGCCAGGTGGGATGGTAGGCATTCAGGCATGCCCTATCTTGCCAGTGCTGCAAGAGATATTATAAGTAGTTCAAATGGTGATACTAGTACAAATGTAGCTATTAGACAGTGATACTAGTTCAAATGTAACCGTTGGCATCCATAGAACAAAGAGCTAGGTGGATGGCATGGATACATATGTAGATGCAATGGTGGATCTTTTCATGGAAAGAAGCATTATTCCTCATATTCACTCATGTAAAATTGTTGAGCAAGCTTGGGATGTGCTTGATACACTATCCAAGTGCATAATGAGGCACGTGTGGTCTACTTACACAGGTAGTTATAGTATGAGCATATGAATGAGGAAGACTCAATGGATGATTTTATCACAAGGATCAAAGATCTCAAATAGGAGCAGCTTGCCTGTATTGAGGCCTATTCAAATAGTTGGTGTCTACTATTCTCATAGTAGCTTTACTAGATTAATACTAGGATTTTACATCCACACTTCATCTTATGTTGAAGGGTAACCTCATGCCCTTAGGTTTGATGAGTTAGTTGTAGTGCCCTTTGCAAGAAGAGGAATCCTTGTAAAACTAAACTAGCATAAGTGTGGGAGATCTGGCATTTGCTGCTACCAATAAAAAAAGGTAAAGTCAAAGTCTTAGTCAAAGTCTTTTTTACAAACCAAAGGAAGAATCAACCTATTCTTCTAGCAAGGATGCTGAGAAGGGGGGTGACAAGCCTAAGAAGAAAGGAAAATGCAACTATTATCAACGATGCTGTGAGAAGAGGGGTAGTAAGCCTAAGAAGAAAGGAAAATGCAACTATTGTCACAAGGATGCTGAGAAGGGGGGTAATATAAGCCTAACAAGAAAGGAAATACAACTATTATCAAGGATGTTGAGAAGGGGAGTGATAGAAGCCTAAGAAGAAAGGAAAATGCAACTATTGTCAAAAACTAGGCCATTATATCAATGAATGTTAAAAAAAAATGAATAAGCAGAAGAAGAAAGAGTTAGGCATGATTATAGGCTGATTCAGGAGGCAACAAATGCTAAAACATAGGAGTCACTGAACTAAAATGATTGCGCATTCATTGTGCACTGCATTTATGACCCTTATATCCATGATGTATATATGTCATCAAAGATAAATTAGCATGTCTAGTATTTTCATAGTGGTTCTAGCAAGCGCCACTATCAAAATGATGTATACATGTCAAAGACATCAGAGAAGTTTCATGCATATATGCCTAAAAGAGGCGTAAGACATCAATGCATGGTGCCTTGCTGCACGATTCAAAAAACTAGTATGCATGAGAGGAAGAACAAATTTTTCATTGATATGTCTAAAGAGAATGTGGGGGAGAGGGAGAGGACGAGGAAGAGGGAGAGTTTGAGTTCCTTGCAAGCAAACACACACACACATAAGAGAGAGCAAGACATACAAGAGAGATGGATGGCTGAATTTTCTTCTATCTTCTTCTCTTCTCTACAACCACTATCTCACCAACCATGCCAGTGGCATAAGTGCAGAAGCTATCACACCCAGGTAGGTCATCAATGTCTGCCCACAACACTAGTTGAGATTGATATCTTAACACTCTCCCTGGAGCTCAACCCCACACACTGCACTCCAAGCTCCTAAACCTGTGGAGCTTCTTTGTGCCCAATGCCTTCGTGAAGATGTTTGCCACACCTGATCCTCTATGCTAACATACACCAAATCTACATCACCTGAGAACCTTCTCCCTCACAAAGTGATAATGCACCTCAATGTGCTTCATTAGCCAACTGTATGCTACTAGCCAACTGTATGCTACTCATGTTGTTATAATAAATGACAACTATTGTTATATGCACATTATGTGTGCATATAACAGTATATTGGGTTACTAGCCAATATTGGGTTGCATTAATAGCATTGTATATTGGGTTACTAGCCAATATTGGGTTGCATTAATAGCATTGTATATTGGGTACAAATTGGATGAGCATAAGGATGTCCTCCAAGTGAGATAGGATTGCAGAATAAGGATGTCCTCCATGACAGATGAAGAGGATGTCCTTTTGGGATAAGAAAAGGATGTCCTCCAAGGATATGAGTGAGAGATGAAGAATGAAGGATGTCGGATGAGTCGAGGGACCATTTATGCCTGAGGTCTAATTGGTGGCATCTCTTGTCTTTGTGGATGCCATGAGGTGGCAGCGTAGTCTTTGGTGGAATCTCCTATCTCTAGAGATGTCATTTTGGAGGTGCTATCAATGCCATTGGAGCCTTCAATCATTGACTCACTGTGGGTGGGTGGTGGACCATCCATGTGGGTGTGACATTGTTATGGTGGAGTCTATGTGGGCACCTTCTTGTTTTCAACCACTAAGTCTAGCCATTTCTATGGTATTGATGTGTAAATGAGGCTAATAATGTGAAAAGAGACTTTTTCCCATATCAAGAGGTTTTCCCCACAGAATGTGTGTACACAACCTTATGAGTGAGTGTGTAAGTGACTTGATCATCTTACTTCACTTGTACTTTACTCGTTCTCATCAATCGTCCTTGAGTGTTGTGCTTCTTTGAATATCTTCTTGGTTCATAATTGGTATCAAAAAAGGTTCTCTTAGCTCTGGCCTTCATTGTTGGGTCTCATCATTGCCTCCTTGAGTTGATCTTTTAATTATCTTAGATTAAGATATCCTCCTAGGTGGAGAAGGTAGTGGTGTTAAACAAAGGTAACTAATGTTTTGTGACTTTTGGGCCATTTCACGCACATTCGCATGTAAGGTCCTCGTAGTCAACTCGAAGGATTATCAATTTAAACTATCTTTATTTTATTTTAGGTTGCCATGTGTTACAGTCATTTTGTTAGCATTATCATCAACTTTGTATCCTTGTCACAGTAACATTTCTACATGCTACACTCCATCATTTTTCATATAATTTGTAGGTCTCTTAATCTTTTTTTAGTGATCTACTACTAGGAAACCATCTCACTTATAGACATTAGGTTATTAGGATATTTGCATTTTGTGTTAGAGATTCATTATTAGTTATTTGCAAAGCTAAAATGGCAAGCAATGTTATATTTGGGATGCTTTTTTCGTTGATGGCAAGCTTGACATGACCAACTCAATACATGATGTGTCATGTATTGGTTTGCCAAAGGGATTTGGAATATTATTATTGGCATTAAGGCACACCCTATCTTGCTAGCATAGAATAGCACATGTACTTCAAATGGTGATACTAGTTCAAATGTAATTATGGTATCCACCATAAAACAAGCCAGGTGGGATGGTAGGCATTCAGGCATGCCCTATCTTGCCAGTGCTGCATTAAGAGATATTACAAGTAGTTCAAATGGTGATACTAGTAAAAATGTAGCTATTAGATAGTGATACTAGCTCAAATGTAACCGTTGGCATCCATAGAATAAAGAGCTAGGTGGATGGCATGGATACATATGTAGATGTAGTGGTGGATCTTTTCATGGAAAGGAGCATTATTCCTCATATTCACTAATGTAAAATTGTGCCTGAGGTCTAATTGGTGGCATCGCTTGTCTCTTTGTGGATGCCATGAGGTGGCAGCGTAGTCTTTGGTGGAATCTCCTATCTCTAGAGATGCCGTTCTGGAGGTGCTATTAGTGCCATTGGAGCCTTCAATCATTGACTCACTGCGGGTGGTGGACCATCCATGTGGGTGTGACAATGTTATGGTGGAGTCCATGTGGGCACCCTTGGTGGCTACACCTTCATGTTTTCAACCACTAAGTCTAGCCATTTCTATGGTATTGATGTGTAAATGAGGCTAATAATGTGAAAAGAAACTTTTTGTGTACTTTGTTGAAAAATAGGTAGAGGGAGAGGAGACACACACATAGGAGCAAACCCTAATGTATATTACAAACCCTAACCATAGAGGGAAGCCATCTCCCTTCTCACACAATGCATAAAGCCATAATCCATAATACACTCAACACACTATGAGTTGTGTCCACACACATCTAACCCTAGCTAATGTCCACACACTATGACCAGCTGGACGCGGTCATTTATGTCTCACACATGCTGCTACCTAACATGCCAGCACATAGCATAGCTGGCACACACTGACATCGAGCTTGAATCTCAACAGCCCCTCTCAAGCTCATGATGTACTACCATAGATGAAGATATAGATGAGCTTGGGATATCAAGGCTCTCAACACTCCCCCTCAAGCTCATCCCATGTACTCCCACCATAGTACGGAAGTACTCAAACTTCTCCCTGCTAAGTGGCTTGGTAAAGATGTCAGCCACCTGCTCATCAGTCTTCACATACTGTAGATCAACTGTACCATCCAGCACCTTCTCTCTGACAAAGTGATAATGGACCTCTATGTGTTTGGTCCGCGCATGAAATACTGAATTCTATACTGCTCATGTTGTCACAATGAATGACAACTTTGTCGTCAATAGGCTCACCCAAATCTGCCAAGAGACTTTTTAACCATATTCCTTCACAAGTAGCAATGGCTGCACCCCTGTATTCAGCCTCTATACTAGATAAAGCAACTGTAGGTTGCTTCTTGCTACTCCAACTCACCACAGCACTTCCAAGTGTAAAGGCATAACCAATAGTAGACCTCCTGTCATATGAGCTACCTGCCCAATCAGCATTTGTGTAGCCATGTATATCCAAGCCTTTACCATTCTCATATAGAAGACCATAATGTGCAGTGGTCTTTACATATCGCATAATGCGTCTCACTGCATCCAAATGAGGTTTTCTGGGGCTTTGCATAAATTGGCTTACTAGCCCCACAGCATAACTCAAATCCGCGCGTGTGATAGTCATGTAAATGAGACTACCAACCATCTTTCTGTACATAGATGGATCATCCAACTCCTCACCAAAATCAGCCCGCAACTTCACATTCTACTCCAAAGGTGTACTCATAGGCTTACACCCTGTCATCCCATATTTTGCCAACATATTCAATGCATATTGGCATTGCACTAACCATGTACCTGCATAGTCTTTGATCACTTCAATTCCAAGAAAGTATCTCAGTTCACCCAAGTCTTTCATGTCAAATTGCCCACTCCAAGCTTTCTTGTTGACATGCATCACATCTATACCATGATCACCTGTGATAATCAAGTCATCCACATAGATGACAAGTAAAACAATCCCATGATCTGTTTTCTTCACATAGAGTGAAGAATCTACTATAGAAACCTGAAATCCAAGGGAGATAAGATATCTACTCATCTTATCACTCCAAGCACGAGGTGCTTGCTTCAAACCATATAATGCCTTTTTCAATCTGCATACATGAGTGGGATACTTTGGGTGTACATAACCTTCTGGCTATGCCATATACACTTCCTCTTGTAGATCACCATTTAGAAATGC
The DNA here is from genome assembly GCF_041138505.1 of Cibotium barometz. Taxonomy (NCBI): domain Eukaryota; kingdom Viridiplantae; phylum Streptophyta; class Polypodiopsida; order Cyatheales; family Cibotiaceae; genus Cibotium; species Cibotium barometz. The sequence continues at coordinate 48,472,051 of NC_141051.1, read as the reverse complement.
ATTTTTGACATCCATTTGATGTATTTCCCAACCATTAGCTGCAGCCATAGCAATGACTGCTCTCACTGTTCCCATCTTTGCCACTGGACTAAATGTTTCATCATAGTCCAAGCCTTGGGTTTGTGCATAACCCTTAGCTACTAATCTTGCTTTATGTCGCTCAATGGAACCATCAGATTTGCATTTCACTTTGTAAACCCATTTACAACCAATGACATTTTTATCCTGTGGTAATGCAGCCAAATCCCATGTGTCATTATGAACCAATGCGTCCATCAACATCCAATGCTTTCTCCCATACATGCTTTCCAATAGCTTCTGTATAGCATGTAGGTTCCACATGCTTCACCAAAGACATCATATATGCATAATGCATAGCAAAATCACGGTATGTCAACCTGTCAACTGGATATCTGACTCTTTGGGATCTCCGCAATGCATGCGGATCACTCTGAACACCTATCACTCTAGCATGTGGTGGCACATATCTATCATGCTTAGCACCAGGTGTGCGTAAAACAGGTATGCCAAGTTCCTCATCCAAACTCTCTGAACTTGATGACTCATAACTTGCAATTCCAATTCCTTCAACCTTCTTCTTTCCTTTATCCATAACACTACTCCCAGTGCTCATACTCTCATGCCTCAAACGTCCTGACCATGGACGTATAGTACTACTCTCATCCTCTGCTGTGCTGGCCCAGACATAGAAGTAGAACTAGAACTTGCTTGTGGCAAGTTGACATGCACATCAGCTTCAAGTGACTCAATGACACCCTCATCCTTTGCTTTGTACCAACTAGCAAGCTCATCAAACACCACATCTCATGAGATAACCACTTGTCTAGTTTGTGGATTGTAACATTTGTATGCCTTACGATCCTGTGCATATCCAATAAATACACACTTTTCTGCCTTAGGATCCAACTTCCTTCTTCTTTCATCAGGCACATGTACATAAGCTATGCATCCCCAAATACTTTGAGGTGTCCAATGTCTAGCCGAAAATCTGTACCGCATCTCTGGCGTACTTCCATGTATAGCTGCTGTAGGTGTTTTATTCCGTATATACACCGCGGTAGCACAAGCTTCTGCCCAATATTAATCTGGCATGCTCTTTTCATTAAGCATTGCCCTGGCCACTTCACATATGACTCTATTCTTTCTCTCAGCGCCACACCATTTTGCTGAGATGTATGCCTGCAAGTCAATTACCTTCTTATACCATGCTTTCTCAAGAAATGCTCAAAAGCATTTGAGGTGTATTCACCTCCTCCATCTGTCCTCAAACATTTAATCCATGAGCCATATTGCTTCTCTACAAAAGCTTTGAAATCCATAAGTTTTTCCAATACTTCACTTTTCTCTCTGAGAAAGTATATCCATGTCATTCTGCTAAAATCATCAATGAATGTCACATAATATGAACTGCCTTTCATGGATGGGTTTTGTGCAGGACCCCATACATCGCTATGTACTATCTCAAGTGGCCTGCTACTCATGTTGCCTTCTCTAGGAACCGCAATCTTGCCTGCTTTCCAAACTGATAGGCTTCACAAACATGCATATTCCCATCATGCTTGAATCTAGGTAGCCCACTAACAATGCCTCTTGCCTGCATGTTCTTTAACCTTTGTATATTGACATGTCCAATCCTCTTATGCCACATATCAATTTCCTGTACCACATTTCTGCTTTTAGAGAACACGGCTGATTTTAACTCAGGAATTCCAGCATCCAGCTTAAACAACCTGTCTTCTTTCTTGCCTTTAGCATCTTGCCTTTAGCAATGACTCTACATCCATGTTTGAAATCCTACAAAGCAACCATGCTCGTTGAAACGAACCTGTAATCCCTGTTCCACCATTTGACCAACTGAGGCCAAGCTTTTTGTAATCAAAGGCACATACAATACATCTGACATAGATTTTGTTTGACCATTGACCATTGTGCATAACCAATGATACACTTCCAACATGTGTAATGGCATGTTGAGTATCATCTCCTGTTTTCGCATAGCCTTTCACATCCATAGGCTTCATATGCTCAAACCATTCACCATGACAAGTCATATGGTTTGATGCTCCAGAGTCCATATACCAAGTGTCATCATTCTCAGCATTTGTCATCATAGATCCCACACATGTTTCATGGCAAACAAGTGATTTGCGCTGCCATCATTACTACTTGATGCATAATTTCCACCACCATGTTGTGCATAATTTCCACGATGTTGTGCTCTATCCCCTCTCAAATCATTCTGTTTGCGGAAACAATCTCTTGCCATATGACCAAATTTCCCATAGTAATGGCATTCCACATCTTGCATAGATGTTTGTTGGCCTTACCAACGTCCTCTACCATGAGAATTACCTCTACCTCTCTGAGGTGTATATCCACGACCACCTCTGGCACCATATGAAGGCTTGAAATTCTATTGTGGTGACCTGTCCTGCCATCCACGACCATTACCATGGCCACGTGATGTGAATCTCCCCCTGCCTCTAAAACCTCTTTGTTGCAAATAGAAAGCCTGATTTCTGCCATTATCATCATGGCTAGTAGATGCATCCTGAAAGGAATCACTGAGTTTGATTTCCTCAACAAGCAAGAGTGAAACCAACTCATCAAAGTCTAGTAAACCTGTACTCCGAACCGAGATGGATGTATCAAAAGATTTATATTCCTTGCCAAGACCACGCAAGGTAATGTCTACCAAATCATCATCAGGCATGGGGGCATTTATTGTTGCCAATGCATCTGCAAACTTCTTTATTTCTTGCACATAATCATGGATGCTCCTTCTATTTCGCTTCACATTATGTATCTGTTGTCTCCATGATTACAATAAAATTCTTTCAATTAATCTAGGATGATAATTCCTAGAATATGGTAGGAAGTTCTCTTTTCATGCTTTGAATGAAATTATTTTATGTGTAATTTTTATAAAAATTTTGCCATAGCTCCGCTACTATGACTGATAAATCTCAATTTATTTTGAAGGATAAAGCTTATCATTAAGGGAATGATTAGAATGATCCCTAATTGGATCATTAACCCAATAATGGATTAAATCATCAATATTCATGAAATACATAAACTAAAAGCATAGAAAAAAGCCATTAATTTGGCCTCAAGCATAGATTAATCTTGGATTAAGGAAAAACTTTCTGAAAAGCTTCATTTGGATTGAGAATGGGTCATGAGTATGACCATTTCTTGAGTGAGAGAGAGAAATTACATAAAAAACCATTAGATTTAAGCATAAATGGAAGTTTATGTAATTCTTTACTATCATTAATCAATTAACTTCAATAGCATTCATCAAATTATGTAATTCTTCACTACCATTCATCAATTAACTTCAATAGCATTCAAAAGCCATTCCAATTAAGCTTCTCAAGCTTGAGAGGGGTTGAGAAGAGAGAAACATTGAGAAATTATAGAAAAGATCAAAATTCACCAATTACCTTACAAATTGCTTGATTCTTTATTCACGGTAGAGGCCCCCAACCAATCAATTGGTTTAGTATGTTGATGGAGCCACCAATGGGGATTGAAGAAAGAGGGAAGCTCCAATTTCCCCAATTTGGAGAGAATTTTAGAGAATAGTAGAAATTAGCATTATTTCAGCATAACTTTAGTATAGTAAAATTCTCCTATTTTTTTCAAACGACTCATGTTCTATTTATAGGAGAGGGAAGATCTAAACAAAGCTAACTGAATTCTAGAATTTTCTAGATTCAGATTGGTTGAATTTGGACTAGATTTGGACCTAGTTTGGTTACTTTTTGACTAGGTTTGGTTCCATTTTGATTTGGTTTGGTTCAAGAGAGAGGAGAGATAAAAATATCACATTATTTTTGAGTTTAAAACTCATTCAAGAATGTGAAGTATGCACCTCATTTAAGGGACTCCCCTTCCTTACATATGTGTCAAAATGGAATCATTATACCCAAAATATCTCATATTTTTTATATTACTCATAGTTTCTTACTAATAAACCTTGTACATAGTCAACTCTTCATCTTATGTGAGTATTTACTCATTTTTGGGTATCTTCTTTTACAAAATTGGATTTATCTCCTCCCCACACATGGATTGATCCTATTGGCCCACAGGAACCTTAATTGGACCATAATCTAAAATTTCTGAAAATCTAGACCCTTAGGCTAAGGTCCTTTATACTCATTTCTAATTAATTCCAACTGCACATTGGAAAGTTCTTTTTGAATTTCTGTTTCAGGGGAATTCATTTTAATAAGATGAGATATTTTTCTATCCAAAAATATTCAAAATCTGAATATTCTCTCTCTAGAATATTTTCTCTCTCTATGCCAAAACAGGCAGAGACAAGATCTCTTATATTTCTGAAGAGGGAATTGATTACAGGAAAATATGCTGGACATTTTGAGAGGCTGGGGAGGAATCTTACATTCTCTCCCACTTGAAAAACGCGAGATGTCCTCATCTCGCAAACTTGGGATAATTTCGCACGAATATGAGACTTAGAGAAAAAATTTAATTAAGATTAACCACCAATAAAAGTCTCAAAGAGAGCAAGATTCAAGACAAGAACAAGATTTCAACTTTATTCATTCTTGGAACATATACAGTAAAGATAGAAGAACTCTTTACACTTCCATAAGCCCGTCCATCATATAGTCACAAAAGTAGCACTCACAAGCTACGCACGTATAAGGTAACTCATCTATGGGAATAATTCGGCTGGTTATTGCCGCACCTACCTCAGTGGTATGAGGTGATCTAACAAAAGGACCTCTGAGAGGCAAGCCAAAAATGGGGTAAAGGCATATCTTCTGATGAGGAAGAAAACACGCCAGTAAGAAGACCCGCTCAGAAAACCCAATATGCCTTGATCTCATCACGCAATAGTATCGGGGACCCAAACCCAAAGCTTCAATAACCATAGCCAAGCGGACATTGTTACGAAAGTGCTGCTGACCCCAGGGTGTTACCCTAGTTATGTCTTGATAGGTCCGCCATTTGGTCTGAGCTACAGAAGTTCCCAAGTGAGGGAAAAGTGAGCGCTCATACAGTTCTATAAAATCCTTCTTCACAGACTCGCTTGCGTCTTGAAGGTAAGAAACCATCATGGATAAAACCAATTCCTGCTGCCAAGCCATGAAGGAGATTAAGAAGAAAGGAGATCGATGGAAGTAAGATTACTGCGAGCGGCAAGTAAAAGTTACGACTTATATAAAGGAAGGAGCTAGCGTAACTTAGAAGCCAAGGGTATCTTGCCACTGAAGTTTTACCGTCTTTCCATGATTTGGTTTTGGCACATTTTTCTATAGAAAGCATTAAGAATTTTGAGATGAGGAGATAAAAGAAGTTCGTAGGCTAAGTCACCTACTTTCTTTGGTCCACAATATCTGGGGGATAACTACTTATACTCCCCAAGAGATAAAGAACTTCTTTTGGTCCGTACTCAATGAAGACCATATCTGCTTCTTTGAATTCTCTGACTGTCCTCTTCTTATCTGTATACTGTTTCTGTCGATCCTGGGCAGCTTTTATATCTTTATGAATTGCCTGCATCTGTTGCTCTATGTCGCCAAGCATTTGACTGGTCATCTCGACCCTAATCAATGGGTCGAAACTAGTTAATGGAGTTAAGAAATCTTGTCCGAGACGGACCCTGATTAGATTGGTATGAAGGAATTGGTCTCTGAATTTGGGTTCTAGACTTCCCTGTGCCCTTTTCATGGTAGGAGTCGGGCAGTCTTTTAACTGATGACCAAAACCTTGGCATCCAAAACACCGGTTCTCACTTCTGAACTCATCGTTCTGAATCCTTAAAATAGGTGGGCTCCTGAGAAGTATTCTGGGAAAAGTGTCTTTCCTTTTTAAACAGAATCTTTCTTTTATTTTAGAGAGGGAAGGGAGATTCTTACTCCTGCATACCTCGAAGGCTGGGGGAGGAATCTTACATTCTACCCCACTTAAAAAGTGCGAGATGTCCTCATCTCGCAAAGTAGAGAACAACTCTTTTTCTTAAGATCCAATTTATTCTAGGGTTCCTTATATTCTGGTCAACCCAATAGAATACGGGGATAATTATCCCTTAAATAGAACTCATCATTAAATAACAATTCATTCAAATCATATCATTCATCTCTTTAACACGATAATGGTCCATTAGACCGAAAAATTTCTTTATGAATATTCCTCCACGGGAATTTCAGACAAGTAAGTTCTCAATTTGTCATCCCTTAACTTGATCTATAGTGTCAAGTGTTAACAGTAGCAATTTGACAGCACAATCCACTAATCTCATAGTGATTTGCTGAAATCATTATCATCATTCTAGTTATGAATATCATCACAGGAACTCGTCCCAATCATCCACATTGTGGTTTCGCTCAGTTTATTACATTTCAACCCATTTTCAGGGTCATCATTTTTCAATCAGAATCCCAATCAATTCATCAGTTCGCAAATAGAATTAAAAATCATATCAACCACATTCAAATTCATCAACTGGATAGCATTAATGCTTATAATTTCAAGTCTTAGATTTACTCGTATATACTGTCGGTAAAGAGCTGCAGTTATACCCTCGGTATATACGGGTAGTCATGATACTTGGAACTATAAGGTAAATACCATCATGTCTAGGCCTCAAGCAAGTCAGGGTTCCATAGAATTGCGGTACTTCCATTTGAAGACCCAATTACTAATTTATGAATTTTTCAGTTTGAATATCAATTTGTATGAATTATATCACACAATTACAACCTTTTTGTGCTTCTTGATAAATTTTTGACATATTTGGCTTCTCAAATGATCTTTATTAGCCAATTTGCTCTGATACCAACTGTGAGATCCCTGTCTCCACCGCGCAACGGATTCGGGGTACTAGCAGCGGAAGTAGCACATCGTGCGCGGGGCAGGGGTCCCACACTCGGGGCCTCGCCCACGGATATCCGGACAAGAGACTAATCCGTCGGTTTATCCAAAACCGAAACCGAAAAAACTTCCTTTACCCGGAAAGCACTGCGATTCCACCAGGATAACTCTTTACTCTAACGTAGTCAAGATCATTACTGATCAAACTGATCCGACCGCACCTCTAACGGTACTTGGTCAGATCAAGGAAGAAACTTGCACTTGGATCATTGGGATCAACGCTTTTTTCCCCATCAAGAGGCACAGCCGTTGATTCCTATCCATAGAACAATTACTATCCGGGATTTACTTCATCTATCGTAATAATAGAAATTAAATCTCGATTTACGGATCCATCAGTCCAGCCTAACCCCATCCAGTCCCATGGGTTAGCCAAGCTCCCAACCACTGTAGTGATGGGATCCAATTAGGAATTTGGTTAGGTTTTGTCTCGGGTACCAGGGAAAAGAGTTCGTAGGCCCCCTAGCCGGAAAAGAGTTCCTAGGCCCCCTAGCCGGAAAAGAGTTCCTAGGCCCCGTAGCCGGAAGTTCATGCAAACATAAAACTAGTCACACCACTTACACACCCAACATGAAATTTCCTTTTTCTCAGCATCAACTAACTTTCAAACAATCCTTTAATGAAACCATTATGTCACTGATGACAATCCTCAAGTCTCTGGTTGAATCCTTATTTCCCGTCATTCATTCATTGGTGTACTTATGGCATCATTGGCAACCAGAACGCTCACCACCTGTTCACTCAGGGGCCTTTTCCATAGTTCCTAGCTCATAGTAACCGGCAATATATTCATATAACAGAATGGAATCTCCGTGGAAGATCAGCAAGATCAACCCACAGATCTACATAAAAGAACCATGGACTCATCAGTAGCTCATAGTTCCTAGCTCATAGTAACCGGCAATATATTCATATAACAGAATGGAATCTCCATGGAAGATCAGCAAGATCAACCCACAGATCCATATAAAAGAGCCATGGACTCATCCGTTGAGGACCAGCAAGGTCAATCAACCAGATCCATGCCCGGTTTCAGAAAACAACTCTTACTCCTTGTTCCAATATCTTCCACGACGCACGTGTGGGTATCTTCGGCGACCCAGAGCCCGAGCACCGTATGGTCAGCACCCTCTAGGATCCTTCGCAGGTGACCTAGTGCTTCACTCATAGGCCGCTTCCTTGGTCCCTCATCCACCGTACCGGAAGCTCACCATTTAAATCGAACCGAGGCTGGTCAAGACCTTGATCGACCTTGCTACGCGAGACGTCCTCCATTGACTCTCCGTCAGCAGTTGCAACTTTATCAGTTCGGTCTTCATGACCTTAATCCTCAAGACGGTCAAAATGCTTCCCCAGCATTCTTGACATAAAACAGTCATTTACAAACAGTCACAAAATACAGTTTCTATAACGAACTCTCGTCTTTCCACATTATCCACTCTCGGACCACATTACTTATTCCACATTCCATTCAATATGTACTCATTCTCATCCATTCACTCATATAGACTACACATTATTTCACATACACCTTCACATTCATTATTCTACATGCATGTCCATGTTCGTACGTCCACATCATACTTCCAATTTCACATTCATACATACGCATCTACATGCATACATCCACATCCACATTCATACATCCATACTTCCATTTCCACTTCCACACATCCACATTCACATTCATACATCCACATTCACATGCATACATCCATTTTCACATCCTCATTCATACATCCACATTCACATACATACATCCACATCCGTATCTACATCCATACATCCACATCCACATCTTCATTCACATTCACATCCATACATCCACATCTACATACATACATCCATTTTCACATCCTCATTCATACATCCACATCCACATACATACATACACATCCGTATCTACATCCATACATCCACATCCACATCCACATTCACATTCATACATACACATCTACATGCATACATCCACATCCACATTCATACATCCACACTTCCATTTCCACATCCACATCCACATCTTCATTCACATTCACATCCATACATCCACATCTATATACATACATCCATTTTCACATCCTCATTCATACATCCACATACATACATACACATCCGTATCTACATCCATACATCCACATCCACATCCACATTCACATTCATACATACACATCTACATGCATACATCCACATCCACATTCATACATCCACACTTCCATTTCCACATCCACACATCCATATTCACATTCATACATCCATATCTATATTCATACATCCATATTACATCCATTCTCGCCCTAACACAACCCATATACATCTTATCCCATCATATACACTCTCTACCTCATCCCATACACATCTTAACACATCCTAACTCATCTTAACACATTCTATCACATCTCATACACCTCTTATCATATCCTATCACATCTCATACACATCTTTTCACATCTCATACACCTCTTATCACATCCGATCACTTCCCATACGCATCTTATCACATCTTATCACATCTCATACACCTCTTATCACATCCTATCACTTCCCATACGCATCTTATCACATATTATCACATCTCATACACCTCTTATCACATCTTATCACATTTCATATCTTTTTATAGAATACAAGAGAATTCTTATATTTGATATAAGATTTCTCTACACATTTATTTATGCATAAATTCCATTTCAGGAGACTAACACTTTCGAAATACAAATTAATCTTTTATGCATCTTCCTATGCATAAATTCATTTTAAATGAAAATGACACTTTTGAATTAAAATTCAATCTTTTATGCATCTTCCTATGCATAAACTCAATTTAGATGAGAATTGACACTTTTGAATTAAAAATCCATCTTATTATGCATCTTCCTATGCATAAATTCAATTTGGATGAGAATAACACTTTCGAATTGAAATTCCATTCTTTTATGCATCTTCCTATGCATAAATTCAATCTAGATGAGAATGACACTTTGAATTAAAAATCAATCTTTTATGCATAAATTCAATTTGGTAGGAATTACACTTTTAGAATAAAAGAATTTCTCTTATGCATAAAATCCATTTATGATGAAAATCACACTTTTAGTATAAAAAGAATATCTTTTATGCATACCTCTATACATGAAATCCAATATGATAAAAGTAACACTTTTACAATAAAATAATCAGCTTTTATGCATACCTCTATGCATGAAATCCAAATATGATAAAAGTAACACTTTTATAATAAAATAATCAACTTTTATGCATACCTATATGCATGAAATCCAAATATGATAAAAGTCACACTTTTATAATAAAATAATCAACTTTTATGCATACCTCTATGCATGAAATCCAAATATGATAAAAGTAACACTTTTATAATAAAATAATCAACTTTTATGCATACCTCTATGCATGAAATTCAAATATGATAAAAGTAACACTTTTATAATAAAATAATCAACTTTTATGCATACCTCTATGCATGAAATCCAAATATGATAAAAGTAACACTTTTATAATAAAATAATCAACTTTTATACATACCTCTATGCATGAAATCCAAATATGATAAAAGTAACACTTTTATAATAAAATAATCAACTTTTATGCATACCTCTATGCATGAAATCCAAATATGATAAAAGTAATACTTTTACAATAAAATAATCATCAATTATGCATAACATAAAAATCAATTTCTCCATGATTACAATAAAATTCTTTCAATTAATCTAGGATGATAATTCCTGGAATATGGTAGGAAGTTCTCTTTTCATGCTTTGAATGAAATTATTTTATGTGTAATTTTTATAAAAATTTTGCCATAGCTCCGCTACTATGACTGATAAATCTCAATTTATTTTGAAGGATAAAGCTTATCATTAAGAGAATGATTAGAATGATCCCTAATTGGATCATTAACCCAATAATGGATTGAATCATCGATATTCATGAAATACATAAACTAAAAGCATAGAAAAAAGCCATTAATTTGGCCTCAAGCTTAGATTAATCTTGGATTAAGGAAAAGCTTTATGAAAAGCTTCATTTGGATTGAGAATGGGTCATGAGTATGACCATTTCTTGAGTGAGAGAGAGAAATTACATAAAAAACCATTAGATTTAAGCATAAATGGAAGTTTATGTAATTCTTTACTATCATTAATCAATCAACTTCAATAGCATTCATCAAATTATGTAATTCTTCACTACCATTCATCAATTAACTTCAATAGCATTCAAAAGCCATTCCAATTAAGCTTCTCAAGCTTGAGAGGGGTTGAGAAGAGAGAAACATTGAGAAATTATAGAAAAGATCAAAATTCACCAATTACCTTACAAATTGCTTGATTCTTTATTCACGGTAGAGGCCCCCAACCAATCAATTGGTTTAGTATGTTGATGGAGCCACCAATGGGGATTGAAGAAAGAGGGAAGCTCCAATTTCCCCAATTTGGAGAGAATTTTAGAGAATAGTAGAAATTAGCATTATTTCAGCATAACTTTAGTATAGTAAAATTCTCCTATTTTTTTCAAACGACTCATGTTCTATTTATAGGAGAGGGAAGATCTAACCAAAGCTAACTGAATTCTAGAATTTTCCAGATTCAGTTTGGTTGAATTTGGACTAGATTTGGACCTAGTTTGGTTACTTTTTGATTAGGTTTGGTTCCATTTTGATTTGGTTTGGTTCAAGAGAGAGGAGAGATAAAAATATCACATTATTTTTGAGTTTAAAACTCATTCAAGAATGTGAAGTATGCACCTCATTTAAGGGACTCCCCTTCCTTACATATGTGTCAAAATGGAATCATTATACCCAAAATATCTCATATTTTTTATATTACTCATAGTTTCTTACTAATAAACCTTGTACATAGTCAACTCTTCATCTTATGTGAGTATTTACTCATTTTTGGATATCTTCTTTTAAAAAATTAGATTTATCTCCTCCCCACATATGGATTGATCCTATTGGCCCACAGGAACCTTAATTGGACCATAATCTAAAATTTCTAAAAATCTAGACCCTTAGGCTAAGGTCCTTTATACTCATTTCCAATTAATTCCAACTGCACATTGGAAAGTTCTTTTTGAATTTCTGTTTCAGGGGAATTCATTTTAATAAGATGAGACATTTTTCTATCCAAAAATATTCAAAATCTGAATATTCTCTCTCTAGAATATTTTCTCTCTCTATGCCAAAACAGGCAGAGACAAGATCTCTTATATTTCTGAAGAGGGAATTGATTACAGGAGAATATGCTGGACATTTTGAGAGGCTGGGGAGGAATCTTACATTCTTTCCCACTTGAGAAACGCGAGATGTCCTCATCTCGCAAACTTGGGATAATTTCGCAAGATGCACGAATATGAGACTTAGAGAAAAAATTTAATTAAGATTAACCACCAAGAAAAGTCTCAAAGAGAGCAACATTCAAGACAAGAACAAGATTTCAACTTTATTCATTCTTGGAACATATACAGTAAAGATAGAAGAACCATAGCCAAGCGGACATTGTTACGAAAGTGCTACTGACCCCAGGGTGTTACCCTAGTTATGTCTTGATAGGTCCGCCATTTGGTCTGAGCTACAGAAGTTCCCAAGTGAGGGAAAAGTGAGCGCTCATACAATTCTATAAAATCCTTCTTCACAGACTCGCTTGCGTCTTGAAGGTGAGAAATCATTATGGATAAAACCAATTCCTGCTGCCAAGCCATGAAGGAGATTAAGAAGAAAGGAGATCGATGGAAGTAAGATTACTGCGAGCGGCAAGTAAAAGTTACGACTTATATAAAGGAAGGAGCTAGCGTAACTTAGAAGCCAAGGGTATCTTGCCACTAAAGTTTTACCGTCTTTCCATGATTTGGTTTTGGCACATTTTTCTATAGAAGGCATTAAGAATTTTGAGATGAGGAGATAAAAGAAGTTCGTAGGCTAAGTCACCTACTTTCTTTGGTCCACAATATCTGGGGGATAACTACTTATACTCCCCAAGAGATAAAGAACTTCTTTTGGTCCGTACTCAATGAAGACCATATCTGCTTCTTTGAATTCTCTGACTGTCCTCTTCTTATCTGTATACTGTTTCTGTCGATCTTGGGCAGCTTTTATATCTTTATGAATTGCCTGCATCTGTTGCTCTATGTCGCCAAGCATTTGACTGGTCATCTCGACCCTAATCAATGGGTCGGAACTAGTTAATGGAGTTAAGCAATCTTGTCCGAGACGGACCCTGATTAGATTGGTATGAAGGAATTGGTCTCTGAATTTGGGTTCTAGACTTCCCTGTGCCCTTTTCATGGTAGGAGTCGGGCAGTCTTTTAACTGATGACCAAAACCTTGGCATCCAAAACACCGGTTCTCACTTCTGAACTCATCGTTCTGAATCCTTAAAATAGGTGGGCTCCTGAGAAGTATTCTGAGAAAAGTGTCTTCCCTTTTTAAACAGAATCTTCCTTTTATTTTAGAGAGGGAAGGGAGATTCTTACTCCTGCATACCTTGAAGGCTGGGGGAGCAATCTTACATTCTACCCCACTTAAAAAGTGCGAGATGTCCTCATCTCGCAAAGTAGAGAACAACTCTTTTTCTTAAGATCCAATTTATTCTAGGGTTCCTTATATTCTGGTCAACCCAACAGAATACGGGGATAATTATCCCTTAAATAGAACTCATCATTAAATAACAGTTCATTCAAATCATATCATTCATCTCTTTAACACGATAATGGTCCATTAGACCGAAAAATTTCTTTATGAATATTCCCCACGGGAATTTCAGACAAGTAAGTTCTCAATTTGTCATCCCTTAACTTGATCTACCGTGTCAAGTGTTAACAGTAGCAATTTGACAGCACAATCCACTAATCTCATAGTGATTTGCTGAAATCATTATCATCATTCTAGTTATGAATATCATCACAGGAACTCGTCCCAATCATCCACATTGTGGTTTCGCTCAGTTTATTACATTTCAACCCATTTTCAGGGTCATCATTTTTCAATCAGAATCCCAATCAATTCATCAGTTCGCAAACAGAATTAAAAATCATATCAACCACATTCAAATTCATCAATTGGATAGCATTAATGCTTATAATTTCAAGTCTTAGATTTACTCGTATATACTATCGGTAAAGAGCTGCAGTTATACCCTCGGTATATACGGGTAGTCATAATACTTGGAACTATAAGGTAAATACCATCATGTCTAGGCCTCAAGCAAGTCAGGGTTCCATAGAATTGCGGTACTTCCATTTGAAGACCCAATTACTAATTTATGAATTTTTTAGTTTGAATATCAATTTGTATGAATTATATCACACAATTACAACCTTTTTGTGCTTCTTGATAAATTTTTGACATATTTGGCTTCTCAGATGATCTTTATTAGCCAATTTGCTCTGATACCAACTGTGAGATCCCTGGGGTACTAGCAGCGGAAGTAGCACATCGTGCGCGGGGCAGGGGTCCCACACTTGGGGCCTCGCCCACGGATATCCGGACAAGAGACTAATCCGTCGGTTTATCCAAAACCGAAACCGGAAAAACTTCCTTTACCCGGAAAGCACGGGCGATTCCACCAGGATAACTCTTTACTTTAACGTAGTCAAGATCATTATTACTGATCAAACTGATCCGACCGCACCTCTAACGGTACTTGGTCAGATCAAGGAAGAAACTTACACTTGGATCATTGGGATCAACGCTTTTTTCCCCCATCAAGAGGCACAGCCGTTGATTCCTATCCATAGAACAATTACTATCCGGGATTTACTTCATCTATCGTAATAATAGAAATTAAATCTCGATTTACGGATCCATCAGTCCAGCCTAACCCCATCCAGCCCCATGGGTTAGCCAACCTCCTAACCACTGTAGTGATGGGATCCAATTAGGAATTTGGTTAGGTTTTGTCCCGGGTACCAGGGAAAAGAGTTCCTAGGCCCCCTAGCCGGAAGTTCATGCAAACATAAAACTAGTCACACCACTTACACACCCAATATGAAATTGCCTTTTTCTCAGCATCAACTAACTTTCAAACAATCCTTTAATGAAACCATTATGTCACTGATGACAATCCTCAAGTCTCTGGTTGAATCCTTATTTCCCGTCATTCATTCATCGGTGTACTTATGGCATCATTGGCAACCAGAACGCTCACCACCTGTTCACTCAGGGGCCTTTTCCATAGTTCCTAGCTCATAGTAACCGGCAATATATTCATATAACAGAATGGAATCTCCGTGGAAGATCAGCAAGATCAACCCACAGATCTATATAAAAGAGCCATGGACTCATCAGTAGCTCATAGTTCCTAGCTCATAGTAACCGGCAATATATTCATATAACAGAATGGAATCTCCATGGAAGATCAGCAAGATCAACCCACAGATCCATATAAAAGAGCCATGGACTCATCCGTTGAGGACCAGCAAGGTCAATCAACCAGATCCATGCCCGGTTTCAGAAAACAACTCTTACTCCTTGTTCCAATATCTTCCACGACGCACGTGTGGGTATCTTCGGCGACCCAGAGCCCGAGCACCATATGGTCAGCACCCTCTAGGATCCTTCGCAGGTGACCTAGTGCTTCACTCATAGGCCGCTTCCTTGGTCCCTCATCCACCGTACCAGAAGCTCACCATTTAAATCGAACCGAGGCTGGTCAAGACCTCGATCGACCTTGCTACGCGAGACGTCCTCCATTGACTCTCCGTCAGCAGTTGCAACTTTATCAGTTCGGTCTTCATGACCTTAATCCTCAAGACGGTCAAAATGCTTCCCCAGCATTCTTGACATAAAACAGTCATTTACAAACAGTCACAAAATACAGTTTCTATACCGAACTCTCGTCTTTCCACATTATCCACTCTCGGACCACATTACTTATTCCACATTCCATTCAATGTGTACTCATTCTCATCCATTCACTCATATAGACTACACATTATTTCACATACACCTTCACATTCATTATTCTACATACATGTCCATGTTCGTACGTCCACATCATACTTCCAATTT
The DNA here is from genome assembly GCF_041138505.1 of Cibotium barometz. Taxonomy (NCBI): domain Eukaryota; kingdom Viridiplantae; phylum Streptophyta; class Polypodiopsida; order Cyatheales; family Cibotiaceae; genus Cibotium; species Cibotium barometz. Next base: position 48,456,093 of record NC_141051.1, on the reverse strand, counting down.
CACATTCATACATACGCATCTACATGCATACATCCACATCCACATTCATACATCCATACTTCCATTTCCACTTCCACACATCCACATTCACATTCATACATCCACATTCACATGCATACATCCATTTTCACATCCTCATTCATACATCCACATTCACATACATACATCCACATCCGTATCTACATCCATACATCCACATCCACATCTTCATTCACATTCACATCCATACATCCACATCTACATACATACATCCATTTTCACATCCTCATTCATACATCCACATCCACATACATACATACACATCCGTATCTACATCCATACATCCACATCCACATCCACATCCACATTCACATTCATACATACACATCTACATGCATACATCCACATCCACATTCATACATCCACACTTCCATTTCCACATCCACACATCTATATTCACATTCATACATCCATATCTACATTCATACATCCATATTACATCCATTCTCGCCCTAACACATCCCATATACATCTTATCCCATCAGATACACTCTCTACCTCATCCCATACACATCTTAACACATCCTAACTCATCTTAACACATTCTATCACATCTCATACACCTCTTATCATATCCTATCACATCTCATACACATCTTTTCACATCTCATACACCTCTTATCACATCCGATCACTTCCCTTACGCATCTTATCACATCTTTTCACATCTCATACACCTCTTATCACATCCTATCACTTCCCATACGCATCTTATCACATATTATCACATCTCATACACCTCTTATCACATCTTATCACATTTCATATCTTTTTATAGAATACAAGAGAATTCTTATATTTGATATAAGATTTCTCTACACATTTATTTATGCATAAATTCCATTTAAGGAGACTAACACTTTCGAAATAAAAATCAATCTTTTATGCATCTTCCTATGCATAAATTCATTTTAAATGAAAATGAAACTTTTGAATTAAAATTCAATCTTTTATGCATCTTCCTATGCATAAACTCAATTTAGATGAGAATTGACACTTCTGAATTAAAAATCCATCTTTTATGCATCTTCCTATGCATAAATTCAATTTGGATGAGAATAACACTTTCGAATTGAAATTCCATTCTTTTATGCATCTTCCTATGCATAAATTCAATTTAGATGAGAATGACACTTTGAATTAAAAATCAATCTTTTATGCATAAATTCAATTTGGTAGGAATTACACTTTTAGAATAAAAGAATTTCTCTTATGCATAAAATCCATTTATGATGAAAATCACACTTTTAGCATAAAAAGAATATCTTTTATGCATACCTCTATACATGAAATCCAATATGATAAAAGTAACACTTTTACAATAAAATAATCAGCTTTTATGCATACCTCTATGCATGAAATCCAAATATGATAAAAGTCACACTTTTATAATAAAATAATCAACTTTTATGCATACCTCTATGCATAAAATCCAAATATGATAAAAGTCACACTTTTATAATAAAATAATCAACTTTATGCATACCTCTATGCATGAAATCCAAATATGATAAAAGTAACACTTTTATAATAAAATAATCAACTTTTATGCATACCTCTATGCATGAAATCCAAATATGATAAAAGTAACACTTTTATAATAAAATAATCAACTTTTATGCATACCTCTATGCATGAAATCCAAATATGATAAAAGTAACACTTTTATAATAAAATAATCAACTTTTATGCATACCTCTATGCATGAAATCCAAATATGATAAAAGTAACACTTTTACAATAAAATAATCATCAATTATGCATAGCATAAAAATCAATTTCTCCATGATTACAATAAAATTCTTTCAATTAATCTAGGATGATAATTCCTAGAATATGGTAGGAAGTTCTCTTTTCATGCTTTGAATGAAATTATTTTATGTGTAATTTTTATAAAAATTTTGCCATAGCTCCGCTACTATGACTGATAAATCTCAATTTATTTTGAAGGATAAAGCTTATCATTAAGGGAATGATTTGAATGATCCCTAATTGGATCATTAACCCAATAATGGATTGAATCATCAATATTCATGAAATACATAAACTAAAAGCATAGAAAAAAGCCATTAATTTGGCCTCAAGCATAGATTAATCTTGGATTAAGGAAAAGCTTTATGAAAAGCTTCATTTGGATTGAGAATGGGTCATGAGTATGACCATTTCTTGAGTGAGAGAGAGAAATTACATAAAAAACCATTAGATTTAAGCATAAATGGAAGTTTATGTAATTCTTTACTATCATTAATCAATCAACTTCAATAGCATTCATCAAATTATGTAATTCTTCACTACCATTCATCAATTAACTTCAATAGCATTCAAAAGCCATTCCAATTAAGCTTCTCAAGCTTGAGAGGGGTTGAGAAGAGAGAAACATTGAAAAATTATAGAAAAGATCAAAATTCACCAATTATCTTACAAATTGCTTGATTCTTTATTCACGGTAGAGGCCCCTAACCAATCAATTGGTTTAGTATGTTGATGGAGCCACCAATGGGGATTGAAGAAAGAGGGAAGCTCCAATTTTCCCAATTTGGAGAGAATTTTAGAGAATAGTAGAAATTAGCATTATTTCAGCATAACTTTAGTATAGTAAAATTCTCCTATTTTTTTCAAACGACTCATGTTCTATTTATAGGAGAGGGAAGATCTAACCAAAGCTAACTGAATTCTAGAATTTTCCAGATTCAGTTTGGTTGAATTTGGACTAGATTTGGACCTAGTTTGGTTACTTTTTGATTAGGTTTGGTTCCATTTTGATTTGGTTTGGTTCAAGAGAGAGGAGAGATAAAAATATCACATTATTTTTGAGTTTAAAACTCATTCAAGCATGTGAAGTATGCACCTCATTTAAGGGACTCCCCTTCCTTACATATGTGTCAAAATGGAATCATTATACCCAAAATATCTCATATTTTTTATATTACTCATAGTTTCTTACTAATAAACCTTGTACATAGTCAACTCTTCATCTTATGTGAGTATTTACTCATTTTTGGGTATCTTCTTTTACAAAATTGGATTTATCTCCTCCCCACACATGGATTGATCCTATTGGCCCACAGGAACCTTAATTGGACCATAATCTAAAATTTCTGAAAATCTAGACCCTTAGGCTAAGGTCCTTTATACTCATTTCCAATTAATTCCAACTGCACATTGGAAAGTTCTTTTTGAATTTCTGTTTCAGGGAAATTCATTTTAATAAGATGAGATATTTTTCTATCCAAAAATATTCAAAATTTGAATATTCTCTCTCTAGAATATTTTCTCTCTATGCCAAAACAGGCAGAGACAAGATCTCTTATATTTCTGAAGAGGGAATTGAATTACAGGGGAATATGCTGGACATTCTGAGAGGCTGGGGAGGAATCTTACAATTTTGCTCTAATTTCTTCAATATTTGTCCAAATTGAGCAACCAAGCATTCATTAGCTTAGCAATGATGTCCTCTAACTCCATGTAAGAGGAATTAGTCCAATTATTTAAGACCAAAGAGTAATTTATCGATTAATCACACTCTGTTTCTCTGCAAACCAGTAGACAGCCTGTTTAATCAGCTCATTTCCAGCTCAATTGATGATAATTGATCAATCCAATCATGTAGCCTTCTTCTCAAGTGTGTGTAGCAACTAATTACTAACCCGATTTTGGATGATGTCAAGCACAAGAGTTGAATTTGATCCTCCACTCAGTAAAAATAGTGAAAAATACTCTGTTTCTGCTGTCCAGCCAGTGCCGCCTGCTCTTGAGGGATTTGGGAGTCTTTAAAGTGCTAATTGATGATGGGATTAAGTCCCCAACACACCTAGGCAAGTGTGTAACCAATCAATGCTTTGATTTTTGCCAAAAACATGCTCCAAATACATCAAAAATTGAGTTCCTTTTCTCTATTTTGTGAGAGCTCAAAAACCAGTAAATTCCACTCATTCAAATGCATCAAAAATGCTCCAAAATCAGTGTAGGGCTTGCATATGAGTTGCCAATACATTCCTCCTCGTCAGATACATGTGTCTTTGCCAGATTTACATGTATTTCCACCATACATCACCGCTTCCAAGCTTCAATGGAAAGCTTTCAAAAACCAAAATTTCTCTTTGCTTTGGGTTGCCCTAATTTGCTTTGTTTTTGCCTGAATCACTTGCAATCCGCTCAAGGATGTTTAGAATACCTTACCCGGTAGGCCAAGTTCTCAGATCTGATAGTAATCGGTGTGCTCCAAGCTTCACAGCTTCTTCTCCCTCTTCTCTCACTCACTCATAAACCCTAATAGACAGCACAAGGCTCTGATACCATGTTGAAAAATAGGTAGAGGGAGAGGAGATACACACACAGGAGAAAACCCGAATGTATATTGCAAACCCTAACCATAGAGGGAAGCCATCTCCCTTCTCACACAATGCATAAAATCATAATCCATAATACACACAACACACTATGAGTTGTGTCCACACACATCTAACCCTAGCTAATGTCCACACACTATGACCAGCTGGACGCGGTCATTTATGTCTCACATATGCTGCTACCTAACATGCCAACACAAAGCATAGCTGGCACACACTGACATCGAGCTTGAATCTCAACAGCCCCTCTCAAGCTCATGATATACTGCCATAGATGAAGATGTAGATGAGCTTGGAATATCAAGGCTCTTAACATACTTTACTCGTTCTCATCAATCGTCCTTGAGTGTTGTGCTTTTTTGAATATCTTCTTGGTTCATAATTTGTATCAGAAAAGGTTCTCTGAAAAGGTTCTCTTAGCTTTGGCCTTCATTGTTGGGTCTCATCATTGCCTCCTTGAGTTGATCTTTTAATTATCTTAGATTAAGATATAGGTGGAGAACGTAGTGGTGTTAAACAAAGGTAACTAACGTTTTGTGACTTTTGGGCCATTTCAGGCACATTCACATGTAAGGTCCTCGTAGTCAACTTGAAGGAGTGTCAATTTAAATTATCTTTATTTTATTTTAGGTTTTCTATCGTGCAGCAGACATTGTGTACATATGCCATGTGTCACAGTCATTTTGTTAGCATTATCATCAACTTTGTAACCTTCTCAAAGTAACATTTCTACATGCTACACTCTATCATTTTTCATATAATTTGTAGGTCTCTTAATCATTATTTAGTGATCTACTACTAGGAAACCATCTCACTTATAGACATTAGGTTATTAGGATATTTGCATTTTGTGTTAGAGATTCATTATTCGTTATTTGCAAGCTAAAATGGCAAGCACTGCTATATTTCGGATGCTTTTTTCGTTGATGGCAAGCTTGACAAGACCAACTCAATACATGATGTGTCATGTATTGGTTTGCCAAAGGGATTTGGAATATTATTATTGGCATTAAGGCACACCCTATCTTGCTAGCATAGAATAGCACATGTACTTTAGATGGTGATACTAGTTCAAATGTAATTATGGTATCCACCATGAAACAAGCCAGGTGGGATGGTAGGCATTCAGGCACCGCCCTATCTTGCCAGTGGTGCTGCAAGAGATATTACAAGTAGTTCAAATGGTGATACAAGTACAAATGTAGCTATTAGACATTGATACTAGTTCAAATGTAACCGTTGGCATCCATAGAACAAAGAGCTAGGTGGATGGCATGGATACATATGTAGATGTAGTGGTGGATCTTTTCATGGAAAGGAGCATTTTTCCTCATATTCACTCATGTAAAATTGTGCCTGAGGTCTAATTGGTGGCATCTCTTGTCTTTGTGGATGCCATGAGGTGGCAGCGTAGTCTTTGGTGGAATCTCCTATCTCTAGAGATGCCGTTTTGGAGGTGCTGTCAGTGCCATTGGAGCCTTTAATCATTGACTCACTGTGGGTGGGTGGTGGACCATCCATTTGGGTGTGACACTGTTATGGTGGAGTCTATGTGGGCACCCTTGGTGGCTACACCTTCTTGTTTTCAACCACTAAGTCTAGCCATTTATATGGTATTGATGTGTAAATGAGGCTCATAATGTGAAAAGAAACTTTTCCCCATATTAAGAGGTTTTCCCCACAGAATGTGCGTACACAACCTTATGAGTGAGTGTGTAAGTGACTTGATCATCTTACTTCACTTGTACTTTACTCGTTCTCATCAATCATCCTTGAGTGTTGTGCTTCTTTGAATATCTTCTTGGTTCATAATTGGTATCAGAAAAGGTTCTATTAGCTCTGGCCTTCATTGTTGGGTCTCATCATTGCCTCCTTGAGTTGATCTTTTAATTATCTTAGATTAAGATATCCTCTTAGGTGGAGAAGGTAGTGGTGTTAAACAAAGGTAACTAACGTTTTGTGACTTATTGGCCATTTCAGGCACATTCGCATGTAAGGTCCTCGTAGTCAACTCGAAGGAGTGTCAATTTAAATTATCTTTATTTTATTTTAGGTTTTCTATCGTGCAGTAGACATTGTGTACATATGCCATGTGTCACAGTCATTTTGTTAGCATTATCCTCAACTTTGTATCCTTTTCACAGTAACATTTCTACATGCTAGACTCTATTATTTTTCATATAATTTGTAGGTCTATTAATCATTATTTAGTGATCTACTACTAGGAAACCATCTCACTTATAGACATTAGGTTATTAGGATATTTGCATTTTGTGTTAGAGATTCATTATTAGTTATTTGCAAGCTAAAATGGCAAGCAATGTTATATTTGGGATGCTTTTTTCGTTGATGGCAAGCTTGACATGACCAACTCAATACATGATGTGTCATGTATTGGTTTGCCAAAGGGATTTGGAATATTATTATTGGCATTAAGGTGCACCCTATCTTGCTAGCATAGAATAGCACATGTACTTCAGATGGTGATACTAGTTCAAATGTAATTATGGTATCCACCATGAAACAAGCCAGGTGGGATGGTAGGCATTCAGGCACCGCCCTATCTTGCCAGTGGTGCTGCAAGAGATATTACAAGTAGTTCAAATGGTGATACAAGTACAAATGTAGCTATTAGACATTGATACTAGTTCAAATGTAACCGTTGGCATCCATAGAACAAAGAGCTAGGTGGATGGCATGGATACATATGTAGATGTAGTGGTGGATCTTTTCATGGAAAGGAGCATTTTTCCTCATATTCACTCATGTAAAATTGTGCCTGAGGTCTAATTGGTGGCATCTCTTGTCTTTGTGGATGCCATGAGGTGGCAGCGTAGTCTTTGGTGGAATCTCCTATCTCTAGAGATGCCGTTTTGGAGGTGCTGTCAGTGCCATTGGAGCCTTTAATCATTGACTCACTGTGGGTGGGTGGTGGACCATCCATTTGGGTGTGACACTGTTATGGTGGAGTCTATGTGGGCACCCTTGGTGGCTACACCTTCTTGTTTTCAACCACTAAGTCTAGCCATTTATATGGTATTGATGTGTAAATGAGGCTCATAATGTGAAAAGAAACTTTTCCCCATATTAAGAGGTTTTCCCCACAGAATGTGCGTACACAACCTTATGAGTAAGTGTGTAAGTGACTTGATCATCTTACTTCACTTGTACTTTACTCGTTCTCATCAATCATCCTTGAGTGTTGTGCTTCTTTGAATATCTTCTTGGTTCATAATTGGTATCAGAAAAGGTTCTATTAGCTCTGGCCTTCATTGTTGGGTCTCATCATTGCCTCCTTGAGTTGATCTTTTAATTATCTTAGATTAAGATATCCTCTTAGGTGGAGAAGGTAGTGGTGTTAAACAAAGGTAACTAACGTTTTGTGACTTATTGGCCATTTCAGGCACATTCGCATGTAAGGTCCTCGTAGTCAACTCGAAGGAGTGTCAATTTAAATTATCTTTATTTTATTTTAGGTTTTCTATCGTGCAGTAGACATTGTGTACATATGCCATGTGTCACAGTCATTTTGTTAGCATTATCCTCAACTTTGTATCCTTTTCACAGTAACATTTCTACATGCTAGACTCTATTATTTTTCATATAATTTGTAGGTCTATTAATCATTATTTAGTGATCTACTACTAGGAAACCATCTCACTTATAGACATTAGGTTATTAGGATATTTGCATTTTGTGTTAGAGATTCATTATTAGTTATTTGCAAGCTAAAATGGCAAGCAATGTTATATTTGGGATGCTTTTTTCGTTGATGGCAAGCTTGACATGACCAACTCAATACATGATGTGTCATGTATTGGTTTGCCAAAGGGATTTGGAATATTATTATTGGCATTAAGGTGCACCCTATCTTGCTAGCATAGAATAGCACATGTACTTCAGATGGTGATACTAGTTCAAATGTAATTATGGTATCCACCATAAAACAAGCCAGGTGGGATGGTAGGCATTCAGGCACCGCCCTATCTTGCCAGTGCTTTGCATACAAGTAGTTCAAATGGTGATACTAGTATAAATGTAGCTATTAGACAGTGATACTATTTCAAATGTAACCATTGGCATCCATAGAACAAAGAGCTAGGTGGATGGCATGGATACATATGTAGATGCAGTGGCGGATCTTTTCATGGAAAGGAGCATTATTCCTCACATTCACTCATGTAAAATTGTCAAGCAAGCTTGGGATGTGCTTGATACACTATCCAAGGGCATAATGAGGCACGTGTGGTCTACTTACACAGGTAGTTATAGTATGAGCATATGAATGAGGAAGACTCAATGGATGATTTTATCACAAGGATCAAAGATCTCAAACAGGAGCAGCTTGCCTGTATTGATGAGGCCTATTCAAATAGTTGGTGTCTACTATTCTCATAGTAGCTTTACTAGATTAATACTAGGATTTTGTATCCACTTCAGCTTATGTTGAAGGGTAACCTCATGCCCTTAGGTTTGATGAGTTAGTTCTAGTGCCCTTTTGCAAAGAAGAGGAATCCTTGTAAAACTAAACTAGCATAAGTGTGGGAGATCTGGCATTTGCTACCAATAAAAAAGGTAAAGTCAAAGTCAAACAAAAGGAAGAATCAACCTAGTCTTCTAGCAAGGATGCTGAGAAGGGGGGTGATAAGCCTAAGAAGAAATGAAAATGCAACTATTATCAAGGATGCTGAGAAGAGGGGTGGTAAGCCTAAGAGGAAAGGAAAATGCAACTATTGTCAAGGATGCTGAGAAGGGGGGTAATATAAGCCTAAGAAGAAAGGAAATGCAACTATTATAAGGGATGTTGAGAATGGCAGTGATAGAAGACTAAGAAGAAAGGAAATGCAACTATTATCAAGGATGTTGTGTGAGATCCCTCTTCCCACCGAGCAACAGATTCAGGGTACTGGGAGCGGAAGAAGCACTTCTCGCGCGGGACAGGGGTCCCACATTCGGGGCCTCATCCACGGATATCCGGATAAGAGACTAATCCGTCGGTTTTTCTAAAACCGAACCCGAAAAAACTTTCTTTATCCGGAAAGCACGGACGATTCCACCAGGATAACTTTTTGCTCTAACGTAGTCAAGATCATTTCTGATCAAGCTGATCCAATTGAATCTATAAGATACTTGGTCAGATCAAGGAAGAAACTTGCACTTGGATCATTGGGATCAACGCTTTTTTTCCCATTCAAGAGGCACATCCGCCGTTGATTTCTATCCATAGAACAATTACTCTCCGGGATTTACTTTATCTATCGTAATAACAAAAGTTGAGTCTCAATTTACGGATCCATCAGCCCAGCCTAACCCCATCCGATCCCATGGGTTAGCCAACCGCCCAACCACTGTAGTGATGGGATCCAATTTGGAATTTGGTTAGGTTTTGTCCCGGGTACCAAGGAAAAGAGTTCCCAGGCCCCCTAGCCGGATATTCATGCAAAAATAAAACTAGTCACACCACTTACACACCCGATATGAAATTGCCTTTTTCACAGATTCAATCAGTTTTAAAACAATCCTTTAATGAAACCATAGTATCACTGATCACCATCTTCCAATTTTTCCGGTTGATTCAATTTCCCGTCATTCCTTCATCAGAGTATCTATGGCATCATTGGCAACTAAAACGCTCACCACCTATCCACACAGGGGTCTTTTCAATAGTTCCTAGCCCTTAATACTCGGCAATATAATCACTTATCAAGATGGACTCTCCTTGAAGATCAGCAAGATCAACCAACAGATCCATATAAAAGAGCCATGGACTCATCTGTTGAGGACCAGCAAGGTCAGTCAACCAGATCCATGCCCTGTTTCAGAAAACAACTCTTACTCCTTGTTCCAATATCTTCCTCGACGCACGCGTGGGTATCCTGGGCGACCCAGAGCCCGAGCACCGTATGGTCAGCACCCTCTAGGATCCTTCGCGCAGGTGACCTAGCGCTTCACTCATAGGCCGCTTCCTTGGCCCCTCATCCACCGTACCGGAAGCTCACCATTTTAATCGAACCGAGGCTAGTCAAGACCTCGGCCGACCTTGCTACGCGAGACGTCATCCATTGACTCTCCGTCAACAGTTGTAACTTTATCAGTTAGGTCACCATGACCTTAATCCATAAGACGGTCAAAATGCTTCCCCAGCATTCTTGACATAAAACAATCATTTACAAACAGTCACAAAATACAGTTTCTATATCGAACTCCGTCTTTCCACATTATCCCTCCTCAATCCACATTACTTATTCCACATTCCCTTCATATGTACTTATTCTCATCCATTCATTCATATCAACGACACATTATTTCCCATACACATTCACCTTCATTATTCTTCATACACATCCATGCCTACATCCATTTTCACATCCTTATTCATACATCCTTATTCATACATCCACATCCACATACATACATCCATACATACACATCCACATGCATACATCCACATCTACATGCATACATCCATACATACACATCCATATGTCTACATCCACATCCTCATTCGTACATCCATATGTCTACATCCACATCCTCATTCGTACATCTACATCTACATGCACATTCATGCATCTTCATCCATACATCCACATTTACATGCACATTCACATTCATACTCCTTATACATACATCTATTTTTTCCTTCCCATTTTTATAGCCCCATACACCTTCACATCTATTCCTTTACATCACATCCATTCTCGCCTTATGACAACCCATATACATCTTATCTCATCACATACACTTCTTATCTCATCCCATACACATCTTCTCACATCTTAACTCATCTTATCACATCCTAACTCATCTCATATACATCTTATCTCATCTTATCACATCTCATACACCTCTTATCACATTTCATACACCTCTTATCACATCTTAACTCATCTTATCACATCCTAACTCATCTTATCACATCCTAACTTATCTCATATGCATCCTATCTCATCTTATCACATCTCATACACCTCTTATCACATCCTAACTCATCTTATCACATCTCATATACCTCTTATCACATCTCATACACCTCTTATCACATCTTAACTCATCTTATCACATCCTAACTTATCTCATATACATCTTATCTCATCTTATCACATCTCATACACCTCTTATCACATCCTAACTCCTCTTATCACATCCTAACTCATCTCATATGCATCTTATCTCATCTTATCACATCTCATACACCTCTTATCACATCTCATACACCTCTTATCACATCCTAACTCCTCTTATCACATCCTCACTCATCTCATATGCATCTTATCTCATCTTATCACATCTCATACACCTCTTATCACATCCTAACTCCTCTTATCACATCCTAACTCATTTTTTTATGCATACCTCTATGCAAGAATTTCAATTGTGATAAAAGTAACACTTTTACAATAAAATAATTATTTTTTTGGTAATATTTTTATAATAAAATAATAATTTATTTATTTTTTTCATTTCTATGCATGAAATTCAATATGATGAAAATAACTTTTTATAATAAAATAATCATTTTTTTCTTTATAGTTTTATAATAAAATAATAAAATATTCATCTTTTATGCATACCTCTATGCATGAAATTCAATTATGTTAAAAGTAACACTTTTATAATAAAATATTTATCTTTTATGCATACCTCTATGTATAAAATTCAATTATGCTAAAAGTAACACTTTTATAATAAAATATTCATCTTTTATGTATACCTCTTATGCATAAAATTCAATTATGCTAAAAGTAACACTTTTATAATAAAATATTTATCTTTTATGCATACCTCTATGCATGAAAATAAAAATGATAAAAGTAACACTTTTGATATAAAAATTTATCCATTATGCATATATAAAAATTTAATTTTTCCATGATTATAATGAAATTCTTTCAATTAATCTCGGATGATAATTCCTAGAATATGGTAGGAAGTCCTCTTTTCATGCTTTGAATGAAATTATTTTATGTGTAAATTTTTATAAAATTTTACCATAGCTCCGCTACTATGACTGATAAATCTCAATTATTTTTAAAAAAATAAGGCTTATCTTTAAGAGAATGATTAGAATGATCCCTAATTGGATCATTAACCCTTAATGGATTGAATAAAAAATAATCATGAAATACATAAACTAAAAGCATAGATAAAAAAACCATTAATTTGTTCTTAAGCATAGATTAATCTTGGATTAAGGAAAAGCTTTATGAAAAGCTTCATTTGGATAGAGAATGGGTCATGAGTATGACCATTTCTTGAGTGAGAGAGAGAAATTACATAAAAACCATTAGAATTAAGCATAAATAGAAATTTATGTAATTCTTTACTATCATTCATTAATTACTTCAATAGCATTTAAAAAAAACCATTTCAATTAAGCTTCTCAAGCTTGAGAGGGGTTGAGAAGAGAGAAACATTGAGAAATTATAGAAAAGATCAAAATTCACCATACTTACCTTACAATTTGCTTGATTCTTTATTCACGGTAGAGGCCCCCAACCAATCAATTGGTTTAGTATGTTGATGGAGCCACCAATGGGGATTGAAGAAAGAGAGAAGTGTCAAAAACTAGTGAATTATTAAAGAATTCACAGTTCTTGGCTTAGGTGGAGTAGAGTAACAATGCATAAGACACTATATATTTTCAACAAGGGGAGGCTTCTATTTATAGGAAAAATTGAGCTCCTAACCAAACAAACTGATTCTAGAATTTTCCAAGTCAGTTTGGTCACTTTTTGACCATTTTTAGGTCAGTTAAGCTAACTTTTTGGAACTAGACTTGAATGAGGAGAGAGGAGAGATAAAATATCTCAATTTTTATGAGTTTAAAACTCATTCAAGAATGTGTTTTAGGCGCCTCATTGAAGGCCCTCCTTTTCCTTACTGATGTGTCAAAAATGGAATCCTTACACTCAAAATATCTCATATTTTTATATTACTCATAGTTTTTTACTATTAAACCTTGTACATTTTCAACTCTTCATCTTATGTGAGCATTGAAGGGACTCTCCTTCCTTACATATGTGTCAAAATGAAATCATTATACCCAAAATATCTCATATTTTTAATATTGCTCATAGTTTTTTACTAATAAACCTTGTACATTTTCAACTCTTCACCTTATGTGAGCATTTACTCATTTTTGGGTATCTTCTTTTAAAAATTTGGATTTATCTCCTCCCTACACATGGATTGATCCTATTGGTCCCTAGGAACCTTAATTGGACCATAGTCCAAAGATTTCTGAAAATCTAGACCCTTAGACTAAGGTTCTTTATACCTATTTCCAATTAATTCTAATTGCACATTGGAAAATTCTTTCTGAATTTCTATTTCAGGGGAATTAATTTTAATAAGGTGAGATATTTTTCTATCCAAAAATATTCAAAATCTGAATATTCTCTCTCTAGAATATTTTCTCTCTCTAGGTTAAAACAGTTAGAAACAAGGTCTTTATATTTCTGAAGAGGGATTGATTACAGAGGAATATGCTGGACATTTTGAGAGGCTGGGGAGGAATCTTACATGTTGAGAAGGGGAGTGATAGAAGCCTAAGAAGAAAGGAAAATGCAACTATTTTCAAAAACTAGGCCATTATATCAATGAATGCAAAAAAAAAATTATATAAGCAGAAGAAGAAAGAGTTAGGCATGATTATAGGCTGATTCATCAGGCAACAAATGCTAAAAAGTAGAAGTCACTGAACTAAAATGATTGGGCATTCATTGTGCACTACATTTATGACCCTTATATCCATGATGTATACATGTCATCAAAGATAAATTAGCATGTCTAGTATTTTTATAGTGGTTCTAGCAAGCGCCACTATCAAAATGATGTATGCATATCAAAGACATAGGGAAGTTTCATGCATAGAAGCCTAAAAAAGGCATAAGACAACAATGGATGGTGCCTTGCACGATTCAAAAAACTAGTATGCATGAGAGGAAGAACAAATTTCTCATTGAGATGTCTAAAGAGAATGTGGGGGAGAGGGAGAGGACGAGGGAGAGGGAGAGTTTGAGTTCCTTGCAAGAAAACACACACACACATAAGAGAGAGCAAGACACACAAGAGAGATGGATGGCTGAATTTTCTTCTATCTTCTTCTCTTATCTACAACCACTATCTCACCAACCATGCCAGTGGCATAAGTGCGGAAGCTATCACCCAGGTAGGTCATCAATGTCCGCCCACAACACTAGTTAACATTGATATCTTAACACTCCCCCTGGAGCTCAACCCCACACACCGCACTTCAAGCTCCTAAACCTGTGGAGTTTCTTTGTGCCCAATGCCTTCGTGAAGATGTTTGCCACCTGATCCTCTATGCTAACATACACTAGATCTACATTACCTGCTAGAACCTTCTCCCTCACATAGTGATAATGCACCTCAATGTGCTTCATTATAGCATTGTATATTGGGTTACTAGCCAATTGTATGCTACTCATGTTGTTATAATAAATGACAACTACTCTTATATGCACATTATGTGTGCATATACTAGGAGGCTAACCCACATTAGGCTTGTGAGCATGGGAGCATGAGAACAAGCTCTGGTGGAGCATGGGTTTAGGACTAACCTTAAGGGTTAAGGTTAGAGTCAGGCATCCAAGGGTCACACATGGGAAATGGAGAGTCAAGAGTCACTTAAGGGCCCTCCTATATGATAGGGGCATGGGGCACACTCAAGGGAGGCTTGGGGGCTTGGAGGCTAAGGCTATGTTTAGCTTAAGGCTAGGTTATGTTATGCTCTCTTGTGTAGAGGATCATAACTACTCACCTACCATTTCACACTACACCTACATGCTATTGGATTGGAGTTATACCTCTTGATGGTATGGGACATCAAGGTAAAGGTATAATGTATTTCATTATATTTCATGTGTGCATCCCTTGGGCGCGGGGGTGGTCAGGTGGATGAGTTTATGCCTTATTGTTGCATGTTTATGCATAACAATTATCTAGAGAGATCTTAGGGTTTTAAGAGTGGTATCAGAGCAATCTCTAGTTAATTGTCATTATTTTTTCTTTCTTATTGTAATTTTTGGTATTTTTTAAACTAAAATTTAATATCTACTAATAAAAATGTTATTTTGTTGATTTGTGTTGATGATTTGCACGTGGATTGTCAATATGGGGATTGGAACACTACGTGGTGGCTCTTCTCTAGATAGTATATCTGGAGTCCTTGATGCTCATCACTGCGCAACACAGAGAGGATACTATGTAGCATAACAAAACACAAGGAGAGAGGAGACTATGAAAAGAACAAGAACCCTTGCACTACTCTGAGAACACTGATAGATGTCCTTCATTGTACCGTGCACACTCAACAGAGGTCACAACAATGAAGAGGATGACAAAGCTCAAGCGGATCATAGAACAAGGGTTACAAATAGGTACAAATTGGATGAGCATAAGGATGTCCTCCAAGTGAGATAGGATTGCAGAATAAGGATGTCCTCCAAGACGGATGAAGAGGATGTCCTTTTGGGATAAGAAAATGATGTCCTCCAAGGATATGAGTGAGAGATGAAGAATGAAGGATGTCGGCGGATGAGTCGAGGGACCATATATGTCTGAGGTCTAATTGGTGGCATCTCTTGTCTTTGTGGATGCCATGAGGTGGCAGCGTAGTCTTTGGTGGAATCTCCTATCTCTAGAGTGTCGTTTTGGAGGTGCTGACAGTGCCATTGGAGCCTTCAATCATTGACTCACTGTGGGTGGTGGACCATCCATGTGGGTGTGACACTGTTATGGTGGAGTCTATGTGGGCACCCTTGGTGGCTACACCCTCTTGTTTTCAACCACTAAGTCTAACCATTTATATGGTATTGATGTGTAAATAAGGTTAATAATGTGAAAAGAAACTTTTTCCCATATCAAGAGGTTTTCCCCACAGAATGTGTGTACACAATCTTATGAGTGAGTGTGTAAGTGACTTGATCATCTTACTTCACTTGTACTTTACTCGTTCTCATCAATCGTCCTTGAGTGTTTTGCTTCTTTGAATATCTTCTTGGTTCATAATTGGTATCAAAAAAGGTTCTCGTAGCTCTGGCCTTCATCATTGTTGGCTCTCATTAGTGCCCCATTGAGTTGATCTTTTAATTATCTTAGATTAAGATATCCTCTTAGGTGGAGAAGGTAGTGGTGTTAAACAAAGGTAACTAACGTTTTGTGACTTTTGGGCCATTTCAGGCACATTCGCATGTAAGGTCCTCGTAGTCAACTCGAAGGAGTGTCAATTTAAATTATCTTTATTTTATTTTAGGTTTTCTATCGTCGTGCAGCAGACATTGTGTACATATGCCATGTGTTACAGTCATTTTGTTAGCATTATCATAAGCTTTGTATCCTTGTCACAATAACATTTCTACATGCTACACTCTATCATTTTTCATATAATTTGTAGGTCTCTTAATCATTATTTAGTGATCTACTACTAGGAAACCATCTCACTTATAGACATTAGGTTATTAGGATATTTGCATTTTGTGTTAGAGATTCATTATT
Organism: Cibotium barometz; assembly: GCF_041138505.1. NCBI lineage: Eukaryota > Viridiplantae > Streptophyta > Polypodiopsida > Cyatheales > Cibotiaceae > Cibotium > Cibotium barometz. The sequence continues at coordinate 48,439,183 of NC_141051.1, read as the reverse complement.
CGTTATTTGCAAGCTAAAATGGCAAGCAATGTTATATTTGGGATGCTTCTTTTGTTGATGGCAAGCTTGACATGACCAACTTAATACATGATGTGTCATGTATTGGTTTGCCAAAGGGATTTGGAATATTATTATTGGCATTAAGGCACACCCTATCTTGCTAGCATAGAATAGCACATGTACTTTAGATGGTGATACTAGTTCAAATGTAATTATGGTATCCACCATAAAACAAGCCAGGTGGGATGGTAGGCATTCATGCACGCCCTATCTTGCCAGTGCTACAAGAGATATTACAAGTAGTTCAAATGGTGATACTAGTACAAATGTAGTTAGATAGTGATACTAGTTCAAATGTAACCGTTGGCATCCATAGAACAAAGAGCTAGGTGGATGGCATGGATACATATGTAGATGCAATGGATCTTTTCATGGAAAGGAGCATTATTCCTCATATTCACTCATGTAAAATTATCGAGCAAGCTTGGGATGTGCTTGATACACTATCCAAGTGCATAATGAGGCACGTGTGGTCTACTTACACAGGTAGTTATAGTATGAGCATATGAATGAGGAAGACTCAATGGATGATTTTATCATAAGGATCAAAGATCTCAAACAGGAGCAGCTTGCCTGTATTGATGAGGCCTATTCAAATAGTTGGTGTCTACTATTCTCATAGTAGCTTTACTAGATTAATACTAGGATTTTGCATCCACACTTCAACTTATGTTGAAGGGTAACCTAATGCCCTTAGGTTTGATGAGTTAGTTGTAGTGCCCTTTTGCAAGAAGAGGAATCCTTGTAAAACTAAACTAGCATAAGTGTGGGAGATCTGGCATTTACTGCTACCAATAAAAAAAGGTAAAGTCAAAGTCTTTTTTACAAACCAAAGGAAGAATCAACCTAGTCTTCTAGCAAGGATGCTGAGAAGGGGGGTGATAAGCCTAAGAAGAAAGGAAAATGCAACTATTATCAAGGATGTTGAGAAGAGGGGTGGTAAGCCTAAGAGGAAAGGAAAATGCAACTATTGTCAAGAAGGGGGGTAATATAAGCCTAAGAAGAAAGGAAATGCAACTATTATCAAGGATGTTGAGAAGGGGAGTGATAGAAGCCTAAAAAGAAAGGAAAATGCCTATTTTCAAAAACTAGGCCATTATATCAATGAATGTAAAAAAAAATTTGAATAAGTAGAAGAAGAAAGAGTTAGGCATGATTATAGGCTGATTCATCAGGCAACAAATGCTAAAAAGTAGGAGTCACTGAACTAAAATAATTGGGCATTCATTGTGCACTGCATTTATGACCCTTATATCCATGATGTATATATGTCACCAAAGATAAACTAGCATGTCTAGTATTTTCATAGTAATTCTAGCAAGCACCACTATCAAAATGATGTATGCATGTCAAAGACATCAGAGAAGTTTCATGCATATATGCCTAAAAGAGGCATAAGACATCAATCCATGGTGCCTTGCACGATTCAAAAAACTAGTATGCATGAGAGGAAGAACAAATTTCTCATTGAGATGTCTAAAGAGAATGTGGGGAAGAGGGAGAGTTTGAGTTTCTTTTGCAAGCAAACACACACACACATAAGAGAGAGCAAGACACACAAGAGAGAGTAAGACACACACATAAGAGAGAGCAAGACACACAAGGGAGATGAATGGCTGAATTTTCTTCTATCTTCTTCTCTTATCTACAACCACTATCTCACCAACCATGCCAGTGGCATAAGTGCGGAAGCTATCACCCAGGTAGGTCATCAATGTCCGCCCACAACACTATTTGAGATTGATATCTTAACACTCCCCCTAGAGCTCAACCCCACACACTGCCCTCCAAGCTCCTAAACCTGTGGAGCTTCTTTGTGCCCAATGCCTTTGTGAAGATGTTTGCCACCTGATCCTCTATGCTAACATACACCACATCTACATCACCTGCTAGAACCTTCTCCCTCACAAAGTGATAATGCACCTCAATGTGCTTCATTTTAGCATTGTATATTGGGTTACTAGCCAACTGTATGCTACTCATGTTGTTATAATAAATGACAACTACTGTTATATGCACATTATGTGTGCATATACTAGGAGGCTAACCCACATTACGCTTGTGAGCATGGGAGCATGGGAACAAGCTCTAGTGGAGCATGGGTTTAGGACTACCCTTAAGGGTTAAGGTTAGGGTCAGGCATCCAAGGGTCACACATGGGAAACGGAGAGTCAAGAGTCACTTGAGGGCCCTCCTATATAATAGGGGCATGCGGCACACTCAAGGGAGGCTTGGCGGCTTGGAGGCTAAGGCTATGTTTAGCTTGAGGCTAGGTTATGTTATGCTCTCTTGTGTAGAGGATCATAACTACTCACCTACCATTTCACACTACACCTACATGCTATTGGATTGGAGTTATACCTCTTGATGGTATGGGACATCAAGGTAAAGGTATGATGTATTTCAATATATTTCATGTGTGCATCCCTTGGGCGTGGGGGTGGTCAGGTGTATGAGTTTATACCTGATTTATGCATGTTTATGCATAACAATTATCTAGAGAGATCTTAGGGTTTTAACAGTGGTATCATAGCAATCTCTAATTAATTGTCATTATTTTTTCTTTCTTATTATAATTTTTATCATTTTTTTGAAGTAAATTTTAATATTTACTAAAATAAAAATGTTATTTTGTTGATTTGTGTTGATGATTTGCACGTGGATTGTCAATATGGGGATTTGAACACTACGTGGTGGCTCTTCTCTAGATAGTATGTCTGGAGTCCTCGATGCTCATCACGGCGCAACATAGAGAGGACACTATGTAGCATAACAAAACACAAGGAGACATGAGACTATGGAAGGAACAAGAACCCTTGCACTACTTTGAGAACACTGATACATGTCCTTCATTGTACCGTGCCACACTCAAGGTCACAACAATGAAGAGGATGACAAAGCTCAAGCCGATCATATACAAAGGTTACAAATAGGTACAAATGGATGAGCATAAGGATGTCCTCCAAGTGAGATAGGATTGCAGAATAAGGATGTCCTCCAAGACGGATGAAGAGGATGTCCTTTTGGGATAAGAAAAGGATGTCCTCCAAGGATATGAGTGAGAGTTGAAGAATGAAGGATGTCAGATGAGTCGAGGGACCATATATGCCTGAGGTCTAATTGGTGGCATCTCTTGTCTTTGTGGATGCCATGAGGTGGCAGCGTAGTCTTTGGTGGAATCTCCTATCTCTAGAGATGCCGTTTTGGAGGTGTTGTCAGTGCCATTGGAGCCTTCAATCATTGACTCACTGTGGGTGGTGGACCATCCATGTGGGTGTGACACTGTTATGGTGGAGTCTATGTGGGCACCCTTGGTGGCTACGCCTTCTTGTTTTCAACCACTAAGTCTAGCCATTTATATGCTATTGATGTGTAAATGAGGCTAATAATGTGAAAAGAAACTTTTTCCCATATCAAGAGGTTTTTCCCATAGAATGTGTGTACACAACCTTTTGAGTGAGTGTGTAAGTGACTTGATCATCTTACTTCACTTGTACTTTACTCGTTCTCATCAATCGTCCTTGAGTGTTGTGCTTCTTTGAATATCTTCTTGGTTCATAATTGGTATCAAAAAAAGGTTCTCTTAGCTCTGGCCTTCATTGTTGGCTCTCATCATTGCCTCATTGAGTTGATCTTTTAATTATCTTAGATTAAGATATTCTCTTAGGTGGAGAAGGTAGTGGTGTTAAACAAAGGTAACTAACGTTTTGTGACTTTTGGGCCATTTCAGGCACATTCGCATGTAAGGTCCTCGTAGTCAACTCGAAGGAGTGTCAATTTAAATTATCTTTATTTTATTTTAGGTTTTCTATCGTGCAGCAGACATTGTGTACATATGCCATGTGTTACAGTCATTTTGTTAGCATTATCATCAACTTTGTATCCTTGTCACAGTAACATTTCTACATGCTACACTCTATCATTTTTCATATAATTTGTAGGTCTCTTAATCATTATTTAGTGATCTACTACTAGGAAACCATCTCACTTATAGACATTAGGTTATTAGGATATTTGCATTTTATGTTAGAGATTTATTATTCGTTATTTGCAAGCTAAAATGGCAAGCAATGTTATATTTGGGATGCTTTTTTTGTTGATGGCAAAAGTTGACATGACCAACTCAATACAGGATGTGTCATGTATTGGTTTGCCAAAGGGATTTGGAATATTATTATTGGCATTAAGGCACACCCTATCTTGCTAGCTTAGAATAGCACATGTACTTCAGATGGTGATACTAGTTCAAATGTAATTATGGTATCCACCATAAAACAAGCCAGGTGGGATGGTAGGCATTTAGGCACGCCCTATCTTGCCAGTGCCGCAAGAGATATTACAAGTAGTTCAAATGGTGATACTAGTACAAATGTAGCTATTAGACAGTGATACTAGTTCAAATGTAACCGTTGGCATCCATAGAACAAAGAGCTAGGTGGATGGCATGGATACATATGTAGATGCAGTGGTGGATCTTTTCATGGAAAGGAGCATTATTCCTCATATTCACTCATGTAAAATTGTCGAGCAAGCTTGGGATGTGCTTGATACACTATCCAAGTGCATAATGAGGCACGTGTGGTCTACTTACACAGGTAGTTATGGTATGAGCATATGAATGAGGAAGACTCAATGGATGATTTTATCATAAGAATCAAAATCACAAGGATCAAAGATCTCAAACAGGAGCAGCTTGCCTGTATTGATGAGGCCTATTCAAATAGTTGGTGTCTACTATTCTCATAGTAGCTTTACTAGATTAATACTAGGAATTTGCATCCACACTTTAGCTTATGTTGAAGGGTAACCTAATGCCCTTAGGTTTGATGAGTTAGTTGTAGTGCCCTTTTGCAAGAAGAGGAATCCTTGTAAAACTAAACTAGCATAAGTGTGGGAGATCTGGCATTTGCTGCTACCAATAAAAAAAGGTAAAGTCAAAGTCTTTTTTACAAACCAAAGGAAGAATCAACCTAGTCTTCTAGCAAGGATGCTGAGAAGGGGGGTGATAAGCCTAAGAAGAAAGGAAAATGCAACTATTATCAAGGATGCTGAGAAGAGGGGTGGTAAGCCTAAGAGGAAAGGAAAATGCAACTATTGTCAAGGATGCTGAGAAGGGGGGTAATATAAGCCTAAAAAGAAAGGAAATGCAACTATTATCAAGGATGTTGAGAAGGGGAGTGATAGAAGCCTAAGAAGAAACGAAAATGCCTATTTTCAAAAACTAGGCCATTATATCAATGAATGTATAAAAAAAATGAATAAGCAGAAGAAGAAAGAGCTGGGCATGATTATAAGCTGATTCATCAAGAAACAAATGCTAAAAAGTAGGAGTCACTGAACTAAAATGATTGGGCATTCATTGTGCACTGCATTTATGACCCTTATATCCATGATGTATATATGTCACCAAAGATAAACTAGCATGTCTAGTATTTTCATAGTGGTTCTAGCAAGCGCCACTATCAAAATGATGTATGCATGTCAAAGACATCAGAGAAGTTTCATGCATATATGCCTAAAAGAGGCATAAGACATCAATCCATGGTGCCTTGCACGATTCAAAAAACTAGTATGCATGAGAGGAAGAACAAATTTCTCATTGAGATGTCTAAAGAGAATGTGGGGGAGAGGGAGAGTTTGAGTTCCTTGCAAGCAAACACACACACACATAAGAGAGAGCAAGACACACAAGAGAGATGGATGGCTGAATTTTCTTCTATCTTCTTCTCTTATCTACAACCACTATCTCACCAACCATGCCAGTGGCATAAGTGCGGAAGCTATCACCCAGGTAGGTCATCAATGTCCGCCCAACACAATAGTTGAGATTGATATCTTTACACTCCCCCTGGAGCTCAGCCCCACACACTCCCCTCCAAGCTCCTAAACCTGTGGAGCTTCTTTGTGCCCAATGCCTTTGTGAAGATGTTTGCCACCTGATCATCTATGCTAACATACACCACATCTACATCACCTGCTAGAACCTTCTCCCTCACAAAGTGATAATGCACCTCAATGTTCTTCATTTTAGCATTGTATATTGGGTTACTAGCCAACTGTATGCTACTCATGTTGTTATAATAAATGACAACTACTGTTCTATGCACATTATGTGTGCATATACTAGGAGGCTAACCCACATTAGGCTTGTGAGCATGGGAGCATGGGAACAAGCTCTAGTGGAGCATGGGTTTAGGACTAACCTTAAGGGTTAACGTTAGGGTAAGGCATCCAAGGGTCACACATGGGAAATGGAGAGTCAAGAGTCACTTGAGGGCCCTCCTATATAATAGGGGCATGGGGCACACTCAAGGGAGGCTTGGCGGCTTGGAGGCTAAGGCTATGTTTAGCTTGAGGCTAGGTTATGTTATGCTCTCTTGTGTAGAGGATCATAACTACTCACCTACCATTTCACACTACACCTACATGCTATTGGATTGGAGTTATACCTCTTGATGGTATGGGACATCAAGGTAAAGGTATGATGTATTTTATTATATTTCATGTGTGCATCCCTTGGGCGCGAGGGTGGTAGGGTGGATGAGTTTATGCCTGATTTATGCATGTTTATGCATAACAATTATCTAGAGAGATCTTAGGGTTTTAAGAGTGGTATCAGAGCAATCTCTAGTTGATTGTCATTATCTAGAGAGATCTTAGGGTTTTAAGAGTGGTATCAGAGCAATCTCTAGTTAATTGTCATTATTTTTTCTTTCTTATTGTAATTTTTGGTATTTTTTTAAGTAAATTTTAATATTTACTAATAAAAATGTTATTTTGTTGATTTGTGCTGATGATTTGCACGTGGATTGTCAATATGGGGATTTGAACACTACGTGGTGGCTCTTCTCTAGATAGTATGTCTGGAGTCCTCGATGCTCACTGCGCAACACAGAGAGGATACTATGTAGCATAACAAAACATAAGGAGAGAGGAGACTATGGAAGGAACAAGAACCCTTGCACTACTCTGAGAACACTGATACATGTCCTTCATTATACCGTGCACACTCAACAGAGGTCACAACAATGAAGAGGATGACAAAGCTCAAGCCGATTATAGAACAAGGGTTACAAATAGGTACAAATTGGATGAGCATAAGGATGTCCTTCCAAGTGAGATAGGATTGTAGAATAAGGATGTCCTCCAAGACGGATAAAGAGGATGTCCTTTTGGGATAAGAAAAGGATGTCCTCCAAGGATATGAGTGAGAGATGAAGAATGAAGGATGTCGGATGAGTCGAGGGACCATATATGCCTAAGGTCTAATTGGTGGCATCTCTTGTCTTTGTGGATGCCATGAGGTGGCAACGTAGTCTTTGGTGGAATCTCCTATCTCTAGAGATGCCGTTTTGGAGGTGCTGTCAGTGCCATTGGAGCCTTCAATCATTGACTCACTGTGGGTGGTGGACCATCCATGTGGGTGTGACACTGTTATGGTGGAGTCTATGTGGGCACCCTTGGTGGCTACACCATCTTGTTTTTAACCACTAAGTCTAGCCATTTAAATGGTATTGATGTGTAAATGAGGCTAATAATGTGAAAAACCTAGAAAATTCTAGAAATTAGTTGGACTTGGTTAGAGGCCTCCCTCTCCTATAAATAGATCCTTAGTTAAAAAAATATGAGAACTATACTATGCCAGTATTATGCTGAAATAATGATAATTTTTACTATTCTCTAAAAATCTCTCCAAATTGAAAAAATTGGAGCTTCCCTCTTTCTTCAATCTCCATTGGTGGTTCCATCAACATACCAAACCAATTGATTGGTTGGGGGCCTCTACCGTGATCAAAGAATCAAGCAATTTGTAAGGTAAAGGGTGAATTTTGATCTTTTTCTATAATTTCTCAATGTTTCTCTCTTCTCAACCCCTCTCAAGCTTGACAAGCTTAATTGGAATGGCTTTTTAATGCTATTGAAGTTAATTGACAAATGGTAGTAAGGAAATACATAAATTTCCATTTATGCTTAATTTTAATGGTTTTTATGTAAATTCTTTCTCTCACTCAAAGAATGGTCATTCCCATGACCTATTCTCAATCCAAATGAAGCTTCTCATGAAGCTTTTCCCTAATCCAAGAATAAATTCTATGCTTGTTTAAATTGGAGGCCAAATCAATGGCTTTTTTATGCTTTTAAGTTAGTTATTTCATGAAAATTTATGATTCAATCCATAATGGGTTATTAATCCAATTAGGGATCATTCTAATCATATCCATAATGTTAAAGTTCATTCTTTCAGAATAAATTGAGATTTATCACTAATAGCAGTTTTATCTATAAGAAATAATTAAATGTTAAAAGAGGAATTCCCATTACATTTGGAACTTCATGATTGGATGGGAAAAGAGAATTTTCTATCATATTGGAATTATGGGATAATTCATTTAATTTCAAAAATAAATTTCTAGATAAATTTATTTATTTATGAGAAATAATTAAATGTTAAAAGAGGAATTTCCATTACATTTGGAATTCCATGATTGGATGGGAAAAGAGAATTTCCTATCATATTGGAATTATGGGATAATTTATTTCATTTTAAAAATAAACTTTTAGATAAATTTATTTATCTATGAAAAATAATTAAAAAATAACAGAGGAATTCCCATTACATTTGGAACTCCATGATTGGATGGGAAAAGAGAATTTCCTATCATATTGGAATTATGGAATAATTCATTTAATTTCAAAAATAAATTTTTAGATAAATTTATTTACCTATGAGAAATAAATTAAATGTTAAAAGAGGAATTCCCATTACATTTGGAATTCCATGATTGGATGGGAAAGAGAGAATTTCCTATCATATTGGAATTATGGGATAATTCATTTAATTTCAAAAATAAGTTTTTAGATAAATTTCTTTATCTATGAGAAATAATTAAATGTTAAAAGAGAAATTCCCATTACATTTGGAATTCCATCATTGGATGGGAAAAAGAGAATTTCCTATCATATTGGAATTATGGGATAATTCATTTAAACTCAAAGATGAATTTTTAGATAAATTTATTTATCTATGAGAAATAATTAAATGTTAAAAGAGGAATTCATATTGCATTTGGAATTCCATCATTTAGATGGACAAAGAGAAATTTCTAGCATATTGAAATAATGGATATTTTAAATGAATTTATTTTATAAGAAATATTTGATGGGAAAAGAGGAATTCCCATGGTAATTGGGATCCTAGAAATTAAATGGGAAGAAGAGGAATTTTTTTGTATAAATTTGATTTATGATTATTTTACGATAAGAAGAAATATGGGTAGAATTGATTTCTACAAATCCCATGAATTCTTTTATTCAAAAGAAGAATATTGAATATAATTCAATTGAGGAATTGAGAAGGAATATGGAACTAGTTGTTAGAAAAAGAATCTTTAATTAGGCCAAGCAATTGGTTGAAATTTAGAAAAAGTCCTATTATCAGTATCAATCTAGAAAAAGCTATTAAATGGTAATAGCATGTGACTGGATGTGATAAGAAGAAAATAGGATGTGATAAGATGTGTATGAGCTGTGATAGGATGAGAATGGATGTGTGTATGGGATGCGATAGGATGTGAATGAATGTGATAAGATGAAAATAGGATGTGATAAGATGTGATGTAATGGAAATAAATGTAAATGTGAATAATGAGATGAGAAAAGGGTTGAGAGGATATGTGAAAGGGTGAGATGGGAAGTACACGGATGTGAATACGGATGTATATATGAAAGAAGGGATATGCATGTGCATGTGGATGTATAGATGTGGATATGGATGTGGAAATGGATGTAGGGATGTAGTTGTGGATGTGGATGTGGATGTGGATGTGGATGTATGAATGTGGATGTGGATGTGGATGTATGGATGTGCATGTGGATGTGGATGTATGAATGTGGATGTGGATGTGTATGTATGGATATGGATGTGGATGTGGGATGTGGAAATGGATGTATGGATGTGGATGTGGATGTATAAATGTGGATGTGGATATGGATGTATGGATGTGGATGTGGATGTGGATGTGGATGTGGATGTATGAATGTGGATGTGGATGTGTATGTATGGATGTGGATGTGGATGTGGATGTGGATGTGGATGTGAATGTATGGATGTGGATGTATGGATGTGGATGTGGATGTGGATATATGAATGTGAATGTGGATGTGGATATATGAATGTGGATGTGAAAATGGATGTATGGATGTAGATGTTGATGTGGATGTATGGATGTGGATGTGGATGTGGATGTGGATGTGGATGTATGAATGTGGATGTGGATGTGGATGTATGGATGTATGAATGTGGATGTGGAAATGGATGTATGGATGTAGATATGGATATGGATGTATGAATATGAATGTGGAAATGGATGTATGGATGTGGATGTGGATGTGGATGTGGATGTGGATGTGGATGTATGGATGTGGATGTATGAATACGGATGTGGATGTGGATGTATAGATGTGGATATGGATGTGGATGTATAGATGTGGATATGGACGTGGATGTGGATGTATAGAAGTGGATACGGATGTGGATGTACGAATGTGGAGGTGTAGGTGGGATAATGAATGCGAATGTGTATGCATTAGGGAAAATTTGGACTCAAAAAGGGGCCTTGTAAGAGATCCCTTGGGATGGTGATGTGGACAAAGCAAGCCAATAAATCCACATATAATATTGGAGGGCACGTGCGTCGTTTTTGAGTTCTTTATTCCATTAACTGACATGTAGGGTGTTTTTTAATTCAAAACAATGCATCTTGAGTATAGTTTTTTATTCCCACTATGGTGCCTTATTTTATTGAAAAAAGACACCACTCTCTTTCTTCATTACACTTTTGAATGTAACGAAGCCAACTCTGCTAACCGAACTTCGTCCCTGCAACCGACTATCTTGCATTGTCTCCCTCATTGTCTTCCCGATTACACAACCACTACCACTCCAAATCCGAGTTTTTTTGAGCGGGAGGTTTTTGATTTTCTCTTCTTCTCAAGGCGGCAAGTTTTGAAAAAGGATGGAAAAGTATTTGTTCTTCATGCGCCATACCTGCTATTGCATGAATAACAATCCCATTTCTTACCTTTTTCAAGTGAGGGTTGTGCTTACAAGTACTCTGTACATTTTGGTTCATCCAGGATACCAACAAGTTTGTTTGATGGACAAGGAGGTATTATTTAGTGATGTTGTCTTTTGGTTTTAATGAAGCAATCTTCTTCACGGGAGATAAGTGTAATATCTTTGGTTTTTTTTGGTTAAAGTGTGAGTTCATTATGCTTTTTGGTGTTGTTAAAGCACAGAACAATGCAATGGAACCTGTGCAGCAAAAGAGGAAAAAGGTGGACATCCACTTCCAAGTAGAACCCGATTATGCTCCCTGCTGTAAGAGAAATTGGTCTAGGCCAGCATGCGAAGCCCGCATTACTGAGCTTCGAAATGAAGGAAAGAAAAATATGGACCTTTGGTTGGATGGTAGTATTTACCCACCAGATCCAACCTCCTCTCAATCTCCATCATTCTTTGGGTTGACAAGTTTCTTCAAGTTTGTGTGTGAGGGTGAAAATGGATTGCTTGGGTATTGCAAAAGACTGTTTGGCCAATGTCAAAGTATCTTTGAAAGACATTTGAGTGATAGAGATGCCAGGATAAAAATGCTTGAAGGTGCGAATTTTTACTTGGCATCGATCACAACAGCTTTGCAAGCTTCAAACGAGGACAAGGCAAAAGTTTGTGCTGGGTTACAAAAAGAGTTTGATCATTTGCAGCAGACTATTTGTAAGATGCAGGACACTATTAAGGAGAAGAATGAAATTTTGGCAGTTCGAGAAATCAACAATTTCACATTGGAGAGTGAGAATGCACACCTTCGAAAACAACTTGAAAAGTTCAACAGAAAATTGCAATATTTGAAAGACACGCCATTGGGTGCTCGATTACGCAAGAGACAGATCAAACCATTGGAAGAACTCAATGTTGGAGGTGGCCAATGGAAGCGTCGTGTAAAAGCTTGCAGGTATTGGGATCTATAATTTCTTTGAGCTTAAATTTCTTTGAGCACTCACTTTCATTTTCATCTTTAGTTCCTTTCTTGGAGATGGGGGATTGGGTGTGGGGGTGGTATAGTTAGATGAATGGTGGACTGAAATAGCTATCGTTGTTGCTTCAGGATGGTCACAGATGTTGTGGGTCCAAAAGAGCAAGGTTCTGATATATTTGGCAAAGTTCTGACAAAAGACATCGTGGAGTCAGCAATACAGCATCCTAAGTTTGCAAGACTTCGATCAGACATAGCAAAGCAATCCTTGCAGGAGGTGAGTGAAGCATTCACGCCTGCAGATGCACAAGGTATATGTGACATGGCTGGTATAAGCACAAAGTCTTACAGGATGTTGTTTAATAAAGTAAAAGAGGGTTTCAATTGCAAGCTTGGAAAAAAAACAGTAATTCCCATTCCAAAACCATTTCACGTAAACAAAGCTCGAAATATTCTCAACTTGGGAATGGTCGAACTTGTTGGAGAGCCTTGTCACGTGTCTAGCACATTGACAGTGACAAAAAAGAGCGGGGAACAGAAAATTATAGAGCTTACAGAGTTCAACAATTTCATCATGGATGTTCGGAAATTACAAATGGCTATGGTGAAATTTTATGACATCAGTGTACATGAGTGCAATGGAAGGCTGCAATTTGTTTTGAAACTTGATGAGAGTGAGGTGATCAAAGGACAGAAGCTGGAAAGGGTTAGCATTACTTTAATGAATAGAGCTTTGGATGCAAGTATCAGTAATGCTGATGAGAAGCACTTTAGTGTACAATCCGAAAATGAGATTTGGTGGCTGGCTGCATTTGAGGTGACGTGCTATCCATTTTTAAATAAAGAATATTATGTTGCTATCCTCTTGTTATGATGTTGTAGACAATCTAACAGTTGTTGTTAACAGGTTCCAACAGAGACCCATGAAATTCTGAAGTGGTACTTCAACCAGACTGAGCTTCCTTCCACTATCCAGCAGCAGTCGAATGGCGAAAAGCTTTATGTAGAAGGATATGGTGAATATGAGGTTGAATGGCACCTGGCTGCAGATCTTAAAACCTTGAAATGCATGTTTGGTATTTCCCAAGGAGCAATGGCCAAGTATCCTTGCCTGTATTGTATGACCGAACGAGGTGTCTCCAAAGGAGGAAAAGAGAGAGAATGGAAATGCCTAAATGCAATCAGTAATAGGCGTGAACCCCCAAATCGTGATGCTCCAGGAGTGGATCCTACTTGGGATCCAATTCTTCCTATCCCTTTGATCAGAGTTCATATTTGTGTTTTGCATGCGCTGGTTAGAATAATTGAGAAACTAGTCTACATGTACATCGAATTTTCATGGAATATGAAACCAGCAGTAGAGAGTGAAAGAACTATTAAAAAAATAGAGCAAGTGCTTTCAGATGCAGGTTTACATTGTGGTCAAGTGAAGATTGAGAAGGACTTGAGAAGATCAGGGAAGACCGGAAATGTTCCTAGCAAACCATGTTTTGGAGGTGCAAAAGCCAGAAAGTTCTTATCTAATCATACCCAGAGAGGTCATCTGGGTACAGATTTTGAGGTGTGGAGGAAGCTTCATGCAGCTGTACCTGACCGAGGCTCTTCAGGACAAGCAAGGGTGGCAAAGGCCAAAGCGTGGTTGGCACTTGATCGCCTAGCACCTTTGTTGCAAAAAGCAAGGTTTGAAGATGGGGATGTTGAGAAATTTGAGGCAGTTGTGACAGAGTTCTACACTAGCTATGAAAAGGCATGGGGTGCGACAAACTTGACACAATACATGGTTATTACTTGAAAACCTACAGCTTTGAGTATTTTTTGTTGTTCAAAAAATATTGTACGATACTAAATGTCTTGTTGTTGTTGAGCATTTGTAGCACATTTTGCATGCACATGGAACTTTTTTTGCGGAAGAGTTTGGAAGCCTTGGGATTTGGTCTACCCAAGGCATGGAAAGATCTCATTGGCAAGCACGTTGTGCCTATCAAAGGGCCACTCAACATGGAGGAGGAATAAAGAAAAGTAATCCCATGAAGCAACTATGTCAGTGGTGGTATAGGCGGATTCAAGTGAGGGCTCGTGTGAAGATCAAACATGCTGAATCAGCTGTGTCATGTGCAATAAGAAAGGTTCAGGCTGAACGGAGACGTTCAATATATGTCTCCTCACAGGGAAAGCAGAATCATGCTGAATGGCTAAGACAACGACAAAGACAGGGCAGAGTGTGGAAGAAAATTGATCATTGAAATATATATTGTAAAACAATGATGTAACTGTGAAAGATTTTAAAAGAACAAGAGCTTTCATCTATGTCCCATATAAATGTTTCCAATATATATACATTTCATAGTTTGTAATGGTAAACAAGAAGAGTATTGAGAAATATGACGAAACTTCTTAGCAACTGGAACAATCTAAATTTGTTAATCTGGAACAGAGACTTCCCCCAGCCGAGCCTTTTTTGTTGACGTTTCTGCATCATCTTCTTCATCCTCTATCAATGGCACAACAGGGACCTTTGGCCTTGCTGTTCTAAGAAGATGCTTCTTCCCGCAATCACTCAACAGATTAGGATCTGTGATTCCACATGCCAACCCGTAAGCAGCATATGTTAAATAATATTTACATCTTAACGAATATACTCCAGGTCCCTCTCCAAAAATTCGAACAGCTGCTTGCCGCTCCAGAAGTATTGCCTTGTTTGCATTCAGCCTTACGTGATAGCCACCTAAATACCTGGATAAAGTCTTTATCGCCATCAGAGGAAAACTGGCATTGTCCTTGGAGTAGCTAGCGTGAAATATCACAATTTGAGGGAATTTTAGGCGGTGTATATATGTTCCTAGTGTCGAATCGTGGCCCAATCCCGCCATACGCTTGCCTGAAGCACGTTTGAGGAATGTGTCTTCATATATTTCCAACTGAAAAAATAAAGGAGCATTAGCCAGAAACAACATCACCAAACATTTCAGGACAAAGTTGATAAAGCCAAATCCACAACAAAAAAAAACTAACCTCTTGGTTCTCATCTGCTTCAAGCAAGGCGTCTTGCCATAAATTAGTGCTCGAACTAGGAACGGTTTCCGCTGACTTATTTGGCACATCCCTACACCCTCCCATGTTGGTGATATTCAGTCTGTCCCTTGCTTCTTGTAGCTCTTCCTCTGTGGCATCTTTTCCTTCATATCTAAGGGCATCAGCATAGATCATATTTAGTGTTGCTGCAGCAGAAAGGAACTCGGTGTCTTTCACATGGCTATCCACTAGTAGGTACTTGTCTATCCCATCATCATCTACAAAATTGTCATCGACCTCCAGATTCTGGGCTATGAAAGCTATGCAATGATCCTCTCTTAAGTTAAATACACGTTGTATGTCTGTCAGCAATATATACTCTGAATCTCCTACTTGGTAGGAGGGGAGTAATGGCGTTGGAATGGGGGAGGAGTCATCTGATTCAATCACAAGCTGACCTACATCACTGTTTTGTTCTCTAACTGCCTCAATATCAACCACCGAACTGAGCTTCCTCTCTTCTTCAACATTGAACTCCTCAATGACATGAGGAGTGTCCTCCTCTTCAGCAGCATCCTCAACGGTGGGACTAGCCTGACGAGAAATCGTGTCTTCACTTTCAATTTTTGCAGGTGGCTCTGTACATTCTTCATCTGTTAATTGCACGTTCATGTGCAAGAAGCATAAGAAGGCGTAGGAGTATTCCATCAAGCGGCATTTTCTTTTGTGAAAAGGGCATAGCAAGGCTCTCTTCTTATCACATGGCACCTTGTGCCAATCCCTGTTTAACCTCTGCTTCTTCTCCGGCGACACCTTGAGATTAAAATGAATGTGACTTTTCCCATCAATCATCATTGGTTCTTCATTTGTGAGCTCGTCAAACTCTTGCTTTGCCTCTTCGAAGTATCCATGATGGCTAGACAATGTATCCTCCAGAGAAAAATCGCAATTGAACATCAACGAAATTGCAGGGTGCAAATCATGATGTCGACATTTGTAGAGGAAGTCATATAATAGAGTTGCAGGTGTTTCTTTAATCTCTTCGTCCACATCAAATTCGACTTGAACTTGTGCCATGGCTGAATTCAAGTCTGTAGAAAAGACATGGAAAATATTAGTTCAGGCAATGAATCAAGAGACAGTCGATCTTAAACAACAAATCTCTGTGTGGTGTAAATGGATTCAACATAACGCGAGAGGAGATGCCAGAGGAATCCAGGTATTCCTCCTCGCGTTGTAGTGAATCTATTTTCCCTAACGCAAATAAAATTGCAGCTAAGTCAAGGACCTCTTCTCGCGTTATGGTGAATCGATTCACCATAATGCGAGGAGGAATATTGTGCTTCCTATGGGACCTTCGCTCGCGTTATGGTGAATTGATTCACCGCAACATGACAACTTTATCATCCTTTGGCAACGCCTCTAACGTTATGGTGAATTAAAAATAAAGATAGTTCTCCAGTACCCATACTGAGAGAGGAGGTGTCAAACGAATTAAAATACTCTTCTTCGCAGTCAATTCACCATAAGGCGAGGAGTCATAGGTTTTCAATTCACCTTAACGCGATGAAAAGACAAAGCAAGAAGTTCTCCACGACTGAAACCAAAACAACGAAATAACAAAAGAAGAAAAAAGCACAAAGGAGATAAAAATACCAGGAAAACGAATTGTATACAATCGTCGCAGGAGATGGAGATGAAGGAGGTTGGAGGTTTGTCTTTGACGTTGGATACAGGAGGATGATTGATGAAGGAGGGTTGGAGGAGATAGTCAGTCGTTGATGGAGATGAAGGCCGTTGGTGGGGAGATAAATGAGAATACGAACTCCAAGAGAGGCAATAAATGAGATGAGTATCCTAGAAAATCCGTTTTTAATGCTACGCGACACGTCAGCGCCGCGTTTTCACCCGCCATTCCATGAATGCCACGTGGCATCCCGCCGTGTACCTAGCACGTGTACAAGCTATAAAGTTTAATCAAAGCCCTTTTTAATGCTATACGACACGTCCGCGCCGCCTAGTCGCCCTGGCAGCCCGCCAGCACGTGTGTTCGCTCTAAAGACTAATCAAAGCCGTTAATCACGCCACCTTTTCGTCCTCTTATCGATTTTGCCTTGTCCGTCCTCCTGCTTGCCTCCAGGTGACTTCCGACTACCGCCACAGTACTGAACCGACTTTCCAACTCCTGCACGACAGTCTCCATCCATTCACACGCAAGAAATGTAAGTTCTTGTATAATATTTGATTGTTTTGTAAGTTTCTTGTATATTGCTTGTTTGTTTTGTTTTTTCTTCGACTGTTTGCCCTGTGCCATTGTTTCTTCTTCGACTGTTTGCCTTCTGCCGTGGTGATTCGATTCACCTTAAAGCACACGACGGGCCATTAGAATCTCAATAAGCTCCATGTCTTATGGTGGATCGAATCACCATGGCAAAAGGCAAACGTAAGAGATTCGCGAAAATCGATTCACTATAACGCGAGGAGGATTGTTTTGCTTTGACTGGCCCTTAGACTCACGTTATGGTGAATTGATTCACCATAACGCATGACCAAGGGGCAAAGGATTCACGATAATCCACCTCTTATTGGTGTCAATTAATTCACCTCCTACACGACAGTCTCCATCCATTCCCACTCATAGAATGTGATGAAAGTGTATTACTTGATTGTTTTGTGAGTTTCTTGTATAATACTTGATTGTTTTGTTTTTCCTTCGACTGTTTGCCCTCTGCCATTGTTTTCTCTTCGACTGTTTGCCCTCTGTCATGGTGATTCGATTCACCGTAAAGCAGACGACGAGTCATTAGAATCTCAATACTGCTCTATGTGTTATGGTGAATCGAATCACCAAAATGCAAGATGGAATGGTAAGAGATTCGGGAGAACCCTCCTCCCGTTGTAGTAGATCGATTCACTATAACGCGAGGGGGATTGTTTTGCTTTGACTGGCTCTTAGTCTCGCGTTATAGTGAATCAAATCACTATAACGCAAGATCAAAGCTCAAAGGATGCACGATAATCCGCCTCTTATTGGTGTCAATGAATTCACCATAATGAGAGAAGGATTATTGTGTTTCTGTGGGCCTTCATCTCGCGTTATGGTGAATGGATTCACCATAACGCGAGGAAGTGCATATTGCTTTCTTGGCCACCCTCTCTCGCTTTATGGTGAATTGTTAATCGTGTACTACTGAATAGCAAAGTTTTCTGCTTTTTCTTGCGTTTTCAGATGGCTCGTGTAAGGCATACAGCTAGACCCATTGACAATGCAGCTCCCTCATCTACTGGGAAGAAGATGGGCGTTCTGAAAGCCTCAAGATCAAGAAAATCAAGCAGTCCTTCCCGATTGTCCAAAACGCAGCCTAGACTAAGGCGTTTCGCAGAGCATTCGGCAGCCCTGCGAGAAATCAAAAAGTTTATGAAGCACCCGACAGCTGCTATTCCCAGATTGCCATTCCAGAGGCTTGCCAGGAGAATTTGTGAGCAGAATGGAATTTTGTTTAGGTGGAAGGCATCGGCCTTGTTTTGCTTGCAAGAGGCCACAGAAGATTGGATGATCGAATTTTTTTTGGATAGTTACGTTCTTGCTGCCCACGCACATAGGGTGACAGTAATGAACAAAGATTTTTTCAGCCTAATATTCCAAGCTCCTCATCCAAACTCTCAGAACTAGATGACTCATAACCTGTGATTCCAATTCCTTCGACTTTCTTTTTGCCTTTATCCATAGCACTACTCCCAGTGCTCACACTCTCATGCCTCAAACGTCCTGACCATGGACGTACACTGCTACTCTCAGCTTCTGCTGCTGGCCCAGACATAGTAGTAGAACTAGAACTTGCTTGTGATGGCAAGTTCACAGGCACATCAGCCTCAAGTGACTCAATAACACCCTCATCTTTTGCTTTGTACCAACTAGCAAGCTCATCAAACACCACATCTCGTGAGATGACCACTTGTCTAGTTTGAGGGTTATAACATTTGTATGCCTTTCGATCCTGTGCATATCCAACAAATACACATTTCTCTGCTTTAGGATCCAACTTCCTTCTTCTTTCATCACGCACATGTACATAAGCTATGCATCCAAAAACTTTAAGATGTCCAATGTCTGGCCTGTAACCTGTAAGCCGCATCTCTGGCGTGCTTCCATGAATGGCTGCTGCAGGTGTTTTGTTCAATATATACACTGCAGTAGCACATGCTTCTGCCCAATAGTAATCTGGCATGCTCTTTTCATTAAGCATCGCCCTAGCCACTTCACATATGACTCTATTCTTTCTCTCAGCCACACCATTCTGCTGAGGTGTATACCTGCAAGTCAACTGTCTTCTTATTCCATGCTTCCTCAAGAAATGCTCAAAAGCTTTTGAGGTGTATTCACCACCTCCATCTGTCCTCAGACATTTAATCCAATAGCCATATTGCTTTTCTGCAAAAGCTTTGAAATCCATGAACTTTTCCAACACTTCACTCTTCTCTTTCAGAAAGTATATCCATGTCATTCTGCTAAAGTCATCAATGAATGTAACATAGTATAAACTGCCTTTGATAGATGGGTTTTGTGCAGGACCCCATACATCACTGTGTACGATCTCAAGTGGCCTGTTACTCATATTTCCTTCTCTAGGAAACCTCAACCTTGCCTGCTTTCCAAACTGACAGGCTTCACAAACATGCATATGTCCATCATATTTGAACCTAGGCAATCCATTGACAATGCCTCTTGTTTGCATGTTCTTTAATCTCTGTATATTGACATGTCCAATCCTCTTATGCCACATATCAATGTCCTGTACCACATTCCTGCTCTTTGAGAACATGGCTGATTTTAGCTCAGGAATTCCAGCATCCAGCTTAAACAATCTGCCTTCTTTCTTTCCTTTAGCAATCACTCTACATCCATGTTTGAAGTCCTCAACGAAGCAACCATGCTCATTGAAGCGAACCTGTAATCCCTGTTCCACCATTTGACCAACTGAGGCCAAGCTCTTTGTGATAGAAGGCACGTATAACACATCAGACATAGACTTTGTTTGACCATTGTGCAATGGTACACTACCAACATGTGTAATGGCATGCTGAGTATCATCTCCTGTTTCCACATAGCCTTTTACATCCATAGGCTTCATATGCTCAAACCATTCTCCATGACACGTCATATGGTTTGATGCTCCAAAATCCATATACCATGTATCATCATTCTCAGCATTTGTCATCATCGATCCAACAACATGTTTCATGGCAAACAAATGATTTGCAGTGCCATCATTGCTGCTTGATGCATAATTTCCACCACCATGTTGTGCATAATTACCACCATAATGACCACCACGTTGTGCTCTTCCCCCTCTCAAATCATGCTGTTTGCGGAAACAATCTCTCGCCATATGACCATATTTGCCACAATAATGGCATTCACCATCTTGCATAGAATTTTGTTGGCCTTGCCAACGTCCTCGACCACGGGGGTTACCTCTGCCTCGCTAAGGTGTATATCCACGACCACCTCGAGCACCATATGAAGGCTGAAAATTCTGTTGTGGAGGCCTATCCTGCCATCCACGACCAACGTCCACGTGATGTAAATCTCCCCCTGCCTCTAAAGCCTCTTTGCTAGTAGAAAGCCTGATTTCTGCCATCATCATGGCTAGTAGATGCATCCAGAAATGAATCACTGAGCTTGATTTCCTCAACCAACAAGAGGGAAACCAACTCATCAAAGTCGGGTAAACCTGTACTCCTCACTGAGATAGATGTATCAAATGATTTGTATTCCTTGCCAAGACCACGCAAGGTAATATCCACCAAATCATCATCAGGCATGGGGGCATTTATTGTGGCCAATGCATCTGCAAACTTCTTGATTTCTTGCACATAATCATGTATGCTCCTTTTATTCCTTTTCACATTGTGTATCTGCTGTCGCAACTGAGACTTGTGAGCACTCGTATCTGTATCAAACATCTTGACCAAAGTATCCCATGCATCTTTGGGATTCTCAGCATCCTGTATGTGTATGAGCATAGCATCAGATATACATATAGACAAATAATGCAGCACTTTGAATGCTCTCTCTGACCATTGCTTATGAGCAATAAGCTGCTGCTATGTAGGTTGCCGAGGTAGCTCAGGCTCAGGCTTAGGCTCAGCACCTGTAATGAGATTCCAAAATCCTTTCCCTTTCAAGAAACTCTTTATCCTGTACTTCCATGCTTGGAAGTTCTTCCTATCCAGCTTTTCACCAACAATCTGAACTGGATTATCCGACATGTTGTTCAATGCATACACCTTCCGCACACTTCAAATCTGTAAATGAGCCTTCCTCAGCTCAACCACACTCCAATGAATGTTCCAGATACTCCAAGGTAGCCAACAAACTCCAAATTTGATGTAGAAAATCAACCTGTAATCATCCAAGATGAACTGTCTCACACAGTCCGAGATACCCTGTTTTGATGCTCTTCCACGGCTCCAAATCACAATGTAATGGTGCAATCAAGTATGGGAAACTTTCATTGACACCTAAACAACCTCAATGTTGAGTATCAACACCATCTGACATGTGTACATATCAATTTTTGAAAACCCCTTTCTTTGTTTTTGGAAAAACCAGAAAAACCAGTAGAAAATTTGCTCTAATTCCTTCAATATTTGTCCAAATTGAGCAACCAGGCATTCATTAGCTTAGCTTTAGTGTACATCAACTCCATGTAAGAGGAATTTGTCCAATTGTAAAAGACCAAAGATTAATTGCTCAATTAAAATGCTCTGTTTCTCTGCAACCAGTGGACAGCCTGTTTTAATCAGCTCATTCCCAGCTCAATTAAGCATCATTGACCAAACAAATCACATAGACCTCTTCTCCAAAGTGTAAAGCATCCAATTGCTAAAGCAAACTTGAAATATGTCAAGCAACCAATGATTAATTGGCCTCCTCGCTCCAAGATGAACATAATTCTGCCCTGTTTTCACTGTCTGGCTGCGCCGCCTGCTGTAGGGCCCTTTGGGAGTGATTGAAGTGCTATTTGATGATGGTATTGAGTGCCCAACACACCTAGGCATATGTGCAATCCATCAATGCTTTGATTTTTACCAAATACATGCTCCAATTTCATCAATTTTTGGCTTCCTTATCTCTGTTTTGTGTGAGCTCAAAAACCAGAGTTTTTCACACTTTGAAATGCATTCAAATTGCTCCAAAATTTGTTCAAGGCTTGCATATGGTTTGCCAATGCATCCCTCTTTGTCAAATACATATTTGCTTTGCCAGAATCACACGTATTTCCACCATACATCAATGCTTTCAAGCTTTAATGGAAAGCTTCAAAAACCAGAATTTTTCTTTGCTTTGATTTGCTCTATTTTGCTTTGCTTTTGCCAATATCACCTGCAATCCGCTCAAGGATGTTTAGAAGACCTTACCCGGTAGGCCAAGCTCTAAGATCTGATAGTATTTGGTGTGCTCCAAGCTTCACAGCTCCAATGGCAAGCTTCACAGCTTCTCTTCACAGCTTCTTCTCCCTCTTCTCTTCACTCACTCATAAACCCTAATAAACAGCACAAGGCTCTGATACCATGTTGAAAGAACGGTAGAGGGGGAGGAGACACACACACAAGAGCAAACCCTAATGTATATTGCAAACCCTAACCATAGAGAGAAGCCATGTCCACTCTCACACAAAGCATAATGCACTAATCCATAATCCACACAACACACAATGAGTTGTATCCACACTCTACTAACCCTAGCTAATGTCCACACACTATGACCAGCTGGACACGCGGTCATTTATGTCTCACACATTATCCTACCTAATCTGCCAGCACATAGCATAGCTGGCTCACACTGACATCGAGCTTGAATCTCAACATTACTTACATAGTATGTCTGGAGTCCTCGATGCTCACTGCGCAACACAGAGGCCACTATGTAGCATAACAAAACACAAGGAGAGATGAGACTATGGAAGGAACAAGAACCCTTGCACTACTCTGAGAACATTGATACATGTCCTTCATTGTATCGTGCACACTCAACAGAGGTCACAACAATGAAGAGGATGACAAAGCTCAAGCCGATCATAGAAAAAGGGTTACAAATAGGTTAAGGATGTCCTCCAAGTGAGATAGGATTGCAGAATAAGGATGTCCTCCAAGACGGATGAAGAGGATGTCCTTTTGGGATAAGAAAAGGATGTCCTCCAAGGATATGGGTGAGAGATGAAGAATGAAGGATGTCGGATGAGTCGAGGGACCATATATGCCTGAGGTCTAATTGGTGGCATCTCTTGTCTTTGTGGATGCCATGAGGTGGCATGTAAGATTCCTCCCCAACCTTCGAGGTATACTGGAGTAAGAATCTTCCTTTCTGATCTTATAATTATTCCCTCTCTAAAATAAAAGAAAGTTTCTGTTTAAAAAAGGAAGACTCTTTCCCTAGAATACTTCTCAGGAGTCCCACCTGTTTTAAAGATTTAGAACAATGAGTTCAGAAGTGAGAATCGGTGTTTTGGATACCAAGGTTTTGGTTTTCATTTGAGTACGACCCAAAAGAAGTTCTTTATCTCTTGGGGAGTATAAGAAGTTATCCCCCAGATATTGTAACCCTTATATCTGAATTCAATAAAAGTAGGTGACTTAGCCTACAAGCTTCTTTTATCTCCTCATCTCAAAATTCTTAATGCCTTCTATAGAAAAATGTGCCAAACCCAAATCATGGAAAGATGGTAAAACTTCAGTGGCAAGTTACTGTTGGCTTCTAGGTTACGCTAGCTCCTTCCTTTATATAAGTCGTAACTTTTACTTGTCGCTCACAGTAATCTTACTCCCATCAATCTCCTTTCTTTCTTAATCTCCTTCATGGCTTGGCAACAAGAACTAGTTTTATCCATGATGATTTCTCACCTTCAAGACGCAAGAGAGTCTGTGAAGAAAGACTTTATAGAACAGTATGAGCGCTCACTTTTTCCTCACCTAGGAACTTCTGAAGCGCAGACCAAATGGCGGACCTATCAAAACATAACTAGGGTAACACCTTGGGGTCAGCAACACTTTCGTAACAATGTCCGCTTGGCCATGGTTATTGAAGCTTTGGGTTTGGGTCCCCGATACTACTGCGTCATGAGATCAAGGCATCTTGGGTTTTCTGAGCGGGTCTTCTTACTGGCGTGTTTTCTTCCTCACGAGAAGATATGCCTTTATCCCGTTTTTGGCTTGCCTCTCAGAGGTCCTTTTGTTAGATCACCTCATACCACTGAGATAGGTGCGGCAATAACCAGCAGAATCATTCCCATAGATGAGTTACCCTATACTTGTGCAGCTTGTGAGTGCTGCTTTTGTGACCATATGATGGACGGGCTTATGGAAGTGTAAAGAGTTCTTCTATCTTTACTGTATAAGTTCCGAGAATGAATAGAGTTTAAATCTTGTTCTTATCTTGCTTTCTTTAAGACTTTTCTTGGTGGTTAATCTTGATTAAAATTTTTCTCTAAGTCTCATATTCGTGCATCTTGCGAAATTATCCCACTTTGCGAGATGAGGACATCTCGCATTTTTTAAGTGGGGTAGAATGTAAGATTCCTCCCCCAACCCCTTTTTGATGTCTAGTATCTTCCCCTGTAATCAATCCCTCTTCAGAAATATAAAGACCTTGTTTCTAACTGTTTTAGCCTAGAGAGAGAAAATTATTCTAGAGAGAGAATATTCAGATTATGAATATTTTTGGATAGAAAAATAACTCATCTTATTAAAATAAGTTTCCCTGAAACAGAAATTCAAAAAGAATTTTCCAATGTGCAATTGGAAATAGGTATAAAGAACCTTAGTTTAAGGGTCTAGATTTTTCAGAAATTTTTTTGGATTATGGTCCAATTAAGGTTCCTATGGGCCAATAGCATCAATCCATGTGTAGGGAGGAGATAAATCCAAATTGTAAAAGAAGATACCCAAAAATGAGTAAATGCTCACATAAGATGAAGAGTTGAAAATGTACAAGGTTTATTAGTAAAAAACTATGAACAATAAAATTTTGACATATATGTAAGGAAGGAGAGTTCTTTAAAGAAGATGCATATTTCACATAAGATGAAGAGTTGAAAATGTACAAGGTTTATTAGTAAAAAACTATGAGCAATAAAATTTTGACACATATGTAAGGAAGGGGAGTTCTTTAAAGAAGGTGCATATTTCACATAAGATGAAGAGTTGAAAATGTACAAGGTTTATTAGTAAAAAACTATGAGCAATAAAATTTTGACACATATGTAAGGAAGGGGAGTTCTTTAAAGAAGGTGCATATTTCACATAAGATGAAGAGTTGAAAATGTACAAGGTTTATTAGTAAAAAAAAAACTATGAGCAATAGAATTTTGACACATATGTAAGGAAGGGGAGTTCTTTAAAGGAGGTGCATATTTCACATGCTTGAATGAGTTTTAAACTCAAAAATAATGTGATATTTTTATCTCTCATATCTCTTGAACCAAACCAAATCAAAATAGAACCAAATCGAATCAAAAAGTAACCAAACTAGATCCAAATCTAGTCCAAATTCAACCAAACTGACTTGGAAAATTCTAGAATCAGTTTGTTTGGTTAGGAGCTTAATTTTTCCTATAAATAGAAGCCTTCCCTTGTTGAAAAAAATATAATGTCTTATGCATTGTTACTCTACTCTACCTAAGCCAAGAACTGTGAATTCTTTAATAATTCACTAGTTTTTGATACTTCTCCCTTTCTTCAATCCCCATTGGTGGCTCCATCAACATACTAAACCAATTGATTGGTTGGGGGCCTCTACCGTGATCAAAGAATCAAGCAAATTATAAGATAAGTATAGTGAATTTTGATCTTTTCTATAATTTCTCAATGATTCTCTCTTCTCAACCCCTCTCAAGCTTGAGAAGCTTAATTGATATGGTTTTTGAAATGCTATTGAAGTTAAATAATTAATGATAGTAAAGAATTACATAAAATTCTATTTATATTTAATTCTAATGGTCTTTCTCTCTCTCACTTAAGAAATGGTCATACTCATTCATGACCCTTTTCAATCCAAATGAAGCTTTTCATAAGGCTTCTCCTTAATCCAAGATTAAGCTATGCTTGAGGCCAAATTAATGGCTTTTTTTTCTATGCTCTAGTTTATATATATCGATGATTCAATCCATTATGGATTGATGATCCAATTAGAGACCATTCTAATTATTTCTTTAATGATGAGCCTTATCCCTTAGAAAAAATTAAGATTTATCAGTCATAGTAGCGGAGGTATGGCAAAATTTTTATAGAAATTACGCATAAAATAATTTCATTCAAAGCTTAAAAAGAGGACTTCCTACCATATTCTAGGAACTATCATCCTAGATTAATTAAAAGAATTTTATTATACATGGAGATGTGAATGTTTGCATGTAGATGTAGATGTATGGATGTGAGTGTGAATGTGGAGGTGGATGTATGCATGGAGATGTGGATGTATGCATGTAGAAGTAGATGTATAGATGAGGATGTAAATGGAGATATGGATGGATGCATGTAGATGTAGATGTGAATGGAGATGTGGATGTATGCATGTGGATGTAGATGTATAGATGTAGATGTGGATGTGGAGGTGGATGGATGCATGTAGATGTAGATGTATAGATGTAGATGTGAATGGAGATGTGGATGTATGCATGTAGATGTAGATGTATAGAAGTAGATGTGGATGTGGAGGTGGATGTATGCATGTAGATGTAGATGTGGATGTAGATGTGGAGGTGGATGTATGCATGTAGATGTGGATGTAGATGTAGAGGTGGATGTATGCATGTAGATGTAAATGTATAGATGTGGAGGTGGATGTATGCGTGGAGATGTGGATGTATGCATGTAGAAATAGATGTATAGATGAGGATGTAAATGGAGATGTGGATGGATGCATGTAGATGTAGATGTATAGATGTAGATGTATAGATGTAGATGTGAATGGAGATGTGGATATATGCATGTAGATGTAGATGTATAGATGTGGATGTGGATGTGGAGGTGGATGGATGCATGTAGATGTAGATGTATAGATGTAGATGTGAATGGAGATGTGGATGTATGGATGTAGATGTATAGATGTGGATGTGAATGGAGTTGTGGATGTATGCATGTAGATGTAGATGTATAGACGTATAGATGTAGATGTATAGATGTGGATGTGAATGTGGAGGTGGATGTATGCATGTAGATGTAAATGTATGGATGTGAATGTGAATGTGGATGTGGATGTATGCATGGAGTTGTGGATGTATGCGTGTAGATATGAATGTATGCGTGTAGATATGAATGTATGCATGTAGATGTGGATGTATGGATGTGAATGTGGATATGGAATGTGGAATAAGTAAGGTGGGTTGATGAGGGATAATGTGGAAAAATGAGAGTTAATATAGAAATTGTATTTGTAAACTGTTTGTAAATGCTGTTTGTAAATGATTGTTTTATGTCAAGAATGCTAGGGGGAGCATTTTGGCCATCTTGTGATTAAGGTCGTGATGATAAAGTTGCAACTGCTGACGGAGAGTCAATGAAGGACGTCTCGCGTAGCAAGGTCGGCCGAGGTCTTGACCAGCCTCGGTGCGATTAAAATGGTGAGCTTCCGGTACGGTGGATGAGGGGCCAAGGAAGCGGCCTATGAGTGAAGCGCTAGGTCACCTGCGAAGGATCCTAGAGGGTGCTGACCATACGGTGCTCGGGCTCTGGGTCGCCTAGGATACCCACGCGTGCGTCGAGGAAGATATTGGAACAAGAGTAGGAGTTGTTTTCTGAAATCGGGCATGGATCTGGTTGATTGACCTTGCTGGTCTTCAATGGATGAGTCCATGGCTCCTTATATGGATCTGTTGGTTGATCTTGCTGATCTTCAACGAGAGTCCATCTTGATAAGTGATTATATTGCCGAGTATTATGGGCTAGGAACTAGGAAACAGCCCCTGAGGAGTGGACAGGTGGTGAGCGTCCTAGTTGCCAATGATGCCATCGATACTCTGATGAAGGAATGATGGGAAAATTAAGAATCAACTGGATAAATTGGAAGATGGTGATCAGTGATACTATGGTTTTATTAAAGGATTGTTTTAAATTGGTTGAATCTGTGAAAAGGCAATTTCATATTGGGTGTGCGAGTGGTGTGACTAGTTTTATTTTTGCATGAACATCCCGGCTAGGGGGCCTTGGAACTCTTTTCCTTGGTACCCGGGACAAAACCTAACTAAATTCTTAATTGGATCCCATCACTACAGTGGTTGGGCGGTTGGCTAACCCATGGGACTGGATGGGGTTAGGCTGGACTGATGGATCCGTTAATCGAGACTCAAACTTTTGTTTTTACAATAGATAAAATAAATCCCGGACAGTAACTGTTCTATGGATAGGAATCAACGGCTGTGCCTCTTGAATGGGGAAAAAAGCGTTGATCCCAATGATCCAAGTGCAAGTTTCTTCCTTGATCTGACCAAGTATCTTGTAGATGTAATTGGATCAACTCGATCAGAAATGATCTTGACTACATTAGAGTAAAAAGTTATCCTGGTGGAATCGCCCGTGCTTTCCGGTAAAGGAAGTTTTTTCGGGTTCGGTTTTGGAACAACCGACGGATTAGTCTCTTATCCGGATATCCGTGGGTGAGGCCCCGAATGTGGGACCCCTGTCCCGCGCGAGAAGTGCTACTTCCGCTGCTAGTATCCCGAATCTGTTGCTCGGTGGGAACAGGGATCTTACAGTTGGTATCAGAGCATTTGGTTAATAAAGATCAACTGAGAAGACAAATATGTCAAAAATTTATCAAGAAACACAAAAAAGTTATAATTGTGTGATATAATTCATACAATTTGCTATTCAAACTGAAATTCATAATTTGGTAATTGGTTCTTCAGATGGAAGTACCGCAATTATATAGAATCCCTGACTTGCTTGAGGCCTAGACATGATAGTATTTACCTTATAATTCCAAGGGCCGTGACTACCCGTATATACCGAGAGTATACTGCAGCTCTTTACTGACAGTATATACGAGTAAATCTAAGACTTGAAATTATAAGCGTTAATGCTATCTAGATGATGATTTCGAATGTGATTGATATGATTTTTAATTCTGTTTGAGAATGGATGAATTGATTTGGATTCTGATTGAAAATTCTGAGTGAAAAATGATGATTTTTGAAATTTAGTTGAAATATAATGAAACCACAATGAGGGGGAATGGGACGAATCCCTGTGATGATATTCATAACTAGAATGATGATAATGAATTCAGCAATTCACTATGAGATTAGTGGGTTGTGCTGTCAGATTGCTACTGTTAATACTTGACCGGTAGATCAAGTTAAGGGATGTCAAATTGAGAACTTGCTTGACTGAAATTTCCGTGGAGGAAGGTTCCGAAGGAAACTTTTCGGTCTAATGGACCATCATCATGTTAAAGATATGAATGATATGATCTGAATGAATTGTTATTTAATGATGAGTTCTATATAAGGGATATTTATCCCAATGTTCTGTTGGGCTGACCAGAATATAAGGAACCCCAGAATAAAATTGGATCTTAAGAAAAAGAGCTGTCCTCTACCTTGCGAGATGAGGACATCTCGCACTTTTTAAGTGGGGTAGAATGTAAGATTCCTCCCCAACCTTCGAGGTATACTGGAGTAAGAATCTTCCTTTCTGATCTTATAATTATTCCCTCTCTAAAATAAAAGAAAGTTTCTGTTTAAAAAAGGAACTTCCCTAGAATACTTCTCAGGAGTCCCACCTGTTTTAAAGATTTAGAACAATGAGTTCAGACGTGAGAATCGGTGTTTTGGATACCAAGGTTTTGGTTTTCATTCGAGTACGATCCAAAAGAAGTTCTTTATCTCTTGGGGAGTATAAGAAGTTATCCCCCAGATATTGTAACCCTTATATCTGAATTCAATAAAAGTAGGTGACTTAGCCTACAAGCTTCTTTTATCTCCTCATCTCAAAATTCTTAATGCCTTCTATAGAAAAATGTGCCAAACCCAAATCATGGAAAGATGGTAAAACTTCAGTGGCAAGTTACTGTTGGCTTCTAGGTTACGCTAGCTCCTTCCTTTATATAAGTCGTAACTTTTACTTGTCGCTCACAGTAATCTTACTCCCATCAATCTCCTTTCTTTCTTAATCTCCTTCATGGCTTGGCAACAAGAACTAGTTTTATCCATGATGATTTCTCACCTTCAAGACGCAAGAGAGTCTGTGAAGAAAGACTTTATAGAACAGTATGAGCGCTCACTTTTTCCTCAACTAGGAACTTCTGTAGCGCAGACCAAATGGCGGACCTATCAAAACATAACTAGGGTAACACCCTAGGGTCAGCAACACTTTCGTAACAATGTCCGCTTGGCCATGGTTATTGAAGCTTTGGGTTTGGGTCCCCGATACTATTGCGTCATGAGATCAAGGCATCTTGGGTTTTCTGAGCGGGTCTTCTTACTAGCGTGTTTTCTTCCTTATGAGAAGATATGCCTTTATCCCGTTTTTGGCTTGCCTCTCAGAGGTCCTTTTGTTAGATCACCTCATACCACTGAGATAGGTGTGGCAATAACCAGCAGAATCATTCCCATAGATGAGTTACCCTATACTTGTGCAGCTTGTGAGTGCTGCTTTTGTGACCATATGATGGACGGGCTTATGGAAGTGTAAAGAGTTCTTCTATCTTTACTGTATAAGTTCCGAGAATGAATAAAGTTTAAATCTTGTTCTTATCTTGCTTTCTTTAAGACTTTTCTTGGTGGTTAATCTTGATTAAAATTTTTCTCTAAGTCTCATATTCGTGCATCTTGCGAAATTATCCCACTTTGCGAGATGAGGACATCTCGCATTTTTTAAGTGGGGTAGAATGTAAGATTCCTCCCCCAACCCCTTTTTGATGTCTAGTATCTTCCCCTGTAATCAATCCCTCTTCAGAAATATAAAGACCTTGTTTCTAACTGTTTTAGCCTAGAGAGAAAATTATTCTAGAGAGAGAATATTCAGATTATGAATATTTTTGGATAGATCTAGACCCTTAGACTAAGGTTCTTTATACCTATTTTCAATTAATTCCAATTGCACATTGGAAAATTCTTTTTGAATTTCTGTTTCAGGGGAACTTATTTTAATAAGATGAGTTATTTTTCTATCCAAAAATATTCATAATCTGAATATTCTCTCTCTAGAATAATTTTCTCTCTCTAGGCTAAAACAGTTAGAAACAAGGTCTTTATATTTCTGAAGAGGGATTGATTACAGGGGAAGATACTAGACATCAAAAAGGGGTTGGGGGAGGAATCTTACATTCTACCCCACTTAAAAAATGCGAGATGTCCTCATCTCGCAAACTGGGATAATTTCGCAAGATGCACGAACATGAGACTTAGAGAAAAATTTTAATCAAGATTAACCACCAAGAAAAGTCTTAAAGAAAGCAAGATAAGAACAAGATTTAAACTTTACTCATTCTCGGAACTTATACAGTAAAGATAGAAGAATTCTTTACACTTCCATAAGCCCGTCCATCATATGGTCACAAAAGCAGCACTCACAAGCTGCACAAGTATAGGGTAACTCATCTATGGGAATGATTCTGCTGGTTATTGCCGCACCTATCTCAGTGGTATGAGGTGATCTAACAAAAGGACCTCTGAGAGGCAAGCCAAAAACAGGATAAAGGCATATCTTCTCATGAGGAAGAAAACACGCCAGTAAGAAGACCCGCTCAGAAAACCCAAGATGCCTTGATCTCATGACGCAGTAGTATCGGGGACCCAAACCCAAAGCTTCAATAACCATGGCCAAGCGGACATTGTTACGAAAGTGTTGCTGACCCCAGGGTGTTACCCTAGTTATGTTTTGATAGGTCCGCCATTTGGTCTGCGCTACAGAAGTTCTTAGGTGAGGAAAAAGTGAGCGCTCATACTGTTCTATAAAGTCTTTCTTCACAGACTCTCTTGCGTCTTGAAGGTGAGAAATCATCATGGATAAAACTAGTTCTTATTGCCAAGCCATGAAGGAGATTAAGAAAGAAAGGAGATTGATGGGAGTAAGATTACTGTGAGCGACAAGTAAAAGTTACGACTTATATAAAGGAAGGAGCTAGCGTAACCTAGAAGCCAACAGTGACTTGCCACCACTGAAGTTTTACCATCTTTCCATGATTTGGGTTTGGCACATTTTTCTATAGAAGGCATTAAGAATTTTGAGATGAGGAGATAAAAGAAGCTTGTACGCTAAGTTACCTACTTTTATTGAATTCAGATATAAGGGTTACAATATCTGGGGGATAACTTCTTATACTCCCCAAGAGATAAAGAACTTCTTTTGGGTCGTACTCGAATGAAAACCAAAACCTTGGTATCCAAAACACCGATTCTCACTTCTGAACTCATTGTTCTAAATCTTTAAAACAGGTGGGACTCCTGAGAAGTATTCTAGGGAAGTTCCTTTTTTAAACAGAAACTTTCTTTTATTTTAGAGAGGGAATAATTATAAGATCAGAAAGGAAGATTCTTACTCCAGTATACCTCGAAGGTTGGGGAGGAATCTTACATTCTACCCCACTTAAAAAGTGCGAGATGTCCTCATCTCGCAAGGTAGAGGACAGCTCTTTTTCTTAAGATCCAATTTTATTCTGGGGTTCCTTATATTCTGGTCAGCCCAACAGAACATTGGGATAAATATCCCTTATATAGAACTCATCATTAAATAACAATTCATTCAGATCATATCATTCATATCTTTAACATGATGATGGTCCATTAGACCGAAAAGTTTCCTTCGGAACCTTCCTCCACGAAAATTTCAGTCAAGCAAGTTCTCAATTTGACATCCCTTAAGTTGATCTACCGGTCAAGTATTAACAGTAGCAATCTGACAGCACAACCCACTAATCTCATAGTGATTTGCTGAATTCATTATCATCATTCTAGTTATGAATATCATCACAGGGATTCGTCCCATTCCCCCTCATTGTGGTTTCATTATATTTCAACTAAATTTTAAAAATCATCATTTTTCATTCAGAATTTTCAATCAGAATCCAAATCAATTCATCCATTCTCAAACAGAATTAAAAATCATATCAATCACATTCGAAATCATCATCTAGATAGCATTAACGCTTATAATTTCAAGTCTTAGATTTATAACAGACTAATCCGTCGGTTGTTCCAAAACCGAACCCGAAAAAACTTCCTTTACCGGAAAGCACGGGCGATTCCACCAGGATAACTTTTTACTCTAACGTAGTCAAGATCATTTCTGATCGAGTTGATCCAATTACATCTATAAGATACTTGGTCAGATCAAGGAAGAAACTTGCACTTGGATCATTGGGATCAACGCTTTTTTCCCCATTCAAGAGGCACAGCCATTGATTCCTATCCATAGAACAGTTACTGTCCGGGATTTATTTTATCTATTGTAAAAACAAAAGTTTGAGTCTCGATTAACGGATCCATCAGTCCAGCCTAACCCCATCCAGTCCCATGGGTTAGCCAACCGCCCAACCACTGTAGTGATGGGATCCAATTAAGAATTTGGTTAGGTTTTGTCCCGGGTACCAAGGAAAAGAGTTCCAAGGCCCCCTAGCCGGATGTTCATGCAAAAATAAAACTAGTCACACCACTCACACACCCAATATGAAATTGCCTTTTCACAGATTCAACCAATTTAAAACAATCCTTTAATAAAACCATAGTATCACTGATCACCATCTTCCAATTTATCCAGTTGATTCTTAATTTTCCCATCATTCCTTCATCAGAGTATCTATGGCATCATTCGCAACTAGGACGCTCACCACCTGTCCACTCAGGGGCCGTTTCCTAGTTCCTAGTCCATAATACTCGGCAATATAATCACTTATCAAGATGGAATCTCGTTGAAGATCAGCAAGATCAACCAACAGATCCATGTAAGGAGCCATGGACTCATCCATTGAAGACCAGCAAGGTCAATCAACCAGATCCATGCCCGATTTCAGAAAACAACTCCTACTCTTGTTCCAATATCTTCCTCGATGCACGCGTGGGTATCCTAGGCGACCCAGAGCCCGAGCACCATATGGTCAGCACCCTCTAGGATCCTTCGCAGGTGACCTAGCGCTTCACTCATAGGCCGCTTCCTTGGCCCCTCATCCACCGTACCGGAAGCTCACCATTTTAATCGCACCGAGGCTGGTCAAGACCTCGGCCGACCTTGCTACGCGAGACGTCCTTCATTGACTCTCCGTCAGCAGTTGCAACTTTATCATCACGACCTTAATCACAAGACGGCCAAAATGCTCCCCCCAGCATTCTTGACATAAAACAATCATTTACAAACAGCATTTACAAACAGTTTACAAATACAATTTCTATATTAACTCTCATTTTTCCACATTATCCCTCATCAACCCACCTTACTTATTCCACATTCCATATCCACATTCACATCCATACATCCACATCTACATGCATACATTCATATCTACACGCATACATTCATATCTACACGCATACATCCACAACTCCATGCATACATCCACATCCACATTCACATTCACATCCATACATTTACATCTACATGCATACATCCACCTCCACATTCACATCCACATCTATACATCTACATCTATACGTCTATACATCTACATCTACATGCATACATCCACAACTCCATTCACATCCACATCTATACATCTACATCCATACATCCACATCTCCATTCATATCTACATCTATACATCTACATCTACATGCATCCATCCACCTCCACATCCACATCTACATCTATACATCTACATCCACATGCATACATCCACATCTCCATTCACATCTACATCTATACATCTACATCTACATGCATCCATCCACATCTCCATTTACATCCTCATCTATACATCTACTTCTACATACATACATCCACATCTCCATGCATACATCCACCTCCACATTCACACTCACATCCATACATCTACATCTACATGCAAACATCCACATCTCCATGCATAATAAAATTGTTTTAATTAATCTAGGATGATAGTTCCTAGAATATGGTAGGAAGTCCTCTTTTTAAGCTTTGAATGAAATTATTTTATGCGTAATTTCTATAAAAATTTTGCCATAGCTCCGCTACTATGACTGATAAATCTCAATTTTTTCTAAGGGATAAGGCTCATCATTACAGAAATAATTAGAATGGTCTCTAATTGGATCATCAATCCATAATGGATTGAATCATCGATATATATAAACTAGAGCATAGAAAAAAAAGCCATTAATTTGGCCTCAAGCATAGCTTAATCTTGGATTAAGGAGAAGCCTTATGAAAAGCTTCATTTGGATTGAAAAGGGTCATGATGAGTATGACCATTTCTTAAGTGAGAGAGAGAAAGACCATTAGAATTAAATATAAATAGAATTTTATGTAATTCTTTACTATCATTAATTAATTAATTTCAATAGCATTTCAAAAACCATATCAATTAAGCTTCTCAAGCTTGAGAGGGGTTGAGAAGAGAGAATCATTGAGAAATTATAGAAAAGATCAAAATTCGCTATACTTATCTTATAATTTGCTTGATTCTTTGATCACGGTAGAGGCCCCCAACCAATCAATTGGTTTAGTATGTTGATGGAGCCACCAATGGGGATTGAAGAAAGAGAGAAGTATCAAAAACTAGTGAATTATTAAAGAATTCACAGTTCTTGGCTTAGGTAGAGTAGAGTAACAATGCATAAGACATTATATTTTTTTCAACAAGGGAAGGCTTCTATTTATAGGAAAAATTAAGCTCCTAACCAAACAAACTGATTCTAGAATTTTTCAAGTTAGTTTGGTTGAATTTGGATTAGATTTGGATCTAGTTTGGTTACTTTTTGATTCGATTTGGTTCTATTTTGATTTGGTTTGGTTCAAGAGATATGAGAGATAAAAATATCACATTATTTTTGAGTTTAAAACTCATTCAAGCATGTGAAATATGCACCTCCTTTAAAGAACTCCCCTTCCTTACATATGTGTCAAAATTCTATTGCTCATAGTTTTTTTTTACTAATAAACCTTGTACATTTTCAACTCTTCATCTTATGTGAAATATGCACCTTCTTTAAAGAACTCCCCTTCCTTACATATGTGTCAAAATTTTATTGCTCATAGTTTTTTACTAATAAACCTTGTACATTTTCAACTCTTCATCTTATGTGAAATATGCACCTTCTTTAAAGAACTCCCCTTTCTTACATATGTGTCAAAATTTTATTGCTCATTGTTTTTTACTAATAAACCTTGTACATTTTCAACTCTTCATCTTATGTGAAATATGCACCTTCTTTAAAGAACTCTCCTTCCTTACATATGTGTCAAAATTTTATTGTTCATAGTTTTTACTAATAAACCTTGTACATTTTCAACTCTTCATCTTATGTGAGCATTTACTCATTTTTGGGTATCTTCTTTTATAGTTTGGATTTATCTCCTCCCTACACATGGATTGATGCTATTGGCCCATAGGAACCTTAATTGGATCATAATCCAAAAAAATTTCTGAAAATCTAGACCCTTAGACTAAGGTTCTTTATACCTATTTCCAATTGCACATTGGAAAATTCTTTTTGAATTTCTGTTTCAGGGGAACTTATTTTTCAGAAATTTTTTTGGATTATGGTCCAATTAAGGTTCCTATGGGCCAATAGCATCAATCCATGTGTAGGGAGGAGATAAATCCAAATTGTAAAAGAAGATACCCAAAAATGAGTAAATGCTCACATAAGATGAAGAGTTGAAAATGTACAAGGTTTATTAGTAAAAAACTATGAACAATAAAATTTTGACACATATGTAAGGAAGGAGAGTTCTTTAAAGAAGGTGCATATTTCACATAAGATGAAGAGTTGAAAATGTACAAGGTTTATTAGTAAAAAACTATGAGCAATAAAATTTTGACACATATGTAAGGAAGGGGAGTTCTTTAAAGAAGGTGCATATTTCACATAAGATGAAGAGTTGAAAATGTACAAGGTTTATTAGTAAAAAACTATGAGCAATAAAATTTTGACACATATGTAAGGAAGGGGAGTTCTTTAAAGAAGGTGCATATTTCACATAAGATGAAGAGTTGAAAATGTACAAGGTTTATTAGTAAAAAAAAACTATGAGCAATAGAATTTTGACACATATGTAAGGAAGGGGAGTTCTTTAAAGGAGGTGCATATTTCACATGCTTGAATGAGTTTTAAACTCAAAAATAATGTGATATTTTTATCTCTCATATCTCTTGAACCAAACCAAATCAAAATAGAACCAAATCGAATCAAAAAGTAACCAAACTAGATCCAAATCTAGTCCAAATTCAACCAAACTGACTTGGAAAATTCTAGAATCAGTTTGTTTGGTTAGGAGCTTAATTTTTCCTATAAATAGAAGCCTTCCCTTGTTGAAAAAAATATAATGTCTTATGCATTGTTACTCTACTCTACCTAAGCCAAGAACTGTGAATTCTTTAATAATTCACTAGTTTTTGATACTTCTCTCTTTCTTCAATCCCCATTGGTGGCTCCATCAACATACTAAACCAATTGATTGGTTGGGGGCCTCTACCGTGATCAAAGAATCAAGCAAATTATAAGAAAAGTATAGTGAATTTTGATCTTTTCTATAATTTCTTAATGATTCTCTCTTCTCAACCCCTCTCAAGCTTGAGAAGCTTAATTGATATGGTTTTTAAAATACTATTGAAGTTAATTAATTAATGATAGTAAAGAATTACATAAAATTCTATTTATATTTAATTCTAATGGTCTTTCTCTCTCTCACTTAAGAAATGGTTATACTCATCATGACCCTTTTCAATCCAAATGAAGCTTTTCATAAGGCTTCTCCTTAATCCAAGATTAAGCAATCATCTACATGCATCCATCCACCTCCACATCCACATCTACATCTATACATCTACATCTACATGCATATATCCACATCTCCATTCACATCTACATCTATACATCTACATCTACATGCATCCATCCACATCTCCATTTACATCCTCATCTATACATCTATTTCTACATGCATACATCCACATCTCCACGCATACATCCACCTCCACATTCACATCCACATCTATACATCTACATCTACATGCATACATCCACCTCCACATCTACATCCACATCTACATGCATACATCCACCTCCACATCTACATCCACATCTATATCTACATGCATACATCCACCTCCACATCCACATCTACTTCTATACATCTACATCTACATGCATACATCCACATCTCCATTCACATCTACATCTATACATCTACATCTACATGCATCCATCCACCTCCACATCCACATCTACATCTATACATCTACATCCACATGCATACATCCATATCTCCATTCACATCTACATCTATACATCTACATCTACATGCATCCATCCACATCTCCATTTACATCCTCATCTATACATCTACTTCTACATGCATACATCCACATCTCCATGCATACATCCACCTCCACATTCACACTCACATCCATACATCTACATCTACATGCAAACATCCACATCTCCATGCATAATAAAATTCTTTTAATTAATCTAGGATGATAGTTCCTAGAATATGGTAGGAAGTCCTCTTTTTAAGCTTTGAATGAAATTATTTTATGTGTAATTTCTATAAAAATTTTGCCATAGCTCCGCTACTATGACTGATAAATCTCAATTTTTTCTAAGGGATAAGGCTCATCATTAAAGAAATAATTAGAATGGTCTCTAATTGGATCATCAATCCATAATGGATTGAATCATCGATATATATAAACTAGAGCATACAAAAAAAAGCCATTGATTTGGCCTCAAGCATAGATGTATAGATGTAGATGTGAATGGAGATGTGGATGTATGGATGTAGATGTATAGATGTGGATGTGAATGGAGTTGTGGATGTATGCATGTAGATGTAGATGTATAGACGTATAGATGTAGATGTATAGATGTGGATGTGAATGTGGAGGTGGATGTATGCATGTAGATGTAAATGTATGGATGTGAATGTGAATGTGGATGTGGATGTATGCATGGAGTTGTGGATGTATGCGTGTAGATATGAATGTATGCGTGTAGATATGAATGTATGCATGTAGATGTGGATGTATGGATGTGAATGTGGATATGGAATGTGGAATAAGTAAGGTGGGTTGATGAGGGATAATGTGGAAAAATGAGAGTTAATATAGAAATTGTATTTGTAAACTGTTTGTAAATGCTGTTTGTAAATGATTGTTTTATGTCAAGAATGCTGGGGGGAGCATTTTGGCCATCTTGTGATTAAGGTCGTGATGATAAAGTTGCAACTGCTGACGGAGAGTCAATGAAGGACGTCTCGCGTAGCAAGGTCGGCCGAGGTCTTGACCAGCCTCGGTGCGATTAAAATGGTGAGCTTCCGGTACGGTGGATGAGGCGCCAAGGAAGCGGCCTATGAGTGAAGTGCTAGGTCACCTGCGAAGGATCCTAGAGGGTGCTGACCATACGATGCTCGGGCTCTGGGTCGCCTAGGATACCCACGCGTGCGTCGAGGAAGATATTGGAACAAGAGTAGGAGTTGTTTTCTGAAATCGGGCATGGATCTGGTTGATTGACCTTGCTGGTCTTCAATGGATGAGTCCATGGCTCCTTATATGGATCTGTTGGTTGATCTTGCTGATCTT
This sequence comes from Cibotium barometz, assembly GCF_041138505.1. Lineage (NCBI taxonomy): Eukaryota > Viridiplantae > Streptophyta > Polypodiopsida > Cyatheales > Cibotiaceae > Cibotium > Cibotium barometz. The sequence continues at coordinate 48,399,364 of NC_141051.1, read as the reverse complement.
CAACGAGAGTCCATCTTGATAAGTGATTATTTTGCCGAGTATTATGGGCTAGGATCTAGGAAACGGCCCCTGAGTGGACAGGTGGTGAGCGTCCTAGTTGCCAATGATGCCATAGATACTCTGATGAAGGAATGATGGGAAAATTAAGAATCAACTGGATAAATTGGAAGATGGTGATCAATGATACTATGGTTTTATTAAAGGATTGTTTTAAATTGGTTGAATCTGTGAAAAGGCAATTTCATATTGGGTGTGTGAGTGGTGTGACTAGTTTTATTTTTGCATGAACATCCGGCTAGGGGGCCTTGGAACTCTTTTGCTTGGTACCCGGGACAAAACCTAACCAAATTCTTAATTGGATCCCATCACTACAGTGGTTGGGCGGTTGGCTACTAACCCATGGGACTGGATGGGGTTAGGCTGGACTGATGGATCCATTAATCGAGACTCAAACTTTTGTTTTTACGATAGATAAAATAAATCCCGGACAGTAACTGTTCTATGGATAGGAATCAACGGCTGTGCCTCTTGAATGGGGAAAAAAGCGTTGATCCCAATGATCCAAGTGCAAGTTTCTTCCTTGATCTGACCAAGTATCTTATAGATGTAATTGGATCAACTCAATCAGAAATGATCTTGACTACGTTAGAGTAAAAAGTTATCCTGGTGGAATCGCCCGTGCTTTTCGGTAAAGGAAGTTTTTTTGGGTTCGGTTTTGGAACAACCGACGGATTAGTCTCTTATCCGGATATCCGTGGGTGAGGCCCCGAATGTGGGACCCCTGTCCCGCGCGAGAAGTGCTACTTCCGCTGCTAGTATCCCGAATCTGTTGCTCGGTGGGAACAGGGATCTTACATGGCAGCATAGTCTTTGGTGGAATCTCCTATCTCTAGAGATGCCGTTTTGGAGGTGCTGTCAGTGCCATTGGAGCCTTCAATCATTGACTCATTGTGGGTGGTGGACCATCCATGTGGATGGTGGACCATCCATGTGGGTGGTGGACCATCCATGTGGGTGTGACACTGTTATGGTGGAGTCTATGTGGGCACCCTTGGTAGCTACACCTTCTTGTTTTCAACCACTAAGTCTAGCCATTTATATGGTATTGATGTGTAAATGAGGCTAATAATGTGAAAAGAAACTTTTTCCCATATCAAGAGGTTTTCCCCACAGAATGTGTGTACACAACCTTATGAGTGAGTGTGTAAGTGACTTGATCATCTTACTTCACTTGTACTTTACTCGTTCTCATCAATCGTCCTTGAGTGTTGTGCTTCTTTGAATATCTTCTTGGTTCATAATTGGTATCAAAAAAGGTTCTCTTAGCTCTGGCCTTCATTGTTGGCTCTCATCATTGCCTCATTGAGTTGATCTTTTAATTATCTTAGATTAAGATATCCTCTTAGTTGGAGAAGGTAGTGGTGTTAAACAAAGGTAACTAACGTTTTGTGACTTTTGGGCCATTTCAGGCACATTCGCATGTAAGGTCCTCGTAGTCAACTCGAAGGAGTGTCAATTTAAATTATCTTTATTTTATTTTAGGTTTTCTATCGTGCAGCAGACATTGTGTGCATATGCCATGTGTTATAGCCATTTTGTTAGCATTATCATCAACTTTGTATCCTTGTCACAGTAACATTTCTACATGCTACACTATCATTTTTCATATAATTTGTAGGTCTCTTAATCATTATTTCTCCTTCATTTTGCATGTGGCAATTGTCAACAGCTCTTGAACACTATAAGATTTTTGAGAGAATTTTTTTCAATCAGCTATTCAAGGTAAATGAAAGAAAGGAAAAAATTGAAGTACATAGTCTCACCTGGGTCGTAAACATGACAAGCCATTGTTGACCAACTAAAAACTCGATGAGTGTGATCAAACAAAACCCAGGACTTTGACAAGTCACCTCCACTATCACACCGCATGCGATTCACCAAGTCCACGCCTGATGCTGGTCCTCGCAAAGACATCTTAAAGACATAACATTTGTCATCAGGGCCACCTTGTCCTGGGAAATGGCTACCTTGTATAAATGAATAGCGAGATCTTCTCTGTATAAGAAGGATGCTATCAAAGCCCTCTCCTGCTGGCATCAATTTTCTTTTCTCCTGGGATACAATGCGTCTAAACCTAAAAAACATAATTTCACAATAAAGAGAGGACCGAATGTAGAAAAATACTTCCAAATATAATTAAGTTACAGAATGAATACTCACCTTTGGTTTTCCACAAGAGGACTCAACTCCTCCAAAAAATTGCAGAGCTCATGATCCCCAATACTTGTAGGTAGCTCATCATTTTGATTCATCATGGAGGAAAATAGCATATCCTTCACAATATCCATCTGTATTTTTCGAGGACCTGCACTTCTCTGGGCTTTCAACACTTGAGAAACAAACATTTTCACGCGCTCCAACATTGACCTTGAAGTTCTTGGCTGAACTGGATGTTCATGCAGCCCAGTGTGGAGCATCATTCTTGTAATAGTTGTGTCACAAGGCATTACGTAACACACAATACATCTACACACTTGCACACAGTGTGCAGTTTTGCGACAAAAGTGACAAACTATTTTAGTTTTCTCATCCTCTGTCAGAAGTCCAATTGCAATCTTTTTTGTCAGATGTCCATGAAAGAAAGTGTTGTTATACCTTTTATTGTTCAAGTAAAAAGGACAGCTGAGCCTATGGCACTCCAAAGTACCAACTCAATAGCTAATACGCACGGTACAACTTACAAACATGTTTGATGTTACTGGACGTGTCCATAGGTGACCATCATATTTTTGCTCCATTCCATCCATATTTCCTATTTTGCTATATGTTGGTGGAAACTCTAGGATGGAATCACCATCATAATGTCTTGGCACCTCCTGGACTTAGATGACTCGAGTAACTTTTTCCAACAATGAACGTAGAAGAGAAGGTTGCTCCTTCTTACGAAGAACTAAAAGTATACTCTCTGAAGCAATACATTCATCTTCAGAGATCTTGTGCTTTGAACCTTTTGGATTGCTTGTGCCTTCACCTGGTTGCAAAATAGTTGCTGAGCCATTCAAGTCACTCTCAGAGGAGGAGCTCGAGATATGAACATGGGTGTTTTGTGTCCCTAATTCTTTATCCACTGAACTCTCCAAATGTCGGACATCTTGGGCAATGTCATTAGCACTAGAATCAAGACTATCAGCAGCACAAAGAGGACTACATTGTAGCATATATGTTTTACTTCGAGTAATATCTACGAGGTAATTTTTATTACCCTCCATATCATAATGAGCGACGATTTCCTGTAGGCTTCCATCGGTCGTAGTAGCTTTCACTCCAGAAAGGGCGTGTGAAGAAGGCAAAAACCCTTGTAGATATCCGTGACAAGTGTGGTCTGGTGAAGAAGTATTAAAGTTTGAGATTTTTTGTTATAGCCATCAAGCTCCCACTCAAAGGTGACAGTGTGCTCCATAGGGAAGGCAATACAAAGATGCAGAAAGGACAGGAGAGATGAAAATGTGAAATGAAAATATAAAAACGAAGGAACGGGTGGAGCAATCACGATTGAGAATGAAGGAGGTTGAAATGATAAAACAAGGTGGAGCAATCACGATTGAGAATGTAGGCGATTGAAATGATAAAACAAGGTGGAGCAATCACGATTGAGAATGGTCACGATAAATTTTTTTTATAAAAAATATACAAATATATATGTATCTACAAATATATAAAAAAATACACAAATATATACATTTATTGGTTCTAAGTATTATTTTTATAAAAGGCTTGTCTCTTTGTAAATACACACACACACACGTCTATATTTATGTTATTATATTGTATATATTTTAGGCTAAGAATCCCCCGACAGGGATATATGTATTTTAGTGTGTGTGTGTGTGTGTGTGTGTAAATACACACACACACACACATGTCTATATTTATGTTATTATATTGTATATATTTTAGGCTAAGAATCCCCCGACAGGGATATATGTATTTTAGTGTGTGTGTGTGTGTGTGTATTTACAAAGAGACTAGTCTTTTACTTATTTTAGGATATATAGATATATTAGACTATATATCTATTAGGCTACACACACACACACCACACACATTTATTAACATCAATATATATATATGTATATATTTACATAGCCTAAACTATAAAATGTATGTGTGTGCAATAAAATACATATAGCTTAATACATTTTTAGACATATATACGTGTGTATATATGTATCTATCTTTAGGCTATGTATATTTTAGGCCACACACACATATATGGTACATATTTAAGGGTACATGAAGGAAAAGAGGTATTTAGGGTACATGAAGGATACTCTCAACTCAGCAAGCAGGCGAACACATGCAGGAAAAGAGGTAAGTTCTTTTTCATTTCTTTTCTCTCTGCTCTTCTTTTTTGTGAGAGCCGGCGGCGGCGGCGGCTTCGTCGGGTGGCGGCGGCGGCGGCTTCGTTGGAGGTGTCCCGGGTGGCGGCAGCTTCGTTGGAGGCAGAGCCGGTGGAGGAGGTGGAAGAGGTGTTGGAGGAGCCGTTTGAGGAGGTGGAGGAGGTGGAGAAGGTGGAGGCGGAGCCGGTGGAGGAGGTGGACGAGGTGGACAAGGTGGAGGCGGAGCCGGTGGAGGAGGTGGAGGAGGAGCCGTTTGAGGAGGTGGAGGAGGTGCAGGAGGTGGAGGCGGAGCCGGTGGAGGAGGTGGAGGAGGTGGACGAGGTGGAGGTAGAGCCGGCGGAGAAGATGGCCCCGCTGGAGAAGACGCCTCCATTGCCGTAGCTCCAGCCTATCCACTCCCCCAGCAAAGCCGGGGGAGTGGATAGGCTGGAGAGCTACGGCAATGGAGGCGTGGCAATGAAGGCATTGTGTTGGCAGGTGGACTTGTCGTGGCGGCGCTCGAGGAGGCAGAGCCTGTGGAGCCGGAGCCGATTGAGGCGGTGGACTCGGAGCCGATGGAGAAGAAGATGGACTCGGAGCATGCCTTGTGCCCTAGCTCCAGCCTATCCACTCCCCTGATAGAGCCGGGGGAGTGGATAGGCTAGAGTTCTAGCGTAGACCATCCCTCGGCTCTGCCGGGGGAGTGGATAGGCTGGAGTTACTGCAACGGAGGCGTGGCAATGGAGGCGCGATGTTGGCAGGCAGACTTGTGGTGGCGGCGTTCGTGGCTTTGGCGCTCAGATGATTTCTTTTTGACACTTTAACAGGCGGAGCTAGTGGAGGCGGAGCCTGTGGAGCCGGAGCCGATTGAGGCGGTGGACTCGGAGCCGATTGAGGCGGTGGACTCGGAGCCGATGGAGAAGAAGATGGACTCGGAGCATGCCTTGCGCCCTAGCTCCAGCCTATCCACTCCCCCGGCAGAGCCGGGGGAGTGGATAGGCTGGAGCTACGGCAATGAAGGCGTGGCAATGAAGGCCATTTGAAAGGCAGTGGCGGTGCTGGAAGCTTCGGCGGCGGTGGAGAAGATGGTAGGCGCTCAGTTCCCCGTCCACCACTCGGAAGGTGAGGTTGAGGGGCACACCATGAAAGATGTTCCACCTCACATTGGCCCTTGCATCTTGGAGGTGAATTGGGTGCAATTCTTCGTAAGCTCTCCAGTCAATGGAGCAGCTGGCATACACAAGTTTATATCCACAGCAGGAGGTGGAGGAGGTGGGTGCGGTGGAGAAGATGGCTGCATTGGAGAAGATGGCCTTGCAATCAGTGGTTTGCACTAAAGATGGCCCTGTGTAGAGCATACCTTGCCCCCGGTAGAGTCGTGGGATGGTCTGTGGATGGTCTGTGCTAGACCATCCCCTGGCTCTGCCGGGCCTGGAGAGGCTAGAGCAACGGGGGCAGAAAGGCATTGAGGTGGCACTTTGAGAGACCACTCGCGGCGGAGCTGGAGGCGGAAGGCAGTGCCTGGAGGATTTTATAAAGAACCATTAAATCTTTTCACTTTTCTCCATTAGGGCTAGTTTGGGCATGGTGGATCCAGCACAGTGGGGCCCATTAGTTGATGAAGGGTGAAGTTGTGTGCTAGCCTCTAGAGCTTTCACCATCCTCAATGTTTTCTTAAACATGTAGTAAGGTTTGTGTGTGAGGTTGATGTTTTCCTATAGACATGAAGTAGGGTTTATGTGTGAGGTTGATCATCTCTATCTGTCATTCAGCTCAAACTTTTTGCTACTCATATTCAGGGCAAAAGAAAGGGAGATGGCTCCAAGAAAAGCAGGAAAACAACAGGCAAAGACTAAGAAAGGTATATGATGTGAATAGCCAAGATTCTACTGAGATTGTGTTTTAATGTTTTAGATATGCTTACTTGGGCTTGGTGTGTGTGTCTTACAGACAACAGGGGATACTCACTTAGATCTGGGCGTGTTTGTTTGACTCTTAGCGAGGAAGCTCAATCACGGACACCTGTGTCCTCACATGTATCTCCTATTAGAGAGAGGAAACAGAAGCGCATAATTCTCTTGGTCATGAGGAAGAAGCGCTTGTGTTGGAGAACGAAATGAGCTCACCTCCTCCAACTCACACGGAGATTCCTGAATCTAGTATTGTCAAGGGGAGACCCATAGAAGGCTTCTTGGAAAATCTATTGAATTGGGATTGCTTTTGGTGATGTATTCTAAGTTTTTTGTGCAACGCAATTCCTCTACCCCATTGGTCCCTTTATGCAGGCTGATTCCAAATGAATCCATCCGTACAGTTTCTAGCCAACTTGAGGTGTTTCGTGATTCTTTTGACTGCCATGGTTATGTCGAAGCATCTCCTCCTTTTTTAGTTTCACTTACATGTCCTGGAAGCTCTATGTATTTCGTGGTTACACAAATAGACTTGCAAGAATGGGGACCAAACTGGGTGGTACAACATGACAGATTTGAGGATGAAATGAGAGGAACTGAGTGGGAGGATCTCAGTGGTAAGAAGTTTCTTGTTTGGGGATGGCAATCATCGTGTGAAGGCATAGTGTTTGCATTTTCCATCTTTTATTAATAAACGGATTATCAATGTTTTTTAATCGTGTGAGTGATAACGAGTCCTTTTCGTTATATGTAGACATCGTTTGAAAATGCGATGAAGCAAGCTATATCATGCATTGATAGACGTGCCATGGGGTTGCAAGAATATGAGACAAAATGTGAGAAAGCCAGACGTGGTGTTGAGCAAACATTTCGAGATAGAGCGTACAAGATGCTCATAATTGCAAACCCATCCAATGGTGATGCATTCTTTCAACTCGTATATAACTATGATTGGTCCAAGAAGGGATTGGTTGCTCAGACCAAAGAAAAGCTCTACACAGTCGCCATATCTCGGATTTCAACTCAAAGGTATGTCACATGTCAATAAACCTCCCTTAACATCAACTAACCTTAACATCTAATCTCTTATGGCTTTGGTATGATGCTAAAATAGGAAGACGGAATTGCTTCAAATGCTTATGACCGGGCAAAGGACAAGGTAATTTTGGAGATGTTTGGGGATAACAAAAAGACGTTGCTGCATATGAAGAAAGAGTTGTATTGGGAAGAGCTAATAGGGGAGGCGGACTCTATTTTGGAGGGTTTATTGGTATATGATGATGTTATCTACATCCCACCATTTCTGCAATGGGTGCAAGAGGAGCAATCGAAACACTTACCATGGGCCTTCCATGAGGTGTAAGCAAAGATTGGAAAAGTGAAGGAAGGCCAAAAGCAACCTGAGGTGGAGAATGCCGCAAAGAGGGTTGTCTACAGGTATATATCTTCTAATGCCATTCTATTTTTGCAGAAAATACATATACGCATAAAAAAATTTATTTTAGTGCTGTTTGTTTTATTTTGGATATGTAGGTGGGTGCAGCTACTCATTGGCCAAGGTCTAATGGACGAAGAGACAGAAGCAATCAAAGAATGGGTAGATCCAAGTTCCTCGGAAACAATGTACCCCAAGGAATGGGTTGAGAGAGGGGTTTCTGATTGGGAATATAAGAGATGTCCTTGGTGGTTGAACTATCCTCTAAATCATGTGCCTCCAAGTGAGGAGCTCCTAGAAAAAGGTGCTTTTTTGCTTTCTACTGAATTATATGCATATAAATGTATATGTATATGTATATGTAAACCTTCCTACCTATACAAATACATACCTATACATACATATAAATATATATAAACTATCCATATGCATATACATATTAGATACATATACATACAGATATATACATATACAAATACATATGTAAACATATATGTACATATACATATGCATACATAAATATATACCTACATACATACACTAAATTATATACTAAATTCCTACATACATACAAAGTTCATGTTACATTTAAGATTTGGCATGTTAGATTTTAAAGAAACATTATTAAGTTTTTGAAGTTTATTTTGGGATTTTTTAGAAAATGCAAAGGAGATGCTGTCCAAATTTTTTGCAAATTTGTACATACATACATACATACGTACATACATACCTACATACATATACATATAAATAGATACATATACCTACATACATATACATACACATATGCATATACACATACATATACATGTACATATACATACACATATGCATATACACATACACATATATATACACATACATATACATATATACATACCTACATACATATACATATACATATGCATATACACATAGATATACATGTACATATACATATACATATACATAGATACATATACATCTACATACATATACATATACAAAAAGGTCCGGAGATTTCTACTTTGTTACTAAATTATCTTGATCTATTTCTTGAAGAATTTAAGAATTGCCAATCTGAGCTTGAAAGAGAGCCCCCAACTCAAGAAGACTCAAGAATACCTTCCCCGCAACCAACAAACTTGACCCAGTCTCCAGTAGTTGGATCCTCGCACGTGGCCCCAAAACCATCCACACCACTGTCACGAGTGCCACAATCACACCAAGAGCATACATCTACATCGTCTCAAGTGCAACATGAGAGGCAAACAAAGAGATGTCTTGACATTATGCATGATGTTCAAGAGGGAGACCCCACAAATGAAGATCAAGAGAGAGACCCTCCAGAAGGTGTCAGGAAAACGTGACATCATGGACATGACTAGTAAGAGTACTTTCCATCGCAAATTTATTTTGAGAAGTGTGTGCTTTCAAAATGCATCTCATTTTTTGTCTTGTTTACTTGCAGGTGAGAGATGTTCTTCACACATATTGCTGGTAGACGTCCACACTCTTTCGGAGGGCTCAGATAGGTAAAAAGAATAATTTCACCATATAATTAGTTTTCCAAGTTATACTTACCAAAACCAAACATCATAAATCTTTTATGTAGTGTGGAAGAATTCTTGATGAAGATTCCCAAGGCTCTATCTCATAGAGGTGCTCCCTTAGATACAGTGGCTCGCCTCGTATGGGCTGACTTTCCTACAGGTTTACAGGTTGTTGATGTAGATGTTGATGTGGATACAGATGGGTGTCCCTCATGGAATCAAGTTTCTTCATCATTGATACGTGCCACACTCAGTTTTGTTGGTTTGTTTGTGGCTGATGAGGGTTGGTTTGTGTGTTTGAGTCTAATGGATCAACTTCCTAAAATATATTCCATGGGAAAGAAAGTTGGATTGGTTATGCATGTGGAATCAAGTTATTTGTATGAGAATGGAGAACGGGTAAGTCATAATCTCTCAAATATTTCCCTTTATGTATACATGTTATGTGGTATGGATATCCAAACATGATGTTTTCTCGTTATGGTAGGTGGATACATTGGCGCTTAGTATGTTCTATCGAGTAAATTGCCATGTCCCTATTATTGATCGTGAGGCTGGGCAAAATGTTTCAAAGAAGTTATTCAACGCTCAACGAAATTTCATTTTTGAGAAGAATACGAAGCATCCATTCCAACGCACGATGGTCTTGGAGTGCTACATTCGAGGTGGTGCAGAAAGATCTCCTATGTTCTTTAGGTGAGACAATTTTCATTCTGTTCATTTTCATAGCTACTTTTTCAAAATACCTAGATGCACGTTTATGATTGTATTTCATTGTAGGTGGCTAGTGGAGACCTTCTCAAGTGAAGGAGATAGTGTCTTGGATGTTTTTGCGGGATGTGGAGGCTTGGGACGTGCATGCCAAGAGTTAAAAAGGCACTATATGGGGATAGAGAATGACATGGAGGTAGCCAAAGCATGTCTGGGAGATTTCTCATTAGGTCGGGATGACACGTAGAATAATGTTATAATTTGTGGATTAAAAGACTTTGTAATCGAGATTGTCATGGTTTGGAAGTTTAAAGATCGATATATACAATTTTGATCTTTAAAAGATTGTGTTATATATTTAAGTAAGTAAGAAAGTATGTATGTAACGTATGTATATATGTTAGTGCTGCGTAGGTAGCTCTTGTATGTATGTATGTATATGTATATGTATGAGGTGCATGAATTTAGATAGGTATATGAATATATGTAATTATATCAATAAGTATTATGTGGATCAAAAGACTTTGTAATCGAGATTTTCATGGTTTGGAACTTTAAAGATCGATATATACATTTTTTATCTTTAAAGGATTGTTTTTTATATTTAAGTAAGTAAGAAAGTATGTATGTATGTATGTATGTATATATGAATATATGTAATTATATCAATAAGTATGATGTGGATCAAAAGACTTTGTAATTAATATTTTTATGGACTAGATCTTTAAAAGACTAAAATTTATATTGTTGATCTTTCAAAGCTTGTTATTTATATGTAAGTTCTTGGTCCTTTACAAAGCTCATAGTAAGTTCATGGTCCTTTGCAAAGCTCGCACTAATTGTTCATTGCTCCAAAAAGCTCGGCAAAAAAAGCTCGCAAAAAAAAATCCCCCTCCTTGGAGGACATCCTTTTCTTATCCCAAAAGGACATCCTCTTCATCCATCTTCTCTGCAATCTTATCTCACTTGGAGAGACATCCTTATGCTCATCCAATTTGTACCTATTTGTAACCCTTGTTCTATGATCGGCTTGAGCTTTGTCATCCTCTTCATTGTTGTGACCTCTGTTGAGTGTGCACGGTACAATGAAGGACATGTATCAATGTTCTCAGAGTAGTGGAAGGGTTCTTGTTCCTTCCATAGTCTACTCTCTCCTTGTGTTTTGTTATGCTACATAGTGTCCTCTGTGTTGCGCAGTGAGCATCGAGGAGACTCCAGACATACTATCTAGAGAAGAGCCACCACGTAGTGTTCCAATCCCCATATTGACAATCCACGTGCAAATCATCAACACAAATCAACAAAATAACATTTTTATTAGTAAATCTTAAAATTTACTTCAAAAAATGCCAAAAATTACAATAAGAAAGAAAAAATAATGATAATTAACTAGAGATTGCTCTAATATCACTGTTAAAACCCTAAGATCTCTCTAGATAATTGTTATGCATAAACATGCATAAATCAGGCATAAACTCATCCACCCGACCACCCCCGTGCCCAAGGGATGCACACATGAAATATAATGAAATACATCATACCTTTACCTTGATGTCCCATACCATCAAGAGGTATAACTCCAATCCAATAGCATGTAGCTATAGTGTGAAATGGTAGGTGAGTAGTTATGATCCTCTACACAAGAGAGCATAACATAACCTAGCCTCAAGCTAAACATAGCCTTAGCCTCCAAGCCCCCAAGCCTCCCTTGAGTGTGCCCCATGCCCCTATTATATAGGAGGGCCCTCAACAAGTGACTCTTGACTCTCCATTTTCCATGTGTGACCCTTGGATACCTGACCCTAACCTGAACCCTTAAGATTAGTCCTAAACCCATGCTCCACTAGAGCTTGTTTCCATGCTTCCATGCTCACAAGCCTAATGTGGGTTAGCCTCCTAGTATATGCACACATAATGTGCATATAACAGTAGTTGTCATTTATTATAACAACATGAGTAGCATACAGTTGGCTAGTAACCCAATATACAATGCTATAATGAAGCACATTGAGGTGCATTATCACTTTGTGAAGGAGAAGGTTCTAGCAGGTGATGTAGATGTGGTGTATGTTAGCATAGAGGATCGGGTGTGGCAAACATCTTCACAAAGGCATTGGGCACAAAGAAGCTCCATAGGTTTAGGAGCTTGGAGTGCAGTGTGTGGGGTTGAGCTCCAGGGGGAGTGTTAAGATATCAATCTCAACTAGTGTTTTGGGCAGACATTGATGACCTACCTGGGTGATAGCTTCCGCACTTATGCCACTGGCATGGTTGGTGAGATAGTGGTTGTAGATAAGAGAAGAAGATAGAAGAAAATTCAGCCATCCATCTCTCTTGTGTGTCTTGCTCTCTCTTATGTGTGTGTGTTTGCTTGCAAGGAACTCAAACTCTCCCTCTCTCTTATGTGTGTGTGTTTGCTTGTTGCAAGGAACTCAAACTCTCCCTCTCCCTCTCCCTCGTCCTCTCCCTCTCCCCCACATTCTCTTTAGACATCTCAATGAGAAATTTGTTCTTTCTCTCATGCATACTAGTTTTTTGAATCGTGCAAGGAACCTTGCATTGATGTCTTATGCCTCTTTTAGGCATATATGCATGAAACTTCTCTGATGTCTTTGACATGCATACATCATTTTGATAGTGGTGCTTCCTAGAACCACTATGAAAATACTAGACATGCTAATTTATCTTTGATGACATATATACATCATGGATATAAGGGTCATAAATGCAGTGCACAATGAATGCCCAATCATTTTAGTTCAGTGACTTCACTTTTTAGCATTTGTTGCCTGATGAATCAGCCTATAATCATGCCTAACTCTTTCTTCTTCTGCTTATTCAATTTTTTTTTTACATTCATTGATATAATGGCCTAGTTTTTGACAATACTTGCATTTTCCTTTCTTCCTAGGCTTCTATCACTCCCCTTCTCAACATCCTTGATAATAGTTGCATTTCCTTTCTTCTTAGGCTTATATTACCCCCCTTCTCAGCATCCTTGACAATAGTTGCATTTTCCTTTCTTTTTAGGCTTACCACCCCTCTTCTCAGCATCCTTGATAATAGTTGCATTTTCCTTTCTTCTTAGGCTTATCACCCCCCTTCTCAACATCCTTGCTAGAAGACAAGGTTGATTCTTCCTTTGGTTTGTAAAAAAGACTTTGACTTCACCTTTTTTATTGGTAGCAGCAAATGCCAGATCTCCCATGCTTATGCTAGTTTAGTTTTACAAGGATTCCTCTTCTTGCAAAAGGGCACTACAACTAACTCATCAAACCTAAGGGCATTAGGTTACCCTTCAACATAAGCTGAAGTGTGGATGAAAAATCCTAGTATTAATCTAGTAAAGCTACTATGAGAATAGTAGACACCAACTATTTGAATAGGCCTCATCAATACAGGCAAGCTGCTCCTGTTTGAGATCTTTGATCCATACTATAACTACCTGTGTAAGTAGACCACACGTGCCTCATTATGCACTTGGATAGTGTATCAAGCACATCCCAAGCTTGCTCGACAATTTTACATGAGTGAATATGAGGAATAATGCTCCTTTCCATGAAAAGATCCACCACTGCATCTACATATGTATCCATGCCATCCACCTAGCTCTTTGTTTCTATGGATGCCAACTGTTACATTTGAACTAGTATCACTGTCTAATAGCTACATTTGTACTAGTATCACCATTTGAACTACTTGTAATATCTCTTGCATCACTGGCAAGATAGGGCATGCCTGAATGCATACCATCTCACCTGGCTTGTTTTATGGTGGATACCATAATTACATTTGAACTAGTATCACCATCTGAAGTACATGTGCTATTCTATGCTAGCAAGATAGGGTGTGCCTTAATGCCAATAATAATATTCCAAATCCCTTTGGCAAACCAATACATGACACATCATGTATTGAGTTGGTCATGTCAAGCTTGCCATCAACGAAAAAAGCATTCCAAATATAACATTGCTTGTCATTTTAGCTTGCAAATAACGAATAATGAATCTCTAACACAAAATTCAAATATCCTAATAACCTAATGTCTATAAGTGAGATGGTTTCCTAGTAGTAGATCACTAAATAATGATTAAGAGACCTACAAATTATATGTAAAATGATAGAGTGTAGCATGTGGAAATGTTACTGTGACAAGGATACAAAGTTGATGATAATGCTAACAAAATGACTGTAACACATGGCATATGTACACAATGTCTGTTGCACGATAGAAAACATAAAATAAAATAAAGATAATTCAAATTGACACTCCTTCGAGTTGACTACTACGAGGACCTTATATGCGAATGTGCCTGAAATGGCCCAAAAGTCACAAAACGTTAGTTACCTTTGTTTAACACCACTACCTTCTCCACCTAAGAGGATATCTTAATCTAAGATAATTAAAAGATCAACTCAAGGAGGCAATGATGAGACCCAACAATGAAGGCCAGAGCGAAGAGAACCTTTTTGATATCAATTATGAACCAAGAAAATATTCAAAGAAGCTCAACACTCAAGGACGATTGATGAGAATGAGTAAAGTACAAGTGAAGTAAGATGATCAAGTCACTTACACACTCACTCATAAGCTTGTGTACACACATTCTGTGGGGAAAACCTCTTGATATGGGAAAAAGTTTCTTTTCACATTATTAGCCTCATATACACATCAATACCATATAAATGGCTAGACTTAGTGGTTGAAAACAAGAAGGTGTAGCCACCAAGGGTGCCCATTAGTCTCCTCTCTCCTTGTGTTTTGTTATGCTACATAGTGTCCTCTGTGTTGCGCAGTTAGCATCGAGGAATCCAGACACATACTATCTAGAGAAGAGCCACCACGTAGTGTTCCAATCCCCATATTGACAATCCACGTGCAAATCATCAACACAAATCAATAAAATAACATTTTTATTAGTAAATATTAAAATTTACTTCAAAAAATGCCAAAAATTACAATAAGAAAGAGAAAATAATGACAATTAACTAGAGATTGCTCTGATACCACTGTTAAAACCCTAAGATCTCTCTAGATAATTGTTATGCATAAACATGCATAAACTCATCCACCCGACCACCCCCGCGCCCAAGGGATGCACACATGAAATATAATGAAATACATCATACCTTTACCTTGATGTCCCATACCATCAAGAGGTATAACTCCAATCCAATAGCATGTAGCTGTAGTGTGAAATGGTGGGTGAGTAGTTATGATCCTCTACACAAGAGAGCATAACATAACCTAGCCTCAAGCTAAACATAGCCTTAGCCTCCACGCCCCCAAGCCTTCCTTGAGTGTGCCCCATGTCCCTATTATATAGGAGGGCCCTCAAGTGACTCTTGACTCTCCATTTCCCATGTGTGACCCTTGGATGCCTGACCCTAACCTTGACCCTTAAGGTTAGTCCTAAACCCATGCTCCCATGCTCTCACAAGCCTAATGTGGGTTAGCCTCCTAGTATATGCACACATAATGTGCATATAACAGTAGTTGTCATTTATTATAACAACATGAGTAGCATACAGTTGGCTATTAACCCAATATACAATTCTATAATGAAGCACATTGAGGTGCATTATCACTTTGTGAGGGAGAAGGTTCTAGCAACCCAATATACAATACATGAGTAGCATACAGTTGGCTAGTAACCCAATATACAATACATGAGTACAGTTGGCTAGTAACCCAATTTACAATGCTATAATGAAGCACATTGAGGTGCATTATCACTTTGTGAGGGAGAAGGTTCTAGCAGGTGATGTAGATGTGGTGTATGTTAGCATAGAGGATCAGGTGGCAAACATCTTCACGAAGGCATTGGGCACAAAGAAGCTCCATAGGTTTAGGAGCTTGGAGCGCAGTGTGTGGGGTTGAGCTCCAGGGGGAGTGTTAAGATATCAATCTCAACTAGTGTTGTGGGCGGACATTGATGACCTACCTGGGTGATAGCTTCCGCACTTATGCCACTGGCATGGTTAGTGAGATAGTGGCTGTAGATAAGAGTAGAAGATAGAAGAAAATTCAGCCATCCATCTCTCTTGTGTGTCTTGCTCTCTCTTATGTGTGTGTGTTTGCTTGCAAGGAACTCAAACTCTCCCTAGATCCCTCTCTCTTATGTATGTGTGTTTTACTTGCAAGGAACTCAAACTCTCCCTCTCTCTTATGTGTGTGTGTTTGCTTGTTGTTGCAAGGAACTCAAACTCTCCCTCTCCCTCATCCTTTCCCTCTCCCCCACATTCTCTTTAGACATCTCAATGAGAAATTTGTTCTTCCGCTCATGCATACTAGTTTTTTGAATCGTGCAAGGCACCATGCATTGATGTCTTATGCCTCTTTTAGGCATATATGCATGAAACTTCTCTGATGTCTTTGACATGCATACATCATTTTGATAGTGGCGCTTGCTAGAACCACTATGAAAATACTAGACATGCTAATTTATCTTTGATGACATATATACATCATGGATATAAGGGTCATAAATGCAGTGCACAATGAATGCCCAATCATTTTAGTTTAGTGACTTCACTTTTTAGCATTTGTTGCCTGATGAATCAGCCTATAATCATGCCTAACTCTTTCTTCTTCTACTTATTCAATTTTTTTCTTACATTCATTGATATAATGGCCTAGTTTTTGACAATACTTGCATTTTCCTTTCTTCCTAGGCTTCTATCACTCCCCTTCTCAACATCCTTGATAATAGTTGCATTTCCTTTCTTCTTAGGCTTATATTACCCCCCTTCTCAGCATCCTTGACAATAGTTGCATTTTCCTTTCTTCTTAGGCTTACCACCCCTCTTCTCAGCATCCTTGATAATAGTTGCATTTTCCTTTCTTCTTAGGCTTATCACCCCCCTTCTCAGCATCCTTGATAGAAGACTAGGTTGATTCTTCCTTTGGTTTGTAAAAAAGACTTTGACTTGACCTTTTTTATTGGTAGCAGCAAATGCCAGATCTCCCATGCTTATGCTAGTTTAGTTTTACAAGGATTCCTCTTCTTGCAAAAGGGCACTACAACTAACTCATCAAACCTAAGGGCATTAGGTTACCCTTCAACATAATCTGAAGTGTGGATGCAAAATCCTAGTATTAATCTAGTAAAGCTACTATGAGAATAGTAGACACCAACTATTTGAATAGGCCTCATCAATACAGGCAAGCTACTCCTGTTTGAGATCTTTGATCCTTGTGATAAAATCATCCATTGAGTCTTCCTCATTCATATGCTCATACTATAACTACCTATGTAAGTAGACCACACGTGCCTCATTATGCACTTGGATAGTGTATCAAGCACATCCCAAGCTTGCTCGACAATTTTACATAAGTGAATATGAGGAATAATGCTCCTTTCCATGAAAAGATCCACCACTGCATCTACATATGTATCCATGCCATCCACCTAGCTCTTTGTTTCTATGGATACTGTTACATTTGAACTAGTATCACTGTCTAATAGCTACATTTGTACTAGTAACACCATTTGAACTACTTGTAATATCTCTTGTAGCACTAGCAAGATAGGGCGTGCCTGAATGCGTACCATCCCATCTGGCTTGTTTTATGGTGGATACCATAATTACATTTGAACTAGTATCACCATGTGAAGTACATGTGCTATTCTATGCTAGCAAGATAGGGTGTGCCTTAATGCCAATAATAATAGTCCAAATCCCTTTGGCAAACCAATACATGACACATCATGAATTGAGTTGGTCATGTCAAGCTTGCCATCAACGAAAAAAGCATCCCAAATATAACATTACTTACCATTTTAGCTTGCAAAATAACGAATAATGAATCTCTAACACAAAATGCAAATATCCTAATAACCTAATGTCTATAAGTGAGATGGTTTCCTAGTAGTAGATCACTAAATAATGATTAAGAGACCTACAAATTATATGAAAAATGATAGAGTGTAGCATGTAGAAATGTTACTGTGACAAGGATACAAAGTTGATGATAATGCTAACACATGGCATATGTACACAATGTCTGTTGCATGATACAAAACATAAAATAAAATAAAGATAATTCAAATTGACACTCCTTCGAGTTGACTACGAGAACCTTACATGCGAATGTGCCTGAAATGGCCCAAAAGTCACAAAACGTTAGTTACCTTTGTTTAACACCACTACCTTCTCCACCTAAGAGGATATCTTAATCTAAGATAATTAAAAGATCAACTCAAGGAGGCAATGATGAGACCCAACAATGAAGGCCAGAGCTAAGAGAACCTTTTTGATATCAATTATGAACCAATAAAATATTCAAAGAAGCTCAACACTCAAGGACGATTGATGAGAATGAGTAAAGTACAAGTGAAGTAAGATGATCAAGTCACATACACACTCACTCATAAGGTTGTGTACACACATTCTGTGGGGTAAACCTCTTGATATGGGAAAAAGTTTCTTTTCACATTATTAGCCTCATTTACACATCAATACCATATAAATGGCTAGACTTAGTGGTTGAAAACAAGAAGGTGTAGCAACCAAGGGTGCCCACATAGACTCCACCATAATAGTGTCACACCCACATGGATGGTCCACCACCCACAGTGAGTCAATGATTGAAGGCTCCAATGGCACTTACAACACCTCCAAAACGGCATCTCTAGAGATAGGAGATTCCACCAAAGACTACACTGCCACCTCATGGCATCCACAAAGACAAGAGATGCCACCAATTAGACCTCAGGCATATATGGTCCCTCGACTCATCCGACATCCTTCATTCTTCATCTCTCACTCATATCCTTGGAGGACATCCTTTTCTTATCCCAAAAAGACATCCTCTTCATCCGTCTTGGAGGACATCCTTATTCTGCAATCCTATCTCACTTGGAGGACATCCTTATGCTCATCCAATTTGTACCTATTTGTAACCCTTGTTCTATGATCGGATTGAGCTTTTTCATCCTCTTCATTGTTGTGACCTCTGTTGAGTGTGCACGGTACAATGAAGGACATGTATCAGTGTTCTCAGAGTAGTGCAAGGGTTCTTGTTCCTTCCATAGTCTCCTCTCTCCTTGTGTTTTGCTATGCTACATAGTGTCCTCTGTGTTGCGCAGTTAGCATCGAGGACTCCAGACACATACTATCTAGAGAAGAGCCACCACGTAGTGTTCCAATCCCCATATTGACAATCCACGTGCAAATCATCAACACAAATCAACAAAATAACATTTTTATTAGTAAATATTAAAATTTACTTCAAAAAATGCCAAAAATTACAATAAGAAAGAAAAAATAATGACAATTAACTAGAGATTGCTCTAATATCACTGTTAAAACCCTAAGATCTCTCTAGATAATTGTTATGCATAAACATGCATAAATCAGGCATAAACTCATCCACCCGACCACCCCCGCGCCCAAGGGATGCACACATGAAATATAATGAAATACATCATACCTTTACCTTGATGTCCCATACCATCAAGAGGTATAACTCCAATCCAATAGCATGTAGCTATAGTGTGAAATGTTAGGTAAGTAGTTATGATCCTCTACACAAGAGAGCATAACATAACCAAGCCTCAAGCTAAACATAGCCTTAGCCTCCAAGCCTCCAAGCCTCCCTTGAGTGTACCCCATGCCCCTATTATATAGGAGGGCCCTCAAGTGACTCTTGACTCTCCATTTCCCATGTGTAACCCTTGGATGCCTGACCCTAACCTGAACCCTTAAGGTTAGTCCTAAACCCATGCTCCACTAGAGCTTGTTCCCATGCTCCCATGCTCACAAGCCTAATGTGGGTTAGCCTCCTAGTATATGCACACATAATGTGCATATATACATCATACCTTTACCTTGATGTTCCATACCATCAAGAGGTATAACTCCAATCCAATAGCATGTAGCTGTAGTGTGAAATGGTAGGTGAGTAGTTATGATCCTCTACACAAGAGAGCATAACATAACCTAGCCTCAAGCTAAACATAGCCATAGCCTCCAAGCCCCCAAGCCTCCCTTGAGTGTGCCCCATGCCCCTATTATATAGGAGGGCCCTCAAGTGACTCTTGACTCTCCATTTCCCATGTGTGACCCTTGGATGCCTGACCCTAACCTTAACCCTTAAGGTTAGTCCTAAACCCATGCTCCACTAGATCTTGTTCCCATGCTCCCATTCTCACAAGCCTAATGTGGGTTAGCCTCCTAGTATATGCACACATAATGTGCATATAATAGTAGTTGTCATTTATTATAACAACATTAGTAGCATACAGTTGGCTAGTAATCCAATATACAATGCTATAATGAAGCACATTGAGGTGCATTATCACTTTGTGAGGGAGAAGGTTCTAGCAGGTGATGTAGATGTGGTGTATGTTAGCATAGAGGATCAGGTGTGGCAAACATCTTCACAAAGGCATTGGGCACAAAGAAGCTCCATAGGTTTAGGAGCTTGGAGTGCAGTATGTGGGGTTGAGCTCCAGGGGGAGTGTTAAGATATCAATCTCAACTAGTGTTGTGGGCGGACATTGATGACCTACCTAGGTGATAGCTTCCGCACTTATGCCACTGGCATGGTTGGTGAGATAGTGGTTGTAGATAAGAGAAGAAGATAGAAGAAAATTCAGCCATCCATCTCTCTTGTGTCTTATGTGTGTGTGTTTGCTTTGCAAGGAACTCAAACTCTCCCTTTCCCTCGTCCTCTCCCTCTCCCCCACATTCTCTTTAGACATCTCAATGAGAAATTTGTTCTTCCTCTCATGCATACTAGTTTTTTGAATCGTGCAAGGCACCATGCATTGATGTCTTATGCCTCTTTTAGGCATATATGCATGAAACTTCTCTGATGTCTTTGACATGCATACATCATTTTGATAGTGGCGCTTGCTAGAACCACTATGAAAATACTAGACATGCTAATTTATCTTTGATGACATATATACATCATGGATATAAGGGTCATAAATGCAGTGCACAATGAATGCCCAATCATTTTAGTTCAGTGACTCCTACTTTTTAGCATTTGTTGCCTAATGAATCAGCCTATAATCATGCCTAACTTGTAAGATCCCTATACCCCACCGCGCAACAATTTCAGGGGTGCTAGCAGTGGAAGTAGCACTTCTTGCGCGGGGCAGGGTCCCATACTCGGGGCCTCACCCACCACACGGATATCCGGACAAGAGACTAATCCATTGGTTTTTCCAAAACCGAACCCAGAAAAACTTCCTTTGCCCGGAAAGCACGGGCGATTCCACCAGGATAACTTTTCTCTAACGTAGTAAAAGCCTTAACTAACTGAGCTCATCTGACCGAACCCGTAAGTCCCATAGTCAGATCAGGGAAAAAGACTGTACTTGGATCATAGAGACCAACACTTTTTTCCTCATTGGGAGGCACAGCCATTGATTCTTTTCCATAGAACAATTTTTTTGTCCGGGATTTACTTCATCTATCGAACTAAACAGAAATTGAGTCTCTATTTATGGATCCATCAGTCTCCCATGGGTTAGGCAACTGCCCAGACACTGTAGTGATGGGATCCAATTAGGAATTTGGTCAGGTTTTGTCCCGAGTACCAAGGAAAAGAGTTCCCAGGCCCCCTAGCCGGATTTTCAAGCAAATTTAACTCCAGTCACACCACTTACACACCTAATATGAAATTTTCTTTTTCCTAGATTCAAATGTATTTAATTCAATCATTTAATGAAATCATAATGTTACTGATCATAAACTTCCAAGTATCCGGTTGAATCTTAATTTCCAATCATTCCTTCATCTCGGAGTATCTATGGCATCATTGGCAACCAGAACGCTCACCACCTGTTCACTCAGGGGCCTTTTCTATAGTTCCTAGCTCATAGTACCCGGCAGATAATCACTTATAAAAATCAAGATGGAATCCTCGTTGAAGATCAGCAAGATCAACCAACAGATCCATATAAGAGAGCTATGGACTCATCAGTTAAGGACCAGCAAGGTCAATCAACCAGATCCATACTCGGTTTCAGAAAACAACTCTTACTCCTTGTTCCAATATCTTCCACGACGCACGTGTGGGTATCTTTGGCGACCCAGAGCCCGAGCACCGTATGGTCAGCACCCTCTAGGATCCTTCGCAGGTCACCTAGCGCTTCACTCATAGGCCGCTTCCTTGGTCCCTCGTCCACTGTACTGGAAGCTCACCATTTAAATCAAACTGAAGCTGGTCAAGACCTCGACCGACCTTGCTACGCGAGATGTCCTCCATTGACTCTCCGTCAGCACAGTTGCAACTTTATCAGTTAGGTCTCCACGACCTTAATCACAAGATGGTCAAAATGCTTCCCCAGCATTCTTGACATAAAACAATCATTTACAAACAGGTCACAAATACAGTTTCTATATTGAACTCTCATCTTTCCACATTATTCATCAGTCCACATTACTTATTCCACATTCCATTCATATGTGTACTCATTCTCATCCAATCACATCATTTTCCATCTCATCACCTCAGATTCATTCACCTCACATATCATTTATTCACATCCCAATTCACATGTCATCACATCTCATCCATTCACTCATATCGATGTCTCATCATTTCACATACACATTCGCATTTATTATTCCACATACACATCCACATTCGTACATCCACATCCATACATCCAATTCCACATTCGCATTCATACATATACATCCATATCCACATCCATACATCCACATCCACATTCATACATCCATATCCACATCCACATCCACATCCATACATTCATTTCCACATCTACATCCACATCCATACATCCATTTCCACATCCACATTTATTCATCCATATCCACATCCACATTCATACATCCACATCCACATTCCATATTTACATCCATACATCCACATTCATACATCCACATCTACATCCATATCCATACATCCATATCCACCTTCCACATTCATACATCCATATCCACATTCCACATTCATACATACACATCCATATCCACATCCATACATCCACATCCATATCCACATTCATACATCCATATCCACATTCCATATTTACATCCATACATCCACATTCATACATCCACATCTACATCCACATCCATACATCCATATCCACATTCCATATTTACATCCATACATCCACATTCATACATCCACATCCATACATCCATATCCACCTTCCACATTCATACATCCATATCCACATTCTACATTCATACATCCACATCCACATTCCACATTCATACATCCACATCCACATTCACATCCATACATCCATATCCACATCCACATTCATACATACACATCTACATCCACATCCATACATCCACATCTACGTCCATACATCCATTTTCACATCCACATTCATACATCCACATCCACATACATACATCCACATCCGCATCTACATCCACATCCACATCCACATCCACATTCACATCCATACAACCATATCCACATTCCACATCTACATCCATACATCCACATCCACATCCATACATCCATATCCACATTCCACATCTACATCCATACATCCACATCCATACCCACATGCATTTACATCTATCTGATTCCTATCACATCTTATCACATCTATTTATAGAATGTACGAGAATTCTAATTTTTTGATATAGAGATTCTTTACGCATCTAATTAGGCATAAAGACAACTTTAGTAGGAATAACACTTTTATAAAAATCCTTTTATGCATCTATTTAGGCATAAGTTCAATTTTAAGGAAAATAACACTTTCAAATTAAAAATAAACCTTTTATGCATTTTACTATGCATAAATTCCATTTTAACGAGAATAACACTTTAACGAGAATATTGATAAGAATAACTCTTTTGAATTTAAAATAAAATCAATATTGATAAGAATAACTCTTTTGAATTAAAAATAAAATTCTTTATGCATCTTTCTATGCATAAAATCAAAATTGATGAAAATAACTCTTTTGAATTAAAAATAAAATTCTTTATGCATCTTTCTATGCATAAAATCAAAATTGATGAGAATAACACTTTTAGATTAAAATAAATTCTTTATGCATCTTTCCATGCATAAATCCAATTTAGTAGGAATTACACTTTTAGAATAAAAGAATTTCTCTTATGCATCTAATTTATGCATAAGATCCATTTATGATGAAAATCACACTTTTAATATATAAAAAAATATCTTTTATGCATATGTTTATGCATACAAATCATTTATGATGAAAATCACTCTTTTAATATAAAAGAATTTATTTTATGCATCTATTTATGCTTGAAAATTATTTATGATAAAAATCACACTTTTAATATAAAAAAATATCTTTTATGCATACAAATCATTTATGATGAAAATCACTCTTTTATAATCAAAATAACAATTTCAATATGCTTCCTTCTATGCATAGAATTCAATTCTAAAGAAGGTAACACTTTTTTAATAAAGTATTTTTAGTATGCATTTTTCTATGATGATGATGAAAATTAACACTTTAAGAATACATATACGATGGGAATTACTCTTTTTGAATAAAAAAGTAAAACTTATTTTACACAATTTTAGAAAAATTTTGCCATAACCTCCTTTGTATGGCTGACCATTTTTTAAATTTTAACTCTCTAAAATTAATTAGAATTTCACCAAGAGTATTTAAATCATTCTAATGTAAACATTTTCTACTTATTTAAGAGAAACATTATGAAAAAATTGATTTTTTCAATTAATCATTCATCTAGGATAAAGAATGGTTGGATTTACTAAAGAAGAGAGGGGAATGCCTTTTTTAATGAGGCATAACATCATATTCATTTTAAAGAAGACAAAAATCATTAAAAAACCATAAAAATTAAGCATACATGGGAATTTATATATTTCCTTACTTCCATTCATCAATTAACTTCAATAGCATTAAAAAGCCATTCCAATTAAGCTTCTCAAGCTTGAGAGGGGTTGAGAAGAGAGAAATATTGAGAAATTATGGAAGAAGATCAAAATTCACACTTTACCTTACAAATTGCTTGATTCTTTGATCATGGTAGAGACCCCTAGCCAATCAATTGGTTTGGTATGCTGATGGAGCCACCAATGGAGATTGAAGAAGGAGGGAAGCTCCAATTTGGAGAGAATTTTAGAGAATAGTAAAAATTATCATTATTTCAGCTGGCATAGTATATTTCTCCTATTTTTTTACAAAGGACTCAAGTTCTATTTATAGGAGAGGGCGGCTCTAACCAAGACCAACTGATTTCTAGAATTTTCAAGATTCAGTTTGGTTGAATTTGGACCAGATTTGGACCTAGTTTGGTTCCTTTTTTATTCGGTTTGATCCAAGAGAGAGGAGAGATAAAAATATCACATTATTTTTTAGTTTAAAACTCATTCAAGCATGTGAATTAGGCGCCTCCTTGAAGGGACTCCCCTTCCTTACTCAGTTGTCAAAATGGAATCATTATACCCAAAATATCTCATTTTTTTAGTAATACTCATAGTTTTTTACTAACCTTGTACATAGTCAACTCTTCATCTTATGTGAGCATTTACTCATTTTTGGGGGGATTTTCTTTATTTCTTCCATTTTTCTCCTCCACACATTTGGATGAATCTTATTGGCCCATAGGAACCTTAATTTAAAATTTCAAAAAAATCTTGACCCTCAGGATAAGGCCTCTTGAACAGATTATACTTGATTTCTAATGCATCTTCTGAAAATCTTTTTGAACTTCTATTTCGGGGGAACTTATTTAAATAAGAAGAGATATTTTTTCATCCAAAAATATTTAAAAACTGAAATACCACTCTCTAGAAGATTTTCTCTCTCTAGGCCAAAACTGGTAGAAACAAGATCTTTTATATTTCTGAAGAGGGACTTGACTACAGGGGAAGATACTCGACATCCTGAGAGGCTAGGGAGGAATCTTACATAACTCTTTCTTCTTTTGCTTATTCAAATTTTTTTTTACATTCATTGACATAGTGGCCTAGTTTTTGACAATAGTTGCATTTTCCTTTCTTCTTAGGCTTCTATCACTCCCCTTCTCAACATCCTTGATAATAGTTGCATTTCCTTTCTTCTTAGGCTTATATTACCCCCCTTCTCAGCATCCTTGACAATAGTTGCATTTTCCTTTCTTCTTAGGCTTAGCATCCTTGATAATAGTTGCATTTTCCTTTCTTCTTAGGCTTATCACCCCCCTTCTCAGCATCCTTGCTAGAAGACTAGGTTGATTCTTCCTTTGGTTTGTAAAAAAGACTTTGACTTCACCTTTTTTATTGGTAGCAGCAAATGCCAGATCTCCCACACTTATGCTAGTTTAGTTTTACAAGGATTCCTTTTCTTGCAAAAGGGCACTACAACTAACTCATCAAACCTAAGGGCATTAGGTTACCCTTCAACATAAGCTGAAGTGTGAATGCAAAATCCTAGTATTAATCTAGTAAAGCTACTATAAAAATAGTAGACACCAACTATTTGAATAGTCCTCATCAATACAGGCAAGCTGCTCCTGTTTGAGATCTTTGATCCTTGTGATAAAATCATCCATTGAGTCTTCCTCATTCATATGCTCATACTATAACTACGTGTGTAAGTAGACCACAGGTGCCTCATTATGCACTTGGATAGTGTATCAAGCACATCCCAAGCTTGCTCGACAATTTTACATGAGTGAATATGAGGAATAATGCTCCTTTCCATGAAAAGATCCACCACTGCATCTACATATGTATCCATGCCATCCACCTAGCTCTTTGTTCTATGGATGCCAACGGTTACATTTGAACTAGTATCACAGTCTAATAGCTACATTTGTACTAGTATCACCATTTGAACTACTTGTAATATCTCTTGCAGCACTAGCAAGATAGGGCGTGCCTGAATGCTTACCATCCCACCTGGCTTGTTTTATGGTGGATACCATAATTACATTTGAACTAGTATCACCATTTGAAGTACATGTGCTATTCTATGCTAGCAAGATAGGGTGTGCCTTAATGCCAATAATAATATTCCAAATCCCTTTGGCAAACCAATACATGACACATCATGTATTGAGTTGGTCATGTGAAGCTTGCCATCAACGAAAAAAGCATCCCAAATATAACATTGCTTTCCATTTTAGCTTGCAAATAACGAATAATGAATCTCTAACACAAAATGCAAATATCCTAATAACCTAATGTCTATAAGTGAGATGGTTTCCTAGTAGTAGATCACTAAATAATGATTAAGAGACCTACAAATTATATGAAAAATGATAGAGTGTAGCATGTAGAAATGTTACTGTGACAAGGATACAAAGTTGATGATAATGCTAACAAAATGACTGTAACACATGGCATATGTACACAATGTCTGCTGCACGATAGAAAACCTAAAATAAAATAAAGATAATTTAAATTGACACTCCTTCGAGTTGACTACGAGGACCTTACATGCGAATGTGCCTGAAATGTCTGCTGCACAATAGAAAACCTTAAATAAAATAAAGATAATTTAAATTGACACTCCTTCGAGTTGACTACGAGGACCTTACATGCGAATGTGCCTGAAATGGCCCAAAAGTCACAAAACGTTAGTTACCTTTGTTTAACACCACTACCTTCTCCACCTAAGAGGATATCTTAATCTAAGATAATTAAAAGATCAAATCAATGAGGCAATGATGAGAGCCAACAATGAAGGCTAGAGCTAAGAGAACCTTTTCTGATACCAATTATGAACCAAGAAGATATTCAAAGAAGCACAACACTCAAGGACGATTGATGAGAACGAGTAAAGTATAAGTGAAGTAAGATGATCAAGTCACTTACACACTCACTCATAAGGTTGTGTACACACATTCTGTGGGGAAAACCTCTTGATATGGGAAAAAGTTTCTTTTCACAATATTAGCCTCATTTACACATCAATACCATATAAATGGCTAGACTTAGTGGTTGAAAACAAGAAGGTGTAGCCACCAAGGGTGCCCACATAGACTCCACCATAACAGTGTCACACCCACATGGATGGTCCACCACGCACAGTGAGTCAATGATTGAAGGCTCCAATGGCACTAACAGCACCTCCAAAATGGCATCTCTAGAGATAGGAGATTCCACCAAAGACTACGCTGCCACCTCATGGCATCCACAAAGACAAGAGATGCCACCAATTAGACCTCAGGCATATATGGTCCCTCGACTCATTCGACATCCTTCATTCTTCATCTCTCACTCATATCCTTGGAGGACATCCTTTTCTTATCCCAAAAGGACATCCTCTTCATCCGTCTTGGAGGACATCCTTATTCCGCAATCCTATCTCACTTGAAGGACATCCTTATGCTCATCCAATTGTTGGGTTTTTATCTTCATAATTGTACCGTCCATGGGAGTGCTGGTGGTTGGTATGTGGGCCGGGGCACTTTTTACTTCCCTTATGGAAGGTTTTTTCCCCCAGGCTAATAATAGCCCATGTGACCTCCTTCTGAGGCTAGGGGCACTCTGTTTTAGGCCTAGGTGGCACATTGTGCTTAGTAGGCACAGACCTGATTTATTAGGTTGTGTGATATCATTGCTTTGTACTTCACTTCACATTGCTACTACTGCAATACTACAGTCGTGTTTGCTCTCTCCTACTTGTGTACTCATTCTCTTGCATCCATATCCAACATTTGGTATCAGAGCTTCAGGTTCCACACTGTCGTGAGCTTCCAGACACTTCCCTCAGCACGTGGGCTTCCAGAAGATGGCTCAAAATACTGAAATCGGCCAGCAGCAGCAGCAATTCAAGTCGTCTCGCCATTTTTTCCTGCACTGGGGAGCTTTCTCTCTGACTTTCGTCGCCGGAATCAACACCCAGGAGCTTCCTAGAGCTGGTGCGCAGCTATTCTAGCCTGCTCTGTCGACCTGTTCCAGCCCTGTTCAGGGTCATAAATGTCAAAAACTGCTGCGCAACAGTTCCCTACAGCACGTGGGTAAGAAAAAAATTAATTTTTAGCTGTTTCCTCTCTTCTCGAAGCTTGTGGGTACCTGCAGGTGTCCATTCCAGGCTTGGAAATTGGGGATTTTGACTCTCGTGAACTGCTGTAGCAGAAATTGTTGTGTAGGCAGCACGTATGCACTCTATTGGTTGAGAAATTGCCTTCCAGTCAAGGGGCTTTCTGCGTTTTCTTGGTTGTATGCCTTGTTTAATCTTGGTACAGCAAGGAAAGTGCTCTCTCACTCAAGCATTGAGTGTACAAATTGGGGATTTTATGCCTAATACAGTTCAGCAGTAAGAAGGTGCATTGGGAACTACAAAGTGGATGCTTTGCTCTCAGTTTGAACACTGAGAAGGGATTTACAGTTTTGGGACAGCAAGTGGATGCATTGACACTGCTCTTGTGCACAGTGAGTAAGAGTGAAGAAGAACTATTGTGCCTATCTCGAAAGAGATCATTTGTTTGGGATTTCTATTTTTTATTTCTTTGCAGGTGATTTGTGCAGTGACACATATTGTCATGGGGAAAGACGGTGTTCTTGATTTGCTTTCAGCCGAGAACAAGCTTGATGGCAGTAATAATTATCCTTTGTGGTCTTATATGATGAAGCACATACTTGTGGCTAACGGGCTTAGCAAGATTGTTGAGGGTACTGAGGTTAGACCCGATACACGTGCTACACCACCTGATGATGACTCTGCCACTACTTCTACTGTCACACATAGTAGAAGAACACCTCCTTCACCACCAGTGCCATCCACTGAGGCTCAGCAAAAGTGGGATGAAAAAGATGCAAAAGCACATGCAATGATTGCATTGTCTGTAAAGACTGGTATCATACCGCACATACGGTCTTGTCAGACGGCAAAAGATGCATGGGACTGCTTGGCAAATTTGTACCATGTACGAAATGAAGCCAAAGTTGCCTATCTTAAAAGGCAACTGGAGCATCTTGTTATGCATGAGGGAGATGCAATGGATGATTTTCTCACCAAGTTCAAGGACTTGCGTGAACAGTTAATCTCTTTCGGTGAGGAGATGTCAGATGGTTCATTGGTCATCATTATCCTAAATGGTATTCCAGATTCTTATCAATCACTTGCATCCACATTGCATCTTATTATGAAAGGCAATCCAGAATCTTTCAAGCTTGATGACTTGGTGCAAGTGTTGTTGCAAGAAGAGCAATCAAGAGAGAATCGGAATATTATGAAGGAAGGGGATCAGGCCTTTTATGCAGGGCAGAAAGGGAAAGCTGCAAATAAAGTGGCTGGAAACAAAAGCAAAATAGCACCAAATCAGCCCTCTCCCAGTGGGGAGAAAGAGGATGCAAAGGGCAAAAAGAAGGGCAAGTGTCATTATTGCAGGAAGCCAGGGCATCACATCATTGAATGTCGCAAGAGGCTTGCAAAGGAGAAAGAAAGGGGCACAAAGCCAGAAGCAAATGTTGCAGTATCGGATACCCATGCAAGTGAGAAGAAGGAAGTAGCAAACTACACTCACATTACTCAGATTTTGTGACTACCTCACAAGGGGGTATGGTCACATGTGCCAATAACTCTAGCTATCCAGTGCAGGGAGTTGGCAAGGTTGTGTTGAATTTAGCCCACGGTGGCTCTTTCACCTTGAGTCACGTGTTGTATGTGCCAGGTATTAGAAAGAATCTTATATCCGTCCCTGCAGTTGCCTTGGGAGGATTGGATGTGAAATTCTCAGGACCAAAATGCAGAGTGCATGATCTTGAGGATGTAGGCACCATAGTGGCTTCAGGCACACTCTGCAAAGGATTGTATAGGCTGGATCATTATGCAGCAAGTACACATGATGCTATGGCAGTGGTAAGCACAGAGGAGAGGGCCAATGCTAAATTATGGCATGCACGGTTTGGTCACTTAAACTTTAAGAGATTACAGAGACTCCATGCACATGAGATGGTGTTAGACATGCCACAGATACATGCCCCTGGAAGACATGTTTGTGAGGGGTGTATATTGGGAAAGATGCATCGGGCTCCATTCCCGAAAGATGCCACTGTAAGAGCTGTCCGCAAATTGCAGCTTATACACAGTGATGTATGTGGTCCCATGAGGACACACAATCTTGGTGGTTATGCATATTTCCTCACTTTCATAGATGACTTTTCATGCTTTACATGGGTGTATCCTTTGAGGCATAAGTCAGAGGTGTTTGTCAAGTTCAAAGAGTTTCTTGCCATGCAGGAAAATCAAACCTCAGAAAGGGTGAGTACATTGCGTACTGATAGAGGTGGAGAGTATATGTCAGATGCCTTTCATGGTCTTTTGGCAGAAAAGGGAACTATACATCAATGTACAGTGCCATACACTCCCCAACAGAATGGGAAGGCGGAACGAAAGAACCGTACTATGATGGAAATGGCACGGTGCATGATTAAGGCTAAAGGCCTGCCCCCAAGTTTTTGGTTGGAAGCAATCATTTGCGCCAATTATGTGTTGAACAGGTGTCCAACCAAAGCTCTCCAAAACATTACACCTTGTGAGGCATGGACAGGCAGGAAACCTACAGTTCAGCATTTTAAAGTATTTGGATGCCTGGCATATGCACTTATCCCTGAGCACAAGCGGGGAAAGCTTGATGATAAGGCTGCAAAATGCATTTTTGTGGGATATAGCACTGAAAGCAAAGGCTACCGGTTGTATCACCCAGGTACACGGAAAATTATTGTGAGCAGAGATGTAATGGTTGCAGAGCATTCAGTCCTACCATTGCAGTCCATTAGGCAGCAGCCCGCAGTCTATACACATGACATTTTTGAGTTATTCTTGCCTCAGAAGGAAGGAAACACAGCCCCACAGTTGGGCCCTATGTTGGAGCCTTTGACAACCACAACTCAGCCCATAAATCAGCAGGAAATTGCAGTTGGTTTACAGCCAACTAACACTTCTCATGATGTGCCACAGGTTGATGTGCCTGAATCTTCCAGAAGGGTACCTAGGTGGCTCACCGAGACACTAAAGGACAGCCCTCTTGATATGCCTTTGTCAAGCAGGACAAGATTGGGTCACACGCAGAGCTCAAGGTCTTTATACTGAGTATGCATTGGAGAGCACATGTCATGAAGAAGAGCCTGTCTCATTTGAAGAGGCAGAAGAGGATCCGCACTGGATGGCAGCCATGAAATTAGAATTTGATGCAATCATGAAGAATGACACATGGTTTCTGACAGACTTGCCAGTGGGCAAGAAAGCAATTGGTGTGAAGTGGGTCTATAAGATCAAGAGGCATGCAGATGGCTCAGTGGGCAAGAAAGCAATTGGTGTGAAGTGGGTCTATAAGATCAAGAGGCATGCAGATGGCTCAGTGGAGAGATATAAGGCTCGTCTTGTGGCCAAAGGGTATGCACAATAGAAAGGCATTGACTATGATGAAACCTTTGCCCCCACTTCTAGGATGACTACTGTCAGGAGCTTGATAGCATTGGCTGGTCATCATGCATGGGTCATACACCAGCTGGACATAAAGACCGCATTTCTCAATGGAGATATTACTATGAGGAGGTCTATGTACTTCATCCCCTAGGTTTCAAAGTTAAGGGACAAGAAGCTAAGGTGTGCCGGTTTTGCAGAATGCCCTTTATGGTCTTAAGCAATCACCTAGAGCTTGGTATGCTAAAATTGATTCCCATTTACTTTCACAGGGCTTTGTACGCAGTTCAGCAGAGAGTACTCTATATATTAAGAGTACTAATGATATGTTTCTCGTCATTGAACTTTATGTCGATGACATGCTGCTTACAGGACCTCAAGAGGATCATATTGCAGCCTTTAAGGCTGAATTACAGCAAGCCTTTGACATGTCAGACCTCGGTCCTCTGCACTACTATCTTGGGATACAATTTATGCAGACAGAGAGGGGCATATTTTTGTAGCAAAGAATGTATATTCAGAATTTGTTGCAGTGGTTTTCCCTTCAGGACAGCAAGCCCGTGGCTACTTGTGTGGAGCCAGGTGTGCAAGGTTAACTCTTGAGGATAGTGGGGAGCCGTTTGATGGCACTCTTTACATGCAGGCTGTGGGATCATTGCTTTATGTGTGCAACACTAGGCCGGACATACAGTATGGGGTTTCTCTGTTATGCAGGTTTATGCATTGCCTAGGAACAAAACATTGGCAAGCAGTGAAACGGGTGTTTAGGTACTTGAAAGGTACTATGCATCTTGGATTGTTCTATCCCAGGGGGGGAATGTCACGCTTGCAGGGATTCAGTGATTCAGACTGGGCAGGAGATTATGACACCAGAGTGTCCACAACTGGTTATTGCTTCTACATTGGAGATGCATGTGTTTCATGGCTTAGCAAGAAGCAACCAACTGTGGCCACCTCTAGTGAGGCAGAGTACAGGGCTGCTTTCACAGCTACTCTTGAGTGTGTATGGCTTAGGAGATTATTTGCAGATCTGGGTATGGAGCAGCATGCTCCCACATCCCTCTACACTGACAGTATGAGTGCCTTGGTGGCGGTTGCCAAGAATCCCGTGTTTCATGCTCACACAAAACATATAGAGGTGCACTATCATTATGTCAGAGAGAGACTCTTAGCAGGGGAGATCAGCATGTCTCATGTGTCGACACACAAAAATGTGGCAGACATTTTCACCAAGGCATTACCTCGTGATAAGTTTGAAAGCTTTTGACAGCTTTTGAACTTACTTCCTTTTGGTGATTGAGGCTACATCCCTTGTAAGATTCCTCCCCCAACCCCTTTTTGATGTCTAGTATCTTCCCCTGTAATCAATTCCTCTTCAGAAATATAAAGGCCTTGTTCTAACTGTTTTAGCCTAGAGAGAGAAAAATATGCTAGAGAGAGAATATTCAGATTATGAATATTTTTGGATAAAAAATTAACTCATCTTATTAAAATAAGTTCCCCTGAAATAGAAATTCAAAAAGAATTTTCCAATGTGCAATTGGAGTTAATTGGAAATAAGTATAAAGAACCTTAGTCTAAGGGTCTAGATTTTCAGAAATTTTTAGATTATGGTCCAATTAAGGTTCCTATGGGCCAATAGCATCAATCCATGTGTAGGGAGGAGATAAATCCAATTTGTAAAAGAAGATATCCAAAAATGAGTAAATGCTCACATAAGATGAAGAGTTGAAAATGTACAAGGTTTATTAGTAAATAAACACATATGTAAGGAAGGGGAGTTCTTTAAAGGAGGTGCATATTTCACATAAGATGAAGAGTTGAAAATGTACAAGGTTTATTAGTAAAAAAACTATGACACATATGTAAGGAAGAGGAATTCTTTAAAGGAGGTGCATATTTCACATAAGATGAAGAGTTGAAAATGTACAAGGTTTATTAGTAAAAAACTATGAGCAATAAAATTTTGACACATATGTAAGGAAGGGGAATTCTTTAAAGGAGGTGCATATTTCACATGCTTGAATGAGTTTTAAACTCAAAAATAATGTGATATTTTTATCTCTCATCTCTCTTGAACCAAACCAAATCAAAATGGAACCAAACCGAATCAAAAAGTAACCAAACTAGGTCCAAATCTAGTCCAAATTCAACCAAACTGACTTGGAAAATTCTAGAATCAGTTTGTTTGGTTAGGAGCTCAAATTTTCCTATAAATAGAAGCCTCCCCTTGTTGAAAAAAATATAGTGTCTTATGCTTTGTCACTCTACTCCTCCTAAGCCAAAATATACAGTGTCTTATGCTTTGTTACTCTACTCCACCTAAGCCAAATTAGATAGAGTCTTATGCTTTGTTACTCTACTCCACCTAAGCCAAATTAGATAGAGTCTTATGCTTTGTTACTCTACTCCACCTAAGCCAAATTAGATAGAGTCTTATGCTTGTTACTCTACTCCACCTAAGCCAAAATATAGAGTGTCTTATGCATTGTTACTCTACTCTACCTAAGCCAAGAGTTGTGAATTCTTTAATAATTCACTAGTTTTTGATACTTCTCTCTTTCTTCAATCCCCATTGGTGGCTCCATCAACATACTAAACCAATTGATTGGTTGGGGGCCTCTACCGTGAATAAAGAATCAAGCAAATTATAAGGTAAGTATATTGAATTTTGATCTTTCTATAATTTCTCAATGATTCTCTCTTCTCAACCCCTCTCAAGCTTGAGAAGTTTAATTGGTATGGTTTTTTAAATGCTATTGAAGTTAATTGGTGAATAGTAGTGAAGAGTTACATAATTTAATAAATGCTATAGAAGTTAATTTCCATTTATGTTTAAATTCTAATGGTTTTTATGTAATTTCTCTCTCTCACTCAAGAAATGGTCATACTCATGAACCATTCTCAATCCAAATGAAGCTTTTCATAAAGCCTTTCCTTAATCCAAGATTAAGCTATGCTTGAGGCCAAATTAATGGCTTTTTGCTATGCTTTTAGTTTATGCACATTGATGATTCAATCCATTATGGATTGATGACGCAATTAGAGACCATTCTAATTGTTTTCTTAATGATCCAATTAGAGACCATTATGGATTGATGATCCAATTAGAGACCATTATGGATTGATGATCCAATTAGAGACCATTCTAATTGTTTTCTTAATGATCCAATTAGAGACCATTATGGATTGATGATCCAATTAGAGACCATTATGGATTGATGATCCAATTAGAAACCATTCTAATTATTTCTTTAATAATGAGCTTTATCCCTTAGAAAAAAAATTGAGATTTATCAGTCATAGTAGCGGAGCTATGGCAAAATTTTTATAGAAATTACGCATAAAATAAATTCATTCAAAGTATAAAAAGAGGAATTCCTACCATATTCTAGGAACTATCATCCTAGATTAATTAAAAGAATTTTATTATGCATGGAGATGTGGATGTTACATGTAGATGTAGATGTATGGATGTGAGTGTGAATGTGGAGGTGGATGTATGCATGGGACGTGGATGTATGCATGTAGAAATAGATGTGTAGATGAGGATGTAAATGGAGATGTGGATGGATGCATGTCGATGTAGAGGTATAGATGTAGATGTGAATGGAGATGTGGATGTATACATGTAGATGTAGATGTATAGATGTAGATGTGGATGTGGAGGTGGATGGATGCATGTAGATGTAGATGTATAGATGTAGATGGGAATGGAGATATGGATGTATGCATGTAGATGTAGTTGTGAATGGAGATGTATATGTATACATGTAGATGTAGATGTATAGATGTAGATGTGGATGTGGATGGGGATGTATGCATGTAGATGTAGGTGTATAGACATAGATGTGGATGTAGAGGTGGATGTATGCATGTAGATGTAGATGTATAGATGTGGATGTGAATGTGGAGTGGATGTATGCATGTAGATGTAGATGTATGGAGGTGAATGTGAATGTGGATGTGGATGTATGCATAGGGATGTAGATGTATGCATGTAGATGTGAATGTACGCATATAGTTGTGGATGTATGGATGTGAATATACGATTGTGATGTGAGGGAATCTGAAGTGATGAGATGGAAATGATGTGATGGGATGAGTATACATATAAATGGAATATGGAATAAGTAATGTAGATTGAGGAGGGATAATGTGGAAAAATGAAAGTTAAAATAGAAATTGTATTGTAAACTGTTTGTAAATGCTGTTTGTAAATGCTGTCTGTAAATGATTGTTTTATGTCAAGAATGCTGGGGGGAGCATTTTGACCGTCTTGTGATTAAGGTCGTGATGAGAAAGTTGCAACTGCTGACGGGGAGTCAATGAAGGACGTCTCGCGTAGCAAGGTCGGCCGAGGTCTTGACCAGCCTCGGTGCGATTAAAATGGTGAGCTTCCGGTACGGTGGATGAGGGGCCAAGGAAGCGGCCTATGCGTGAAGCGCTAGGTTACCTGCGAAGGATCCTAGAGGGTGCTGACCATACGGTGCTCGGGCTCTGGGTCGCCTAGGATACCCACGCGTGCGTCGAGGAAGATATTGGAACAGAGTTGGAGTTGTTTTCTGAAATCGAGCATGGATCTGGTTGATTGACCTTGCTGGTCTTCAATGGATGAGTCCATGGCTCCTTATATGGATCTGTTGGTTGATCTTGCTGATCTTCAACGAGAGTCCATCATGTTAAGTGATTATATTGCCAAGTATTATGGGCTAGGAACTATCGAAACGGCTCCTGAGCGTTCTAGTTGCCAATGATGCCATAGATACTCTGATGAAGGAATGATGGGAAATTAAGAATCAATTGGATAAATTGGAAGATGGTGATCAATGATACTATGGTTTTATTAAAGGACTGTTTTACACTGGTTGAATCTGGTTGAAAAAGGCAATTTCATATTGGGTGTGTGAGTGGTGTGACTAGTTTTATTTTGCATGAACATCCGGCTAGGGGGCCTTGGAACTCTTTTCCTTGGTACCCGGGACAAAACCTAACCAAATTTTTAATTGGATCCCATCACTACAGTGGTTGGGCGGTTGGCTAACCCATGGGATTGGATGGGGTTAGGCTGGACTGATGGATCCGTAAATCGAGACTCAAACTTTTGTTTTTACGATAGAAAAAAAAAATAAATAAATCCCGGACAGAAACTGTTCTATGGATAGGAATCAACGGCTGTGCCTCTTGAATGGGGAAAAAAGCGTTGATCCCAATGATCCAAGTGCAAGTTTCTTCCTTGAACTGACTAAGTATCTTATAGATGTAATCGGATCATCTCGATCAGAAATGATCTTGACTACGTTAGAGTAAAAAGTTATCCTGGTGGAATCGCCCGTGCTTTCCGGTAGAGGAAGTTTTTCCGGGTTCGGTTTTTGGAACAACCGACGGATTAGTCTCTTATCCGGATATCCGTGGGCGAGGCCCCGAGTGTGGGACCCCTGTCCCGCGCGAGAAGTGCTACTTCCGCTGTGCCAGTACCCTGAATCCGTTGCTCGGTGGGAACAGGGATCTTACAGTTGGTATCAGAGCGTTTGGTTAATAAAGATCAACTGAGAAGACAAATATGTCAAAAATTTATCAAGAAACAGAAAAAAAAGTTATAATTGTGTGAGATAATTCATACAATTTGATATTCAAACTGAAACTCGTAATTTGGTAATTGGGTCTTCAGATGGAAGTACCGCAATTATATAGAATCCCTGACTTGCTTGAGGCCTAGACATGATAGTATTTACCTTATAATTCCAAGGGCCGTGACTACCCGTATATACCGAGAGTATACTGCAGCTCTTTACTGACCGTATATACGAGTAAATCTAAGACTTGAAATTATAAGCGTTAATGCTAGCTAGATGATGAATTCGAATGTGATTGATATGATTTTTAATTCTGTTTGAGAATGGATGAATTGATTTGGATTCTGATTGAAAATGCTGATTGAAAATGCTGATTGAAAAATGTTGATTTTTAAAAATTAGTTGAAATATAATGAAACCACAATGAGGGGGAATGGGACGAGTCCCTGTGATGATATTCATAACTAAAATGATGATAACGAATTCAGCAAATCACTATGAGATTAGTGGGTTGTGCTGACAGATTGCTACTGTTAATACTTGACCGATAGATAAAGCTAAGGGATGTCAAATTGAAAACTTGCTTGACTGAAATTTCCGTGGAGGAATGTTTCAAAAGAAACTTTTCGGTCTAATGGACCATTATCATGTTAAAGATATGAATGATATGATCTGAATGAATTGTTATTTAATGATGAGTTCTATATAAGGGATATTTATCCCAGTGTTCTGTTGGGTTGACTAGAATATAAGGAACCCCAGAATAAAATTGGATCTTAAGAAAAAGAGCTGTCCTCTACCTTGCGAGATGAGGACATCTCGCACTTTTTAAGTGGGGTAGAATGTAAGATTCCTCCCCAACCTTCGAAGCATACAGGGGTAAGAATCTTCCTTTCTGATCTTATAATTATTCCCTCTCTAAAATAAAAGAAAGTTTCTGTTTAAAAAAGGAAGACCCTTTCCCTAGAATACTTCTCAGGAGTCCCACCTGTTTTAAGGCTTTAGAACAATGAGTCCAGAAGTGAGAATCGGTGTTTTGGATACCAAGGTTTTGGTTTTCATTCGAGTACGGCCCAAAAGAAGTTCTTTATCTCTTGGGGAGTATAAGAAGTTATCCCCCAGATATTGTGACCCTTATATCTGAATTCAATGAAAGTAGGTGACTTAGCCTACAAGTTTCTTTTATTCCCTCATCTCGAAATTCTTAATGCCTTCTATAGAAAAATGTGTCAAACTCAAATCATGGAAAGACGGTAAAACTTCAGTGGCAAGTTACCGTTGGCTTCTAGGTTACGCTAGCTCCTTCCTTTATATAAGTCGTAATTTTTACTTGCCGCTCACAGTAATCTTACTCCCATCAATCTCCTTCTTTCTTAATCTCCTTCATGGCTTGGCAACAGGAATTAGTTTTATCCATGATGATTTCTCACCTTCAAGACGCAAGAGAGTCTGTGAAGAAAGACTTTATAGAACAGTATGAGCGCTCACTTTTTCCTCACCTAGGAACTTCTGTAGCGCAGACCAAATGGCGGACCTATCAAAACATAACTAGGGTAACACCCTGGGGTCAGCAGCACTTTCGTAACAATGTCCGCTTGGCCATGGTTATTGAAGCTTTGGGTTTGGGTCCTCGATACTACTGCGTCATGAGATCAAGGCATCTTGGGTTTTCTGAGCGGGTCTTCTTACTGGCGTGTTTTCTTCCTCATGAGAAGATATGCCTTTATCCAGTTTTTGGCTTGCCTCTCAGAGGTCCTTTTGTTAGATCACCTCATACCACTGAGATAGGTGCGGCAATAACCAGCAGAATCATTCCCATAGATGAGTTACCCTATACTTGTGCAGCTTGTGAGGACTGCTTTTGTGACCATATGATGGACGGGCTTATGGAAGTGTAAAGAGTTCTTCTATCTTTACTGTATAAGTTCCGTGAATGAATAAAGTTTAAATCTTGTTCTTATTTTGAATCTTGCTCTCTTTAAGACTTTTCTTGGTGGTTAATCTTGATTAAAATTTTTCTCTAAATCTCATATTCGTGCATCTTGTAAAATTATCCCAGTTTGCGAGATGAGGACATCTCGCATTTTTTAAGTGGGGTAGAATGTAAGATTCCTCCCCCAACCCCTTTTTGATGTCTAGTATCTTCCCCTGTAATCAATTCCTCTTCAGAAATATAAAGGCCTTGTTCTAACTGTTTTAGCCTAGAGAGAGAAAAATATGCTAGAGAGAGAATATTCAGATTATGAATATTTTTGGATAAAAAATTAACTCATCTTATTAAAATAAGTTCCCCTGAAATAGAAATTCAAAAAGAATTTTCCAATGTGCAATTGGAGTTAATTGGAAATAAGTATAAAGAACCTTAGTCTAAGGGTCTAGATTTTCAGAAATTTTTAGATTATGGTCCAATTAAGGTTCCTATGGGCCAATAGCATCAATCCATGTGTAGGGAGGAGATAAATCCAATTTGTAAAAGAAGATATCCAAAAATGAGTAAATGCTCACATAAGATGAAGAGTTGAAAATGTACAAGGTTTATTAGTAAATAAACACATATGTAAGGAAGGGGAGTTCTTTAAAGGAGGTGCATATTTCACATAAGATGAAGAGTTGAAAATGTACAAGGTTTATTAGTAAAAAAACTATGACACATATGTAAGGAAGAGGAATTCTTTAAAGGAGGTGCATATTTCACATAAGATGAAGAGTTGAAAATGTACAAGGTTTATTAGTAAAAAACTATGAGCAATAAAATTTTGACACATATGTAAGGAAGGGGAATTCTTTAAAGGAGGTGCATATTTCACATGCTTGAATGAGTTTTAAACTCAAAAATAATGTGATATTTTTATCTCTCATCTCTCTTGAACCAAACCAAATCAAAATGGAACCAAACCGAATCAAAAAGTAACCAAACTAGGTCCAAATCTAGTCCAAATTCAACCAAACTGACTTGGAAAATTCTAGAATCAGTTTGTTTGGTTAGGAGCTCAAATTTTCCTATAAATAGAAGCCTCCCCTTGTTGAAAAAAATATAGTGTCTTATGCTTTGTCACTCTACTCCTCCTAAGCCAAAATATACAGTGTCTTATGCTTTGTTACTCTACTCCACCTAAGCCAAATTAGATAGAGTCTTATGCTTTGTTACTCTACTCCACCTAAGCCAAATTAGATAGAGTCTTATGCTTTGTTACTCTACTCCACCTAAGCCAAATTAGATAGAGTCTTATGCTTGTTACTCTACTCCACCTAAGCCAAAATATAGAGTGTCTTATGCATTGTTACTCTACTCTACCTAAGCCAAGAGTTGTGAATTCTTTAATAATTCACTAGTTTTTGATACTTCTCTCTTTCTTCAATCCCCATTGGTGGCTCCATCAACATACTAAACCAATTGATTGGTTGGGGGCCTCTACCGTGAATAAAGAATCAAGCAAATTATAAGGTAAGTATATTGAATTTTGATCTTTCTATAATTTCTCAATGATTCTCTCTTCTCAACCCCTCTCAAGCTTGAGAAGTTTAATTGGTATGGTTTTTTAAATGCTATTGAAGTTAATTGGTGAATAGTAGTGAAGAGTTACATAATTTAATAAATGCTATAGAAGTTAATTTCCATTTATGTTTAAATTCTAATGGTTTTTATGTAATTTCTCTCTCTCACTCAAGAAATGGTCATACTCATGAACCATTCTCAATCCAAATGAAGCTTTTCATAAAGCCTTTCCTTAATCCAAGATTAAGCTATGCTTGAGGCCAAATTAATGGCTTTTTGCTATGCTTTTAGTTTATGCACATTGATGATTCAATCCATTATGGATTGATGACGCAATTAGAGACCATTCTAATTGTTTTCTTAATGATCCAATTAGAGACCATTATGGATTGATGATCCAATTAGAGACCATTATGGATTGATGATCCAATTAGAGACCATTCTAATTGTTTTCTTAATGATCCAATTAGAGACCATTATGGATTGATGATCCAATTAGAGACCATTATGGATTGATGATCCAATTAGAAACCATTCTAATTATTTCTTTAATAATGAGCTTTATCCCTTAGAAAAAAAATTGAGATTTATCAGTCATAGTAGCGGAGCTATGGCAAAATTTTTATAGAAATTACGCATAAAATAAATTCATTCAAAGTATAAAAAGAGGAATTCCTACCATATTCTAGGAACTATCATCCTAGATTAATTAAAAGAATTTTATTATGCATGGAGATGTGGATGTTACATGTAGATGTAGATGTATGGATGTGAGTGTGAATGTGGAGGTGGATGTATGCATGGGACGTGGATGTATGCATGTAGAAATAGATGTGTAGATGAGGATGTAAATGGAGATGTGGATGGATGCATGTCGATGTAGAGGTATAGATGTAGATGTGAATGGAGATGTGGATGTATACATGTAGATGTAGATGTATAGATGTAGATGTGGATGTGGAGGTGGATGGATGCATGTAGATGTAGATGTATAGATGTAGATGGGAATGGAGATATGGATGTATGCATGTAGATGTAGTTGTGAATGGAGATGTATATGTATACATGTAGATGTAGATGTATAGATGTAGATGTGGATGTGGATGGGGATGTATGCATGTAGATGTAGGTGTATAGACATAGATGTGGATGTAGAGGTGGATGTATGCATGTAGATGTAGATGTATAGATGTGGATGTGAATGTGGAGTGGATGTATGCATGTAGATGTAGATGTATGGAGGTGAATGTGAATGTGGATGTGGATGTATGCATAGGGATGTAGATGTATGCATGTAGATGTGAATGTACGCATATAGTTGTGGATGTATGGATGTGAATATACGATTGTGATGTGAGGGAATCTGAAGTGATGAGATGGAAATGATGTGATGGGATGAGTATACATATAAATGGAATATGGAATAAGTAATGTAGATTGAGGAGGGATAATGTGGAAAAATGAAAGTTAAAATAGAAATTGTATTGTAAACTGTTTGTAAATGCTGTTTGTAAATGCTGTCTGTAAATGATTGTTTTATGTCAAGAATGCTGGGGGGAGCATTTTGACCGTCTTGTGATTAAGGTCGTGATGAGAAAGTTGCAACTGCTGACGGGGAGTCAATGAAGGACGTCTCGCGTAGCAAGGTCGGCCGAGGTCTTGACCAGCCTCGGTGCGATTAAAATGGTGAGCTTTCGGTACGGTGGATGAGGGGCCAAGGAAGCGGCCTATGCGTGAAGCGCTAGGTTACCTGCGAAGGATCCTAGAGGGTGCTGACCATACGGTGCTCGGGCTCTGGGTCGCCTAGGATACCCACGCGTGCGTCGAGGAAGATATTGGAACAGAGTTGGAGTTGTTTTCTGAAATCGAGCATGGATCTGGTTGATTGACCTTGCTGGTCTTCAATGGATGAGTCCATGGCTCCTTATATGGATCTGTTGGTTGATCTTGCTGATCTTCAACGAGAGTCCATCATGTTAAGTGATTATATTGCCAAGTATTATGGGCTAGGAACTATCGAAACGGCTCCTGAGCGTTCTAGTTGCCAATGATGCCATAGATACTCTGATGAAGGAATGATGGGAAATTAAGAATCAATTGGATAAATTGGAAGATGGTGATCAATGATACTATGGTTTTATTAAAGGACTGTTTTACACTGGTTGAATCTGGTTGAAAAAGGCAATTTCATATTGGGTGTGTGAGTGGTGTGACTAGTTTTATTTTGCATGAACATCCGGCTAGGGGGCCTTGGAACTCTTTTCCTTGGTACCCGGGACAAAACCTAACCAAATTTTTAATTGGATCCCATCACTACAGTGGTTGGGCGGTTGGCTAACCCATGGGATTGGATGGGGTTAGGCTGGACTGATGGATCCGTAAATCGAGACTCAAACTTTTGTTTTTACGATAGAAAAAAAAAATAAATAAATCCCGGACAGAAACTGTTCTATGGATAGGAATCAACGGCTGTGCCTCTTGAATGGGGAAAAAAGCGTTGATCCCAATGATCCAAGTGCAAGTTTCTTCCTTGAACTGACTAAGTATCTTATAGATGTAATCGGATCATCTCGATCAGAAATGATCTTGACTACGTTAGAGTAAAAAGTTATCCTGGTGGAATCGCCCGTGCTTTCCGGTAGAGGAAGTTTTTCCGGGTTCGGTTTTTGGAACAACCGACGGATTAGTCTCTTATCCGGATATCCGTGGGCGAGGCCCCGAGTGTGGGACCCCTGTCCCGCGCGAGAAGCGCTACTTCCGCTGTGCCAGTACCCTGAATCCGTTGCTCGGTGGGAACAGGGATCTTACATCCCTGTATATGTGTACATTCACCACACATCACTCCAGGGGGGTTTGTTGGGTTTTTATCTTCATAATTGTACCGTCCATGGGAGTGCTCATGGTTGGTAGGTGGGCCGGGGCACTTTTTACTTCCCTTATGGAAGGTTTTTTCCCCCAGGCTAATAATAGCCCATGTGACCTCCTTCTGAGGCTAGGGGCACTCTGTTTTAGGCCTAGGTAGCACATTGTGCTTAGAGGTGTGCTTAGTAGGCACAAACCTAATTTATTAGGTTGTGTGATATCATTGCTTTGTACTTCACTTCACATTGCTACTACTGCAATACTACAGTCGTGTTTGCTCTCTCCTACTTGTGTACTCATTCTCTTGCATCCATATCCAACACCAATTTATACCTATTTGTAACCCTTGTTCTATGATCGGCTTGAGCTTTGTCATCCTCTTCATTGTTGTGACCTCTGTTGAGTGTGCACAGTACAATGAAGGACATGTATCAGTGTTCTCAGAGTAGTGCAAGGGTTCTTGTTCCTTCCATACTCTCCTCTCTCCTTGTGTTTTGTTATGCTACATAGTGTCCTTTGTGTTGCGCAGTGAGCATCGAGGAGTCCAGACATACTATCTAGAGA
Organism: Cibotium barometz; assembly: GCF_041138505.1. Classification (NCBI taxonomy): domain Eukaryota; kingdom Viridiplantae; phylum Streptophyta; class Polypodiopsida; order Cyatheales; family Cibotiaceae; genus Cibotium; species Cibotium barometz. Next base: position 48,354,573 of record NC_141051.1, on the reverse strand, counting down.
AGAGCCACCACATAGTGTTCCAATCCCCATGTTGACAATCCACCTGCAAATCATCAACACAAATCAACAAAATAACATTTTTATTAGTAAATATTAAAATTTACTTCAAAAAAGCGCTAAAAATTACAATAAGAAAGAAAAAATAATGACAATTAACTAGAGATTGCTCCGATACCACTGTTAAAACCCTAAGATCTCTCTAGATAATTGTTATGCATAAACATGCATAAATCAGGCATAAACTCATCCAACCGACCACCCTTGCGTCCAAGGGATGCACACATTAAATATATTTAAATACATCATACCTTTACCTTGATGTCCCATACCATCAAGAGGTATAACTCCAATCCAATAGCATGTAGCTGTAGTGTGAAATGGTAGGTGAGTAGTTATGATCCTCTACACAAGAGAGCATAACATAACCTAGCCTCAAGCTAAACATAGCCTTAGCCTCCAAGCCCCCAAGCCTCCCTTGAGTGTGTCCCATGCCCCTATTATATAGGAGGACCCTCAAGTGACTCTTTACTCTCCATTTCCCATGTGTGACCCTTGGATGCCTGACCCTAACCTTAACCCTTAATATTAGTCATAAACACATGCTCCACTAGAGCTTGTTCCCATGCTCCCATGCTCTCACAAGCCTAATGTGGGTTAGCCTCCTAGTATATGCACACATAATGTGCATATAACAGTAGTTGTCATTTATTATAACAACATGAGTAGCATACAGTTGGCTAGTAGCCCAATATACAATGCTATAATGAAGCACATTGAGGTGCATTATCACTTTGTGAGGGAGAAGGTTCTAGCAGGTGATGTAGATGTGGTGTATGTTAGCATAGAGGATCAGGTGGCAAACATCTTCACGAAGGCATTGGGCACAAAGAAGCTCCACAGGTTTAGGAGCTTGGAGTGCAGTGTGTGGGGTTGAGCTCCAGGGGGAGTGTTAAGATATCAATCTCAACTAGTGTTGTGGGCAGACATTGATGACCTACCTGGGTGATAGCTTCTGCACTTATGCAACTGGCATGGTTGGTGAGATAGTGGTTGTAGTAGATAAGAGAAGAAGATAGAAGAAAATTCAGCCATCCATATCTCTTGTAAGTCTTGCTCTCTCTTATGTGTGTGTGTTTGCTTTTGCAAGGAACTCAAACTCTCCCTCTCCCTCTCTCTTATGTGTGTGTGTGTTTGCTTACAAGGAACTCAAACTCTCCCTCTCTCTTATGTGTGTGTGTTTGCTTGCAAGGAACTCAAACTCTCCCTCTCCCTTGTCCTCTCCCTCTCCCCCACATTCTCTTTAGACATCTCAATGAGAAATTTGTTCTTCCTCTCATGGATACTAGTTTTTTGAATCGTGCAAGGCACCATGCATTAATGTCTTATGCCTCTTTTAGGCATATATGCATGAAACTTCTCTGATGTCTTTGAGATGCATACATCATTTTGATCGTGGCGCTTGCTAGAACCACTATGAAAATACTAGACATGCTAATTTATCTTTGATGACATATATACATCATGGATATAAGGGTCATAAATGCAGTGCACAATGAATGCCCAATCATTTTAGTTCAGTGACTCCTACTTTTTAGCATTTGTTGCCTGATGAATCAACCTATAATCATGCCTAACTCTTTCTTCTTTTGCTTATTCAATTTCTTTTAGATTCATTGATATAATGGCCTAGTTTTTGGCAATAGTTGCATTTTCCTTTCTTCTTAGGCTTCTATCACTTCCCTTCTCAACATCCTTGATAATAGTTGCATTTCCTTTCTTCTTAGGCTGATATTACCCCCCTTCTTAGCATCCTTGACAATAGTTGCATTTTCCTTTCTTCTTAGGCTTACCACCCCTCTTCTCAGCATCCTTGATAATAGTTGCATTTTCCTTTCTTCTTAGGCTTACCACCCCTCTTCTCAACATCCTTGCTAGAAGACTAGGTTGATTCTGCCTTTGGCTTGTAAAAAAGACTTTGACTTCACCTTTTTTATTGGTAGCAGCAAATGCCAGATCTCCCACGCTTATGCTAGTTTAGTTTTACAAGGATTCCTCTTCTTGCAAAAGGGCACTACAACTAACTCATCAAACCTAAGGGCATTAGGTTACCCTTCAACATAAGCTGAAGTGTGGATTCAAAATCCTAATATTAATCTAGTAAACCTACTATGAGAATAGTAGACACCAACTATTTGAATAGGCCTCATCAATACAGGCAAGCTGCTCCTGTTTGAGATCTTTGATCCTTGTGATAAAATCATCCATTTAGTCTTCCTTATTCATATGCTCATACTATAACTACTTGTGTAAGTAGACCACACGTGCCTCATTATGCACTTGAATAGTGTATCAAGCACATCCCAAGCTTGCTCGATAATTTTACATGAGTGAATATGAGGAATAATGCTCCTTTCCATGAAAAGATCCACCACTGCATCTACATATGTATCCATGCCATCCACCTAGCTCTTTGTTCTATGGATGCCAACGGTTACATTTGAACTAGTATAACTGTCTAATAGCTACATTTATACTAGTATCACCATTTGAACTACTTGTAATATCTCTTGCAGCACTGGCAAGATAGGGCGTGCCTGAATGCCTACCATCCCACCTGGCTTGTTTTATGGTGGATACCATAATTACATTTGAACTAGTATCACCATCTGAAGTACATGTGCTATTCTATGCTAGCAAGATAGGGTGTGCCTTAATGCCAATAATAATATTCCAAATCCCTTTGGCAAACCAATACATGACACATCATGTATTGAGTTGGTCATGTCAAGCTTGCCATTAACGAAAAAAACATCCCAAATATAACATTACTTGCCATTTTACCTTGTAAATAACGAATAATGAATCTCTAACACAAAATACAAATATCCTAATAACCTAATGTCTATAAGTGAGATGGTTTCCTAGAAGTAGATCACTAAATAATGATTAAGAGACCTACAAATTATATGAAAAATGATAGAGTGTAGCATGTAGAAATGTAACTGTGACAAGGATACAAAGTTGATAATGCTAACAAAATGACTGTAACACATTGTGAGATCCCTGTTCCCACCGCGCAACGGATTCGGGGTACTAGCAGCGGAAGTAGCACTTCTCGCGCGGGACAGGGATCCCACATTCGGGGCCTCACCCACGGATATCCGGACAAGAGACTAATCCGTCGGTTTGTCCAAAACCGAAACCGGAAAAACTTCCTTTACCCGGAAAGCATGGGCGATTCCACCAGGATAACTCTTTACTCTAACGTAGTCAAGATCATTACGGATCAACTGATCTGACTGCACCTTTAACGGTACTTGGTCAAATCAAGGAAGAAACTTGCACTTGGATCATTGGGATCAACGCTTTTTTCCCCATCAAGAGGCACAGCCGTTGATTCCTATCCATAGAACAATTTCTATCCGGGATTTAATTCATCTATCGTAATAATAGAAATTAAATCTCGATTTACGGATCCATCAGTCCAGCCTAACCCCATCCGATCCCATGGGTTAGCCAACCGCCCAACCACTGTAGTGATGGGATCCAATTTGGAATTTGGTTAGGTTTTGTCCCGGGTACCAAGGAAAAGAGTTCCAAGGCCCCCTAGCCGGAATTTCATGCAAACATAAAACTAGCCACACCACTTACACACCCAATATGAAAATTGCCTTTTTCTTAGCATCAGCTAACTTTAAAACAATCCTTTAATGAAACCATAGTACCACTGATCACAATCTCCCAATTTATCCAGTTGATTCATAATTTCCCATCATTCCTTCATCAGAGTATCTATGGCATCATTGGCAACTAGAACGCTCACCACCTGTCCACACAGGGGCCGTTTCAATAGTTCCTAGCCCATAATACTCAACAATATAATCACTTATCAAGATGGACTCTCGTTGAAGATCAGCAAGATCAACCAACAGATCCATATAAAAGAGCCATGGACTCATCCGTTGAGGACCAGCAAGGTCAGTCAACCAGATCCATGCCCGGTTCCAGAAAACAACTCTTACTCCTTGTTCCAATATCTTCCTCGACGCACGCGTGGGTATCCTGGGCGACCCAGAGCCCGAGCACCGTATGGTCAGCACCCTCTAGGATCCTTCGCAGGTGACCTAGCGCTTCACTCATAGGCCGCTTCCTTGGTCCCTCATCCACCGTACCGGAAGCTCACCATTTTAATCGAACCGAGGCTGGTCAAGACCTCGGCCGACCTTGCTACGCGAGACGTCCTCCATTGACTCTCCGTCAGCAGTTGCAACTTTATCAGTTAGGTCTCCACGACCTTAATCACAAGACGGTCAAAATGCTTTCCCAGCATTCTTGACATAAAACAGCCATTTACAAACAGCATTTACAAACAGTTTACAAATACAATTTCTATGTTAACTCTCATTTTTCCACATTATCCCTCATGCAATCCACATTACTTATTCCACATTTCATTTATATGTGTACTCATCCAATCATATCATTTTCCATCTCTTCACTTCAGATTCCTTCACATCACATATCATATATTCACATCCATATCCACATCCATACATCCACATCCACATCCACATTCACATCCATACATCCACATCTACATGCTTATCTCCATTTTCACATCCTCATTTATACATCCACATCCCATATCCACATTCATACATACACATCCATATCCACATCCATATCCGCATTCATACATACACATCCATATCCACATCCACATGCATACATTCATTATCACGTCCTCATTCATACATCCACATCCACATACATACATACATACATCCACATCCTCATCCACATTCTCATTCACATCTATACATCCATATCTACATGCACATTCACATCCATACATCCACATCTATATCCTCATTCACATCCATACATCCACATTCATGCATCCACATCTACATGCCTACATCCATACATACACATCCACATTTACATCCATGCATCCACATCCACATCCTCATTCACATCCATACATCCACATTCATACATCCACATCCACATCCACATTCACATCCATACATCCACATCTACATGCTTATCTCCATTTTCACATCCTCATTTATACATCCACATCCCATATCCACATTCATACATACACATCCATATCCACATCCACATCCACATGCATACATACATCCACATCCACATTCCCATTCACATATATACATCCATATCTACATGCACATTCACATCCATACATCCACATCTATATCCTCATTCACATCCATACATCCACATTCATGCATCCACATCTACATGCTTATCTCCATTTTCACATCCTCATTTATACATCCACATCCCATATCCACATTCATACATACACATCCATATCCACATCCACATGCATACATACATCCACATCCACATTCCCATTCACATATATACATCTTTATCTACAAGTACATTCACATCCATACATCCACATCTATATCCTCATTCACATCCATACATCCACATTCATGCATCCACATCTACATGCATACATCCATACATCCACATCCACATTTACATCCATGCATCCACATCTACATCCTCATTCACATCCATACATCCACATTCATACATCCATACATCCACATTCATACATCCACATCCACATCCACATTCACATTCATACATCCACATTCATACATCCACATCCACATCCATACATCCACATTCATACATCCACATCCACATCCACATTCACATCCATACATCCACATCCACATCCACATCCACATGCATCTTATCATATCTTATCACTTCCCATATCTTTTATGCATACCTCTATGCATGAAATTCAATTATGCTAAAAGTAACACTTTTATAATAAAATATTCAACTTTTATGCATACCTCTATGCATGAAATCCAATATGATAAAAGTAACACTTTTGATATAAAAAAATTATCCTTTATGCATACTTCTATGCATGAAAATTAAAAATGATAAAAGTAACACTTTTGATATAAAATTTTTTCCTTTATGCATACTTCTATGCATGAAAATTAAAAATGATAAAAGTAACACTTTTGATATAAAAAAATTATCCTTTATGCATGATATTAAAATTCAATTTCTCCATGATTATAATGAAATTCTTTCAATTAATCTAGGATGATAATTCCTAGAATATGGTAGGAAGTCCTCTTTTTATGCTTTGAATGAAATTATTTTATGCATAATTTTTATAAAAATTTTGCCATAGCTCCGCTGCTATGACTGATAAATCTCAATTTTTTCTAAGGGATAAAGCTTATCATTAAGGAAATAATTAAAATGATCTCTAATTGGATCATTAATCTATAGTGGATTGAATCATCAATATGCATAAACTAAAAGCATAGAAAAAAGCCATTAAATTGGTCTCAAGCATAGCTTAATCTTGGGTTAAGGAAAAGCTTTATGAAAAGCTTGATTTGGATTGAGAACGGGTCATGAGTATGACCATTTCTTGAGTGAGAGAGAGAATTTACATAAAAATCATTAGAATTTAAACATGAATGAAAATTAACTTCAATAGCATTTATTAACTTATGTAACTCTTCACTACTATTCAAACTTCAATAGTATTTAAAAAAAACCATACCAATTAAACTTCTCAAGCTTGAGAGGGGTTGAGAAGAGAGAAACATTGAGAAATTATAGAAAGATCAATATTCACTAATTACCTTACAACTTGCTTGATTCTTTGTTCACGGTAGAGGCCCCCAACCAATCAATTGGTTAAGTATGTTGATGGAGCCACTAATGGGGATTGAAGAAAGAGGGAAGCTCCAAAAACTAGTGAATTATTAAATGAATTCACAGTTCTTGGCTTAGGTGGAGTAGAGTAACGATGCATAAACACTATATATTTTTCAACAAGGGGGAGGCTTCTATTTATAGGAAAAATTGAGCTCCTAACCAAACAAACTGATTCTAGAATTTTCCAAATCAGTTTGGTCAATTTTTGACCATTTTTAGGTCAGTTAAGCTAACTTTTTGGAACTAGACTTGAATGAGGAGAGAGGAGAGATGAAATATCTCAATTTTTATGAGTTTAAAACTCATTCAAGCATGTGAAATATGCACCTCCTTTAAAGAACTCCCCTTCCTTACATATGTGTCATAATGGAATCATTTTAATATTGCTCATAGGTTTTTTTACTAATAAACCTTGTACATTTTCAACTCTTCATCTTATGTGAAATATGCACCTCCTTTAAAGAACTCCCCTTCCTTACATATGTGTCATAATGGAATCATTTTAATATTGCTCATAGTTTTTTATTAATAAACCTTGTACATTTTCAACTCTTCATCTTATGTGAGCATTTAAGGGACTCCCCTTCCTTACATATGTGTCATAATAAAATCATTATACCCAAAATATCTCATATTTTTAATATTGCACATAGTTTTTTACTAATAAACCTTGTACATTTTCAACTCTTCACCTCATGTGAGCATTTACTCATTTTTGGGTATTTTCTTTTTTACAAGTTGGATTTATCTCCTCCCTACACATGGATTGATGCTATTGGTCCATAGGAACCTTAATTGGACCATAGTCTAAAGATTTCTGAAAATCTAGACCCTTAGGCTAAGGTTCTTTATACCTATTTTCAATTAATTCCAATTGCACATTGGAAAATTCTTTTTGAATTTCTGTTTCAAGGGAACTCATCTGAATTAGAAGAGATATTTTTCTATCCAAAAATATTCAAAATCTGAATATTCTCTCTCTAGAATATTTTTCTCTCTCTAGGCAGATAGAAACAAGGTCTTTATATTTCTGAAGAGGGATTGATTACAGGGAAAGATACTAGACATCAAAAAGGGGGTGGGGGAGGAATCTTACACACATGGCATATGTACACAATGTCTGCTACACGATAGAAAACCTAAAATAAAATAAAGATAATTTAAATTGACACTCCTTCGAGTTGACTACGAGGACCTTACATGCAAATGTGCCTGAAATGGCCCAAAAGTCACAAAACGTTAGTTACCTTTGTTTAACACCACTACCTTCTCCACCTAAGAGGATATCTTAATCTAGGATAATTAAGAAAAAATATCAACTCAAGGAGGCAATGATGAGAGCCAACAATGAAGGCCAGAGCTAAGAGAACCTTTTCTGATACCAATTATGAACCAAGAAGATATTCAAAGAAGCACAACACTCAAGGACGATTGATGAGAACGAGTAAAGTACAAGTGAAGTAAGATGATCAAGTCACTTACACACTCACTCATAAGGTTGTGTACACACATTCTGTGGGGAAAACCTCTTGATATGGGAAAAAGTTTCTTTTCACATTATTAGCCTCATTTACACATCAATACCATATAAATGGCTAGACTTAGTGGTTGAAAACAAGAAGGTGTAGCCACCAAGGGTGCCCACATAGACTCCACCATAACAGTGTCACACCCACATGGATGGTCCACCACGCACAGTGAGTCAATGATTGAAGGCTCCAATGGCACTAAGAGCACCTCCAAAATGGCATCTCTAGAGATAGGAGATTCCACCAAAGACTAAGCTGCCACCTCATGGCATCCACAAAGACAAGAGATGCCACCAGGCATATATGGTCCCTCGACTCATCGGACATCCTTCATTCTTCATCTCTCACTCATATCCTTGGAGGACATCCATTTCTTATCCCAGAAGGACATCCTCTTCATCCGTCTTGGAGGACATCCTTATTCTGCAATCCTATCTCACTTGGAGGACATCCTTATGCTCATCCAATTTGTACCTATTTGTAACCCTTGTTCTATGATCGGCTTGAGCTTTGTCATCCTCTTCATTGTTGTGACCTCTGTTGAGTGTGCACAGTACAATGAAGGACATGTATTAGTGTTCTCAGAGTAGTGCAAGGGTTCTTGTTCCTTCCATAGTCTCCTCTCTCCTTGTGTTTTGTGATGCTACATAGTGTCCTCTGTGTTGCGCAGTGAGCATCGAGGACTTCAGACATACTATCTAGAGAAGAGCCACCATGTAGTGTTCCAATCCCCATATTGACAATCCACGTGCAAATCATCAACACAAATCAACAAAATAACATTTTTATTAGTAAATATTAAAATTTACTTCAAAAAAATACCAAAAATTACAATAAGAAAGAAAAAATAATGACAATTTATTAGAGATTGCTCTGATACCACTGTTAAAACCCTAAGATCTCTCTAGATATTTGTTATGCATAAACATGCATAAATCAGGCATAAACTCATCCACCCGACCACCCCCGCGCCCAAGGGATGCACACATGAAATATAATGAAATACATCATACCTTTACCTTGATGTCCCATACCATCAAGAGGTATAACTCCAATCCAATAGCATGTAGCTGTAGTGTGAAATGGTAGGTGAGTAGTTATGATCCTCTAAACAAGAGAGCATAACGTAACCTAGCCTCAAGCTGAACATAGCCTTAGCCTCCAAGCCCCCAAGCCTCCCTTGAGTGTGCCCCATGCCCCTATTATATAGGAGGGCCCTCAAGTGACTCTTGACTCTTCATTTCCCATGTGTGACTCTTGGATGCCTAACCCCAACCTTAACCCTTATTAAGGTTAGTCCTAAACCCATGCTCCACTAGAGCTTGTTCCCATGCTCCCATGCTCTCACAAGCCTAATGTGGCATTGGGCACAAAGAAGCTCCACAGGTTTAGGAGCTTGGAGTACAGTGTGTGGGGTTGAGCTCGAGGGGGAGTGTTAAGATATCAATCTCAACTAGTGGGCGGACATTGATGACCTACCTGGGTGATGGCTTCCGCACTTATGCCACTGGCATGGTTGGTGAGATAGTGGTTGTAGATAAGAGAAGAAGATAGAAGAAAATTCAGCCATCCATCTCTCTTGTGTGTCTTGCTCTCTCTTATGTGTGTGTGTTTGCTTGCAAGGAACTCAAACTCTCCCTCTCCCTCGTCCTCTCCCTCTCCCCCACATTCTCTTTAGACATCTCAATGAGAAATTTGTTCTTCCTCTCATGCATACTAGATTTTTGAATTGTGTAAGGCACCATGCATTGATGTCTTATGCCTCTTTTAGGCATATATGCGTGAAACTTCTCTGATGTCTTTGACATGCATACTATTAAGGGACTAAGGTTATGTAGAAGGGGAAGAGAAGGGTGTGAGTGTGAATGGACTTAAGGTCCACTAGCTCACCTATTTAAAGGTGGCGCTATGAGGCATTTTGTATGGAGCAAAGGCCTAGTTGTATGCATAAACAACTTAATAAGAAAGATATTGTTCTTGTACTTTATGAGTCTCTCCTCACTTGATCTAGCATGAGCACCATGTTTTCTCAACATGGTATCAGAGCTTGGTTGATTAGAACCACTTGTGGTGTAGAATAGGTCAAAAATCTTCACTTTTTTCCTTATCTTCACTTGTGGAGCACAACCCTCTACTGGTGGAGGCCTGCTACTAGCTGGTAGAGGCAAGATCTCATGGAGATTTCAACATGGGAGTTGTAGAGGAGGCCCGGGCGCAGCTGGTCGTACCATCAATTGTTTGATTGCTCTCGTATCCACCACGGCATTGCTGACTGTGTGCACCGCCTGCTGCTACGTTGGCCGTATAGCCATACGACGGCTGTAGGCCACCATAAGGCAAAGGGCTTTAGGGATTTGGTAGCCCATTGAGTGGTGACTCCACAGCTCAGGTTTAAGCTTCAACAACGCTTCGAGGCGCCGGCTGCTGCTGCAGACAAAAAACTAGGCGGTGGTCTTCTTCTCCTTCAAGCTTTCCATTAAAGCTTCAAGTGTGAATGTTTTCTTGCTCAAATCATCTCCTGCCTTGCTTTAATCACTCAAGTGGTGTAGTGAATGTTTGTTGCTAAGTTTTCTCTTGATTTTGAAGAGTTTCCCTTCACATGAGGTATCCATAAGCCTCATGCTCAACAAGCTTCATCGTCAACATCAACTTTCAAGCTTTCAAAGTGTTCAAAGTGTGCTTTTAAGCACTAATTGTGTTGTTTAAGCTGTTAATCTAGAAAAGGGAGGTTATTATAAAGTGTTCTTAATCACTAATAGTGTTATAAACACTAATGGTGAACTAATCACCAAAATAAGTGTCATTTGACACTAAAAATGTGTTTTTTAGCACTAATTGTGTTCTCTACACACTAATGGTGATCTTAATCACCAACCAAAGTGTTCATTAATACTAATGCAGCCAATTCCCATCAAAATTAGTAATTAAGCACAAATCCTAAGTGCTAAACCATAAAAATTACTATTTTAATCTCCTATTTATGCAACATTCTCAACTTGATTAGGGTTGTTACACTCTCATAAGCCTCTCTCTTACTAATTAAACCTAAATATCATAAATTTTTTATTTTTTCTTCTTCATAATCAGCCCATTACTCTCTCATAATCTCTTTCAATACCCAATGTCAAAGGACACTCAAATCAAGAAGTTCTCGGGAGAGGGCTTCCACACTTGGCAAGTCCTTGTCAAGTACAAGATGATGTCCAAAGGCTTTTGGCCATTCATCTCCGGCACCAAGGTTATTGATCGAGAAAAGGCTAAAGATGTTGAAGATGATGAGAGGGCACAAGCCATCATCATGCTTCATCTTGATGAGGCACTCATCCACCATGTGGACCAGAAATGGGATGAGCTTGATAAGCTCTATGGAGCTCGTGGTAAGAATTCCAAGATCTCACTTAAAATTGAATTTTCAGCTTGGAACTCAAAGAGGGAGAAGGCATTGGAGCCTTCATCTCTCACTTAAAGGGCCTTATGGCTCAACTTGCATCAGTGAATGCGAGAATGGATGAAGATGATGCAGTGGCTGTTTTGAAAGCAGTCAAAAAGATGTACCCCACCTTGGTCACCACCCTGAAGAACATACCTAATCCCACCCTCGAAGGAGTCATTCAATCATGTCTTGATGAAGAAAAGAGGCCAAAGGGAGCAGCTGAATCTTCAAATACAACCACTTCATCGACTATCGAACAAGCTTTGTCACATCAAGTGGTCAAAGTAAGATGTGCCCATTGCAAAAAGGTGGGTCATTTGGCAAATAATTGTTGGATTAAGTATTCCAACAAAATGAAATGTAATAAGTGTAAACAAACGGGACATATCACTTCTAAATGTCCTAACAAAGAGTCAGAGGCCAACTTTGTATCAGCCTCTACCTCTGCTGAGAAATTGTTTTAGTTCTCAATGTAATCACACCTATATTCCAAACCTTGTACGCCTAATGTTATAAAGGCATCCTATGTCCAATACCACCTATTCCATCCTTTCATAGTTGGTATTGAGGGGGGGGTATTAAGGGACTAAGGTTATGTAGAAGGGGAAGAGAAGGGTGTGAGTGTGAATGGACTTAAGGTCCACTAGCTCACCTATTTAAAGGTGGAGCTATGAGGCATTTTGTATGGAGCAAGGCCTAGTTGTCTGCATAAACAACTTAATAAGCAAGATATTGTTCTTGTACTTTGTCAGTCTCTCCTCTCCACACACTTGATCTAGCATGAGCACCACGTTGTCCACTAGCTCACCTATTTAAAGGTGGAGCTATGAGGCATTTTGTATGGAGCAAGGCCTAGTTGTATGCATAAACAACTTAATAAGCAAGATATTGTTCTTGTACTTTGTGAGTCTCTCCTCTCCACACACTTGATCTAGCATGAGCACCACATTTTCTCAACACATACATCATTTTGATAGTGGCGCTTGCTAGAACCACTATGAAAATACTAGACATGCTAATTTATCTTTGATAACATATACATCATGAATATAAGGGTCATAAATGCAGTGCACAATGAATTCCCAATCATTTTAGTTCAATGACTCCTACTTTTTAGCATTTTGTTGCCTGATGAATCAGCCTATAATAATGCCTAACTCTTTCTTCTTCTGCTTATTCAATTTTTTTTTACATTCATTGATATAATGGCCTAGTTTTTGACAATAGTTACATTTTCCTTTCTTCTTAGGCTTCTATCACTCCCCTTCTCATATCCTTGATAATAAACGCATTTCCTTTCTTCTTAGGCTTATATTACCCCCCTTCTCAGCATCCTTTACAATAGTTGCATTTTCCTTTCTTCTTAGGCTTACCACCCCTCTTCTCAGCATCCTTGATAATAGTTGCATTTTCCTTTCTTCTTAGGCTTACCACCCCTCTTCTCAACATCCTTGCTAGAAGACTAGGTTGATTCTGCCTTTGGTTTGTAAAAAAGACTTTGACTTCACCTCTTTTATTGGTAGCAGCAAATGCCAGATCTCCCACGCTTATGCTAGTTTAGTTTTACAAGGATTCCTCTTCTTGCAAAAGGGCACTACAACTAACTCATCGAACCTAAGGGCATTAGGTTACCCTTCAACATAAGCTGAAGTGTGGATTCAAAATCCTAATATTAATCTAGTAAAGCTACTATGAGAATAGTAGACACTAACTATTTGAATAGGCCTCATCAATACAGGCAAGCTGCTCCTGTTTGAGATCTTTGATCCTTGTGATAAAATCATCCATTTAGTCTTCCTTATTCATATGCTCATACTATAACTACTTGTGTAAGTAGACCACACGTGCCTCATTATGCACTTGAATAGTGTATCAAGCACATCCCAAGCTTGCTCGATAATTTTACATGAGTGAATATGAGGAATAATGCTCCTTTCCATGAAAAGATCCACCACTGCATCTACATATGTATCCATGCCATCCACCTAACTCTTTGTTCTATGGATGCCAACGGTTACATTTGAACTAGTATAACTGTCTAATAGCTACATTTATACTAGTATCACCATTTGAACTACTTGTAATATCTCTTGCAGCACTGGCAAGATAGGGCGTGCCTGAATGCCTACCATCCCACCTGGCTTGTTTTATGGTGGATACCATAATTACATTTGAACTAGTATCACCATCTGAAGTACATGTGCTATTCTATGCTAGCAAGATAGGGTGTGCCTTAATGCCAATAATAATATTCCAAATCCCTTTGGCAAACCAATACATGACACATCATGTATTGAGTTGGTCATGTCAAGCTTGCCATGAACGAAAAAACCATCCCAAATATAACATTGCTTGCCATTTTAGCTTGCAAATAACGAATAATGAATCTCTTACACAAATGCAAATATCCTAATAACCTAATGTCTATGAGTGAGATGGTTTCCTAGTAGTAGATCACTAAATAATGATTAAGAGACCTACAAATTATATGAAAAATGATAGAGTGTAGCATGTAGAAATGTTACTGTGACAAGGATACAAAGTTGATGTAATGCTAACAAAATGATTGTAACACATGGCATATGTACACAATGTCTGCTGCACGATAGAAAACCTAAAATAAAATAAAGATAATTTAAATTGACACTCCTTCGGGTTGACTACGAGGACCTTACATGCAAATATGCCTGAAATGGCCCAAAAGTCACAAAACATTAGTTACCTTTGTTTAACACCACTACCTTCTCCACCTAAGAGGATATCTTAATCTAAGATAATTAAAAGATCACTCAAGGAGGCAATGATGAGAGCCAACAATGAAGGCGAGAGCTAAGAGAACCTTTTCAAATACCAATTATGAACCAAGAAGATATTCAAAGAAGCACAACACTCAAGGACGATTGATGAGAACGAGTAAAGTACAAGTGAAGTAAGATGATCAAGTCACTTACACACTCACTCATAAGGTTGTGTACACACATTCTGTGGGGGAAACCTCTTGATGATATGGGAAAAAGTTTCTTTTCACATTATTAGCCTCATTTACACATCAATAACATATACATGGCTAGACTTAGTGGTTGAAAACAAGAAGGCGTAGCCACCAAGGGTTCCCACATAGACTCCACCATAACAGTGTCACACCCACATGGACACCCACAGTGAGTCAATGATTGAAGGCTTTAATGGCAGTGTGACAGCACCTCCAAAACGGCATCTCTAGAGATAGGAGATTCCACCAAAGACTACGCTGCCACCTCATGGCATCCACAAAGACAAGAGATGCCACCAGCCAGACCTCAAGCATATATGGTCCCTCGACTCATCCGACATCCTTCATTCTTCATCTCTCACTCATATCCTTGGAGGACATCCTTTTCTTATCCCAAAAGGACATCCTCCTAATCCGTCTTGGAGGACATCCTTATTTTGCAATCCTATCTCAGTTGGAGGACATCCTTATGCTCATCCAATTTGTACCTATTTGTAACCCTTGTTCTATGATCGGCTTGCGCTTTGTTATCCTCTTCATTCTTGTGACCTATGTTGAGTGTGCATGGTACAATGAAGGACATGTATCAGTGTTCTCAGAGTAGTGCAAGGGTACTTGTTCCTTCCATAGTCTCCTCTCTCCTTGTGTTTTGTTATGCTACATAGTATCCTCTCTGTGTCCTCTCTGTGTTATCCTCTCTGTGTCCTCTCTGTGTTGCGCAGTGAGCATCGAGGACTCCAGACATACTATCTAGAGAAGAGCCACCACGTAGTGTTCCAATCCCCATATTGACAATCCACGTGCAAATCATCAACACAAATCAACAAAATAACATTTTTATTTAGTAAATATATAAATTTACTTCAAAACAATGCCAAAAATTACAATAAGGAAGAAAAAATAATGATAATTAACTAGAGATTACTCTGATACCACTGTTAAAATCCTAAGATCTCTCTAGATAATTGTTATTTTATGCATAAACATGCATAAATCAGGCATAAACTCATCCACCCGACCACCCCCTCGCCGAAGGGATGCACACATGAAATATAATGAAATACATCATACCTTTACCTTGATGTCCCATACCATCAAGAGGTATAACTCCAATCCAATAGCATGTAGATGTAGATGTAGAGGTATAACTCCAATAGCATGTAGATGTAGTTTGAAATGGTAGGTGAGTAGTTATGATCCTCTACACAAGAGAGCATAACATAACCTAGCCTCAAGCTAAACATAGCCTTAGCCTCCAAGCCCCCAAGCCTCCCTTCATCAGTGTGCCCCATGCCCCTATTATATAGGAGGGCCCTCAACTGAATTTTGACTCTCCATTTCCCATGTGTGACCCTTGGATGCCTGACCCTAACCTTAACCCTTAAGGTTAGTCCTAAACCCATGCTCCACTAGAGCTTGTTCCCATGCTCCCATGCTCACAAGCCTAATGTGGGTTAGCCTCCTAGTATATGCACACATAATGTGCATATAACAGTAGTTGTCATTTATTATAACAACATGAGTAGCATACAGTTGGCTAGTAACCCAATATACAATGCTATAATGAAGCACATTGAGGTGCATTATCACTTTGTGAGGGAGAAGGTTCTAGTAGGTGATGTAGATGTGGTGTATGTTAGCATAGAGGATTAGGTGGCAAACATCTTCACGAAGGCATTGGGCACAAAGAAGCTCCACAAGTTTAGGAGCTTGGAGTGGAGTGTGTGGGGTTGAGCTCCAGGGGGAGTGTTAAGATATCAATCTCAACTAGTGTTGCGGGCGACCATTGATGACCTACCTGGGTGATAGCTTCTGCACTTATGCCAATGGCATGGTTCGTGAGATAGTGGTTATAGAGATAAGAGAAGAAGATAGAAGAAAATTCAGCCATCCATCTCTCTTGTGTGTCTTGCTCTGTGTGTTTTGCTTTGCAAGGAACTCAAACTCTCCCTCTGCCTCGTCCTCTTCCTCTCCCTCTCCCCCACATTCTCTTTAGACATCTCAATGAGAAATTTGTTCTTCCTCTCATGCATACTAGTTTTTTGAATCGTGCAAGGCACCATGCATTGATTTCTTATGCCTCTTTTAGGCATATATGCATGAAACTTCTCTAATGTCTTTGACATGCATACATCATTTTGATAGTGGCGCTTGATAGAACCACTATGAAAATACTAGACATGCTAATTTATCTTTGATGACATATATACATCATGGATATAAGGGTCATAAATGCAGTGCACAATGAATGCCCAATCATTTTAGTTCAGTGACTCCTACTTTTTAGCATTTGTTGCCTGATGAATCAGCCTATAATCAAGCCTAACTCTTTCTTCTTTTGCTTATTCAATTTTTTTTTACATTCATTGATATAATGGCCTAGCTTTTGACAATAGTTGCATTTTCCTTTCTTCTTAGGCTTCTATCACTCACCTTCTCAACATCCTTGATAATAGTTGCATTTCCTTTCTTCTTAGGCTTATATTACCCCCCTTCTTGACAATAGTTGCATTTTCCTTTCCTCTTAGGCTTACCACCCCTCTTCTCAGCATCCTTGATAATAGTTGCATTTTCCTTTCTTCTTAGGCTTATCACCCCCCTTCTCAGCATCCTTGCTAGAAGACTAGGTTGATTCTTCCTTTGGTTTGTAAAAAAGACTTGACTTTACCTTTTTTATTGGTAGCAGCAAATGCCAGATCTCCCACACTTATGCTAGTTTAGTTTTACAAGGTTTCCTCTTCTTGCAAAAGGGCACTACAACTAACTCATCAAACCTAAGGGCATTAGGTTACCCTTCAACATAAGCTGAAGTGTGGATGCAAAATCCTAGTATTAATCTAGTAAAGTTACTGTGAGAATAGTAGACACCAACTATTTGAATAGGCCTCATCAATACAGGCAAGCTGCTCCTGTTTGAGATCTTTGATCCTTATGATAAAATCATCCATTGAGTCTTCCTCATTCATATGCTCATACTATAACTACCTATGTAAGTAGACCACACGTGCCTCATTATGCACTTGGATAGTGTATCAAGCACATCCCAAGCTTGCACAATAATTTTACATGAGTGAATATGAGGAATAATGCTCCTTTGAAAAGATCCACCACTGCATCTACATATGTATCCATGCCATCAACCTTGCTCTTTGTTCTATGGATGCCAACGGTTACATTTGAACTAGTATCACTGTTTAATAGCTACATTTGTACTAGTATCACCATTTAAACTACTTGTAATATCTCTTGCAGCACTAGCAAGATAGGGCGTGCATGAATGCCTATCATCCCACCTGGCTTCTTTTATGGTGGATACCATAATTACATTTGAACTAGTATCACCATCTGAAGTACATGTGCTATTCTATGCTAGCAAGATAGGGTGTGCCTTAATGCCAATAATAGTATTTCAAATCCCTTTGGCAAACCAATACATAACACATCATGTATTGAGTTGGTCATGTCAAGCTTGCCATCAACGAAAAAAGCATCCCAGATATAACATTGCTTGCCATTTTAGCTTGCAAATAACGAATAATGAATCTCTAACACAAAATGCAAATATCCTAATAACCTAATGTCTATAAGTGAGATGGTTTCCTAGTAGTAGATCACTAAATAATGATTAAGAGACCTACAAAATATATGAAAAATGATAGAAAGTAGCATGTAGAAATGTTACTGCTGTGACAAGGATACAAAATTGATGATAATGCTAACAAAATGACTGTAACACATGGCATATGTACACAATGTCTGGCTGCACGATAGAAAACTCAAAATAAAATAAAGATAATTTAAATTGACACTCCTTCGAGTTGACTACGAGGACCTTACATGCGAATGTGCCTGAAATGGCCCAAAAGTCACAAAATGTTAGTTACCTTTGTTTAACACCACTACCTTCTCCACCTAAGAGGATATCTTAATCTAAGATAATTAAAAGATCAACTCAAGGAGGCAATGATGAGAGCCAACAATGAAGGCCAGAGCTAAGAGAACCTTTTCTAATACCAATTATGAACCAAGAAGATATTCAAAGAAGCACAACACTCAAGGACGATTGATGAGAACGAGTAAAGTACAAGTGAAGTAAGATGATCAAGTCACTTACACACTCACTCATAAGGTTGTGTACACACATTCTGTGGGGAAAACCTCTAGATATGGGAAAAAGTTTCTTTTCACATTATTAGCCTCATTTACACATCAATACCATATAAATGGCTAGACTTAGTGGTTGAAAACAAGAAGGTGTAGCCACCAAGGGTGCCCACATAGACTCCACCATAACAGTGTCACACCCACATGGATGGTCCACCACGCACAGTGAGTCAATGATTGAAGGCTCCAATCGCACTGACAACACCTCCAAAACGGCATCTCTAGAGATAGGAGATTCCACCAAAGACTAAGCTGCCACCTCATGGCATCCACAAAGACAAGAGATGCCACCAATTAGACCTCAGGCATATATGGTCCCTCGACTCATCGGACATCCTTCATTTTTCATCTCTCACTCATATCCTTGGAGAACATCCTTTTCTTATCCCAAAAGGACATCCTCTTCATCCGTCTTGGACGACAGCCTTATTCTGCAATCCTATCTCACTTGGAGGACATCCTTATGCTCATCCAATTTGTACCTATTTGTAACCCTTGTTCTATGATCGGCTTAAGCTTTGTCATCCTCTTCATTGTTGTGACCTCTGTTGAGTGTGCACGGTACAATGAAGGACATGTATCAGTGTTCTCAGAGTAGTGCAAGGGTTCTTGTTCCTTCCATAGTCTCCTCTCTCCTTGTGTTTTGTTATGCTACATAGTATCCTCTCTGTGTTGCGCAGTGAGCATCGAGGACTCCAGACATACTATCTAGAGAAGAGCCACCACGTAGTGTTCCAATCCCCATATTGACAATCCACGTGCAAATCATCAACACAAATCAACAAAATAACATTTTTATTAGTAAATTTTAAAATTTACTTCGAAAAAATACCAAAAATTACAATAAGAAAGAAAAAATAATGACAATTAACTAGAGATTGCTCTGATACCACTGTTAAAACCCTAAGACCTCTCTAGATAATTGTTATGCATAAACATGCATAAATCAGGCATAAACACATCCACCCCCCCGCGTCCAAGGGATGCACACATGAAATATAATGAAATACATCATACCTTTACCTTGATGTCCCATACCATCAAGAGGTATAACTCCAATCCAATAGCATGTAGCTGTAGTGTGAAATGGTAGGTGAGTAGTTATGATCCTCTACACAAGAGAGCATAACATAACCTAGCCTCAAGCTAAACATAGCCTTAGCCTCCAAGCCCCCAAGCCTCCCTTGAGTGTGCCCCATGCCCCTATTATATAGGAGGGCCCTCAAGTTACTCTTGACTCTCCATTTCCCATGTGTGACCCTTGGATGCCTGACCCTAACCTTAACCCTTAAGGTTAGTCCTAAACCCATGCTCCACTAGAGCTTGTTCCCATGCTCCCATGCTCACAAGCCTAATGTGGGTTAGCCTCCTAGTATATGCACTCATAATGTGCATATAACAGTAGTTGTCATTTATTATAACAACATGAGTAGCATACAGTTGGCTAGTAACCCAATATACAATGCTATAATGAAGCACATTGAGGTGCATTATCACTTTGTGAGGGAGAAGGTTCTAGTAGGTGATGTAGATGTGGTGTATGTTAGCATAGAGGATCAGGTGGCAGACATCTTCAAAAAGGCATTGGTCACAAAGAAGCTCCACACGTTTAGAAGCTTGGAGTGCAGTGTTCTGGGGTTGAGCTCCAGGGGGAGTGTTAAGATATCAATCTCAACTAGTGTTGTGGGCGGACATTGATGACCTACCTGGGTGATAGCTTCCGCACTTATGCCACTGGCATGGTTGGTGAGATAGTGGTTGTAGATAAGAGAAGAAGATAGAAGAAAATTCAGCCATCCATCTCTCTTGTGTGTCTTGCTCTCTCTTATGTGTGTGTGTGTTTGCTTGCAAGGAACTCAAACTCTCCCTCTCCCTCATCCTCTCCCTCTCTCCCACATTGTCTTTAGACATCTCAATGAGAAATTTGTTCTTCCTCTCATGCATACTAGTTTTTTGAATCGTGCAAGGCACCATGCATTGATGTCTTATGCCTCTTTTAGGCATATATGCCTCTTTATGCATTGATGTCTTATGCCTCTTTTAGGCATATATGCCTCTTTATGCATGAAACTTCTCTGATGTCTTTGACATGCATACATCATTTTGATAGTGGCGCTTGCTCTAGAACCACTATGAAAATACTAGACATGCTAATTTATCTTTGATGACATATAAACATCATGGATATAAGGGTCATAAATGGAGTGCACAATGAATGTCCAATCATTTTAGTTCAGTGACTCCTACTTTTTAGCATTTGTTGCCTGATGAATCAGCCTATAATCATGTGCCTAACTCTTTCTTCTTCTGCTTATTCAATTTTTTTAACATTCATTGATATAATGGCCTAGTTTTTGAAAATAGTTGCATTTTCCTTTCTTCTTAGGCTTCTATCACTCCCCTTCTCAACATCCTTGATAATAGTTGCATTTCCTTTCTTCTTAGGCTTATATTACCCCCCTTCTCAGCATCCTTGACAATAGTTGCATTTTCCTTTCTTCTTAGGCTTACCACCCCTCTTCTCAGCATCCTTGATAATAGTTGCATTTTCCTTTCTTCTTAGGCTTATCACCCCCCTTCTCAGCATCCTTGCTAGAAGACTAGGTTGATTCTTCCTTTGGTTTGTAAAAAAGACTATGACTTTACCTTTTTTATTGGTAGCAGCAAATGCCAGATCTCCCACACTTATGCTAGTTTAGTTTTACAAGGATTCCTCTTCTTGCGAAAGGGCACTACAACTAACTCATCAAACCTAAGGGCATAAGGTTACCCTTCAACATAAGCTGAAGTGTGGATGCAAAATCCTAGTATTAGTCCAGTAAAGCTACTATGAGAATAGTAGGCACCAACTATTTGAATAGGCCTCATCAATACAGGTAAGCTGCTCCTGTTTGGGATCTTTGATCCTTGTGAGATAAAATCATCCATTGAGTCTTCCTCATTCATATGCTCATACTATAACTACCTGTGTAAGTAGACCACACGTGCCTCATTATGCACTTGGATAGTGTATCAAGCACATCCCAAGCTTGCTCGTCGACAATTTTACATGAGTGAATATGAGGAATAATGCTCCTTTCCATGAAAAGATCCACCACTGCATCTACATATGTATCCATGCCATCCACCTGGCTCTTTGTTCTATGGATGCCAATGGTTACATTTAACCTAGTATCACTGTCTAATAGCTACATTTGTACTAGTATCACCATTTGAACTACTTGTAATATCTCTTGCACACTGGCAAGATAGGGCATGCCTAAATGCGCGTACCATCCCACCTGGCTTGTTTTATGGTGGATACCATAATTACATTTGAGCTAGTATCACCATCTGAAGTACATGTGCTATTCTATGCTTGCAAGATAGGGTGTGCCTTAATGCCAATAATAATATTCCAAATCCCTTTGGCAAACCAATACATGACACATCATGTATTGAGTTAGTCATGTGAAGCTTGCCATCAACGAAAAAAGCATCCCAAATATAACATTGCTTGCCATTTTAGCTTGCAAATAACGAATAATGAATCTCTAACACAAAATGCAAATATCCTAATAACCTAATGTCTATAAGTGAGATGGTTTCCTAGTAGTAGATCACTAAATAATGATAAAGAGACCTACAAATTATATGAAAAATGATAGAGTGTAGCATGTAGAAATGCTACTGTGACAAGGATACAAAGTTGATGATAATGCTAACAAAATGACTATAACACATGGCATATGTACACAATGTCTGCTACACGATAGAAAACCTAAAATAAAATAAAGATAATTTAAATTGACACTCCTTCGAGTTGATTTCAAGGACCTTACATGCGAATGTGCCTAAAATGGCCCAAAAGTCACAAAACATTAGTTACCTTTGTTTAACACCACTACCTTCTTCACCTAAGAGGATATCTTAATCTAAGATAATTAAAAGATCAACTCAAGAAGGCAATGATGAGAGCCAACAATGAAGGCCAGAGCTAAGAGAACCTTTTTTTATACCAATTATGAACCAAGAAGATATTCAAAGAAGCACAACACTCAAGGAGGATTGATGAGAACGAGTAAAGTACAAGTGAAGTAATTTTCCCTGTTTCACAGCCCGTTTTTGAAGGTATTCCTAAAGAAATTTGGAAAAACTCTGTATGAGAGAGTTGTAGTACTTTTAGAGTACTACAACTTTGTCTCTCTGAGTCTTTCGTCGTGAAAAGTAGCCCGAATATAGTTAGAAGTCAAAATTTCTGAAATCTAGACCCTTAGGCTAAGATCCTTTATACCCATTTCCAATTAATTCCAATTGCACATTGGAAAGTTCTTTTTGACTCAGGTGAATTCATTTTAGACACTAGGAGGATTTTTATATCCAAAAATATCTCAATTTTGGACTACCTTCCTCTAGACATTTTCTCTCTCTAGGTCAAAACAGGGTAAAACAGAATCTTTCTTTTATTTCAGAGAGGGGAATAATTATAAGATCAGAAGGGGAGGTTCTTACACCTGCACACCTTAAAAAGCTGGAGGGAGGAATCTTACATGCTATTCTATGCTAGCAAGATAGGGTGTGCCTTAATGCCAATAATAATATTCCAAATCCCTTTGGCAAACCAATACATGACACGTCATGTATTGAGTTGGTCATGTCAAGCTTGCCATCAACGAAGAAAGCATCCCAAATATAACATTGCTTGCCATTTTAGCTTACAAATAACGAATAATGAATCTCTAACACAAAATGCAAAAACCCTAATAACCTAATGTCTATAAGTGAGATGGTTTCCTAGTAGTAGATCACTAAATAATGATTAAGAGACCTACAAATTATATGAAAAATGATAGAGTGTAGCATGTAGAAATGTTACTGTGACAAGGATACAAAGTTGATGATAATGCTAACAAAATGGCTGTAACACATGGCATATGCACACAATGTCTCCTGCACGATAGAAAACCTAAAATAAAATAAAGATAATTTAAATTGACACTCCTTCAAGTTGACTACGAGGACCTTACATGCGAATGTGCCTGAAATGGCCCAAAAGTCACAAAACGTTAGCTACCTTTGTTTAACACCACTACCTTCTCCACCTAATAGGATATCTTAATCTAAGATAATTAAAAGATCAACTCAAGGAGGCAATGATGAGAGCCAACAATGAAGGCCAGAGCTAAGAGAACCTTTTCTAATACCACTTATGAACCAAGAAGATATTCAAAGAAGCACAACACTCAAGGACGATTGATGAGAACAAGTAAAGTACAAGTGAAGTAAGATGATCAAGTCACTTACACACTCACTCATAAGGTTGTGTACACACATTTTGTGGGGAAAACCTCTTGATATGGGAAAAAGTTTCTTTTCACATTATTAGCCTCATTAACACATCAATACCATATAAATGGCTAGACTTAGTGGTTGAAAACAAGAAGGTGTAGCCACCAAGGGTGCCCACATAGACTCCACCATAACAGTGTCACACCCACATGGATGGTCCACCACCCACATGGATGGTCCACCACCCACAGAGTGAGTCAATGATTGAAGGCTCCAATGGCATTGAGGACAGCACCTCCAAAATGGCATCTCTAGAGATAGGAGATTCCACCAAAGACTACGCTGCCACCTCATGGCATCCACAAAGACAAGAGATGCCACCAATTAGACCTCAGGCATATATGGTCCCTCGACTCATCCGACATCCTTCAATCTTCATCTCTCACTCATATCCTTAGAGGACATCCTTTTCTTATCCCAAAAGGACATCCTCTTCATCCATCTTGGAGGACATCCTTATTCTGCAATGCTACCTCACTTGGAGGACATCCTTATGCTCATCCAATTTGTACCTATTTGTAACCCTTGTCCTATGATGATCGGCTTGAGCTTTGTCATCCTCTTCATTGTTGTGACCTCTGTTGAGTGTGCATGGTACAATGAAGGACATGTATCAGTGTTCTCAGAGTAGTGCAAGGGTTCTGTTCCTTCCGTAGTCTCATCTCTCCTTGTGTTTTGTTATGCTACATAGTGGCATAACAAGGGTTCTGTTCCTTCCATAGTCTCATCTCTCCTTGTGTTTTGTTATGCTACATGTATCAGTGTTCTCAAAGTAGTGCAAGGGTTCTGTTCCTTCCATAGTCTCATCTCTCCTTGTGTTTTGTTATGCTACATAGTGGCCTCTTTGTTGCGCAGTGAACATCGAGGACTCCAGACATACTACGTAAGTAAGAGTCACCACGTAGTGTTTTAATCCCCATATTGACAATCCACGTGCAAATCATCAACACAAATCAACAAAATAACCTTTTTATTTAGTAAATATATAAATTTACTTCAAAAAAATGCTAAAAAATACAATAAGAAAGAAAGAAAAATGATAATTAACTAGAGTTTTCTCGGATACCACTGTTAAAACCCTAAGATCTCTCTAGATAATTGTTATGCATAAACATGCATAAATTAGGTATAAACTCATCCACCCGACCACTCCCACACCCAAGCGATGCACACATGAAATATAATGAAATACATCATACCTTTACCTTGATGTCCCATACCATCAAGAGGTATAACTCCAATCCAATAGCATGTAGCTGTAGTGTGAAATGGTAGGTGAGTAGTTATGATCCTCTACACAAGAGAGCATAACATAACCTAGCCTCAAGCTAAACATAGCCTTAGCCTCCAAGCCCCCAAGCCTCCCTTGAGTGTGCCCCATGCCCCTATTATATAGGAGGGCCCTCAAGTGACTCTTGACTCTCAGTTTCCCATGTGTGACCCTTGGATGCCTGACCCTAACCTTAACCCTTAAGGTTAGTCCTAACCCATGCTCCACTAGAGCTTGTTCCCATGCTCCCATGCTCACAAGCCTAATGTGGGTTAGCCTCCTAGTATATGCACACATAATGTGCATATAACAGTAGTTGTCATTTATTATAACAACATGAGTAGCATACATTTGGCTAGTAACCCGATATACAATGCTATAATGAAGCACATTGAGGTGCATTATCACTTTGTGAGGGAGAAGGTTCTAGTAGGTGATGTAGATCTGGTGTATGTTAGCATAGAAGATCAAGTGTATGTTAGCATAGAGGATCAGGTGGCAAACATCTTCATGAAGGCATTGGGCACAAAGAAGCTCCACAAGTGTAGGAGCTTGGAGTGCAGTGTGTGGGGTTGAGCTCCAGGGGGAGTGTTAAGATATCAATCTCAACTAGTGTTGTGGACGGACATTGATGACCTACCTGGGTGATAGCTTCCGCACTTATGCCACTGGCATGGTTGGTGAGATAGTGGTTGTAGATAAGAGAAGAAGATAGCAGAAAATTCAGCCATCCATCTCTCTTGTGTGTCTTGTTCTCTCTTATGTGTGTGTGTTTGCTTGCAATGAACTCAAACTCTCCCTCTCCCTCGTCCTCT
Organism: Cibotium barometz; assembly: GCF_041138505.1. Lineage (NCBI taxonomy): Eukaryota > Viridiplantae > Streptophyta > Polypodiopsida > Cyatheales > Cibotiaceae > Cibotium > Cibotium barometz. The sequence goes on along the minus strand of NC_141051.1, from coordinate 48,328,301 downwards.
CCCTCTCCCCCAAATTCTCTTTAGACATCTCAATAAGAAATTTCTTCTTCCTCTCATGCATACTAGTTTTTTGAATCGTGCAAGGCACCATTCATTGATGTCTTATGCCTCTTTTAGGCATATATGCATGAAACTTCTCTCATGTCTTTGACATGCATACGTCATTTTGATAGTGGCGCTTGCTAGAACCACTATGAAAATACTAGACATGCTAATTTATCTTGACATATATACATCAAGGATATAAGGGTCATAAATGCAGTGCACAATGAATGCCCAATCATTTTAGTTCAGTGACTCCTACTTTTTAGCATTTGTTGCCTGATGAATCAGCCTATAATCATGCCTAACTCTTTCTTCTTCTGCTTATTCAAATTTTTTTACATTCATTGATATAATGGCCTAGTTTTTGACAATAGTTGCATTTTCCTTTCTTCTTAGGCTTCTATCACTCCCCTTCTCAACATCCTTGATAATAGTTGCATTTCCTTTCTTCTTAGGCTTATATTACCCCCCTTCTCAGCATCCTTGACAATAGTTGCATTTTCCTTTCTTCTTAGGCTTACCACCCCTCTTCTTAGCATCCTTGATAATAGTTGCATTTTCCTTTCTTCTTAGGCTTATCACCCCCCTTCTCAGCATCCTTGCTAGAAGACTAGGTTGATTCTTCCTTTGGTTTGTAAAAAAGACTTTGACTTAACCTTTTTTATTGGTAGCAGCAAATGCCAGATCTCCCACACTTATGCTAGTTTAGTTTTACAAGGATTCCTCTTCTTGCAAAAGGGCACTACAACTAACTCATCAAACCTAAGGGCATTAGGTTGTTACCCTTCAACATAACCTGAAGTGTGGATGCAAAATCCTAGTATTAATCTAGTAAAGCTACTATGAGAATAGTAGACACCAACTATTTGAATAGGCCTCATCAATACAGGCAAGTTGCTCTTGTTTGAGATCTTTGATCCTTGTGATAAAATCATCCATTGAGTCTTCCTCATTCATATGCTCGTATTATAACTACCTGTGTAAGTAGACCACACGTGCCTCATTATGCACTTGGATAGTGTATCAAGCACATCCCAAGCTTGCTCGACAATTTTACATGAGTGAATATGAGGAATAATGCTTCTTTCATGAAAAGATCCACCACTGCATCTACATATGTATCCATGCCATCCACCTAGCTCTTTGTTCTATGGATGCCAACGGTTACATTTGAACTAGTATCACTGTCTAATATCTACATTTGTACTAGTATCACCATTTGAACTACTTGTAATGTCTCTTGCAGCACTGGCAAGATAGGGCATACCTGAATGCCTACCATCCCACCTGGCTTGTTTTATGGTGGATATCATAATTACATTTGAACTAGTATCACCATCTGAAGTACATGTGCTATTCTATGCTAGCAAGATAGGGTTTGCCTTAATGCCAATAATAATAATCCAAATCCCTTTGGCAAACCCATACATGACACATCATGTATTGAGTTGGTCATGTCAAGCTTGCCATCAACAAAAAAAGCATCCCAAATATAACATTGCTGCCATTTTAGCTTACAAATAACGAATAATGAATCTCTAACACAAAATGCAAATATCCTAATAACCTAATGTCTATAAGTGAGATGGTTTCCTAGTAGTAGATCACTAAATAATGATTAAGAGACCTACAAATTATATGAAAAATGATAGAGTGTAGCATGTAGAAATGTTACTGTGACAAGGATACAAAGTTGATGATAATGCTAACAAAATGACTGTAACACATGGCATATGTACACAATGTCTGCTGCACAATAGAAAACCTAAAATAAAATAAAGATAATTTAAATTGACACTCCTTCAAGTTGACTACGAGGACCTTACATATGCGAATGTGCTTGAAATGGCCCAAAAGTCACAAAACGTTAGTTACCTTTGTTTAACACCACTACCTTCTTCACCTAAGAGAATATCTTAATCTAAGATAATTAAAAGATCAACTCAAGGAGTGAGGTCCGACAAATTTGGAGTTCGTTTGCAAAAATTTTATTCGGTGCCCCTTTTTGGAGGGAATATTCTGGTCAAACTTCCTTACAAGGCCCAAAAATGACCTCAAAAAATTCCTAATGCCAATTATGAACTGAGAAGATATTCAAAGAAGCACAACACTCAAGGACGATTGATGAGAACGAGTAAAGTACAAGTGAACTAAGATGATCAAGTCACTTACACACTCACTCATAAGGTTGTGTACACACATTCTGTGCGGAAAACCTCTTGATATGGGAAAAAGTTTCTTTTCACATTATTAGCCTCATTTACACATCAATACCATATAAATGGCTAGTCTTAGTGGTTGAAAACAAGAAGGTGTAGCCACCAAGGGTGCCCACATAGACTCCACCATAACAGTGTCACACCCACATGGATGGTCCACCACCCACAGTGAGTCAATGATTGAAGGCTCCAATGGCACTCACAGCACCTCCAAAATAGAGATAGGAGATTCCACCAAAGACTACGCTGCCACCTCATGGCATCCACAAAGACAAGAGATGCCACCAATTAGACCTCAGGCATATATGGTCCCTCGACTCATCGGACATCCTTCATTTTTCATCTCTCACTCATATCCTTGGAGAACATCCTTTTCTTATCCCAAAAGGACATCCTCTTCATCCGTCTTGGAGGACATCTTTATTCTGCAATCCTATCTCACTTGGAGGACATCCTTATGCTCATCCACCAATTTGTACCTATTTGTAACCCTTGTTCTATGATCGGCTTGAGCTTTGTCATCCTCTTCATTGTTGTGACCTTTGTTGAGTGTGCACGGTACAACGAAGGACATGTATCAATGTTCTCAGAGTAGTGCAAGGGTTCTTGTTCCTTCCATAGTCTCACTCCTTGTGGTTTGTTATGCTACATAGTGTCCTCTGTGTTGCACAGTGAGCATCGAGCACTCGAGACATACTATTTAGAGAAGAGCCACCACGTAGTGTTCCAATCCCTATATTGACAATCTACGTGCAAATCATCAACACAAATCAACAAAATAACACTTTTATTAGTAAATATTAAAATTTACTTCAAAAAAATGCCAAAAATTATAATAAGAAAGAAAAAATAATGACAATTAACTAGAGATTGCTCTGGTACCACTGTTAAAACCCTAAGATCTCTCTAGATAATTGTTATGCATAAACATGCATAAATCAAGCATAAACTCATCCACTCGACCACCCCCACGCCAAAGGGATGCACACATGAAATATAATGAAATACATCATACCTTTACCTTGATGTCCCATACCATCAAGAGGTATAACTCCAATCCAATAGCATGTAGCTGTAGTGTGAAATGGTAGGTGAGTAGTTATGATCCTCTACACAAGAGAGCATAACATAACCTAGCCTCAAGCTAAACATAGCCTTAGCCTCCAAGCCCCCAAGCCTCCCTTGAGAGTGTGCCCCATGCCCCTATTATATAGGAGGGCCCTCAAGTGACTCTTGACTCTCCATTTCCCATGTGTGACCCTTGGATGCCTGACCCTAACCTTAACCCTTAAGGTTAGTCCTAAACCCATGCTCCACTAGAGCTTGTTCCCATGCTCCCATGCTCTCACAAGCCTAATGTGGGTTAGTCTCCTAGTGTATGCACACATAATGTGCATATAACAGTAGTTGTCATTTATTATAACAACATGAGTAGCATACAGTTGGCTAGTAACCCAATATACAATGCTATAATGAAGCACATTGAGATGCATTATCACTTTGTGAGGGAGAAGGTTCTAGCAGGTGATGTAGATCTGGTGTATGTTAGCATAGAGGATCAAGTGGCAAACATCTTCACGAAGGCATTGGGCACAAAGAAGCTCCACATGTGTAGGAGCTTGGAGTGCAGTGTGTGGGGTTGAGCTCCAGGGGGAGTGTTAAGATATCAATCTCAACTAGTGTTGTGGGCGGACATTGATGACCTACCTGGATGATGGCTTCCGCACTTATGCCACTGGCATGGTTGGTGAGATAGTGGTTGTAGATAAGAGAAGAAGATAGAAGAAAATTCAGCCATCCATCTCTCTTGTGTGTCTTGCTCTCTCTTATGTGTGTGTGTTTGCAAGGAACTCAAACTCTCCCTCTCCCTCTCTCTTATGTGTGTGTGTTTGCTTGCAATTGAGATATCGAGCTCGTCTAGTGAGGCGGTGGACACTGATGACCCACCTGGGGGATAGGCCCCACACTTACACCACTGGCATGGTTGGTGAGATCTTGGGTGATATGCGGCCAGTGGGATGACAGGCTGTGTGACAGCCATTCTAGAGACTGGCATAGTTATAGCGCCAGCTCATTTAGTTGGGTTCACACTATAGAGAACCCGTGTATATATTGGTTGAGTACCTTTCATATTATGTGTATTCTTATCTTGTATATGGTGTGTTGAGTGTTGAGTGAAGAAGAAGAAGATATTCAGCCTCTCACCTTGTGTGTTCTCTATTAGGGTTTTGTGAGTGTGTGTGTGCTTGCAAGAGATCAAGCTCTCTTCCCCCCTGCATCTTTTCATGGTATCAGAGCCTGGTTCGTGCTAAGGGCTGAGCTGCAAGCAAGAGAACCACAGGAAGCGGTACGAGGTTAAGAGCTTCAACTACTCTTCCCTATTTGTGTTGGTGACTACACCCTTGTCGGGAGCTCTACGGGAGGCACCGGCAAACGATCTCTGATTGAGGAGCTTTCTTTGCGGGAGTAAAGCTATATGACAGAATTTTCTGGGCCGAAAACGCGTTTCGGGCGCGTCTAGACCTCCGTTTTTCAGAAAGCAGGCAATTTCGAGCACTGCGGGTAAGTCATCGATTCTCTGCAGAACTCTGTTTTAAGAACTGCAGGAAGACAGATTGACTGTGCAGACACTGTAGGTGCTGCAAAGAGGTCAACAGTTGCCATTGGGTGTATGTATGCACATTGAAGTCACTGGTTGTGACATTTGAGAGTACTACAGTACCGCTGCAGAAAATACAGCAGTTTTGTGCAAAAAAAAAAAAAACCAGAGTGTTGTTTCTGGTAAAATTGTGTGCTTGGCAAGATGTCAAATGATGGGATAACCCAGATTGTGGGAGAGAAGCTTGATAAGAATAACTTCCATGCTTGGAGGTTCAGGTTGACGAATTTCCTGATGGGAAAGGGCTATTGGGACTACATAGAAGGTGAGCATGAAGAGGCACCAGAGATATCGGACATAGATCCGACTGCTGCAGATGTGAAAGAGTTTAAAGACTGGAACCAAGGAGCCAGGAAAGTTATGTATTGGCTTTCCATTAGTATACAGGACACCATGATTGGGCACATTCAGGATGCCAAGTCCCCCAAGGAGGCGTGGGACACCTTGGTTAAACTCTATGAAACAAATACCAAGGCACGCAAGATACAGTTGAAGAACGAACTTCATACTGTGGAGAAAAAGAGCATGTCTGTGAATGACTATGCGCTGAAGATAAAGGGTATTGTGGATCCCTTGCATCTATTGGTGTGTCAGTAGATGATGATGACAAGGTGGAAGTCTGTCTACGTGGTCTCGGGCCACAATACAAGGCGTTCAAGACGTCTATTCGGACTCGGGAAAACATTCCCAATTTTACAGATTTGGTGTCTATGCTGATTATAGAAGAGAAGAGCCTGGGTAAAGACCAACAGTCTTCACAAACCAAAAACAGTGCGGAGCAACAGGCCTTCTACACAAGTTTAGGAAGAGGACGAGGAAGAGGAGGCCGTGGACGCGGTCAAGGAGGTGGCCGAACAGGTAATCAGAATTATGGCCAGCAGCAGCAACAACAACAGTCCCAGAATACACAACAACAACAACAACAACACGCAGGTGGAAGAGGCAAATTCAGAGGCAGGGGGAGTCAAAGAGGCCGTGGAAATTGGCAAAGGCAGTATAATGATGCACGTGAATGCTATTATTGTGGTAAGCCTGGACATGTGCAGGCAAAATGTTATAAGAAGCAGGCTGACATGCAAAATGGGAAAGTGCAGCAAAACAACTATGCATCCTCAAGCAGAAATAATGAGGACAATGAAAGGTTGTTTGTTATGCAGCATGTCGTGAATGCCATATCTGAAAATGTTGAAGCAGAACAAAAAGATGATGTATGGTATGTGGATTCAGGTGCTTCGAACCACATGACAAGTCATGGGGAGTGGTTCAAGGAGATGAAAAACCCGGAAAGACCAGGTTTTGTGGAAACAGGGGATGACACTGCTCATCCAATTGCCCATGTTGGAGATGTGCCATTGTTTATGCAGGATGGCAAAGTGAAGTACCTTGTAGATGTACTTCACGTTCCGAACATAACAAAGAATCTGGTTTCAGTTGGCCAGGTGATTGAGCAGGGTTTGCAGGTTCGGTTTAACCCTAATGGTTGTTATGTTGAAGACTTTAAAGACAAGTGCAGGTTGGTTGCAAAAGGCAACAAAGTGGGCAGAATGTTTACGTTGAATGTAGACATGCCTGAAATGAGTGCTGCGATGTTTGCAAATGGTTCAAGAATTGTTGCAGACACAGACATTTGGCATAAAAGGATTGGACATGTGAATGTGCAGAGATTGAAGTCTATGCAGACTAAAGGAATTGTGACAGGGCTGCCAAAATTTAAAGTGGAAGGTATGCAGAAAATATGTGAAGCATGCCAATTTGGGAAGCAAACAAAGCATGTGTTTCCACGTAACAGATATGTGAGCAGAAATGCACTAGATGTTGTGCATTCCGATGTATGGGGTCCTACGAAGACCATATCTATGGGAGGCTGCAGGTATTATGTGACTTTCATTGATGACCACACAAGGAAAGTGTGGGTATATTTCATGAAGGAGAAGAGTGAGGTGTTCACTCACTTTCAGAATTTCAGAGTTTTGGTTGAAAAGCAAACAGGGAAATATGTAAAGTGCCTAAGGTCAGATGGAGGGGGAGAGTACTTATCCAATGAGTTCTCTAAATTTTTGAAGAAGAATGGTATTCGGAGACAATTTACATGCAGATACACTCCGCAGCAAAATGGAGTTGCTGAGCAGAAAAACAGGCACATTGCTGAGATTGAGCATTGATGGAAGAGAAGAATATGCCGCATAGCTATTGGGCTGAGGTTGTTTCTACAACAGTATACATTATGAACAGGACTCCAACTGCAGCCATACATGATGTAACTCCAGAGGAGAGGTTTACTGGCAGAAAACCAGATTTGTCTCATCTGAAAGTCTTTGGATGCATTGCATATGTGCATGTACCAGATGAGCTCAGAACTAAGCTGGATCCAAAAGCTGAAAAATGTGTGTTTATTGGATATTCCCTTGAGCAAAAGGGATACAGGTGTTATAACCCTGCTACACGTGAGTTGAGGGTAAGTAGGGATGTTGTCTTTGATGAGATGAGCAGCTGGTATGTTGCTAAAAAAGAAGCTGTTGGGGCTATGTGAGTGTAAGTGTAGTTGCACAGAATGCAGGTCAGCAACAATCACAGTCTTTGAGTGGACCAGGAGAGTCCTCATCTAGTGGGTCTGTTGTTGATAGACCATGGAGTGGCAGGCTGCGTCATAATACCAGTCCTACAAATGTGATTAGTACATCACGTAAAGGAAAAGAGAAAGTGGTTGAGCCCCTTGGTATGCCTGACATTTTTACAGGGCATTCTCATGTTGATGGAGAGTCTAGTGGCTCAGATATGAGTCTTGATGAGGAGCTTGGGATCCCAGCTATGAGAACACCTGGTGTAAAGAAAGCTATGGAAGCCATGAATGAAAAGCTGCGAAGATCTGGGAGAGTGAAAAACCCTGTGCAGAGGTTTACATATGATGGTTATGTGGCACATCACTATGCATATATGGCAAAGGTTGTGCAGGTTGTAGAGCCCACATACATTGATGAGGCTGTTGGAAATGTGTGTTGGGAGAAAGCTATGGATGAGGAGATGGATGCACTATATGGAAATGAGACTTGCGATTTAGTGCAATTGCCTGAAGGCAAGAAAGCCATTGGATGCAAGTGGGTGTACAAAGTAAAACATAACAGTGATGGAAGCATAAACAGGTACAAGGCTAGATTGATAGCCAAAGGATATGCGCAGACATATGGCATTGATTATGAGGAAACTTTTAGCCCAGTTGCCAAGATGGCAACAGTGAGAGTTGTGATAGTAGTGGCTGTGTCAAAGCAATGGTCTTTACATCAGATGGATGTAAAGAATGCATTCTTGCATGGGGATTTGCAAGAAGAGGTGTATATGTTGCAGCCACCTGGTTATGAGGATGTGAGTCACCCCGAGCATGTTTGCAGGTTGAAGAAAGCCTTGTATGGCTTAAAGCAAGCACCAAGAGCATGGTCTGACAAGATTTCTGAATATCTTGTCACTATTGGCTTTCATGTAGCCAATGTAGATTTCTCGCTGTATGTGAGACATGGTGATAGAGGGCTTGTGCTTGTTGTCATCTATGTAGATGACTTGATCATTATGGGAGACCATGATGCAGAGATCTTTGATGTAAAGATCTCGCTTAGATAGAAGTTCGAGATGAAGGATCTGGGGGACCTCAGATATTTCTTGGGCATTGAGGTGATTAGGTCACCACATGGTATTGGATTACTGCAGAGACAGTATGGCTTGGACATGTTGTCCAAGTATGGTATGACAGGCTGTAAGCCTATCTCAGTGCCATTGGATCAGAATGGCAAGTTGAGTGCAGATTCAAGAGAGATCTTAGAGGATCCTACTATGTATAGGCGCATAGTAGGAAGCTTGATCTATATGACGATCACCATACCAGATTTGAGCTATGTTGTTGGGTTGGTGAGTCAGTTTATGCAGGTTCCACAGAAACCGCATTTGGATGCAGTGAGACGCATACTGAGGTATTTGAGGTCTACTTTGCATTGTGGACTATTCTATGAGACTGGGAGGACAGAGATATGTGTACATGGGTACACAGATGCTGATTGGGCTAGTAGTATCTCAGATAGAAGATCTACCAGTGGATTCATGTTTTCTTTAGGGAGTGCTGCTGTGACTTGGAGCAGCAAGAAGCAGCCTACAGTTGCTTTATCTAGTACAGAGGCCGAGTACAGAGGAGCTGCTATGGCAGCATGTGAGGTAGCTTGGTTGAGAAAGCTACTTGCAGATTTGGATCTATCAGTGGTAGACAAGTTGTCATTTTCTGTGACAACATTAGCAGTATACAGTTGGCCAAGAACCCAGTATTTCATGCTCGTACGAAGCATATAGAGGTCCACTACCACTTCGTCAGAGAGAAGGTCTTGGCAGGAGACCTCGACCTTGTTTATGTCAGCACAGAGGATTAGGTAGCTGACATCTTCACCAAAGCATTGGGTACAGAGAAGCTCCGCAGATTCAGGGCTTCGCTTGGTGTGCATGAGATGGAGTTGAGCTCGAGGGGGAGTGTTGAGATATCGAGCTCGTCTAGTGAGGCGGTGGACACTGATGACCCGCCTGGGGGATAGGCCCCACACTTACACCACTGGCATGGTTGGTGAGATCTTGGGTGATATGCGGCCAGTGGGATGACAGGCTGTGTGACAGCCATTCTAGAGACTGGCATAGTTATAGCGCCAGCTCATTTAGTTGGGTTCACACTATAGAGAACCCGTGTATGTATTGGTTGAGTACCTTTCATATTATGTGTACTCTTATCTTGTATATGGTGTGTTGAGTGTTGAGTGAAGAAGAAGAAGATATTTAGCCTCTCACCTTGTGTGTTCTCTATTAGGGTTTTGTGAGTGTGTGTGTGTGCTTGCAAGAGCTCAAGCTCTCTTCCCCCCTGCATCTTTTCACAAGGAACTCAAACTCTCCCTCTCTCTTATGTGTGTGTGTTTTCTTGCAAGGAACTCAAACTCTCCCTCTCCCTCATGTGTGTGTTCTCATCCGACATCCTTCATTCTTCATCTCTCACTCATATCCTTGGAGGGGTTTGATTTTTTTGCGAGCTTTATTTGGCGAGCCTTTTGGAGATAAGATAGTTTTATGTGAGCTTGTAAGAAAAATGATACATTTTGGTGAGCTTTTATATAGTAAGTATTTATGAAAGAGAAATAAATACATTCACGTACATACATACATATATACATGTATATTCTCAAACACACCTACCTACCTACCTACCTACCTTCCTACATATATACATACATATATACACACATTTGTACAATACATACATACATACATGCATGCATACTCCCAAACATATACATGCATGCATACATACATACCTACCTTCCTACATATAAACACACATTTTATGTCCAAGAAACTTAAATATAGGCACAAAAATACCCATCTATGTACCTTTCTTCCAATGTTTATTTCAACACAAGTAAAAACAAGTATACCCGGCTCATATTTTCTTACAAAAAGATTGAGTTCATATTTCCTTACAAGAAGATATATGGTTGGTACAACTCCTTTACCATAGCATCGCAAGCTACCTACAATAAGACTTTAGAGTACGTGATAGTATACTCCATCCCAAAGCAAGACAAAAATAATATTGGTTAAAATTTTCTTACAAAAAGATTGACTTCACATTTCCTTACAAGCTTAAGTAGGCACAAACATGAGAGGCTTGATTAAAGCTTAAGTATAGGCACAAACATCCTTGCTTCGAGGACGTGATAGTATATTGTCTACTTCCTCTGGTGATAGTGTCAGTTGATGCATTACCATATCCTCATTCTTATGTAATCCCAAAACTCGCAAGAAGACAAAATAGATATGCTTACATGCAACGTAAGACTTTCCTCTAGATTCTCTTTGCATGAAATCAGGACATGTACACCAAGGTTGTACCTTGATGTGTATAAAATAGTCCTCTTCACTCTCACATGCCAAATGAAAAATAGAGTAGGGGGACGGCTGCATTGCACTCTCATTAAGGACTGTCGCCTGTCATGGCCTCGGCACTACCATTCCTCTTTTCTGCTTCTTTGGAAATCCAATGCCTCCACTTGGTTGATCTCTTTGTATTTTGTGTAGCATCATGTGGCCTCTTATCACTTTCTTTGTTGCCCGCTGCTTGTGTGGACGTTTCTCCCACCCCCGACACAAAAGGTTCTTCATGAGTAACATCTCACTTGAACCCTGCCTTTACTAATTTCTCTACCTCTTGGCTGGTTATGTTGGTCCCAACATCCACTTTCAACATATCTGGGTATGATGGCCTGTATATTATGTTTGGATCTACATGCCATGTGTGTGAAACATCTGAAGGACAAAACCACATCATTTGAGCCTTTGGCCCTCCCGGACCAGGATGTCGTCGCTCTGAGTAGAAGCTAGGGGCAACAACTCTAATAGAGCTTCCCTATATGTATGAGTTGCACTTAAGTCTTCCATCAATACCTCCCAAACATTTGACTTTTGAGTTCAATGGGGTTCGTCTAATGGCCCACATTGTGCGTCCAACAGCCTTTTCCTTTACATGCATTTGTCCTCCGCTCATTGTGCCATAATGTTGTTTAGGCTCTTCATGTCCGACATCTTTGTTTCCTCCAGTCATTGGACTTTTTGGTCCTCCCCTTGAAGCGGGACTTGCTGCACTGTTTGTTCTAGATCTATCTCCAAAACTTACTCTTCTTGCTGTTCCCCGGTTTTAACGATGTCTGCTCTGCATGACATAACCTAGACGATGTGAGCATTGGTCTACTTCCGTTGTCCTCACCCTCTTCCGTTGAATAGTCTCCTTATCTCCATGTAAAGGTCTTGATTCCTCATACATAGGAGTATTAGCTATTGTTTCATGGACCATGTGAGCCACTTGTGGTGGTGTCGGAGGAAAACATCTCACTTATAGACATTAGGTTATTAGGATATTTGCATTTTGTGTTAGAGATTCATTATTCGTTATTTGCAAGCTAAAATGGCAAGCAATGTTATATTTGGGATGCTTTCTTCGTTGATGGCAAGCTTGACATGACCAACTCAATACATGATGTGTCATGTATTGGATTTGGAATATTATTATTGGCATTAAGGCACACCCTATCTTGCTAGCATAGAATAGCATGTAAGATTCCTCCCTCTAGCTTTTTAAGGTGTGCGGGTGTAAGAACCTCCCCTTCTGATCTTATAATTATTCCCCTCTCTGAAATAAAAGAAAGATTCTGTTTTACCCTGTTTTGACTTAGAGAGAGAAAATGTCTAGAGGAAGGTAGTCCAAAATTGAGATATTTTTGGATATAAAAATCCTCCTAGTGTCTAAAATGAATTCACCTAAAACAGAAATTCAAAAAGAACTTTCCAATGTGCAATTGCAATTAATTGGAAATGGGTATAAAGGACCTTAGCCTAAGGGTCTAGGTTTCAGAAATTTTTGGTCCAATTAAGGTTCCTATGGGCCAATAGGATCAATCCATGTGTGGGAAGGAGATAAATCCAATTTGTAAAAGAAGATACCCAAAAATGAGTGAATGCCCACATAAGATGAAGAGTTGACTATGTACAAGGTTTATTAGCCTAAAACTAAACTAGCATAAGTGTGGGAGATCTAGCATTTGCTGCTACCAATAAAAAAGGTAAAGTCAAAGTCTTTTTTACAAACCAAAGGAAGAATCAACCTAGTCTTCTAGCAAGGATGCTAAGAAGGGGGGTGATAAGCCTAAGAAGAAAGGAAAATGCAACTATTATCAAGGATGCTGAGAAGAGGGGTGGTAAGCCTAAGAAGAAAGGAAAATGCAATTATTGTCAAGCATGCTGAGAAGGGGGGTAATATAAGCCTAAGAAGAAAGGAAATGCAACTATTATCAAGGATGTTGAGAAGGGGAGTGATAGAAGTCTAAGAAGAAAGGAAAATGCAACTATTGTCAAAAACTAGGCCATTATATCAATGAATGTAAAAAAAAAATTGAATAAGCAAAAGAAGAAAGAGTTAGGCATGATTATAGGCTGATTCATTAGGCAACAAATGCTAAAAAGTAGGAGTCACTGAACTAAAATGATTGGGCATTCATTGTGCACTGCATTTATGACCCTTATATCCATGATGTATATATGTCATCAAAGATAAATTAGCATGTCTAGTATTTTCATAGTGTTTCTAGCAAGTGCCACTATCGAAATGATGTATGCATGTCAAAGACATCAGAGAAGTTTCATGCACATATGCCTAAAAGAGGCATAAGACATCAATGCATGGTGCCTTGCACGATTCAAAAAACTAGTATGCATGAGAGGAAGAACAAATTTCTCATTGAGATGTCTAAAGAGAATGTGGGGGAGAGGGAGAGGACGAGGGAGAGGGAGAGTTTGAGATCCTTGCAAGCAAACACACACACATAAGACACAAGAGAGATGGATGGCTGAATTTTCTTCTATCTTCTTCTCTTATCTACAACCACTATCTCACCAACCATGCCAGTGGCATAAGTGCGGAAGCTATGACCCAGGTAGGTCATCAATGTCCACCCACAACACTAGTTGAGATTGATATCTTAACACTCCCCCTGGAGCTCAACCCCACACACTACACTCCAAGCTCCTAAACCTATGGAGCTTCTTTGTGCCCAATGCCTTCGTGAAGATGTTTGCCACCTGATCCTCTATGCTAACATACACCAGATCTACATCACCTACTAGAACCTTCTCCCTCACAAAGTGATAATGCACCTCAATGTGCTTCATTATAGCATTGTATATTGGGTTACTAGCCAACTGTATGCTACTCATGTTGTTAATAAATGACAACTACTGTTATATGCACATTATGTGTGCATATACTAGGAGGCTAACCCACATTAGGCTTGTGAGCATGGGAGCATGGGAACAAGCTCTAGTGGAGCATGGGTTAGGACTAACCTTAAGGGTTCAGGTTAGGGTCAGGCATCCAAGGGTCACACATGGGAAATGGAGAGTCAAGAGTCACTTGAGGGCCCTCCTATATAATAAGGTCATGGGGCACACTCAAGGGAGGCTTGGGGGCTTGGAGACTAAGGCTATGTTTAGCTTGAGGCTTGGTTATGTTATGCTCTCTTGTGTAGAGGATCATAACTACTCACCTACCATTTCACACTACAGCTACATGCAATTGGATTGGAGTTATACCTCTTGATGGTATGGGACATCAAGGTAAAGGTATGATGTATTTCATTATATTTCATATGTGAATCCCTTGGGCGCGGGGGTGGTCGGGTGGATGAGTTTATGCCTGATTTATGCATGTTTATGCATAACAATTATCTAGAGAGATCTTAGGGTTTTAACAGTGGTATTACAGCAATCTCTAGCTAATTGTCATTATTTTTTCTTTCTTATTGTAATTTTTGGCATTTTTTTGAAGTAAATTTTACTATTTACTAATAAAAAATATTATTTTGTTGATTTGTGTTGATGATTTGCATGTGGATTGTTGATATGGGGATTGGAACCCGTGTTACTACTATTCAATGGACAAATCGACGTTGCAAGGGAATTCTGTGAGTTTAATGCTATTTTTAAGGTTTAATGCTATTTTTCTCTATTTTTGTGGTTTAAAATGAGCAGTAATGGAAATTTTTTCAAAAATACCACATATTTTATTGTGGATATTTTTGGTAGAATGGATTCCCTAAATTTGTAGAAATTTTAGAAAATTTTACCTAATTTTTTAGAAATTTTTTGAGCATTTTTATGGTTTAAAATGTATTTTTTATACATTTTTGCGGGTTTTTCCGCAAGTATGCGATCAAATTTCTACCAATTTTCTACTAAAATGCAGTAAAGGGGGAAGCATGTTGATGCATGAAATGCTCTCTCGTGTGCGTGGGACCCTCTCCGCCTCTCAAATCTGAATTTTCTCGTCTATTTTCCTCTCGCTCGTGTGAACTCCTTTTAAAAGGGATTTTTTAAAATTTATTAAGCTTTAATCATTATTAATTGATAATTAGGATTAGGAGTGGTTTAATTAAATCAAAATATTAATCAAGTTTTAATCCTCCTCTCTAATTAATTGATAATTAGGATTAGGAGTGGTTTAATTAAATCAAAATATTAATCAAGTTTTAATCCTCCTCTCTAATTACAGAGAAGGAGGGGGAGAAGAGAGAATGGAATGGAGAAGAAGGAGAGGGGAGAGGGGAGAAGGGAGAGAACACCTCTCCCTCTCTTGGTTTTTGGCGCACGCAGGGGGGGAGGGGCGCTGCAGCCCGTCAGGCAAAAATCGCCCCCCCCTAAAAAACAATTTTCATAAGCTTTAATTAAAGCTTATTATGGTTTGTTTTTTTATTTTTTTTAGAAAAATGTGTTTTTTTTAATTTACAAAAAAGCTTTTGAAATCTGAGAAAAGAAAATTCTCTGAAAATTTATAGAAAATTTTTCTTGGTGCCTTTTGCCTTTTCATCTTTCAGGAAACCTTTTGGCTTTCCGCTTTCCCGAAACCTTTTGGCTTTTCGAATTTCAAAAAATCTTTTGACCTTTTGGATTCCGGAAACTTTTGACCTTTCACATTCTGATTTTTTTGTCTTTTTATTTTCCCGAAACTGTTGGCTTTCCGTATTCTGGGAAAACTGTTGGGATTCCGAAATTTTTTGACCGTTCGTATTCTAAATGCGTTCAGGGGTAAATTAAAATTTTCAAAAAATTCTTAAAAATTAGTGGAAAATTAGACAAAGGTTATTTTAAATTTTGGGAAATGTGGGGTTGGTGTTTGATCCAAAAAATTAGAAAATCCGTTCAAATTGTAAATTTTCATTGGATGTGAGAATTGTTGGGCAGAATTGGAAATTTCGTGAATGATGGGATTCTCAAGAAAAATTAGGAATATTCTAGAAATTATTTTTAGAAATCCTAGAAATTGATATTTTTTAAAATATCAATGGTATTTTGGCAAATTAAATTACTAAAAATTTTCTAGAAAAATATAGGTTTGGAATGCCATAAGATAGGTTTGGTGGAATTCAAAATTATCCTATTTTGAGGCCCTATAAAATTAGGGAAAATTAGAGAAAATCATGATAATTCTTTTTCTCGAGAATTTAATATTTTCGAGGGTTGTTAAATGTTGAAGTACGTTTTCTTGTGCTGACATTAGATAGATGCGAGTTATTCACATATTATTAATACGATTGTACCTCGTATTAGTAGTTATTTTTGTTTGAATTAATTCTAAACGATGTTTTCATAATTTTTTACCATTGTTTAGCCATTCTTTTTGGACATGTTCCTTAATTTTTTTTAATGATGGCTATAATCTATGTTCAAAGTGTGTCTCACCTTTGACACTTGTTCATGATAATTTATTTTACACTTGTTTAAGTGTGGTCTATGCTTAATTTCTTAAGCCTAAGATAAATTCTATCATGGGTTAGTTGATCTGTTTGTTTTGGTGGATTTTATTGGATGTTTTCCAAGTTTTATATGGACTTATCAGGTTCTATCTAGATCACTTATGTCTAGGGGTTTTTTATTGAGTGCTACACACATGTGTTTCACTTGCTTACTTTGGAGTTTTGTTTGAATGACACTACATTCATATACTCCGGATTGATGAGTTGGCCATCAATTTTAATGCTTCTTTTGGCATGATTAATGTCCATTAGATGGTATGCATTGATTTTTATGAT
Organism: Cibotium barometz; assembly: GCF_041138505.1. Classification (NCBI taxonomy): domain Eukaryota; kingdom Viridiplantae; phylum Streptophyta; class Polypodiopsida; order Cyatheales; family Cibotiaceae; genus Cibotium; species Cibotium barometz. The sequence continues at coordinate 48,311,727 of NC_141051.1, read as the reverse complement.
CAACTATGGTTTTCATGAATTTGAGGAGCTTCTATGCTTTTATCCATGGTTTTATAAGGATCTTTTGATCTTTTGGATAATATCATGTGCTTTGAAGGTAGCATTTGCCTTCGTTTTTTGCACTTAATTTTGGAGTATATTACTTGTACTCTTGTACATATTCCAACTTGGATACCTAGTTGCTTATGTATCTAGGTGAGTTATTTTTCTACCCTAGCTTTATTGTGTTTATTGGGTAGTTATCATCATTAGAAAGGCGCCAATAATTCAATTTCTTTCCTAAATGATGTACTCGGAAAGAGTTATTCTTTGATGCCGTCATAGAGACAGGTTTTAGTATGTGAAAGTGTGGGATAAGGCCATTTTATTCCTTTTATATAGGATTTTATTCATATTTTCCTAGAGGGCATACTAGGGAGTTTCAAATTGTTAAGGTATGTATGGGTGGTATCATGGTGGTCTGGGACGCTAGTGATCCCTCACATATATTATCTTATGGTATAATTTGGGCTCAAGATTGTTGCTTTGCTTACATCACTTAGCATGTTGACCTCAACATTCAAAGACAATCTCATTTTCTAAATTCACTAGAAGTTATAGTGTGGGTATTCTGTAGATAAACTTCTTTTATCTATAGCTTGCGTGTATTGATGAATGTAATCTCGTCGGCATTTTCACTTGTTGAAATGTCTTTCTTTAGAGTTCAATGAGTTTATCTTATTGTGTTTGGATTAAGGAAATTTGGATTTTTTCTTTGTTGGCATTTCTTTCTCTAGTTCCATACTTTAGGTGATTTATACAGTCAACCTGATGGTTTACGCATGGACATATGTGACTCATCGAGATACTGATGACTCTCTATGTTGATATGGGTAACTCGGGATGTCGATTATTCCATGCGCAGATATGGGTACGTCGGGGCGCCGATGAATCCCTGGTTTTTGTTGTTATAATGCCATGTTTTCCTACTTTATTCCGAATGGTTTACAACGAGGAAATTACCTTGAGTATGAATTCTTATGATTATCTGCACTACTCTGATGGGCAAACAGAGCGTATGAATCAGATTGTAGAGGATATGCTTCGTGCATATGTCTCTAGGAAAGCATCAAATTGGAAAAAATATCTTCCAATGATGGAATTTGCCTATAACAGTTTTAAACATATGGCTATTGGTTTTATTCCGTTCATGCTTATGTATGGGTATCAACCCAAGGCACCTATTGATGTCGGTCTTAAGAACATCGAGCTTAATGCATCAAGGGATTTCTTGCGTGATATACAGGAAATGTTGATCGAAGCTCGGGATTCTATCAGGAGTGCTCAGGATAGGGCACGGTTCTATGCTAATAGAGGACGCTCAACTTGGTCTTTTGAACCAAGAGTGTTGGTTTATTTAAAAGTTCCTAAAGATTTTCAGACTTTGTCAAAAGGAAAATGCTCGAATTTATCTCCTAGATATTGTGGTCCATTTCAATTTATACATCGGATTGGCACAGTTGTGTATGAACTTAAACTACCTCCACATGTTAGAGTTCATCCAATCTTTCATATCAATAAATTGAAAGGAAAACTGGAAGGTGAGGATAACATAGTTACTCCTCAAGAACTCATTGAAGTCGAATAATTATCCTATGTTTCACATTAACCTGATAAGGTACTTGAATTCAAGGAAAGGAAACTTTGTAGTTCACTATTCCCTAAGGTTAAAATTAGGTGGAAAGATAGGGAAATAGAGGATTCGACTTGGGAGTCGGTTGATATTGTTCAGTGCAGTTCTCCTTCTTTTCATTACAAGAGTGCAATGTTTTGAGAGAGGGGAAGTATGTTATATGCACATTATGTGTGCATATACTAGGAGGCTAACCCACATTAGGCTTGTGAGCATGGGAGCATGGGAACAAGCTCTAGTGGAGCATGGGTTAGGACTAACCTTAAGGGTTCAGGTTAGGGTCAGGCATCCGCCGAGGGTCACTCATGGGAAATGGAGAGTCAAGAGTCACTTGAGGGCCCTCCTATATAATAGGGGCATGGGGCACACTCAAGGGAGGCTTGGGGGCTTGGAGGTTAAGGCTATGTTTAGCTTGAGGCTAGGTTATGTTATGCTCTCTTGTGTAGAGGATCATAACTACTCACCTACCATTTCACACTACAGCTACATGCTATTGGATTGGAGTTATACCTCTTGATGGTATGGGACATCAAGGTAAAGGTATGATGTATTTCATTATATTTCATGTGTGCATCCCTTGGGCTCGGGGGTGGTCGGGTGGATGAGTTTATGCCTGATTTATGCATGTTTATGCATAACAATTATCTAGAGAGGTCTTAGAGTTTTAACAACTACCCTATCCACAGACTCACCCATATCACTAAGTATCTTTTGAAACTAAGCTATCTCACAAGCTGCCATAGTAGCACCCATGTACTTTGTCTCTGTACTTGACAAAGAAACTATTAGCTGATTTTTACTGCTCCAACTCATAGCACCACTCCTAAGCAAAAACATAAAGCCACCATGTCAGTAGATTCGAGCCCAGACTAATACTAGGCCTAGGTAGAGAACCAGCTAACCAGGCCCAAAAATTTCATACCAAGGAGAGAGACTCCACCCAAAGCACCCCAACCAACACACAACACCCATGTACAGTAATTACCTCCCTCGAGGGGTATATCACGAATACTATAGAGATCCCTATATAGAGCACACACACTAGCCCACCATTGGGATCCCTACGAAGCATACATTGGCACACTGTTGGGACATAATCCACATATGGGATATTACCCTCTGGGCTTTACCCAAAGTAGTATCTACTTCTATTTCCATGACCTTGTATTAGGATATAAAGCCACATCAGGAAACTCCTAGAAGAGTTGTCATCTTATGACCTGAGCTCAAACACAGATACCACTCATGCAAATAGACGATGTTATAAGGATATAAAATGTAATGATGTAAAATCAAGGCACACCCCACATACTATCAAAGGAAACATGCCATCACACCTACTCTAGATACAAGCCAAGTATCATTGCTTGGAACAAAAACACCAGGGTACTACATATATATACATGTTTCTTTGGTTTGATTTCTCAACCTCACATATGTGCTCAATACAATTCATCTTTCATTATGGTCATGAGACAGGCTATGTACTTCTTCAATCTAAATCCATTCACTCTCTTCTTGTGCCATTTCCCGTCTAGATCTGCAAGTTGATATGTTCCATTTTTAAATCTCTCTATCACATAGAATGGGCCTTCCCACTTGATCTGAAACTTTATTTGAGAAGTGTTATCAAGCCTATTGTTGTAACTGAGTACAAGATCACCTCTCCCAATACCCTTGTCACCTCTCCCAATACCCTTGTCTTTAACTTCCTTGTTGAACCTCTCTTGATTCTTTAGCAAAACTTGAGCATAATGCTCAAAGGCTCGTATCCTATCAAGTTGTAATTCCTACAAATACAAACTTCTTTGTTGTAAAGAATTAGCACATATTTCTTCATGCTTCATTAATGCCTTCACGAGACTGGTATCTCCACTTCAATTAGATAGCAAAGCTTCCTTCCTAAACACCAAATGGAAAGGAGAGAATTTGGTTCCCTCTTTAATAGCAACCCTATAGGCCCATAAGGCACCAACTAACTCTAAATCCCAAGTTCAACATCTTAATAAGCTCACCATTGAATCTTTCATTCATTCCATTACACTAAGGATAAGTGTACTTATGTTGAGTTTTTAGCTTAGCACACACTGATGGGTTATGATATCTCCTCTAAATCCTGGTCCATTATCTGACAAAATCTCCAAGGGTACACCAAACTTACAACAAATGTCTTCATACACAAATTTAGCTACATCTTTGGCTTAAATCTGCTTCACAGCTCGACCTTCTTCCCATTTTGAAATATAATCCACAGCAGTAAGAATGTAACACTTCCCTCTGGATGTCATGGGAAAAGGCCCCACTGCATCAATACCCCACCTTTCAAAAACATCATAAGACAAAAATGTATGCCTAAGCTCATATTTCAACACTCTCTTGCCTGGCTGTTGACATTGTATGTAAGACCTACACCAATGTGATACATCTTTCTAAATGCTAGGCCAAACATAGCCTTCCAAACAACACTTTATGTAAGGTTATTTTCATAGCATAATGACCACCACATACTCGCTCATGATTGGCTTCAAGGATCTTGTAAATTTCCTCTCTCCATGGTACCCTTCTAAGAACCAAATCTACACCCTTCATATATAAGACATCATCAATTAGCATAAATTTTGTTACTTTCTTAATAAAGGTATATTTGTCCAAGCCCTCTGGAAAATGACCTATCAACAAAAAATTTTCCTCATGCTCTAAGATTTCCCTTCCTAAATACAAAGGAGGATTAGCCTTTATAATAAACACCTCTAAAATGCTTTGTTGAGCTGCTGCATGAGTTTCCTTGTTCTTCTTCCTCTCAACATGTCTGAGAGACCATGCTTCAAACCTGTTTAATAATCTTTTTATTTGTTGACACATATTTTTCAAAGCTACATTTTTACTTTACCACAAACCTAAAACTTGTTTTACAAAATCATTACCTTTGATCTTCAACCTCTTAATTCCCATATCAAGTGCAAAGAGAAAACCCTTTTCTAAAGTTGCATATTCAGCTTCATTATGATTAGTTACCTACAACTTCATAATTAATTATTTCACTTTCCCTCCAAGATCATACAAGACAATCCCTCCCAAAGGTTCATTGTGAGCCTTCTTGTAAGAACCAAAAAAAAACATGCTAAAAGCATTTCCATATTTGCATCCTCAACTTGTTCCATCTTTGGTTCTACTTGTTTACAATAAATAGGGCCCTCCTTATAAGTGAGTATATCTGCAAGGGTAGCTCTAGTTGACTATCCACTAGAAAAGAGTATTGGAGTTCTTGCAACTCCACAACTTCCTCAAAAGTTTGAATATTTTTTAATTTCACCTTCAACCTTAAATTCCCTCTTAAACCAACAAATCTATATTTTTTTAACATGGAAAGAGGGGTTTCACTCCTTAAAGCAACACACCACCTATCCTACAATTTTGTGAAGTGTTGCACATAGATATCCACACTGTCTTTCTGAGTTAACCCTAGAATTTCATGCCACACCTGATTAGGATCTTCAATCTTCTGATAATGTTGTAGGAACTCTTGCTTTGTAGCTTGATAGGTGAGCTCTTGTGGAGGATCTCTTGCTTCATAGCCCTTCAACCATCCTCGAGCCTCATCCTGTAAGTAGTAACAAAGAATCCTTACCATAAAGACATGTTCTTGTTTGTTTTTTATCAAGCAAGTGATCTCCAACTGCTCCATGAATTTTTATGCATCTTCATGCGAAAACCCATGGAAAAGTGAAAAATCTTGAGCCATATCAACACAATTGGCAAAACAAAGATGCTTAGAATAGGCTGGGGCACCAAAAGGATGTGAGGTGACAAGCAGTAGTTAGCCTTTGCCTCTACAACTAACCTCTATCAGACTCCCTACCCTTAAAATATACACGGGGAGCACTCTATGACTCTTTGTTAAACCCCAATCACAATCATGATGACAAACCATGGCTGAACAAATATGCACTCTCGAAGAAATTTCCACAATGACTCTTCCATTCCAAGAAGCTGATATGGTAATCTTGCTAGATATTGGGTAAACACACACCCAACTAACAATCAAAGCCACTAACACACTTCAATGGAAAATAAACCCCAATCACAATCATGACAAACCCTAGCTAAACAAAGATGCACTCCCAGAAAAACTTCGACAATGGCTCTTCCATTCCAAGAAGTTGATATGGTAATCTTGATAGATATTGGGTAAACACACACCCAACTGACAAGCAAAGCCACTAACACACTTCAATGAAAACCACTACACTAAGCCTCACATGTGAAATCCCAAAAAAAAAATCCAACACATTGACATAGCCTTCACTAAGAAAAAACACTACTGATATGTAGCAAAGGAACCTGGTTTTATGCAAGAAGCCATTTCTAGATATGTCCACACACTTAATACATAACTTTATGTTTAATAAAAAGAAACTCGATATCCACATAAAGTCAATTATAGTCCATATCTTCTTCTTGCACCGTTTCTGCATCAATTACCCATTCTGGTAGATCCTAGGGAATATGCACATCACTCAATCCTGCTAGAGTAAGATGAACCATTCATAGTCTGTGTGGGAAGAACATAGAATATCTAGTGGAAAACCCTCTGTTGAGATATGTTGTATCCATGGCTCTAATACAAGGAATAGTAGAATCATGATGTAAATGGTTTGATCACTTCCACACACCCACGTAGTATATGAGGTTTTAGTGGTTACAAATTTGATAAAATAAGTAGGATGTGACTTCAACTTTTGTGCAAAGTTTCCTTTGTCCCCTTACTTTCACATTACTAACACATATATAGCACAATATCTCAAAACCAACACATCCACACCCACCATGAACAACAACAATTGCCAAACCCCACACTCTCAAAATCGGCCTTGACTTTGCGGGCCCACACTGACCCCAGTACAATGGTTAGAAGCCATTACACAAGGAGAACACACTCCCACAACACCACGCAACACATCACTCGACCAACTAGGTTCAAGATCAGAGAGAGGCGTCTTCTTATCCATAATACTTGAAATCAATGCTTGAGATCCCTTGCAAAGTGTTTTTACTAGAGTCTGATACTTATCCCAGCCATCTAATTCACCACCTCATGCCCTCCACAAAAGTGGGACCATACCATATCACCCAAAGCAATATCTACTCCATGACCTTGTATTAGGATATAAAGCCACATCAGGAAATTGGAAGAACTGTCATCTCATGACCTAAGCTCGAACACACATACCACTCATGCAAATAGACGATGATATAAGGATAAAAAATGTAATGATGCAAAATCAAGGCACACCCCACACACTATCAAAGGAAACATGCCATCACACCTACTCTAGATACAAGCCAACTGTCATTGCTTGGAACAAAAACACCACGATACTACACATATACACATGTTTTTTTGGTTTGATTTCTCAGTCTCACATCGTTGCATTCTTGTAAGTTGTTCTGAATGCCCATAATACAGAATGTAGGTTTGTGTCCCAATCTATCATGTTTTCATTAACTATCTTGATCAGAATTCCTTTCAGGATTCTGTTCATGGATTTCGCCTCACCATTAGCCTATGGGTAGTAGACTATCGATTTCATGTGCATAATCATGTGTTGCTCTATCAACTTCTTAATCACTTCATTGAGGAAGCGGCTTCCTTGATCACTGACTATCTCAATCGGGCATTCAAATCTTGTCATGATAGTTTCATACAAAAACTTTACCACACTGACGATGCCTTACAGTCTTTCAAAGCTTTTGCTTCTACCCACTTTGTGGAGTAATCTGTAGCCACCAGTATATATTTATTTCCCATTCTCTGAGCTACTAGCTTGAATGGACCTACAAAATCGAAACCCCATTTTGGAATGGCTCAAGTGGTAGTATCGGGGTATGAGGCATTCTGTCTAAATCATTTGGCTGCCCTAGCCTTTGGCACATGTCACACTCCTTTACAAACATGTGGGCATCTTTCAATGCTATTGGCCACCACATTCTTGCTTGGAATACCTTCCTTACTATGATTTCTCCAAAAAATTGACCTCCACTAATCAGTTAATGTGCCTCTGCTCTAGCACAACTTGTTGTTCATGCTCAGGAACACACATTCTTAGAATTTGTCTATGCCCATTTTATATAATTGTCCTGCCACCACCATGGATGACTTGCTCTTTGGAGAGTCAGTTTTTTCCTTTGATCTCTGGACATGTACTCTAGAAAAGACAAGTCGAAAAAGAAGTGCAGCATATCATCATACCAACTTGGTCTCTCTCTATCTATGATGAAGAGGTGAGCATCTGGGAAATCGTCATCCACCCTATCTGAAGTTTCTCATGACTCCAAAGAAATGCTCATCATACCAACTTGGTCTCTCTCTATCTATGATGAAGAGGTGAGCATATGGGAAATCGTCATCCACCCTATCTGAAGTTTCTCATGACTCCAATCTTGACAGGAAATCTGTCAATGCGTGTTTGTTTCCTGGGGTGTGCTTGATGGTGAACTCAAACTCTTGCAGCAACAAATAGCATCCATCTGGCTAATTTTCTTGCTAAATCTAGCTGTTCACCATATACAAGAGTGCCTTGTGGTCAAGATGAAATTCAAAAACATTACCAAATAGATAATGCCTTAAATTTTTGATTGAGTAGATCATCCCTATTCCTTCTCCATGGTGGAATAATTTCTCTCTGGCTTTGACAATATTCTACTTGCATAATATACCGGTCGGAACCAGCCTTCATGTAACTCCTGCATCAAAGCATTTCCTATGGCTAAGTCAAAAGCATCCATGAACATATGGAATACCAGCTCAAAATTTGGCTGGAGAATTGGTGATGATGACAGTATTCGTTTAGATTTCGAAATGCTTCCTGATAGACTCCTGACCATACATATTCTACATCCTTCACGGTCACACTATACAGGGGTATTTTGATGTTTGCCACAAACCTCATGAACCTATTGTGCCACTTGATCAATCCGAGGAACCTAGCTAACTCCTTGGTATTCTTGGGTGGTTGTGAAACTTTACTCTATGATCTTGAATTTTGACAGGTCCACTCCCAACCCTTCTGCAAACACTATGTGCCGCCCTAATAGAGATCTGCTTGCGACTGCAAAGGCACACTTAGCTGGGTTAAAAAGACTCAGCCTGGCTATTTTACATTTATCCAGGCACATCATCGGGTGCTTTCTGTGGTCTTCTTTTCTTCCAAACACACTAAAGTCATCTACGAAAACCCTCATGAAGGTGGTTAAATATTCATAGAATATTTCTTGTACCATTCTCTAGAAGGTGGCTGAGGCATTCTTCAGCGAGAAGGTCATCACATTGGAGGTGACCCCCCCCCCCCCATTCAATTTACAAAGGCTCTTCTCTCCTTATCCTCCAGAGCCATGCGCACTTAGTAGTAACCACTAAATCCATCCAAAAATGAGTATATCTCATGTCCTTATATAGCATCATGGACATTCAGAACATCTTATAAGAATCCAAATTCACAAGCTTTGGCTATAAGCTCAACCGTGACTTGCTCAATTTCAGGTTCTTCACAAGGAAGATACATGTTTTCCCATACATCTTTGTAAAAATAGAATCCCAAATCTGGATTTTCAATCTTGAAAACTACGGGATTTAAGGGGTTTATATTGGAAGATCCTTCACAAGGTACTATATTAAAGACCCTATAGGCTGCATCCATATACACATGATTACTTAAGGAAGCCATGTAGTAGTGTCTTTTAAACACTGTTGTGTCCTCTAGGACTCTTGCCCATTCTTGTAGCATTGGTTCGCTCAAAGTTTTCCGAGGGGGCTCACCAGGGATGTCAAGGAAATGATTCAAACATTCCTGTGACATTCCTTTTTTGGAAGCTTCGGTTTCTTGGTTAGGAATGAGTTCTTGGAACCTAGAATCGTCACTGGAGAAGGAAAAGTGATCCGACTCACTAAAATCTCCCAAGGTTAGTCTTGGCCCTAGTGGAGCTTCTTTTAATTGATCTTTTCTTGTGCTGCTACGTGCCATAGGAGCATGTGGAACTTTGTCCGATGTGCTTCTCAAAGAGTGAGTGATCACCCTTCCACTTCTCAGGTGCATAGGTTAGTGCCTACTATGAGCCTTTCAATAACAAATGATAATTTTCTTTCTAGCCAATAGAAGGCAAAAAATCAATCCTCACTAATTCTATTTTTAGATATTTCTTGTATCTCTTTTGTTAGTCTCGTCTCAAAAGTGAAGGGTAAACTGATTTATTAAATTCAAGAACGGTCGAAAATCCTCGAAAAGGAGTGCTATGGAAATCAGGAATGTATGCACCCGTATACCAATCTCGAGAGTAAGCACTATTAAGTGTATTGAACTCAACTCGATCCACAAGGCTAAGAATACAACACAATTGGATGTACACAAGGTTTTTGTCCCAGCCTTGGTCCCAAGTGGTCTATGATAACAATCCACTAGCAAGGTGTTTCCCTTTATCTCAACTGAAAAAGATCCAGGAACTAGTTGTAAGAGCTTGTATTGAAAATCTTGTATGCGCGCAATCAAGGAATCTTTAATAGCACCGTTCATTACATTCAATCCAGTCAGTTTAGTGGTCCTTCCCTCTAATTTACTAAAAATAGTAATTAGACTAATGATGTTGGGACCAAACCAAATTAGGCAGGTACCAAGTCCAAAGTGCAACTAGATACTAGGTAAACTCTATTCCTCAAAAAGTTGCACGGTTGGCACACGAATCAAACAAGGACCTTCCAACCCTTTTGTGGAAGGGTTTATGACTAGCCCGTATTCTCTTATTGTCAGCAAGATGCCAACTCTGCTTAAGCAAGATTGTAGGGCCAAGTAAGGGCTACTACCACCCAAGTTCTTGCTTCAAGCCAAACTTTATCTAGGAACTACAATCAAGTGAACATGGGCTGAAATTGAACTAAATTTTTAGCCAAGTAAGCGTGTAAGGCTCGTTTTTGGAGCATGCT